>NW_026577881.1:5270285-5929071 GCF_029407905.1 Bubalus kerabau | reverse complement strand
CCCCGAGATCCCTGCCTTCCCTGGAGAGGAAAATTAGGTCCCGGACACACGCTTAGGTGAGGTCTCTTAGGACCCTGCAGTGACTCGAGCGCCACCCCCAGCTTTCCCTCGCAAGCCCGAGGGGAAGATTGGGCTTCCCAGGGCCACCCAAGGGGGAAGGCTGAGATCCCCGTCGTAACTCGAGAATGCCGCCGCAACTCGAGAAAAACCACGTGGTTCCCACCGCTTGGCAAGATGAGGCCCTTGCCCGCGACGGCGTCTCAAGGGAAGTCCCTGTTCCGCCCTGAAGGGCGAGACGGTCCCTGACAGCCTTCCTGCCGACCCCAAAAGTCCCCCGACACGCCGGGTTCCCCCGAGGGGAACACCGAGGGTCCCGGCACCCGCTTCCTCTGAGCCCCTTCTCCCCTCCTGATCGGCGACAGGAGAGGCGATTCCCCTGCGTGGTCTGGAAGGGGTTCCGGCCTTCCGGCGCACCTCAGGATGAGGCCGGTCTCACGAGGAAATTCGAGACGAGCCACGTGGGTGGGGCCACAGGCCGAACGCCCCCGATTCCCCGGTCCGCTCTTGAGAAGGACCCGAGGCCCGGACCCTCTTCGAAGGCAACCCTGTGGGTGAAGGCACAACACGAAGGGCACTGCCACCCCCGTGCATCGTCCGCAAAGACCCGCGGGTTCCACACACAGCTCGACGAGGGGCCTGAGACCCCCTGAGCAACTCGAGAGGCCAGCGGGGTTCCCTTCCTCAGACAAGACGAGGCCTGACTCTCCTGTCCCAACTCTGCAGGGACCCTGCTGTCGGAGTCCGAAACGCAGAGGAAGCCTGAGGTGCCTGCCTCCCCTCGAGGTGAGGCCCTCTTCCGTTGCGCCAGACCCAGCGGAGTCCCGAGGGCCCCGCCACCTCCACAGGATCCCTCGCCTCTCAGAGGCACCCTGGGAAGTTCCCTAAGGTCCCCGGCAGAAGGCGAGGGACACGAGGGTTTCCCGCCGCCCCCCGACAAAGACCTCGAGAGTCCTTCTTCAACGCGTCTCGAGGCCCTAGTCCCCTCCCGGACTCGAGAGCCAGGACGCGCTCCCCCTCGCCACGCGCATGGAGACTGACTTCCCTGGCGCCGCACGAGAGGCTCCCTGAGATCCTCGTCGTGCCTCGGGAGAAAACCCCCACGGGCGCCGCAGCTCGAGGAAACCCCTGAGACGCCCCCGTCCTCGCGAGCTGAGGGCCTTCTTTTCCTGGCATGGCCTGGAGAGCAATCCCGGGTCCTCTCTCCAAACGGAAGAGGAGGCTGGACTCCCTTGAGGCCGCTCAGGGGGCTCCAAGAGACCCGCGTCGCGACTCGAGAGGAGAGCGGAGTCCTTGGCTTCCCCTCGAGACGAGGCCTGACTCCCCGGGGGAGCCTGGAATGCAACCCCCGAGATCCCTGCCTTCCCTGGAGAGGAAAATTAGGTCCCGGACACACGCTTAGGTGAGGTCTCTTGGGCCCTGCAGTGACTCGAGCGCCACCCCCAGCTTTCCCTCGCAACCCGAGGGGAAGATTGGGCTTCCAGGGCCAACCCAAGGGGAAGGCTGAGATCCCCGTCGTAACTCGAGAATGCCGCCGCAACTCGAGAAAAACCACGTGGTTCCCACCGCTTGGCAAGATGAGGCCCTTGCCCGCGACGGCGTCTCAAGGGAAGTCCCCTGTTCCGCCCTGAAGGGCGAGACGGTCCCTGACAGCCTTCCTGCGACCCCCAAAAGTCCCCGACACGCCCGGGTTCCCCCGAGGGGAACACCGAGGGTCCCGGCACCGCTTCCTCTGAGCCCCTTCTCCCCTCCTGATCGCGACAGGAGAGGCGATTCCCCTGCGTGGTCTGGAAGGGGTTCCCGGCCTTCCGGCGCACCTCAGGATGAGGCCGGTCTCACGAGGAAATTCGAGACGAGCCACGTGGGTGGGGCCACAGGCCGAACGCCCCCGATTCCCCGGTCCGCTCTGAGAAGGACCCGAGGCCCGGACCCCTCTTCGAGAGGCAACCCTGTGGGTGAAGGCACAACACGAAGGGGCACTGCCACCCCCGTGCATCGTCCGCAAAGACCCGCGGGTTCCACACACAGCTCGACGAGGGGCCTGAGACCCCCTGAGCAACTCGAGAGGCCAGCGGGGTTCCCTTCCTCAGACAAGACGAGGCCTGACTCTCCTGTCCCAACTCTGCAGGGACCCTGCTGTCGGAGTCCGAAACGCAGAGGAAGCCTGAGGTGCCTGCCTCCCTCGAGGTGAGGCCCTCTTCCGTTGCGCCAGACCCAGCGGAGTCCCGAGGGGCCCCGCCACCTCCACAGGATCCCTCGCCTCTCAGAGGCACCCTGGGAAGTTCCCTAAGGTCCCCGGCAGAAGGCGAGGGACACGAGGGTTTCCCGCCGCCCCCCGACAAAGACCTCGAGAGTCCTTCTTCAACGCGTCTCGAGGCCCTAGTCCCCTCCCGTGACTCGAGAGCCAGGACGCGCTCCCCTCGCCACGCGCATGGAGACCTGACTTCCCTGGCGCCGCACGAGAGGCTCCCTGAGATCCTCGTCGTGGCTCGGGAGAAACCCCCACGGGCGCCGCAGCTCGAGGAAACCCCTGAGACGCCCCCGTCCTCGCGAGCTGAGGGCCCTTCTTTTCCTGCATGGCCTGGAGAGCAATCCCGGGTCCTCTCTCCAAACGGAAGAGGAGGCTGGACTCCCTTGAGGCCGCTCAGGGGGCTCCAAGAGACCCGCGTCGCGACTCGAGAGGAGAGCGGAGTCCTTGGCTTCTCCTCGAGACGAGGCCTGACTCCCCGGGGGAGCCTGGAATGCAACCCCGAGATCCCTGCCTTCCCTGGAGAGGAAAATTAGGTCCCGGACACACGCTTAGGTGAGGTCTCTTAGGCCCTGCAGTGACTCAGAGCGCCACCCCCAGCTTTCCCTCGCAACCCGAGGGGAAGATTGGGCTTCCCAGGGCCAACCCAAGGGGAAGGCTGAGATCCCCGTCGTAACTCGAGAATGCCGCCGCAACTCGAGAAAAACCACGTGGTTCCACCGCTTGGCAAGATGAGGCCCTTGCCCGCGACGGCGTCTCAAGGGAAGTCCCCTGTTCCGCCCTGAAGGGCCGAGACGGTCCCTGACAGCCTTCCTGCGACCCCCAAAAGTCCCCCGACACGCCGGGTTCCCCCGAGGGGAACACCGAGGGTCCCGGCACCGCTTCCTCTGAGCCCCTTCTCCCCTCCTGATCGCGACAGGAGAGGCGATTCCCCTGCGTGGTCTGGAAGGGGTTCCCGGCCTCCCGGCGCACCTCAGGATGAGGCCGGTCTCACGAGGAAATTCGAGACGAGCCACGTGGGTGGGCCACAGGCCGAACGCCCCCGATTTCCCGGGTCCGCTCTTGAGAAGGACCCGAGCCCGGACCCCTCTTCGAAGGCAACCCTGTGGGTGAAGCACAACACGAAGGGGCACTGCCACCCCCGTGCATCGTCCGCAAAGACCCGCGGGTTCCACACACAGCTCGACGAGGGGCCTGAGACCCCCTGAGCAACTCGAGAGGCCAGCGGGGTTCCCTTCTCAGACAAGACGAGGCCTGACTCTCCTGTCCCAACTCTGCAGGGACCCTGCTGTCGGAGTCCGAAACGCAGAGGAAGCCTGAGGTGCCTGCCTCCCCTCGAGGTGAGGCCCTCTTCCGTTGCGCCAGACCCAGCGGAGTCCCGAGGGGCCCCGCCACCTCCACAGGATCCCTCGCCTCTCAGAGGCACCCTGGGAAGTTCCCTAAGGTCCCCGGCAGAAGGCGAGGACACGAGGGTTTCCCGCCGCCCCCCGACAAAGACCTCGAGAGTCCTTCTTCAACGCGTCTCGAGGCCCTATTCCCCTCCCGTGACTCGAGAGCCAGGACGCGCTCCCCCTCGCCACGCGCATGGTGACCTGACTTCCCTGGCGCCGCACGAGAGGCTCCCTGAGATCCTCGTCGTGCCTCGGGAGAAAACCCCCACGGCGCCGCAGCTCGAGGAAACCCCTGAGACGCCCCCGTCCTCGCGAGCTGAGGGCCTTCTTTCCTGCATGGCCTGGAGAGCATCCCGGGTCCTCTCTCCAAACGGAAGAGGAGGCTGGACTCCCTTGAGGCCGCTCAGGGGGCTCCAAGAGACCCGCGTCGCGACTCGAGAGGAGAGCGGAGTCCTTGGCTTCCCCTCGAGACGAGGCCTGACTCCCCGGGGGAGCCTGGAATGCAACCCCGAGATCCCTGCCTTCCCTGGAGAGGAAAATTAGGTCCCGGACACACGCTTAGTGAGGTCTCTTGGCACTGCAGTGACTCGAGCGCCACCCCCAGCTTTCCCTCGCAACCCGAGGGGAGATTGGGCTTCCAGGGCCAACCCAAGGGGAAGGCTGAGATCCCCGTCGTAACTCGAGAATGCCGCCGCAACTCGAGAAAACCACGTGGTTCCCACCGCTTGGCAAGATGAGGCCCTTGCCCGCGACGGCGTCTCAAGGGAAGTCCCCTGTTCCGCCCTGAAGGGCGAGACGGTCCCTGACAGCCTTCCTGCGACCCCAAAAGTCCCCCGACACGCCGGGTTCCCCCGAGGGGAACACCGAGGGTCCCGGCACCCGCTTCCTCTGAGCCCCTTCTCCCCTCCTGATCGCGACAGGAGAGGCGATTCCCCTGCGTGGTCTGGAAGGGGTTCCCGGCCTTCCCGGCGCACCTCAGGATGAGGCCGGTCTCACGAGGAAATTCGAGACGAGCCACGTGGGTGGGGCCACAGGCCGAACGCCCCGATTCCCCGGTCCGCTCTTGAGAAGGGACCCGAGGCCCGGACCCCTCTTCGAAGGCAACCCTGTGGGTGAAGGCACAACACGAAGGGGCACTGCCACCCCGTGCATCGTCCGCAAAGACCCGCGGGTTCACACACAGCTCGACGAGGGGCCTGAGACCCCCTGAGCAACTCGAGAGGCCAGCGGGGTTCCCTTCCTCAGACAAGACGAGGCCTGACTCTCCTGTCCCAACTCTGCAGGGACCCTGCGGTCGGAGTCCGAAACGCAGAGGAAGCCTGAGGTGCCTGCCTCCCCTCGAGGTGAGCCCTCTTCCGTTGCGCCAGACCCAGCGGAGTCCCGAGGGGCCCCGCCACCTCCACAGGATCCCTCGCCTCTCAGAGGCACCCTGGGAAGTTCCCTAAGGTCCCCGGCAGAAGGCGAGGGACACGAGGGTTTCCCGCCGCCCCCCCGACAAAGACCTCGAGAGTCCTTCTTCAACGCGTCTCGAGGCCCTAGTCCCTCCCGTGACTCGAGAGCCAGGACGCGCTCCCCCTCGCCACGCGCATGGAGACCTGACTTCCCTGGCGCCGCACGAGAGGCTCCCTGAGATCCTCGTCGTGCCTCGGGAGAAAACCCCCCACGGCGCCGCAGCTCGAGGAAACCCCTGAGACGCCCCCGTCCTCGCGAGCTGAGGGCCTTCTTTTCCTGCATGGCCTGGAGAGCAATCCCGGGTCCTCTCTCCAAACGGAAGAGGAGGCTGGACTCCCTTGAGGCCGCTCAGGGGGCTCCAAGAGACCCGCGTCGCGACTCGAGAGGAGAGCGAGTCCTTGGCTTCCCTCGAGACGAGGCCTGACTCCCCGGGGGAGCCTGGAATGCAACCCCGAGATCCCTGCCTTCCCTGGAGAGGAAAATTAGTCCCGGACACACGCTTAGGTGATGTCTCTTAGGCCCTGCAGTGACTCGAGCGCCACCCCCAGCTTTCCCTCGCAACCCGAGGGGGAAGATTGGGCTTCCCAGGGCCAACCCAAGGGGAAGGCTGAGATCCCCGTCGTAACTCGAGAATGCCGCCGCAACTCGAGAAAAACCACGTGGTTCCACCGCTTGGCAAGATGAGGCCCTTGCCCGCGACGGCGTCTCAAGGGAAGTCCCCTGTTCCGCCCTGAAGGGCGAGACGGTCCCTGACAGCCTTCCTGCGACCCCCAAAAGTCCCCCGACACGCCGGGTTCCCCCGAGGGGAACACCGAGGGTCCCGGCACCGCTTCCTCTGAGCCCCTTCTCCCCTCCTGATCGCGACAGGAGAGGCGATTCCCCTGCGTGGTCTGGAAGGGGTTCCCGGCCTTCCGGCGCACCTCAGGATGAGGCCGGTCTCACGAGGAAAATTCGAGACGAGCCACGTGGGTGGGGCCACAGGCCGAACGCCCCCGATCCCGGTCCGCTCTTGAGAAGGACCCGAGGCCCGGACCCCTCTCGAAGGCAACCCTGTGGGTGAAGGCACAACACGAAGGGGCACTGCCACCCCCGTGCATCGTCGCAAAGACCCGCGGTTCCACACACAGCTCGACGAGGGGCCTGAGACCCCCTGAGCAACTCGAGAGGCCAGCGGGGTTCCCTTCTCAGACAAGACGAGGCCTGACTCTCCTGTCCCAACTCTGCAGGGACCCTGCTGTCGGAGTCCGAAACGCAGAGGAAGCCTGAGGTGCCTGCCTCCCCTCGAGGTGAGGCCCTCTTCCGTTGCGCCAGACCCAGCGGAGTCCCGAGGGGCCCCGCCACCTCCACAGGATCCCTCGCCTCTCAGAGGCACCCTGGGAAGTTCCCTAAGGTCCCCGGCAGAAGGCGAGGGACACGAGGGTTTCCCGCCGCCCCCGACAAAGACCTCGAGAGTCCTTCTTCAACGCGTCTCGAGGCCCTAGTCCCTCCCGTGACTCGAGAGCCAGGACGCGCTCCCCCTCGCCACGCGCATGGTGACCTGACTTCCCTGGCGCCGCACGAGAGGCTCCCTGAGATCCTCGTCGTGCCTCGGGAGAAAACCCCCACGGGCGCCGCAGCTCGAGGAAACCCCTGAGACGCCCCCGTCCTCGCGAGCTGAGGGCCTTCTTTTCCTGCATGGCCTGGAGAGCAATCCCGGGTCCTCTCTCCAAACGGAAGAGGAGGCTGGACTCCCTTGAGGCCGCTCAGGGGGCTCCAAGAGACCCGCGTCGCGACTCGAGAGGAGAGCGGAGTCCTTGGCTTCCCCTCGAGACGAGGCCTGACTCCCCGGGGGAGCCTGGAATGCAACCCCGAGATCCCTGCCTTCCCTGGAGAGGAAAATTAGGTCCCGGACACACGCTTAGGTGAGGTCTCTTAGGCCCTGCAGTGACTCGAGCGCCACCCCCAGCTTTCCCTCGCAACCCGAGGGGAAGATTGGCTTCCCAGGGCCAACCCAAGGGGAGGCTGAGATCCCCGTCGTAAACTCGAGAATGCCGCCGCAACTCGAGAAAAACCACGTGGTTCCCACCGCTTGGCAAGATGAGGCCTTGCCCGCGACGGCGTCTCAAGGGAAGTCCCCTGTTCCGCCCTGAAGGGCGAGACGGTCCCTGACAGCCTTCCTGCGACCCCCAAAAGTCCCCGACACGCCGGGTTCCCCGAGGGGAACACCGAGGGTCCCGGCACCGCTTCCTCTGAGCCCCTTCTCCCCTCCTGATCGCGACAGGAGAGGCGATTCCCCTGCGTGGTCTGGAAGGGGTTCCCGGCCTTCCCGGCGCACCTCAGGATGAGGCCGGTCTCACGAGGAAATTCGAGACGAGCCACGTGGGTGGGGCCACAGGCCGAACGCCCCCGATTCCCCGGTCCGCTCTTGAGAAGGACCCGAGGCCCGGACCCCTCTTCGAAGGGCAACCCTGTGGGTGGAAGGCACAACACGAAGGGGCACTGCCACCCCCGTGCATCGTCCGCAAAGACCCGCGGGTCCACACACAGCTCGACGAGGGCCTGAGACCCCCTGAGCAACTCGAGAGGCCAGCGGGGTTCCCTTCCTCAGACAAGACGAGGCCTGACTCTCCTGTCCCAACTCTGCAGGGACCCTGCGGTCGGAGTCCGAAACGCAGAGGAAGCCTGAGGTGCCTGCCTCCCCTCGAGGTGAGGCCCTCTTCCGTTGCGCCAGACCAGCGGAGTCCCGAGGGGCCCCGCCACCTCCACAGGATCCCTCGCCTCTCAGAGGCACCCTGGGAAGTTCCCTAAGGTCCCCGGCAGAAGGCGAGGGACACGAGGGTTTCCCGCCGCCCCCCGACAAAGACCTCGAGAGTCCTTCTTCAACGCGTCTCGAGGCCCTAGT
This sequence comes from Bubalus kerabau, assembly GCF_029407905.1. Taxonomy (NCBI): domain Eukaryota; kingdom Metazoa; phylum Chordata; class Mammalia; order Artiodactyla; family Bovidae; genus Bubalus; species Bubalus kerabau. The sequence continues at coordinate 5,921,042 of NW_026577881.1, read as the reverse complement.
CCCCTCCCGTGACTCGAGAGCCAGGACGCGCTCCCCCTCGCCACGCGCATAGAGACCTGACTTCCCTGGCGCCGCACGAGAGGCTCCCTGAGATCCTCGTCGTGCCTCGGGAGAAAACCCCCACGGGCGCCGCAGCTCGAGGAAACCCCTGAGACGCCCCCGTCCTCGCGAGCTGAGGGCCTTCTTTTCCTGCATGGCCTGGAGAGCAATCCCGGGTCCTCTCTCCAAACGGAAGAGGAGGCTGGACTCCCTTGAGGCCGCTCAGGGGGCTCCAAGAGACCCGCGTCGCGACTCGAGAGGAGAGCGGAGTCCTTGGCTTCTCCTCGAGACGAGGCCTGACTCCCCGGGGGAGCCTGGAATGCAACCCCGAGATCCCTGCCTTCCCTGGAGAGGAAAATTAGGTCCCGGACACACGCTTAGGTGAGGTCTCTTAGGCCCTGCAGTGACTCGAGCGCCACCCCCAGCTTTCCCTCGCAACCCGAGGGGAAGATTGGGCTTCCCAGGGCCAACCCAAGGGGAAGGCTGAGATCCCCGTCGTAACTCGAGAATGCCGCCGCAACTCGAGAAAAACCACGTGGTTCCCACCGCTTGGCAAGATGAGGCCCTTGCCCGCGACGGCGTCTCAAGGGAAGTCCCCTGTTCCGCCCTGAAGGGCGAGACGGTCCCTGACAGCCTTCCTGCGACCCCCAAAAGTCCCCCGACACGCCGGGTTCCCCCGAGGGGAACACCGAGGGTCCCGGCACCGCTTCCTCTGAGCCCCTTCTCCCCTCCTGATCGCGACAGGAGAGGCGATTCCCCTGCGTGGTCTGGAAGGGGTTCCCGGCCTTCCCGGCGCACCTCAGGATGAGGCCGGTCTCACGAGGAAATTCGAGACGAGCCACGTGGGTGGGGCCACAGGCCGAACGCCCCCGATTTCCCGGTCCGCTCTTGAGAAGGACCCGAGGCCCGGACCCCTCTTCGAAGGCAACCCTGTGGGTGAAGGCACAACACGAAGGGGCACTGCCACCCCCGTGCATCGTCCGCAAAGACCCGCGGGTTCCACACACAGCTCGACGAGGGGCCTGAGACCCCCTGAGCAACTCGAGAGGCCAGCGGGGTTCCCTTCCTCAGACAAGACGAGGCCTGACTCTCCTGTCCCAACTCTGCAGGGACCCTGCGGTCGGAGTCCGAAACGCAGAGGAAGCCTGAGGTGCCTGCCTCCCCTCGAGGTGAGGCCCTCTTCCGTTGCGCCAGACCCAGCGGAGTCCCGAGGGGCCCCGCCACCTCCACAGGATCCCTCGCCTCTCAGAGGCACCCTGGGAAGTTCCCTAAGGTCCCCGGCAGAAGGCGAGGGACACGAGGGTTTCCCGCCGCCCCCCGACAAAGACCTCGAGAGTCCTTCTTCAACGCGTCTCGAGGCCCTAGTCCCCTCCCGTGACTCGAGAGCCAGGACGCGCTCCCCCTCGCCACGCGCATGGAGACCTGACTTCCCTGGCGCCGCACGAGAGGCTCCCTGAGATCCTCGTCGTGCCTCGGGAGAAAACCCCCACGGGCGCCGCAGCTCGAGGAAACCCCTGAGACGCCCCCGTCCTCGCGAGCTGAGGGCCTTCTTTTCCTGCATGGCCTGGAGAGCAATCCCGGGTCCTCTCTCCAAACGGAAGAGGAGGCTGGACTCCCTTGAGGCCGCTCAGGGGGCTCCAAGAGACCCGCGTCGCGACTCGAGAGGAGAGCGGAGTCCTTGGCTTCCCCTCGAGACGAGGCCTGACTCCCCGGGGGAGCCTGGAATGCAACCCCGAGATCCCTGCCTTCCCTGGAGAGGAAAATTAGGTCCCGGACACACGCTTAGGTGAGGTCTCTTAGGCCCTGCAGTGACTCGAGCGCCACCCCCAGCTTTCCCTCGCAACCCGAGGGGAAGATTGGGCTTCCCAGGGCCAACCCAAGGGGAAGGCTGAGATCCCCGTCGTAACTCGAGAATGCCGCCGCAACTCGAGAAAAACCACGTGGTTCCCACCGCTTGGCAAGATGAGGCCCTTGCCCGCGACGGCGTCTCAAGGGAAGTCCCTGGTTCCGCCATGAAGGGCGAGACGGTCCCTGACAGCCTTCCTGCGACCCCCAAAAGTCCCCCGACATGCCGGGTTCCCCCGAGGGGAACACCGGGGGTCCCGGCACCGCTTCCTCTGAGCCCCTTCTCCCCTCCTGATCGCGACAGGAGAGGCGATTCCCCTGCGTGGTCTGGAAGGGGTTCCCGGCCTTCCCGGCGCACCTCAGGATGAGGCCGGTCTCACGAGGAAATTCGAGACGAGCCACGTGGGTGGGGCCACAGGCCGAACGCCCCCGATTTCCCGGTCCGCTCTTGAGAAGGACCCGAGGCCCGGACCCCTCTTCGAAGGCAACCCTGTGGGTGAAGGCACAACACGAAGGGGCACTGCCACCCCCGTGCATCGTCCGCAAAGACCCGCGGGTTCCACACACAGCTCGACGAGGGGCCTGAGACCCCCTGAGCAACTCGAGAGGCCAGCGGGGTTCCCTTCCTCAGACAAGACGAGGCCTGACTCTCCTGTCCCAACTCTGCAGGGACCCTGCGGTCGGAGTCCGAAACGCAGAGGAAGCCTGAGGTGCCTGCCTCCCCTCGAGGTGAGGCCCTCTTCCGTTGCGCCAGACCCAGCGGAGTCCCGAGGGGCCCCGCCACCTCCACAGGATCCCTCGCCTCTCAGAGGCACCCTGGGAAGTTCCCTAAGGTCCCCGGCAGAAGGCGAGGGACACGAGGGTTTCCCGCCGCCCCCCGACAAAGACCTCGAGAGTCCTTCTTCAACGCGTCTCGAGGCCCTAGTCCCCTCCCGTGACTCGAGAGCCAGGACGCGCTCCCCCTCGCCACGCGCATGGAGACCTGACTTCCCTGGCGCCGCACGAGAGGCTCCCTGAGATCCTCGTCGTGCCTCGGGAGAAAACCCCCACGGGCGCCGCAGCTCGAGGAAACCCCTGAGACGCCCCCGTCCTCGCGAGCTGAGGGCCTTCTTTTCCTGCATGGCCTGGAGAGCAATCCCGGGTCCTCTCTCCAAACGGAAGAGGAGGCTGGACTCCCTTGAGGCCGCTCAGGGGGCTCCAAGAGACCCGCGTCGCGACTCGAGAGGAGAGCGGAGTCCTTGGCTTCCCCTCGAGACGAGGCCTGACTCCCCGGGGGAGCCTGGAATGCAACCCCGAGATCCCTGCCTTCCCTGGAGAGGAAAATTAGGTCCCGGACACACGCTTAGGTGAGGTCTCTTAGGCCCTGCAGTGACTCGAGCGCCACCCCCAGCTTTCCCTCGCAACCCGAGGGGAAGATTGGGCTTCCCAGGGCCAACCCAAGGGGAAGGCTGAGATCCCCGTCGTAACTCGAGAATGCCGCCGCAACTCGAGAAAAACCACGTGGTTCCCACCGCTTGGCAAGATGAGGCCCTTGCCCGCGACGGCGTCTCAAGGGAAGTCCCCTGTTCCGCCCTGAAGGGCGAGACGGTCCCTGACAGCCTTCCTGCGACCCCCAAAAGTCCCCCGACACGCCGGGTTCCCCCGAGGGGAACACCGAGGGTCCCGGCACCGCTTCCTCTGAGCCCCTTCTCCCCTCCTGATCGCGACAGGAGAGGCGATTCCCCTGCGTGGTCTGGAAGGGGTTCCCGGCCTTCCCGGCGCACCTCAGGATGAGGCCGGTCTCACGAGGAAATTCGAGACGAGCCACGTGGGTGGGGCCACAGGCCGAACGCCCCCGATTCCCCGGTCCGCTCTTGAGAAGGACCCGAGGCCCGGACCCCTCTTCGAAGGCAACCCTGTGGCTGAAGGCACAACACGAAGGGGCACTGCCACCCCCGTGCATCGTCCGCAAAGACCCGCGGGTTCCACACACAGCTCGACGAGGGGCCTGAGACCCCCTGAGCAACTCGAGAGGCCAGCGGGGTTCCCTTCCTCAGACAAGACGAGGCCTGACTCTCCTGTCCCAACTCTGCAGGGACCCTGCGGTCGGAGTCCGAAACGCAGAGGAAGCCTGAGGTGCCTGCCTCCCCTCGAGGTGAGGCCCTCTTCCGTTGCGCCAGACCCAGCGGAGTCCCGAGGGGCCCCGCCACCTCCACAGGATCCCTCGCCTCTCAGAGGCACCCTGGGAAGTTCCCTAAGGTCCCCGGCAGAAGGCGAGGGACACGAGGGTTTCCCGCCGCCCCCCGACAAAGACCTCGAGAGTCCTTCTTCAACGCGTCTCGAGGCCCTAGTCCCCTCCCGTGACTCGAGAGCCAGGACGCGCTCCCCCTCGCCACGCGCATGGAGACCTGACTTCCCTGGCGCCGCACGAGAGGCTCCCTGAGATCCTCGTCGTGCCTCGGGAGAAAACCCCCACGGGCGCCGCAGCTCGAGGAAACCCCTGAGACGCCCCCGTCCTCGCGAGCTGAGGGCCTTCTTTTCCTGCATGGCCTGGAGAGCAATCCCGGGTCCTCTCTCCAAACGGAAGAGGAGGCTGGACTCCCTTGAGGCCGCTCAGGGGGCTCCAAGAGACCCGCGTCGCGACTCGAGAGGAGAGCGGAGTCCTTGGCTTCCCCTCGAGACGAGGCCTGACTCCCCGGGGGAGCCTGGAATGCAACCCCGAGATCCCTGCCTTCCCTGGAGAGGAAAATTAGGTCCCGGACACACGCTTAGGTGAGGTCTCTTAGGCCCTGCAGTGACTCGAGCGCCACCCCCAGCTTTCCCTCGCAACCCGAGGGGAAGATTGGGCTTCCCAGGGCCAACCCAAGGGGAAGGCTGAGATCCCCGTCGTAACTCGAGAATGCCGCCGCAACTCGAGAAAAACCACGTGGTTCCCACCGCTTGGCAAGATGAGGCCCTTGCCCGCGACGGCGTCTCAAGGGAAGTCCCCTGTTCCGCCCTGAAGGGCGAGACGGTCCCTGACAGCCTTCCTGCGACCCCCAAAAGTCCCCCGACACGCCGGGTTCCCCCGAGGGGAACACCGAGGGTCCCGGCACCGCTTCCTCTGAGCCCCTTCTCCCCTCCTGATCGCGACAGGAGAGGCGATTCCCCTGCGTGGTCTGGAAGGGGTTCCCGGCCTTCCCGGCGCACCTCAGGATGAGGCCGGTCTCACGAGGAAATTCGAGACGAGCCACGTGGGTGGGGCCACAGGCCGAACGCCCCCGATTCCCCGGTCCGCTCTTGAGAAGGACCCGAGGCCCGGACCCCTCTTCGAAGGCAACCCTGTGGGTGAAGGCACAACACGAAGGGGCACTGCCACCCCCGTGCATCGTCCGCAAAGACCCGCGGGTTCCACACACAGCTCGACGAGGGGCCTGAGACCCCCTGAGCAACTCGAGAGGCCAGCGGGGTTCCCTTCCTCAGACAAGACGAGGCCTGACTCTCCTGTCCCAACTCTGCAGGGACCCTGCGGTCGGAGTCCGAAACGCAGAGGAAGCCTGAGGTGCCTGCCTCCCCTCGAGGTGAGGCCCTCTTCCGTTGCGCCAGACCCAGCGGAGTCCCGAGGGGCCCCGCCACCTCCACAGGATCCCTCGCCTCTCAGAGGCACCCTGGCAAGTTCCATAAGGTCCCCGGCAGAAGGCGAGGGACACGAGGGTTTCCCGCCGCCCCCCGACAAAGACCTCGAGAGTCCTTCTTCAACGCGTCTCGAGGCCCTAGTCCCCTCCCGTGACTCGAGAGCCAGGACGCGCTCCCCCTCGCCACGCGCATGGAGACCTGACTTCCCTGGCGCCGCACGAGAGGCTCCCTGAGATCCTCGTCGTGCCTCGGGAGAAAACCCCCACGGGCGCCGCAGCTCGAGGAAACCCCTGAGACGCCCCCGTCCTCGCGAGCTGAGGGCCTTCTTTTCCTGCATGGCCTGGAGAGCAATCCCGGGTCCTCTCTCCAAACGGAAGAGGAGGCTGGACTCCCTTGAGGCCGCTCAGGGGGCTCCAAGAGACCCGCGTCGCGACTCGAGAGGAGAGCGGAGTCCTTGGCTTCCCCTCGAGACGAGGCCTGACTCCCCGGGGGAGCCTGGAATGCAACCCCGAGATCCCTGCCTTCCCTGGAGAGGAAAATTAGGTCCCGGACACACGCTTAGGTGAGGTCTCTTAGGCCCTGCAGTGACTCGAGCGCCACCCCCAGCTTTCCCTCGCAACCCGAGGGGAAGATTGGGCTTCCCAGGGCCAACCCAAGGGGAAGGCTGAGATCCCCGTCGTAACTCGAGAATGCCGCCGCAACTCGAGAAAAACCACGTGGTTCCCACCGCTTGGCAAGATGAGGCCCTTGCCCGCGACGGCGTCTCAAGGGAAGTCCCCTGTTCCGCCCTGAAGGGCGAGACGGTCCCTGACAGCCTTCCTGCGACCCCCAAAAGTCCCCCGACACGCCAGGTTCCCCCGAGGGGAACACCGAGGGTCCCGGCACCGCTTCCTCTGAGCCCCTTCTCCCCTCCTGATCGCGACAGGAGAGGCGATTCCCCTGCGTGGTCTGGAAGGGGTTCCCGGCCTTCCCGGCGCACCTCAGGATGAGGCCGGTCTCACGAGGAAATTCGAGACGAGCCACGTGGGTGGGGCCACAGGCCGAACGCCCCCGATTCCCCGGTCCGCTCTTGAGAAGGACCCGAGGCCCGGACCCCTCTTCGAAGGCAACCCTGTGGGTGAAGGCACAACACGAAGGGGCACTGCCACCCCCGTGCATCGTCCGCAAAGACCCGCGGGTTCCACACACAGCTCGACGAGGGGCCTGAGACCCCCTGAGCAACTCGAGAGGCCAGCGGGGTTCCCTTCCTCAGACAAGACGAGGCCTGACTCTCCTGTCCCAACTCTGCAGGGACCCTGCGGTCGGAGTCCGAAACGCAGAGGAAGCCTGAGGTGCCTGCCTCCCCTCGAGGTGAGGCCCTCTTCCGTTGCGCCAGACCCAGCGGAGTCCCGAGGGGCCCCGCCACCTCCACAGGATCCCTCGCCTCTCAGAGGCACCCTGGGAAGTTCCCTAAGGTCCCCGGCAGAAGGCGAGGGACACGAGGGTTTCCCGCCGCCCCCCGACAAAGACCTCGAGAGTCCTTCTTCAACGCGTCTCGAGGCCCTAGTCCCCTCCCGTGACTCGAGAGCCAGGACGCGCTCCCCCTCGCCACGCGCATGGAGACCTGACTTCCCTGGCGCCGCACGAGAGGCTCCCTGAGATCCTCGTCGTGCCTCGGGAGAAAACCCCCACGGGCGCCGCAGCTCGAGGAAACCCCTGAGACGCCCCCGTCCTCGCGAGCTGAGGGCCTTCTTTTCCTGCATGGCCTGGAGAGCAATCCCGGGTCCTCTCTCCAAACGGAAGAGGAGGCTGGACTCCCTTGAGGCCGCTCAGGGGGCTCCAAGAGACCCGCGTCGCGACTCGAGAGGAGAGCGGAGTCCTTGGCTTCCCCTCGAGACGAGGCCTGACTCCCCGGGGGAGCCTGGAATGCAACCCCGAGATCCCTGCCTTCCCTGGAGAGGAAAATTAGGTCCCGGACACACGCTTAGGTGAGGTCTCTTAGGCCCTGCAGTGACTCGAGCGCCACCCCCAGCTTTCCCTCGCAACCCGAGGGGAAGATTGGGCTTCCCAGGGCCAACCCAAGGGGAAGGCTGAGATCCCCGTCGTAACTCGAGAATGCCGCCGCAACTCGAGAAAAACCACGTGGTTCCCACCGCTTGGCAAGATGAGGCCCTTGCCCGCGACGGCGTCTCAAGGGAAGTCCCCTGTTCCGCCCTGAAGGGCGAGACGGTCCCTGACAGCCTTCCTGCGACCCCCAAAAGTCCCCCGACACGCCGGGTTCCCCCGAGGGGAACACCGAGGGTCCCGGCACCGCTTCCTCTGAGCCCCTTCTCCCCTCCTGATCGCGACAGGAGAGGCGATTCCCCTGCGTGGTCTGGAAGGGGTTCCCGGCCTTCCCGGCGCACCTCAGGATGAGGCCGGTCTCACGAGGAAATTCGAGACGAGCCACGTGGGTGGGGCCACAGGCCGAACGCCCCCGATTCCCCGGTCCGCTCTTGAGAAGGACCCGAGGCCCGGACCCCTCTTCGAAGGCAACCCTGTGGCTGAAGGCACAACACGAAGGGGCACTGCCACCCCCGTGCATCGTCCGCAAAGACCCGCGGGTTCCACACACAGCTCGACGAGGGGCCTGAGACCCCCTGAGCAACTCGAGAGGCCAGCGGGGTTCCCTTCCTCAGACAAGACGAGGCCTGACTCTCCTGTCCCAACTCTGCAGGGACCCTGCGGTCGGAGTCCGAAACGCAGAGGAAGCCTGAGGTGCCTGCCTCCCCTCGAGGTGAGGCCCTCTTCCGTTGCGCCAGACCCAGCGGAGTCCCGAGGGGCCCCGCCACCTCCACAGGATCCCTCGCCTCTCAGAGGCACCCTGGGAAGTTCCCTAAGGTCCCCGGCAGAAGGCGAGGGACACGAGGGTTTCCCGCCGCCCCCCGACAAAGACCTCGAGAGTCCTTCTTCAACGCGTCTCGAGGCCCTAGTCCCCTCCCGTGACTCGAGAGCCAGGACGCGCTCCCCCTCGCCACGCGCATGGAGACCTGACTTCCCTGGCGCCGCACGAGAGGCTCCCTGAGATCCTCGTCGTGCCTCGGGAGAAAACCCCCACGGGCGCCGCAGCTCGAGGAAACCCCTGAGACGCCCCCGTCCTCGCGAGCTGAGGGCCTTCTTTTCCTGCATGGCCTGGAGAGCAATCCCGGGTCCTCTCTCCAAACGGAAGAGGAGGCTGGACTCCCTTGAGGCCGCTCAGGGGGCTCCAAGAGACCCGCGTCGCGACTCGAGAGGAGAGCGGAGTCCTTGGCTTCCCCTCGAGACGAGGCCTGACTCCCCGGGGGAGCCTGGAATGCAACCCCGAGATCCCTGCCTTCCCTGGAGAGGAAAATTAGGTCCCGGACACACGCTTAGGTGAGGTCTCTTAGGCCCTGCAGTGACTCGAGCGCCACCCCCAGCTTTCCCTCGCAACCCGAGGGGAAGATTGGGCTTCCCAGGGCCAACCCAAGGGGAAGGCTGAGATCCCCGTCGTAACTCGAGAATGCCGCCGCAACTCGAGAAAAACCACGTGGTTCCCACCGCTTGGCAAGATGAGGCCCTTGCCCGCGACGGCGTCTCAAGGGAAGTCCCCTGTTCCGCCCTGAAGGGCGAGACGGTCCCTGACAGCCTTCCTGCGACCCCCAAAAGTCCCCCGACACGCCGGGTTCCCCCGAGGGGAACACCGAGGGTCCCGGCACCGCTTCCTCTGAGCCCCTTCTCCCCTCCTGATCGCGACAGGAGAGGCGATTCCCCTGCGTGGTCTGGAAGGGGTTCCCGGCCTTCCCGGCGCACCTCAGGATGAGGCCGGTCTCACGAGGAAATTCGAGACGAGCCACGTGGGTGGGGCCACAGGCCGAGCGCCCCCGATTCCCCGGTCCGCTCTTGAGAAGGACCCGAGGCCCGGACCCCTCTTCGAAGGCAACCCTGTGGCTGAAGGCACAACACGAAGGGGCACTGCCACCCCCGTGCATCGTCCGCAAAGACCCGCGGGTTCCACACACAGCTCGACGAGGGGCCTGAGACCCCCTGAGCAACTCGAGAGGCCAGCGGGGTTCCCTTCCTCAGACAAGACGAGGCCTGACTCTCCTGTCCCAACTCTGCAGGGACCCTGCGGTCGGAGTCCGAAACGCAGAGGAAGCCTGAGGTGCCTGCCTCCCCTCGAGGTGAGGCCCTCTTCCGTTGCGCCAGACCCAGCGGAGTCCCGAGGGGCCCCGCCACCTCCACAGGATCCCTCGCCTCTCAGAGGCACCCTGGGAAGTTCCCTAAGGTCCCCGGCAGAAGGCGAGGGAAACGAGGGTTTCCCGCCGCCCCCCGACAAAGACCTCGAGAGTCCTTCTTCAACGCGTCTCGAGGCCCTAGTCCCCTCCCGAGACTCGAGAGCCAGGACGCGCTCCCCCTCGCCACGCGCATGGAGACCTGACTCCCCTGGCGCCGCACGAGAGGCTCCCTGAGATCCTCGTCGTGCCTCGGGAGAAAACCCCCACGGGCGCCGCAGCTCGAGGAAACCCCTGAGACGCCCCCGTCCTCGCGAGCTGAGGGCCTTCTTTTCCTGCATGGCCTGGAGAGCAATCCCGGGTCCTCTCTCCAAACGGAAGAGGAGGCTGGACTCCCTTGAGGCCGCTCAGGGGGCTCCAAGAGACACGCGTCGCGACTCGAGAGGAGAGCGGAGTCCTTGGCTTCCCCTCGAGACGAGGCCTGACTCCCCGGGGGAGCCTGGAATGCAACCCCGAGATCCCTGCCTTCCCTGGAGAGGAAAATTAGGTCCCGGACACACGCTTAGGTGAGGTCTCTTAGGCCCTGCAGTGACTCGAGCGCAACCCCCAGCTTTCCCTCGCAACCCGAGGGGAAGATTGGGCTTCCCAGGGCCAACCCAAGGGGAAGGCTGAGATCCCCGTCGTAACTAGAGAATGCCGCCGCAACTCGAGAAAAACCACGTGGTTCCCACCGCTTGGCAAGATGAGGCCCTTGCCCGCGACGGCGTCTCAAGGGAAGTCCCCTGTTCCGCCCTGAAGGGCGAGACGGTCCCTGACAGCCTTCCTGCGACCCCCAAAAGTCCCCCGACACGCCGGGTTCCCCCGAGGGGAACACCGAGGGTCCCGGCACCGCTTCCTCTGAGCCCCTTCTCCCCTCCTGATCGCGACAGGAGAGGCGATTCCCCTGCGTGGTCTGGAAGGGGTTCCCGGCCTTCCCGGCGCACCTCAGGATGAGGCCGGTCTCACGAGGAAATTCGAGACGAGCCACGTGGGTGGGGCCACAGGCCGAACGCCCCCGATTCCCCGGTCCGCTCTTGAGAAGGACCCGAGGCCCGGACCCCTCTTCGAAGGCAACCCTGTGGCTGAAGGTACAACACGAAGGGGCACTGCCACCCCCGTGCATCGTCCGCAAAGACCCGCGGGTTCCACACACAGCTCGACGAGGGGCCTGAGACCCCCTGAGCAACTCGAGAGGCCAGCGGGGTTCCCTTCCTCAGACAAGACGAGGCCTGACTCTCCTGTCCCAACTCTGCAGGGACCCTGCGGTCGGAGTCCGTAACGCAGAGGAAGCCTGAGGTTCCTGCCTCCCCTCGAGGTGAGGCCCTCTTCCGTTGCGCCAGACCCAGCGGAGTCCCGAGGGGCCCCGCCACCTCCACAGGATCCCTCGCCTCTCAGAGGCACCATGGGAAGTTCCCTAAGGTCCCCGGCAGAAGGCGAGGGAAACGAGGGTTTCCCGCCGCCCCCCGACAAAGACCTCGAGAGTCCTTCTTCAACGCGTCTCGAGGCCCTAGTCCCCTCCCGTGACTCGAGAGCCAGGACGCGCTCCCCCTCGCCACGCGCATGGAGACCTGACTTCCCTGGCGCCGCACGAGAGGCTCCCTGAGATCCTCGTCGCGCCACGGGAGAAAACCCCCACGGGCGCCGCAGCTCGAGGAAACCCCTGAGACGCCCCCGTCCTCGCGAGCTGAGGGCCTTCTTTTCCTGCATGGCCTGGAGAGCAATCCCGGGTCCTCTCTCCAAACGGAAGAGGAGGCTGGACTCCCTTGAGGCCGCTCAGGGGGCTCCAAGAGACCCGCGTCGCGACTCGAGAGGAGAGCGGAGTCCTTGGCTTCCCCTCGAGACGAGGCCTGACTCCCCGGGGGAGCCTGGAATGCAACCCCGAGATCCCTGCCTTCCCTGGAGAGGAATATTAGGTCCCGGACACACGCCTAGGTGAGGTCTCCTCGGCCCTGCAGTGACTCGAGCGCAACCCCCAGCTTTCCCTCGCAACCCGAGGGGAAGATTGGGCTTCCCAGGGCCAACCCAAGGGGAAGGCTGAGATCCCCGTCGTAACTAGAGAATGCCGCCGCAACTCGAGAAAAACCACGTGGTTCCCACCGCTTGGCAAGATGAGGCCCTTGCCCGCGACGGCGTCTCAAGGGAAGTCCCCTGTTCCGCCCTGAAGGGCGAGACGGTCCCTGACAGCCTTCCTGCGACCCCCAAAAGTCCCCCGACACGCCGGGTTCCCCCGAGGGGAACACCGAGGGTCCCGGCACCGCTTCCTCTGAGCCCCTTCTCCCCTCCTGATCGCGACAGGAGAGGCGATTCCCCTGCGTGGTCTGGAAGGGGTTCCCGGCCTTCCCGGCGCACCTCAGGATGAGGCCGGTCTCACGAGGAAATTCGAGACGAGCCACGTGGGTGGGGCCACAGGCCGAACGCCCCCGATTCCCCGGTCCGCTCTTGAGAAGGACCCGAGGCCCGGACCCCTCTTCGAAGGCAACCCTGTGGCTGAAGGTACAACACGAAGGGGCACTGCCACCCCCGTGCATCGTCCGCAAAGACCCGCGGGTTCCACACACAGCTCGACGAGGGGCCTGAGACCCCCTGAGCAACTCGAGAGGCCAGCGGGGTTCCCTTCCTCAGACAAGACGAGGCCTGACTCTCCTGTCCCAACTCTGCAGGGACCCTGCGGTCGGAGTCCGTAACGCAGAGGAAGCCTGAGGTTCCTGCCTCCCCTCGAGGTGAGGCCCTCTTCCGTTGCGCCAGACCCAGCGGAGTCCCGAGGGGCCCCGCCACCTCCACAGGATCCCTCGCCTCTCAGAGGCACCATGGGAAGTTCCCTAAGGTCCCCGGCAGAAGGCGAGGGAAACGAGGGTTTCCCGCCGCCCCCCGACAAAGACCTCGAGAGTCCTTCTTCAACGCGTCTCGAGGCCCTAGTCCCCTCCCGTGACTCGAGAGCCAGGACGCGCTCCCCCTCGCCACGCGCATGGAGACCTGACTTCCCTGGCGCCGCACGAGAGGCTCCCTGAGATCCTCGTCGCGCCACGGGAGAAAACCCCCACGGGCGCCGCAGCTCGAGGAAACCCCTGAGACGCCCCCGTCCTCGCGAGCTGAGGGCCTTCTTTTCCTGCATGGCCTGGAGAGCAATCCCGGGTCCTCTCTCCAAACGGAAGAGGAGGCTGGACTCCCTTGAGGCCGCTCAGGGGGCTCCAAGAGACCCGCGTCGCGACTCGAGAGGAGAGCGGAGTCCTTGGCTTCCCCTCGAGACGAGGCCTGACTCCCCGGGGGAGCCTGGAATGCAACCCCGAGATCCCTGCCTTCCCTGGAGAGGAATATTAGGTCCCGGACACACGCCTAGGTGAGGTCTCCTCGGCCCTGCAGTGACTCGAGCGCAACCCCCAGCTTTCCCTCGCAACCCGAGGGGAAGATTGGGCTTCCCAGGGCCAACCCAAGGGGAAGGCTGAGATCCCCGTCGTAACTAGAGAATGCCGCCGCAACTCGAGAAAAACCACGTGGTTCCCACCGCTTGGCAAGATGAGGCCCTTGCCCGCGACGGCGTCTCAAGGGAAGTCCCCTGTTCCGCCCTGAAGGGCGAGACGGTCCCTGACAGCCTTCCTGCGACCCCCAAAAGTCCCCCGACACGCCGGGTTCCCCCGAGGGGAACACCGAGGGTCCCGGCACCGCTTCCTCTGAGCCCCTTCTCCCCTCCTGATCGCGACAGGAGAGGCGATTCCCCTGCGTGGTCTGGAAGGGGTTCCCGGCCTTCCCGGCGCACCTCAGGATGAGGCCGGTCTCACGAGGAAATTCGAGACGAGCCACGTGGGTGGGGCCACAGGCCGAACGCCCCCGATTCCCCGGTCCGCTCTTGAGAAGGACCCGAGGCCCGGACCCCTCTTCGAAGGCAACCCTGTGGCTGAAGGTACAACACGAAGGGGCACTGCCACCCCCGTGCATCGTCCGCAAAGACCCGCGGGTTCCACACACAGCTCGACGAGGGGCCTGAGACCCCCTGAGCAACTCGAGAGGCCAGCGGGGTTCCCTTCCTCAGACAAGACGAGGCCTGACTCTCCTGTCCCAACTCTGCAGGGACCCTGCGGTCGGAGTCCGTAACGCAGAGGAAGCCTGAGGTTCCTGCCTCCCCTCGAGGTGAGGCCCTCTTCCGTTGCGCCAGACCCAGCGGAGTCCCGAGGGGCCCCGCCACCTCCACAGGATCCCTCGCCTCTCAGAGGCACCATGGGAAGTTCCCTAAGGTCCCCGGCAGAAGGCGAGGGAAACGAGGGTTTCCCGCCGCCCCCCGACAAAGACCTCGAGAGTCCTTCTTCAACGCGTCTCGAGGCCCTAGTCCCCTCCCGTGACTCGAGAGCCAGGACGCGCTCCCCCTCGCCACGCGCATGGAGACCTGACTTCCCTGGCGCCGCACGAGAGGCTCCCTGAGATCCTCGTCGCGCCACGGGAGAAAACCCCCACGGGCGCCGCAGCTCGAGGAAACCCCTGAGACGCCCCCGTCCTCGCGAGCTGAGGGCCTTCTTTTCCTGCATGGCCTGGAGAGCAATCCCGGGTCCTCTCTCCAAATGGAAGAGGAGGCTGGACTCCCTTGAGGCCGCTCAGGGGGCTCCAAGAGACCCGCGTCGCGACTCGAGAGGAGAGCGGAGTCCTTGGCTTCCCCTCGAGACGAGGCCTGACTCCCCGGGGGAGCCTGGAATGCAACCCCGAGATCCCTGCCTTCCCTGGAGAGGAATATTAGGTCCCGGACACACGCCTAGGTGAGGTCTCCTCGGCCCTGCAGTGACTCGAGCGCAACCCCCAGCTTTCCCTCGCAACTCGAGGGGAAGATTGGGCTTCCCAGGGCCACTCAAGGGGAAGGCTGAGATGCCCGTCGTAACTCGAGAATCCCGCCGCAACTCGAGAAAAACCACGTGGTTCCCACCTCTTGGCAAGATGAGGCCCTTGCCCGCGACGGCGTCTCAAGGGAAGTCCCCTGTTCGGCCCTGAAGGTCGAAACGGTCCCTGACAGCCTTCCTGAGACCCCCAAAAGGCCCCCGACACGCCGGGTTCCCCCGAGGGGAACACCTAGGATTCCGGCACCGCTTCCTCTGAGCCCCTTCTCCCCTCCTGATCGCGACAGGAGAGGCGATTCCCCTGCGTGGTCTGGAAGGGGTTCCCGGCCTTCCCGGCGCACCTCAGGATGAGGCCGGTCTCACGAGGAAATTCGAGATGAGCCACGTGGGTGGGGCCACATGCCGAACGCCCCCGATTCCCCGGTCCGCCCTTGAGAAGGACCCGAGGCCCGGACCCCTCTTCGAAGGCAACCCTGTGGGTGAAGGCACAACACGAAGGGGCACTGCCACCCCCGTGCATCGTCCGCAAAGACCCGCGGGTTCCACACACAGCTCAACGAGGGGCCTGAGACCCCCGAGCAACTCGAGAGGCCAGCGGGGTTCCCTTCCTCAGACAAGACGAGGCCTGACTCTCCTGTCCCAACTCTGTAGGGACCCTGCGGTCGGAGTCCGAAACGGAGAAGAAGCCTGAGGTTCCTGCCTCCCCTCGAGGTGAGGCCCTCTTCCGTTGCGCCAGACCCAGCGGAGTCCCGAGGTGCCCCGCCACCTCCACAGGATCCCTCGCCTCTCAGAGGCACCCTGGGTAGTTCCCTAAGGTCCCCGGCAGAAGGCGAGGGAAACGAGGGTTTCCCGCCGCCCCCCGACAAAGACCTCGAGAGACCTTCTTCAACGCGTCTCGAGGCCCTAGTCCCCTCCCGTGACTCGAGAGCCAGGACGCGCTACCCCTCGCCACGCGCATGGAGACCTGACTTCCCTGGCGCCGCACGAGAGGCTCCCTGAGATCCTCGTCGCGCCTCGGGAGAAAACCCCCACGGGCGCCGCAGCTCGAGGAAACCCCTGAGACGCCCCCGTCCTCGCGAGCTGAGGGCCTTCTTTTCCTGCATGGCCTGGAGAGCAATGCCGGGTCCTCTCTCCAAACGGAAGAGGAGGCTGGACTCCCTTGAGGCCGCTCAGGGGGCTCCAAGAGACCCGCGTCGCGACTCGAGAGGAGAGCGGAGTCTTTGGCTTCCCCACGAGACGAGGCCTGACTCCCCGGGGGAGCCTGGAATGCAACCCCGAGATCCCTCCCTTCCCTGGAGAGGAGTATTAGGTCCCGGACACACGCCTAGGTGAGGTCTCTTCGGCCCTGCAGTGACTCGAGCGCAACTCCCAGCTTTCCCTCGCAACCCGAGGGGAAGATTGGGCTTCCCAGGGCCAACCCAAGGGGAAGGCTGAGATGCCCGTCGTAACTCGAGAATCCCGCCGCAACTCGAGAAAAACCACGTGGTTCCCACCTCTTGGCAAGATGAGGCCCTTGCCCGCGACGGCGTCTCTAGGGAAGTCCCCTGTTCCGCCCTGAAGGGCGAAACGGTCGCTGACAGCCTTCCTGCGAACCCCAAAAGGCCCCCGACACGCCGGGTTCCCCCGAGGGGAACACCGAGGGTCCCGGCACCGCTTCCTCTGAGCCCCTTCTCCCCTCCTGATCGCGACAGGAGAGGCGATTCCCCTGCGTGGTCTGGAAGGGGTTCCCGGCCTTCCCGGCGCACCTCAGGATGAGGCCGGTCTCACGAGGAAATTCGAGACGAGCCACGTGGGTGGGGCCACAGGCCGAACGCCCCCGATTCCCCGGTCCGCCCTTGAGAAGGACCCGAGGCCCGGACCCCTCTTCGAAGGCAACCCTGTGGGTGAAGGCACAACACGAAGGGGCACTGCCACCCCCGTGCATCGTCCGCAAAGACCCGCGGGTTCCACACACAGCTCGACGAGGGGCCTGAGACCCCCCGAGCAACTCGAGAGGCCAGCGGGGTTCCCTTCCTCAGACAAGACCAGGCCTGACTCTCCTGTCCCAACTCTGCAGGGACCCTGCGGTCGGAGTCCGAAACGGAGAGGAAGCCTGAGGTTCCTGCCTCCCCTCGAGGTGAGGCCCTCTTCCGTTGCGCCAGACCCAGCGGAGTCCCGAGGGGCCCCGCCACCTCCACAGGATCCCTCGCCTCTCAGAGGCACCCTGGGAAGTTCCCTAAGGTCCCCGGCAGAAGGCGAGGGAAACGAGGGTTTCCCGCCGCCCCCCGACAAAGACCTCGAGAGTCCTTCTTCAACGCGTCTCGAGGCCCTAGTCCCCTCCCGTGACTCGAGAGCCAGGACGCGCTCCCCCTCGCCACGCGCATGGAGACCTGACTTCCCTGGCGCCGCACGAGAGGCTCCCTGAGATCCTCGTCGCGCCTCGGGAGAAAACCCCCACGGGCGCCGCAGCTCGAGGAAACCCCTGAGACGCCCCCGTCCTCGCGAGCTGAGGGCCTTCTTTTCCTGCATGGCCTGGAGAGCAATCCCGGGTCCTCTCTCCAAACGGAAGAGGAGGCTGGACTCCCTTGAGGCCGCTCAGGGGGCTCCAAGAGACCCGCGTCGCGACTCGAGAGGAGAGCGGAGTCCTTGGCTTCCCCTCGAGACGAGGCCTGACTCCCCGGGGGAGCCTGGAATGCAACCCCGAGATCCCTGCCTTCCCTGGAGAGGAATATTAGGTCCCGGACACACGCCTAGGTGAGGTCTCTTCGGCCCTGCAGTGACTCGAGCGCAACCCCCAGGTTTCCCTCGCAACCCGAAGGGAAGATTGGGCTTCCCAGGGCCAACCCAAGGGGAAGGCTGAGATCCCCGTCATAACTCGAGAATGCCGCCGCAACTCGAGAAAAACCACGTGGTTCCCACCGCTTCGCAAGATGAGGCCCTTGCCCGCGACGGCGTCTCAAGGGAAGTCCCCTGTTCCGCCCTGAAGGGCGAGACGGTCCCTGACAGCCTTCCTGCGACCCCCAAAAGTCCCCCGACACGCCGGGTTCCCCCGAGGGGAACACCGAGGGTCCCGGCACCGCTTCCTCTGAGCCCCTTCTCCCCTCCTGATCGCGACAGGAGAGGCGATTCCCCTGCGTGGTCTGGAAGGGGTTCCCGGCCTTCCCGGCGCACCTCAGGATGAGGCCGGTCTCACGAGGAAATTCGAGACGAGCCACGTGGATGGGGCCACAGGCCGAACGCCCCCGATTCCCCGGTCCGCTCTTGAGAAGGACCCGAGGCCCGGACCCCTCTTCGAAGGCAACCCTGTGGCTGAAGGCACAACACGAAGGGGCACTGCCACCCCCGTGCATCGTCCGCAAAGACCCGCGGGTTCCACACACAGCTCGACGAGGGGCCTGAGACCCCCTGAGCAACTCGAGAGGCCAGCGGGGTTCCCTTCCTCAGACAAGACGAGGCCTGACTCTCCTGTCCCAACTCTGCAGGGACCCTGCGGTCGGAGTCCGAAACGCAGAGGAAGCCTGAGGTTCCTGCCTCCCCTTGAGGTGAGGCCCTCTTCCGTTGCGCCAGACCCAGCGGAGTCCCGAGGGGCCCCGCCACCTCCACAGGATCCCTCGCCTCTCAGAGGCACCCTGGGAAGTTCCCTAAGGTCCCCAGGAGAAGGCGAGGGAAACGAGGGTTTCCCTCCGCCTCCAGAGAAAGACCTCGAGAGTCCTACTTCAATGCGTCTCGAGGCCCTAGTCCCCTCCCGTGACTCGAGAGCCAGGACGCGCTCCCCCTCGCCACGCGCAAGGAGACCTGACTCCCCTGGCGCCGCACGAGAGGCTCCCTGAGATCCTCGTCGTGCCTCGGGAGAAAACCCCCACGGGCGCCGCAGCTCGAGGAAACCCCTTAGACGCCCCCATCCTCGCGAGCTGAGGGCCTTCTTTTCCTGCATGGCCTGGAGAGCAATCCCGGGTCCTCTCTCCAAACGGAAGAGGAGGCTGGACTCCCTTGAGGCCGCTCAGGGGGCTCCAAGAGACCCGCGTCGCGACTCGAGAGGAGAGCGGAGTCCTTGGCTTCCCCTCGAGACGAGGCCTGACTCCCCGGGGGAGCCTGGAATGCAACCCCGAGATCCCTGCCTTCCCTGGAGAGGAAAATTAGGTCCCGGACACACGCTTAGGTGAGGTCTCTTAGGCCCTGCAGTGACTCGAGCACAACCCCCAGCTTTCCCTCGCAACCCGAGGGGAAGATTGGGCTTCCCAGGGCCAACCCAAGGGGAAAGTCGAGATCCCCGTCGTAACTCGAGAATGCGGCCGCAACGCGAGAAAAACCACGTGGTTCCCACCTCTTGGCAAGATGAGGCCCTTGCCCGCGACGGCGTCTCAAGGGAAGTCCCCTGTTCCGCCCTGAAGGGCGAGACGGTCCCTGACAGCCTTCCTGCGACCCCCAAAAGTCCCCCGACACGCCGGGTTCCCCCGAGGGGAACACCGAGGGTCCCGGCACCGCTTCCTCTGAGCCCCTTCTCCCCTCCTGATCGCGACAGGAGAGGCGATTCCCCTGTGTGGTCTGGAAGGGGTTCCCGGCCTTCCCGGCGCACCTCAGGATGAGGCCGGTCTCACGAGGAAATTCGAGACGAGCCACGTGGGTGGGGCCACAGGCCGAACGCCCCCGATTCCCCGGTCCGCTCTTGAGAAGGACCCGAGGCCCGGACCCCTCTTCGAAGGCAACCCTGTGGCTGAAGGCACAACACGAAGGGGCACTGCCACCCCCGTGCATCGTCCGCAAAGACCCGCGGGTTCCACACACAGCTCGACGAGGGGCCTGAGACCCCCTGAGCAACTCGAGAGGCCAGCGGGGTTCCCTTCCTCAGACAAGACGAGGCCTGACTCTCCTGTCCCAACTCTGCAGGGACCCTGCGGTCGGAGTCCGAAACGCAGAGGAAGCCTGAGGTTCCTGCCTCCCCTCGAGGTGAGGCCCTCTTCCGTTGCGCCAGACCCAGCGGAGTCCCGAGGGGCCCCGCCACCTCCACAGGATCCCTCGCCTCTCAGAGGCACCCTGGGAAGTTCCCTAAGGTCCCCGGCAGAAGGCGAGGGACACGAGGGTTTCCCGCCGCCCCCCGACAAAGACCTCGAGAGTCCTTCTTCAACGCGTCTCGAGGCCCTAGTCCCCTCCCGTGACTCGAGAGCCAGGACGCGCTCCCCCTCGCCACGCGCATGCAGACCTGACTCCCCTGGCGCCGCACGAGAGGCTCCCTGAGATCCTCGTCGTGCCTCGGGAGAAAACCCCCACGGGCGCCGCAGCTCGAGGAAACCCCTGAGACGCCCCCGTCCTCGCGAGCTGAGGGCCTTCTTTTCCTGCATGGCCTGGAGAGCAATCCCGGGTCCTCTCTCCAAACGGAAGAGGAGGCTGGACTCCCTTGAGGCCGCTCAGGGGGCTCCAAGAGACCCGCGTCGCGACTCGAGAGGAGAGCGGAGTCCTTGGCTTCCCCTCGAGACGAGGCCTGACTCCCCGGGGGAGCCTGGAATGCAACCCCGAGATCCCTGCCTTCCCTGGAGAGGAAAATTAGGTCCCGGACACACGCTTAGGTGAGGTCTCTTAGGCCCTGCAGTGACTCGAGCGCAACCCCCAGCTTTCCCTCGCAACCCGAGGGGAAGATTGGGCTTCCCAGGGCCAACCCAAGGGGAAGGCTGAGATCCCCGTCGTAACTCGAGAATGCCGCCGCAACTCGAGAAAAAACAATTGGTTCCCACCGCTTGGCAAGATGAGGCCCTTGCCCGCGACGGCGTCTCAAGGGAAGTCCCCTGTTCTGCCCTGAAGGGCGAGACGGTCCCTGACAGCCTTCCTGCGACCCCCAAAAGTCCCCCGACACGCCGGGTTCCCCCGAGGGGAACACCGAGGGTCCCGGCACCGCTTCCTCTGAGCCCCTTCTCCCCTCCTGATCGCGACAGGAGAGGCGATTCCCCTGCGTGGTCTGGAAGGGGTTCCCGGCCTTCCCGGCGCACCTCAGGATGAGGCCGGTCTCACGAGGAAATTCGAGACGAGCCACGTGGGTGGGGCCACAGGCCGAGCGCCCCCGATTCCCCGGTCCGCTCTTGAGAAGGACCCGAGGCCCGGACCCCTCTTCGAAGGCAACCCTGTGGGTGAAGGCACAACACGAAGGGGCACTGCCACCCCCGTGCATCGTCCGCAAAGACCCGCGGGTTCCACACACAGCTCGACGAGGGGCCTGAGACCCCCTGAGCAACTCGAGAGGCCAGCGGGGTTCCCTTCCTCAGACAAGACGAGGCCTGACTCTCCTGTCCCAACTCTGCAGGGACCCTGCGGACGGAGTCCGAAACGCAGAGGAAGCCTGAGGTTCCTGCCTCCCCTCGAGGTGAGGCCCTCTTCCGTTGCGCCAGACCCAGCGGAGTCCCGAGGGGCCCCGCCACCTCCACAGGATCCCTCGCCTCTCAGAGGCACCCTGGGAAGTTCCCTAAGGTCCCCGGCAGAAGGCGAGGGAAACGAGGGTTTCCCGCCGCCCCCCGAGAAAGACCTCGAGAGTCCTTCTTCAACGCGTCTCGAGGCCCTAGTCCCCTCCCGAGACTCGAGAGCCAGGACGCGCTCCCCCTCGCCACGCGCATGGAGACCTGACTCCCTTGGCGCCGCACGAGAGGCTCCCTGAGATCCTCGTCGTGCCTCGGGAGAAAACCCCCACGGGCGCCGCAGCTCGAGGAAACCCCTGAGACGCCCCCGTCCTCGCGAGCTGAGGGCCTTCTTTTCCTGCATGGCCTGGAGAGCAATCCCGGGTCCTCTCTCCAAACGGAAGAGGAGGCTGGACTCCCTTGAGGCCGCTCAGGGGGCTCCAAGAGACACGCGTCGCGACTCGAGAGGAGAGCGGAGTCCTTGGCTTCCCCTCGAGACGAGGCCTGACTCCCCGGGGGAGCCTGGAATGCAACCCCGAGATCCCTGCCTTCCCTGGAGAGGAAAATTAGGTCCCGGACACACGCTTAGGTGAGGTCTCTTAGGCCCTGCAGTGACTCGAGCGCAACCCCCAGCTTTCCCTCGCAACCCGAGGGGAAGATTGGGCTTCCCAGGGCCAACCCAAGGGGAAGGCTGAGATCCCCGTCGTAACTCGAGAATGCCGCCGCAACTCGAGAAAAACCACGTGGTTCCCACCGCTTGGCAAGATGAGGCCCTTGCCCGCGACGGCGTCTCAAGGGAAGTCCCCTGTTCCGCCCTGAAGGGCGAGACGGTCCCTGACAGCCTTCCTGCGACCCCCAAAAGTCCCCCGACACGCCGGGTTCCCCCGAGGGGAACACCGAGGGTCCCGGCACCGCTTCCTCTGAGCCCCTTCTCCCCTCCTGATCGCGACAGGAGAGGCGATTCCCCTGCGTGGTCTGGAAGGGGTTCCCGGCCTTCCCGGCGCACCTCAGGATGAGGCCGGTCTCACGAGGAAATTCGAGACGAGCCACGTGGGTGGGGCCACAGGCCGAGCGCCCCCGATTCCCCGGTCCGCTCTTGAGAAGGACCCGAGGCCCGGACCCCTCTTCGAAGGCAACCCTGTGGGTGAAGGCACAACACGAAGGGGCACTGCCACCCCCGTGCATCGTCCGCAAAGACCCGCGGGTTCCACACACAGCTCGACGAGGAGCCTGAGACGCCCTGAGCAACTCGAGAGGCCAGCGGGGTTCCCTTCCTCAGACAAGACGAGGCCTGACTCTCCTGTCCCAACACTGCAGGGACCCTGTGGTCGGAGTCCGAAACGCAGAGGAAGCCTGAGGTGCCTGCCTCCCCTCGAGGTGAGGCCCTCTTCCGTTGCGCCAGACCCAGCGGAGTCCCGAGGGGCCCCGCCACCTCCACAGGATCCCTCGCCTCTCAGAGGCACCCTGGGAAGTTCCCTAAGGTCCCCGGCAGAAGTCGAGGGAAACGAGGGTTTCCCGCCGCCCCCCGACAAAGACCTCGAGAGTCCTTCTTCAACGCGTCTCGAGGCCCTAGTCCCCTCCCGTGACTCGAGAGCCAGGACGCGCTCCCCCTCGCCACGCGCATGGAGACCTGACTCCCCTGGCGCCGCACGAGAGGCTCCCTGAGATCCTCGTCGTGCCTCGGGAGAAAACCCCCACGGGCGCCGCAGCTCGAGGAAACCCCTGAGACGCCCCCTTCCTCGCGAGCTGAGGGCCTTCTTTTCCTGCATGGCCTGCAGAGCAGTCCCGGGTCCCCTCTCCAAACGGAAGAGGAGGCTGGACTCCCTTGAGGCCGCTCAGGGGGCTCCAAGAGACCCGCGTCGCGACTCGAGAGGAGAGCGGAGTCCTTGGCTTCCCCTCGAGACGAGGCCTGACTCCCCGGGGGAGCCTGGAATGCAACCCCGAGATCCCTGCCTTCCCTGGAGAGGAAAATTAGGTCCCGGACACACGCTTAGGTGAGGTCTCTTAGGCCCTGCAGTGACTCGAGCGCAACCCCCAGCTTTCCCTCGCAACCCGAGGGGAAGATTGGGCTTCCCAGGGACAACCCAAGGGGAAGGATGAGATCCCCGTCGTAACTCGAGAATGCTGCCGCAACTCTAGAAAAACCACGTGGTTCCCACCGCTTGGCAAGATGAGGCCCTTGCCCGCGACGGCGTCTCAAGGGAAGTCCCCTGTTCTGCCCTGAAGGGCGAGACGGTCCCTGACAGCCTTCCTGCGACCCCCAAAAGTCCCCCGACATGCCGGGTTCCCCCGAGGGGAACACCGAGGGTCCCGGCACCGCTTCCTCTGAGCCCCTTCTCCCCTCCTGATCGCGACAGGAGAGGCGATTCCCCTGCGTGGTCTGGAAGGGGTTCCCGGCCTTCCCGGCGCACCTCAGGATGAGGCCGGTCTCACGAGGAAATTCGAGACGAGCCACGTGAGTGGGGCCACAGGCCGAACGCCCCCGATTCCCCGGTCCGCTCTTGAGAAGGACCCGAGGCCCGGACCCCTCTTCGAAGGCAACCCTGTGGCTGAAGGCACAACACGAAGGGGCACTGCCACCCCCGTGCATCGTCCGCAAAGACCCGCGGGTTCCACACACAGCTCGACGAGGGGCCTGAGACCCCCTGAGCAACTCGAGAGGCCAGCAGGGTTCCCTTCCTCAGACAAGACGAGGCCTGACTCTCCTGTCCCAACTCTGCAGGGACCCTGCGGTCGGAGTCCGAAACGCAGAGGAAGCCTGAGGTTCCTGCCTACCCTCGAGGTGAGGCCCTCTTCCGTTGCGCCAGACCCAGTGGAGTCCCGAGGGGCCCCGCCACCTCCACAGGATCCCTCGCCTCTCAGAGGCACCCTGGGAAGTTCCCTAAGGTCCCCGG
This sequence comes from Bubalus kerabau, assembly GCF_029407905.1. NCBI lineage: Eukaryota > Metazoa > Chordata > Mammalia > Artiodactyla > Bovidae > Bubalus > Bubalus kerabau. The sequence continues at coordinate 5,897,244 of NW_026577881.1, read as the reverse complement.
CAGAAGGCGAGGGAAACGAGGGTTTCCCGCCGCCCCCCGACAAAGACCTCGAGAGTCCTTCTTCAACGCGTCTCGAGGCCCTAGTCCCCTCCCGTGACTCGAGAGCCAGGACGCGCTCCCCCTCGCCACGCACATGGAGACCTGACTCCCCTGGCGCCGCACGAGAGGCTCCCTGAGATCCTCGTCGTGCCTAGGGAGAAAACCCCCACGGGCGCCACAGCTCGAGGAAACCACGGAGACGCCCCCGTCCTCGCGAGCTGAGGGCCTTCTTTTCCTGCATGGCCTGGAGAGCAATCCCGGGTCCTCTCTCCAAACGGAAGAGGAGGCTGGACTCCCTTGAGGCCGCTCAGGGGGCTCCAAGAGACCCACGTCGCGACTCGAGAGGAGAGCGGAGTCCTTGGCTTCCCCTCGAGACGAGGCCTGACTCCCCGGGGGAGCCTGGAATGCAACCCCGAGATCCCTGCCTTCCCTGGAGAGGAAAATTAGGTCCCGGACACACGCTTAGGTGAGGTCTCTTAGGCCCTGCAGTGACTCGAGCGCAACCCCCAGCTTTCCCTCGCAACCCGAGGGGAAGATTGGGCTTCCCAGGGCCAACCCAAGGGGAAGGCTGAGATCCCCGTCGTAACTCGAGAATGCCGCCGCAACTCGAGAAAAACCACGTGGTTCCCACCGCTTGGCAAGATGAGGCCCTTGCCCGCGACGGCGTCTCAAGGGAAGTCCCCTGTTCCGCCCTGAAGGGCGAGACGGTCCCTGACAGCCTTCCTGCGACCCCCAAAAGTCCCCCGACACGCCGGGTTCCCCCGAGGGGAACACCGAGGGTCCCGGCACCGCTTCCTCTGAGCCCCTTCTCCCCTCCTAATGGCGACAGGAGAGGCGATTCCCCTGCGTGGTCTGGAAGGGGTTCCTGGCCTTCCCGGCGCACCTCAGGATGAGGCCGGTCTCACGAGGAAATTCGAGACGAGCCACGTGGGTGGGGCCACAGGCCGAACGCCCCCGATTCCCCGGTCCGCTCTTGAGAAGGACCCGAGGCCCGGACCCCTCTTCGAAGGCAACCCTGTGGCTGAAGGCACAACACGAAGGGGCACTGCCACCCCCGTGCATCGTCCGCAAAGACCCGCGGGTTCCACACACAGCTCGACGAGGGGCCTGAGACCCCCTGAGCAACTCGAGAGGCCAGCGGGGTTCCCTTCCTCAGACAAGACGAGGCCTGACTCTCCTGTCCCAACTCTGCAGGGACCCTGCGGTCGGAGTCCGAAACGCAGAGGAAGCCTGAGGTTCCTGCCTACCCTCGAGGTGAGGCCCTCTTCCGTTGCGCCAGACCCAGTGGAGTCCCGAGGGGCCCCGCCACCTCCACAGGATCCCTCGCCTCTCAGAGGCACCCTGGGAAGTTCCCTAAGGTCCCCGGCAGAAGGCGAGGGAAACGAGGGTTTCCCGCCGCCCCCCGACAAAGACCTCGAGAGTCCTTCTTCAACGCGTCTCGAGGCCCTAGTCCCCTCCCGTGACTCGAGAGCCAGGACGCGCTCCCCCTCGCCACGCACATGGAGACCTGACTCCCCTGGCGCCGCACGAGAGGCTCCCTGAGATCCTCGTCGTGCCTAGGGAGAAAACCCCCACGGGCGCCACAGCTCGAGGAAACCACGGAGACGCCCCCGTCCTCGCGAGCTGAGGGCCTTCTTTTCCTGCATGGCCTGGAGAGCAATCCCGGGTCCTCTCTCCAAACGGAAGAGGAGGCTGGACTCCCTTGAGGCCGCTCAGGGGGCTCCAAGAGACCCGCGTCGCGACTCGAGAGGAGAGCGGAGTCCTTGGCTTCCCCTCGAGACGAGGCCTGACTCCCCGGGGGAGCCTGGAATGCAACCCCGAGATCCCTGCCTTCCCTGGAGAGGAAAATTAGGTCCCGGACACACGCTTAGGTGAGGTCTCTTAGGCCCTGCAGTGACTCGAGCGCAACCCCCAGCTTTCCCTCGCAACCCGAGGGGAAGATTGGGCTTCCCAGGGCCAACCCAAGGGGAAGGCTGAGATCCCCGTCGTAACTCGAGAATGCCGCCGCAACTCGAGAAAAACCACGTGGTTCCCACCGCTTGGCAAGATGAGGCCCTTGCCCGCGACGGCGTCTCAAGGGAAGTCCCCTGTTCCGCCCTGAAGGGCGAGACGGTCCCTGACAGCCTTCCTGCGACCCCCAAAAGTCCCCCGACACGCCGGGTTCCCCCGAGGGGAACACCGAGGGTCCCGGCACCGCTTCCTCTGAGCCCCTTCTCCCCTCCTGATCGCGACAGGAGAGGCGATTCCCCTGCGTGGTCTGGAAGGGGTTCCCGGCCTTCCCGGCGCACCTGAGGATGAGGCCGGTCTCCCGAGGAAATTCGAGACGAGCCACGTGGGTGGGGCCACAGGCCGAGCGCCCCCGATTCCCCGGTCCGCTCTTGAGAAGGACCCGAGGCCCGGACCCCTCTTCGAAGGCAACCCTGTGGGTGAAGGCACAACACGAAGGGGCACTGCCACCCCCGTGCATCGTCCGCAAAGACCCGCGGGTTCCACACACAGATCGAAGAGGGGCCTGAGACCCCCCGAGCAACTCGAGAGGCCAGCGGGGTTCCCTTCCTCAGACAAGACGAGGCCTGACTCTCCTGTCCCAACTCTGCAGGGACCCTGCGGTCGGAGTCCGAAACGCAGAGGAAGCCTGAGGTGCCTGCCTCCCCTCGAGGTGAGGCCCTCTTCCGTTGCGCCAGACCCAGCGGAGTCCCGAGGGGCCCCGCCACCTCCACAGGATCCCTCGCCTCTCAGAGGCACCCTGGGAAGTTCCCTAAGGTCCCCGGCAGAAGGCGAGGGAAACGAGGGTTTCCCGCCGCCCCCCGACAAAGACCTCGAGAGTCCTTCTTCAACGCGTCTCGAGGCCCTAGTCCCCTCCCGTGACTCGAGAGCCAGGACGCGCTCCCCCTCGCCACGCGCATGGAGACCTGACTTCCCTGGCGCCGCACGAGAGGCTCCCTGAGATCCTCGTCGCGCCTCGGGAGAAAACCCCCACGGGCGCCGCAGCTCGAGGAAACCCCTGAGACGCCCCCGTCCTCGCGAGCTGAGGGCCTTCTTTTCCTGCATTTCCTGGAGAGCAATCCCGGGTCCTCTCTCCAAACGGAAGAGGAGGCTGGACTCCCTTGAGGCCGCTCAGGGGGCTCCAAGAGACCCGCGTCGCGACTCGAGAGGAGAGCGGAGTCCTTGGCTTCCCCTCGAGACGAGGCCTGACTCCCCGGGGGAGCCTGGAATGCAACCTCGAGATCCCTGCCTTCCCTGGAGAGGAATATTAGGTCCCGGACACACGCCTAGGTGAGGTCTCTTTGGCCCTGCAGTGACTCGAGCGCAACCCCCAGCTTTCCCTCGCAACCCGAGGGGAAGATTGGGCTTCCCAGGGCCAACCCAAGGGGAAGGCTGAGATGCCCGTCGTAACTCGAGAATCCCGCCGCACCTCGATAAAAACCACGTGGTTCCCACCTCTTGGCAAGATGAGGCCCTTGCCCGCGACGGCGTCTCAAGGGAAGTCCCCTGTTCCGCCCTGAAGGGCGAAACGGTCCCTGACAGCCTTCCTGCGACCCCCAAAAGGACCCCGACACGCCGGGTTCCCCCGAGGGGAACACCGAGGGTCCCGGCACCGCTTCCTCTGAGCTCCTTCTCCCCTCCTGATCGCGACAGGAGAGGCGATTCCCCTGCGTGGTCTGGAAGGGGTTCCCGGCCTTCCCGGCGCACCTCAGGATGAGGCCGGTCTCACGAGGAAATTCGAGACGAGCCACGTGGGTGGGGCCACAGGCCGAACGCCCCGATTCCCCGGTCCGCCCTTGAGAAGGACCCGAGGCCCGGACCCCTCTTCGAAGGCAACCCTGTGGGTGAAGGCACAACACGAAGGGGCACTGCCACCCCCGTGCATCGTCCGCAAAGACCCGCGGGTTCTACACACAGCTCGACGAGGGGCCTGAGACATCCCAGCAACTCGAGAGGCCAGCGGGGTTCCCTTCCTCAGACAAGACGAGGCCTGACTCTCCTGTCCCAACTCTGCAGGGACCCTGCGGTCGGAGTCCGAAACGGAGAGGAAGCCTGAGGTTCCTGCCTCCCCTCGAGGTGAGGCCCTCTTCCGTTGCGCCAGACCCAGCGGAGTCCCGAGGGGCCCCGCCAACTCCACAGGATCCCTCGCCTCTCAGAGGCACCCTGGGAAGTTCCCTAAGGTCCCCGGCAGAAGGCGAGGGAAACGAGGGTTTCCCGCCGCCCCCCGACAAAGACCTCGAGAGTCCTTCTTCAACGCGTCTCGAGGCCCTAGTCCGCTCCCGTGACTCGAGAGCCAGGACGCGCTCCCCCTCGCCACGCGCATGGAGACCTGACTTCCCTGGAGCCGCACGAGAGGCTCCCTGAGATCCTCGTCGCGCCTCGGGAGAAAACCCCCACGGGCGCCGCAGCTCGAGGAAACCACTGAGACGCCCCCGTCCTCGCGAGCTTAGGTCCTTCTTTTCCTGCATGGCCTGGAGAGCAATCCCGGGTCCTCTCTCCATACGGAAGAGGAGGCTGGACTCCCTTGAGGCCGCTCAGGGGGCTCCAAGAGACCCGCGTCGCGACTCGAGAGGAGAGCGGAGTCCTTGGCTTCCCCTCGAGACGAGGCCTGACTCCCCGGGGGAGCCTGGAATGCAACCCCGAGATCCCTGCCTTCCCTGGAGAGGAATATTAGGTCCCGGACACACGCCTAGGTGAGGTCTCTTCGGCCCTGCAGTGACTCGAGCGCAACCCCCAGCTTTCCCTCGCAACCCGAGGGGAAGATTGGGCTTCCCAGGGCCAACCCAAGGGGAAGGCTGAGATGCCCGTCGTAACTCGAGAATCCCGCCGCAACTCGAGAAAAACCACGTGGTTCCCACCTCTTGGCAAGATGAGGCCCTTGCCCGCGACGGCGTCTCAAGGGAAGTCCCCTGTTCCGCCCTGAAGGGCGAAACGGTCCCTGACAGCCTTCCTGCGACCCCCAAAAGGCCCCCGACACGCCGGGTTCCCCCGAGGGGAACACCGAGGGTCCCGGCACCGCTTCCTCTGAGCCCCTTCTCCCCTCTTGATCGCGACAGGAGAGGCGATTCCCCTGCGTGGTCTGGAAGGGGTTCCCGGCCTTCCCGGCGCACCTCAGGATGAGGCCGGTCTCACGAGGAAATTCGAGACGAGCCACGTGGGTGGGGCCACAGGCCGAACGCCCCCGATTCCCCGGTCCGCTCTTGAGAAGGACCCGAGGCCCGGACCCCTCTTCGAAGGCAACCCTGTGGGTGAAGGCACAACACGAAGGGGCACTGCCACCCCCGTGCATCGTCCGCAAAGACCCGCGGGTTCCACACACAGCTCGACGAGGGGCCTGAGACCCCCCGAGCAACTCGAGAGGCCAGCGGGGTTCCCTTCCTCAGACAAGACGAGGCCTGACTCTCCTGTCCCAACTCTGCAGGGACCCTGCGGTCGGAGTCCGAAACGGAGAGGAAGCCTGAGGTTCCTGCCTCCCCTCGAGGTGAGGCCCTCTTCCGTTGCGCCAGACCCAGCGGAGTCCCGAGGGGCCCCGCCACCTCCACAGGATCCCTCGCCTCTCAGAGGCACCCTGGGAAGTTCCCTAAGGTCCCCGGCAGAAGGCGAGGGAAACGAGGGTTTCCCGCCGCCCCCCGACAAAGAACTCGAGAGTCCTTCTTGAACGCGTCTCGAGGCCCTAGTCCCCTCCCGTGACTCGAGAGCCAGGACGCGCTCCCCCTCGCCACACGCATGGAGACCTGACTTCCCTGGCGCCGCACGAGAGGCTCCCTGAGATCCTTTTCGCGCCTCGGGAGAAAACCCCCACGGGCGCCGCAGCTCGAGGAAACCCCTGAGACGCCCCCGTCCTCGCGAGCTGAGGGCCTTCTTTTCCTGCATGGCCTGGAGAGCAATCCCGGGTCCTCTCTCCAAACGGAAGAGGAGGCTGGACTCCCTTGAGGCCGCTCAGGGGGCTCCAAGAGACCCGCGTCGCGACTCGAGAGGAGAGCGGAGTCCTTGGCTTCCCCTCGAGACGAGGCCTGACTCCCCGGGGGAGCCTGGAGTGCAACCCCGAGATCCCTGCCTTCCCTGGAGAGGAAAATTAGGTCCCGGACACACGCTTAGGTGAGGTCTCTTAGGCCCTGCAGTGACTCGAGCGCCACCCCCAGCTTTCCCTCGCAACCCGAGGGGAAGATTGGGCTTCCCAGGGCCAACCCAAGGGGAAGGCTGAGATCCCCGTCGTAACTCGAGAATGCCGCCGCAACTCGAGAAAAACCACGTGGTTCCCACCGCTTGGCAAGATGAGGCCCTTGCCCGCGACGGCGTCTCAAGGGAAGTCCCCTGTTCCGCCCTGAAGGGCGAGACGGTCCCTGACAGCCTTCCTGCGACCCCCAAAAGTCCCCCGACACGCCGGGTTCCCCCGAGGGGAACACCGAGGGTCCCGGCACCGCTTCCTCTGAGTCCCTTCTCCCCTCCTGATCGCGACAGGAGAGGCGATTCCCCTGCGTGGTCTGGAAGGGGTTCCCGGCCTTCCCGGCGCACCTCAGGATGAGGCCGGTCTCACGAGGAAATTCGAGACGAACCACGTGGGTGGGGCCACAGGCCGAACGCCCCCGATTCCCCGGTCCGCTCTTGAGAAGGACCCGAGGCCCGGACCCCTCTTCGAAGGCAACCCTGTGGCTGAAGGCACAACACGAAGGGGCACTGCCACCCCCGTGCATCGTCCGCAAAGACCCGCGGGTTCCACACACAGCTCGACGAGGGGCCTGAGACCCCCTGAGCAACTCGAGAGGCCAGCGGGGTTCCCTTCCTCAGACAAGACGAGGCCTGACTCTCCTGTCCCAACTCTGCAGGGACCCTGCGGTCGGAGTCCGAAACGCAGAGGAAGCCTGAGGTTCCTGCCTCCCCTCGAGGTGAGGCCCTCTTCCGTTGCGCCAGACCCAGCGGAGTCCCGAGGGGCCCCGCCACCTCCACAGGATCCCTCGCCTCTCAGAGGCACCCTGGCAAGTTCCCTAAAGTCCCCGGCAGAAGGAGAGGGAAACGAGGGTTTCCCGCCGCCCCCGACAAAGACCTCGAGAGTCCTTCTTCAACGCGTCTCGAGGCCCTAGTCCCCTCCCGTGACTCGAGAGCCAGGACGCGCTCCCCCTCGCCACGCGCATGGAGACCTGACTCCCCTGGCGCCGCACGAGAGGCTCCCTGAGATCCTCGTCGTGCCTCGGGAGAAAACCCCCACGGGCGCCGCAGCTCGAGGAAACCCCGGAGACGCCCCCGTCCTCGCGAGCTGAGGGCCTTCTTTTCCTGCATGGCCTGGAGAGCAATCCCGGGTCCTCTCTCCAAACGGAAGAGGAGGCTGGACTCCCTTGAGGCCGCTCAGGGGGCTCCAAGAGACCCGCGTCGCGACTCGAGAGGAGAGCGGAGTCCTTGGCTTCCCCTCGAGACGAGGCCTGACTCCCCGGGGGAGCCTGGAATGCAACCCCGAGATCCCTGCCTTCCCTGGAGAGGAAAATTAGGTCCCGGACACACGCTTAGGTGAGGTCTCTTAGGCCCTGCAGTGACTCGAGCGCCACCCCCAGCTTTCCCTCGCAACCCGAGGGGAAGATTGGGCTTCCCAGGGCCAACCCAAGGGGAAGGCTGAGATCCCCGTCGTAACTCGAGAATGCCGCCGCAACTCGAGTAAAACCACGTGGTTCCCACCGCTTGGCAAGATGAGGCCCTTGCCCGCGACGGCGTCTCAAGGGAAGTCCCCTGTTCCGCCCTGAAGGGCGAGACGGTCCCTGACAGCCTTCCTGCGACCCCCAAAAGTCCCCCGACACGCCGGGTTCCCCCGAGGGGAACACCGAGGGTCCCGGCACCGCTTCCTCTGAGTCCCTTCTCCCCTCCTGATCGCGACAGGAGAGGCGATTCCCCTGCGTGGTCTGGAAGGGGTTCCCGGCCTTCCCGGCGCACCTCAGGATGAGGCCGGTCTCACGAGGAAATTCGAGACGAACCACGTGGGTGGGGCCACAGGCCGAACGCCCCCGATTCCCCGGTCCGCTCTTGAGAAGGACCCGAGGCCCGGACCCCTCTTCGAAGGCAACCCTGTGGCTGAAGGCACAACACGAAGGGGCACTGCCACCCCCGTGCATCGTCCGCAAAGACCCGCGGGTTCCACACACAGCTCGACGAGGGGCCTGAGACCCCCTGAGCAACTCGAGAGGCCAGCGGGGTTCCCTTCCTCAGACAAGACGAGGCCTGACTCTCCTGTCCCAACTCTGCAGGGACCCTGCGGTCGGAGTCCGAAACGCAGAGGAAGCCTGAGGTTCCTGCCTCCCCTCGAGGTGAGGCCCTCTTCCGTTGCGCCAGACCCAGCGGAGTCCCGAGGGGCCCCGCCACCTCCACAGGATCCCTCGCCTCTCAGAGGCACCCTGGCAAGTTCCCTAAAGTCCCCGGCAGAAGGAGAGGGAAACGAGGGTTTCCCGCCGCCCCCGACAAAGACCTCGAGAGTCCTTCTTCAACGCGTCTCGAGGCCCTAGTCCCCTCCCGTGACTCGAGAGCCAGGACGCGCTCCCCCTCGCCACGCGCATGGAGACCTGACTCCCCTGGCGCCGCACGAGAGGCTCCCTGAGATCCTCGTCGTGCCTCGGGAGAAAACCCCCACGGGCGCCGCAGCTCGAGGAAACCCCGGAGACGCCCCCGTCCTCGCGAGCTGAGGGCCTTCTTTTCCTGCATGGCCTGGAGAGCAATCCCGGGTCCTCTCTCCAAACGGAAGAGGAGGCTGGACTCCCTTGAGGCCGCTCAGGGGGCTCCAAGAGACCCGCGTCGCGACTCGAGAGGAGAGCGGAGTCCTTGGCTTCCCCTCGAGACGAGGCCTGACTCCCCGGGGGAGCCTGGAATGCAACCCCGAGATCCCTGCCTTCCCTGGAGAGGAAAATTAGGTCCCGGACACACGCTTAGGTGAGGTCTCTTAGGCCCTGCAGTGACTCGAGCGCCACCCCCAGCTTTCCCTCGCAACCCGAGGGGAAGATTGGGCTTCCCAGGGCCAACCCAAGGGGAAGGCTGAGATCCCCGTCGTAACTCGAGAATGCCGCCGCAACTCGAGTAAAACCACGTGGTTCCCACCGCTTGGCAAGATGAGGCCCTTGCCCGCGACGGCGTCTCAAGGGAAGTCCCCTGTTCCGCCCTGAAGGGCGAGACGGTCCCTGACAGCCTTCCTGCGACCCCCAAAAGTCCCCCGACACGCCGGGTTCCCCCGAGGGGAACACCGAGGGTCCCGGCACCGCTTCCTCTGAGCCCCTTCTCCCCTCCTGATGGCGACAGGAGAGGCGATTCCCCTGCGTGGTCTGGAAGGGGTTCCCGGCCTTCCCGGCGCACCTCAGGATGAGGCCGGTCTCACGAGGAAATTCGAGACGAGCCACGTGGGTGGGGCCACATGCCGAACGCCCCCGATTCCCCGGTCCGCCCTTGAGAAGGACCCGAGGCCCGGACCCCTCTTCGAAGGCAACCCTGTGGGTGAAGGCACAACACGAAGGGGCACTGCCACCCCCGTGCATCGTCCGCAAAGACCCGCGGGTTCCACACACAGCTCAACGAGGGGCCTGAGACCCCCGAGCAACTCGAGAGGCCAGCGGGGTTCCCTTCCTCAGACAAGACGAGGCCTGACTCTCCTGTCCCAACTCTGCAGGGACCCTGCGGTCGGAGTCCGAAACGGAGAGGAAGCCTGAGGTTCCTGCCTCCCCTCGAGGTGAGGCCCTCTTCCGTTGCGCCAGACCCAGCGGAGTCCCGAGGGGCCCCGCCACCTCCACAGGATCCCTCGCCTCTCAGAGGCACCCTGGGTAGTTCCCTAAGGTCCCCGGCAGAAGGCGAGGGAAACGAGGGTTTCCCGCCGCCCCCCGAGAAAGACCTCGAGAGTCCTTCTTCAACGCGTCTCGAGGCCCTAGTCCCCTCCCGTGACTCGAGAGCCAGGACGCGCTACCCCTCGCCACGCGCATGGAGACCTGACTTCCCTGGCGCCGCACGAGAGGCTCCCTGAGATCCTCGTCGCGCCTCGGGAGAAAACCCCCACGGGCTCCGCAGCTCGAGGAAACCCCTGAGACGCCCCCGTCCTCGCGAGCTGAGGGCCTTCTTTTCCTGCATGGCCTGGAGAGCAATGCCGGGTCCTCTCTCCAAACGGAAGAGGAGGCTGGACTCCCTTGAGGCCGCTCAGGGGGCTCCAAGAGACCCGCGTCGCGACTCGAGAGGAGAGCGGAGTCTTTGGCTTCCCCACGAGACGAGGCCTGACTCCCCGGGGGAGCCTGGAATGCAACCCCGAGATCCCTCCCTTCCCTGGAGAGGAGTATTAGGTCCCGGACACACGCCTAGGTGAGGTCTCTTCGGCCCTGCAGTGACTCGAGCGCAACTCCCAGCTTTCCCTCGCAACCCGAGGGGAAGATTGGGCTTCCCAGGGCCAACCCAAGGGGAAGGCTGAGATGCCCGTCGTAACTCGAGAATCCCGCCGCAACTCGAGAAAAACCACGTGGTTCCCACCTCTTGGCAAGATGAGGCCCTTGCCCGCGACGGCGTCTCAAGGGAAGTCCCCTGTTCCGCCCTGAAGGGCGAAACGGCCCTGACAGCCTTCCTGCGAACCCCAAAAGGCCCCCGACACGCCGGGTTCCCCCGAGGGGAACACCGAGGGTCCCGGCACCGCTTCCTCTGAGCCCCTTCTCCCCTCCTGATCGCGACAGGAGAGGCGATTCCCCTGCGTGGTCTGGAAGGGGTTCCCGGCCTTCCCGGCGCACCTCAGGATGAGGCCGGTCTCACGAGGAAATTCGAGACGAGCCACGTGGGTGGGGCCACAGGCCGAACGCCCCCGATTCCCCGGTCCGCCCTTGAGAAGGACCCGAGGCCCGGACCCCTCTTCGAAGGCAACCCTGTGGGTGAAGGCACAACACGAAGGGGCACTGCCACCCCCGTGCATCGTCCGCAAAGACCCGCGGGTTCCACACACAGCTCGACGAGGGGCCTGAGACCCCCCGAGCAACTCGAGAGGCCAGCGGGGTTCCCTTCCTCAGACAAGACCAGGCCTGACTCTCCTGTCCCAACTCTGCAGGGACCCTGCGGTCGGAGTCCGAAACGGAGAGGAAGCCTGAGGTTCCTGCCTCCCCTCGAGGTGAGGCCCTCTTCCGTTGCGCCAGACCCAGCGGAGTCCCGAGGGGCCCCGCCACCTCCACAGGATCCCTCGCCTCTCAGAGGCACCCTGGGAAGTTCCCTAAGGTCCCCGGCAGAAGGCGAGGGAAACGAGGGTTTCCCGCCGCCCCCCGACAAAGACCTCGAGAGTCCTTCTTCAACGCGTCTCGAGGCCCTAGTCCCCTCCCGTGACTCGAGAGCCAGGACGCGCTCCCCCTCGCCACGCGCATGGAGACCTGACTTCCCTGGCGCCGCACGAGAGGCTCCCTGAGATCCTCGTCGCGCCTCGGGAGAAAACCCCCACGGGCGCCGCAGCTCGAGGAAACCCCTGAGACGCCCCCGTCCTCGCGAGCTGAGGGCCTTCTTTTCCTGCATGGCCTGGAGAGCAATCCCGGGTCCTCTCTCCAAACGGAAGAGGAGGCTGGACTCCCTTGAGGCCGCTCAGGGGGCTCCAAGAGACCCGCGTCGCGACTCGAGAGGAGAGCGGAGTCCTTGGCTTCCCCTCGAGACGAGGCCTGACTCCCCGGGGGAGCCTGGAATGCAACCCCGAGATCCCTGCCTTCCCTGGAGAGGAATATTAGGTCCCGGACACACGCCTAGGTGAGGTCTCTTCGGCCCTGCAGTGACTCGAGCGCAACCCCCAGGTTTCCCTCGCAACCCGAAGGGAAGATTGGGCTTCCCAGGGCCAACCCAAGGGGAAGGCTGAGATCCCCGTCATAACTCGAGAATGCCGCCGCAACTCGAGAAAAACCACGTGGTTCCCACCGCTTGTCAAGATGAGGCCCTTGCCCGCGACGGCGTCTCAAGGGAAGTCCCCTGTTCCGCCCTGAAGGGCGAGACGGTCCCTGACAGCCTTCCTGCGACCCCCGAAAGTCCCCCGACACGCCGGGTTCCCCCGAGGGGAACACCGAGGGTCCCGGCACCGCTTCCTCTGAGCCCCTTCTCCCCTCCTGATCGCGACAGGAGAGGCGATTCCCCTGCGTGGTCTGGAAGGGGTTCCCGGCCTTCCCGGCGCACCTCAGGATGAGGCCGGTCTCACGAGGAAATTCGAGACGAGCCACGTGGGTGGGGCCACAGGCCGAACGCCCCCGATTCCCCGGTCCGCTCTTGAGAAGGACCCGAGGCCCGGACCCCTCTTCGAAGGCAACCCTGTGGCTGAAGGCACAACACGAAGGGGCACTGCCACCCCCGTGCATCGTCCGCAAAGACCCGCGGGTTCCACACACAGCTCGACGAGGGGCTTGAGACCCCCTGAGCAACTCGAGAGGCCAGCGGGGTTCCCTTCCTCAGACAAGACGAGGCCTGACTCTCCTGTCCCAACTCTGCAGGGACCCTGCGGTCGGAGTCCGAAACGCAGAGGAAGCCTGAGGTTCCTGCCTCCCCTTGAGGTGAGGCCCTCTTCCGTTGCGCCAGACCCAGCGGAGTCCCGAGGGGCCCCGCCACCTCCACAGGATCCCTCGCCTCTCAGAGGCACCCTGGGAAGTTCCCTAAGGTCCCCAGCAGAAGGCGAGGGAAACGAGGGTTTCCCTCCGCCTCCAGAGAAAGACCTCGAGAGTCCTTCTTCAATGCGTCTCGAGGCCCTAGTCCCCTCCCGTGACTCGAGAGCCAGGACGCGCTCCCCCTCGCCACGCGCAAGGAGACCTGACTCCCCTGGCGCCGCACGAGAGGCTCCCTGAGATCCTCGTCGTGCCTCGGGAGAAAACCCCCACGGGCGCCGCAGCTCGAGGAAACCCCTTAGACGCCCCCATCCTCGCGAGCTGAGGGCCTTCTTTTCCTGCATGGCCTGGAGAGCAATCCCGGGTCCTCTCTCCAAACGGAAGAGGAGGCTGGACTCCCTTGAGGCCGCTCAGGGGGCTCCAAGAGACCCGCGTCGCGACTCGAGAGGAGAGCGGAGTCCTTGGCTTCCCCTCGAGACGAGGCCTGACTCCCCGGGGGAGCCTGGAATGCAACCCCGAGATCCCTGCCTTCCCTGGAGAGGAAAATTAGGTCCCGGACACACGCTTAGGTGAGGTCTCTTAGGCCCTGCAGTGACTCGAGCACAACCCCAAGCTTTCCCTCGCAACCCGAGGGGAAGATTGGGCTTCCCAGGGCCAACCCAAGGGGAAAGTCGAGATCCCCGTCGTAACTCGAGAATGCGGCCGCAACGCGAGAAAAACCACGTGGTTCCCACCTCTTGGCAAGATGAGGCCCTTGCCCGCCACGGCGTCTCAAGGGAAGTCCCCTGTTCCGCCCTGAAGGGCGAGACGGTCCCTGACAGCCTTCCTGCGACCCCCAAAAGTTCCCCGACACGCCGGGTTCCCCCGAGGGGAACACCGAGGGTCCCGGCACCGCTTCCTCTGAGCCCCTTCTCCCCTCCTGATCGCGACAGGAGAGGCGATTCCCCTGTGTGGTCTGGAAGGGGTTCCCGGCCTTCCCGGCGCACCTCAGGATGAGGCCGGTCTCACGAGGAAATTCGAGACGAGCCACGTGGGTGGGGCCACAGGCCGAACGCCCCCGATTCCCCGGTCCGCTCTTGAGAAGGACCCGAGGCCCGGACCCCTCTTCGAAGGCAACCCTGTGGCTGAAGGCACAACACGAAGGGGCACTGCCACCCCCGTGCATCGTCCGCAAAGACCCGCGGGTTCCACACACAGCTCGACGAGGGGCCTGAGACCCCCTGAGCAACTCGAGAGGCCAGCGGGGTTCCCTTCCTCAGACAAGACGAGGCCTGACTCTCCTGTCCCAACTCTGCAGGGACCCTGCGGTCGGAGTCCGAAACGCAGAGGAAGCCTGAGGTTCCTGCCTCCCCTCGAGGTGAGGCCCTCTTCCGTTGCGCCAGACCCAGCGGAGTCCCGAGGGGCCCCGCCACCTCCACAGGATCCCTCGCCTCTCAGAGGCACCCTGGGAAGTTCCCTAAGGTCCCCGGCAGAAGGCGAGGGACACGAGGGTTTCCCGCCGCCCCCCGACAAAGACCTCGAGAGTCCTTCTTCAACGCGTCTCGAGGCCCTAGTCCCCTCCCGTGACTCGAGAGCCAGGACGCGCTCCCCCTCGCCACGCGCATGCAGACCTGACTCCCCTGGCGCCGCACGAGAGGCTTCCTGAGATCCTCGTCGTGCCTCGGGAGAAAACCCCCACGGGCGCCGCAGCTCGAGGAAACCCCTGAGACGCCCCCGTCCTCGCGAGCTGAGGGCCTTCTTTTCCTGCATGGCCTGGAGAGCAATCCCGGGTCCTCTCTCCAAACGGAAGAGGAGGCTGGACTCCCTTGAGGCCGCTCAGGGGGCTCCAAGAGACCCGCGTCGCGACTCGAGAGGAGAGCGGAGTCCTTGGCTTCCCCTCGAGACGAGGCCTGACTCCCCGGGGGAGCCTGGAATGCAACCCCGAGATCCCTGCCTTCCCTGGAGAGGAAAATTAGGTCCCGGACACACGCCTAGGTGAGGTCTCTTAGGCCCTGCAGTGACTCGAGCGCAACCCCCAGCTTTCCCTCGCAACCCGAGGGGAAGATTGGGCTTCCCAGGGCCAACCCAAGGGGAAGGCTGAGATCCCCGTCGTAACTCGAGAATGCCGCCGCAACTCGAGAAAAACCACGTGGTTCCCACCGCTTGGCAAGATGAGGCCCTTGCCCGCGACGGCGTCTCAAGGGAAGTCCCCTGTTCTGCCCTGAAGGGCGAGACGGTCCCTGACAGCCTTCCTGCGACCCCCAAAAGTCCCCCGACACGCCGGGTTCCCCCGAGGGGAACACCGAGGGTCCCGGCACCGCTTCCTCTGAGCCCCTTCTCCCCTCCTGATCGCGACAGGAGAGGCGATTCCCCTGCGTGGTCTGGAAGGGGTTCCCGGCCTTCCCGGCGCACCTCAGGATGAGGCCGGTCTCACGAGGAAATTCGAGACGAGCCACGTGGGTGGGGCCACAGGCCGAGCGCCCCCGATTCCCCGGTCCGCTCTTGAGAAGGACCCGAGGCCCGGACCCCTCTTCGAAGGCAACCCTGTGGGTGAAGGCACAACACGAAGGGGCACTGCCACCCCCGTGCATCGTCCGCAAAGACCCGCGGGTTCCACACACAGCTCGACGAGGGGCCTGAGACCCCCTGAGCAACTCGAGAGGCCAGCGGGGTTCCCTTCCTCAGACAAGACGAGGCCTGACTCTCCTGTCCCAACTCTGCAGGGACCCTGCGGACGGAGTCCGAAACGCAGAGGAAGCCTGAGGTTCCTGCCTCCCCTCGAGGTGAGGCCCTCTTCCGTTGCGCCAGACCCAGCGGAGTCCCGAGGGGCCCCGCCACCTCCACAGGATCCCTCGCCTCTCAGAGGCACCCTGGGAAGTTCCCTAAGGTCCCCGGCAGAAGGCGAGGGAAACGAGGGTTTCCCGCCGCCCCCCGAGAAAGACCTCGAGAGTCCTTCTTCAACGCGTCTCGAGGCCCTAGTCCCCTCCCGAGACTCGAGAGCCAGGACGCGCTCCCCCTCGCCACGCGCATGGAGACCTGACTCCCCTGGCGCCGCACGAGAGGCTCCCTGAGATCCTCGTCGTGCCTCGGGAGAAAACCCCCACGGGCGCCGCAGCTCGAGGAAACCCCTGAGACGCCCCCGTCCTCGCGAGCTGAGGGCCTTCTTTTCCTGCATGGCCTGGAGAGCAATCCCGGGTCCTCTCTCCAAACGGAAGAGGAGGCTGGACTCCCTTGAGGCCGCTCAGGGGGCTCCAAGAGACACGCGTCGCGACTCGAGAGGAGAGCGGAGTCCTTGGCTTCCCCTCGAGACGAGGCCTGACTCCCCGGGGGAGCCTGGAATGCAACCCCGAGATCCCTGCCTTCCCTGGAGAGGAAAATTAGGTCCCGGACACACGCTTAGGTGAGGTCTCTTAGGCCCTGCAGTGACTCGAGCGCAACCCCCAGCTTTCCCTCGCAACCCGAGGGGAAGATTGGGCTTCCCAGGGCCAACCCAAGGGGAAGGCTGAGATCCCCGTCGTAACTCGAGAATGCCGCCGCAACTCGAGAAAAACCACGTGGTTCCCACCGCTTGGCAAGATGAGGCCCTTGCCCGCGACGGCGTCTCAAGGGAAGTCCCCTGTTCCGCCCTGAAGGGCGAGACGGTCCCTGACAGCCTTCCTGCGACCCCCAAAAGTCCCCCGACACGCCGGGTTCCCCCGAGGGGAACACCGAGGGTCCCGGCACCGCTTCCTCTGAGCCCCTTCTGCCCTCCTGATCGCGACAGGAGAGGCGATTCCCCTGCGTGGTCTGGAAGGGGTTCCCGGCCTTCCCGGCGCACCTCAGGATGAGGCCGGTCTCACGAGGAAATTCGAGACGAGCCACGTGGGTGGGGCCACAGGCCGAGCGCCCCCGATTCCCCGGTCCGCTCTTGAGAAGGACCCGAGGCCCGGACCCCTCTTCGAAGGCAACCCTGTGGGTGAAGGCACAACACGAAGGGGCACTGCCACCCCCGTGCATCGTCCGCAAAGACCCGCGGGTTCCACACACAGCTCGACGAGGAGCCTGAGACGCCCTGAGCAACTCGAGAGGCCAGCGGGGTTCCCTTCCTCAGACAAGACGAGGCCTGACTCTCCTGTCCCAACTCTGCAGGGACCCTGCGGTCGGAGTCCGAAACGCAGAGGAAGCCTGAGGTGCCTGCCTCCCCTCGAGGTGAGGCCCTCTTCCGTTGCGCCAGACCCAGCGGAGTCCCGAGGGGCCCCGCCACCTCCACAGGATCCCTCGCCTCTCAGAGGCACCCTGGGAAGTTCCCTAAGGTCCCCGGCAGAAGTCGAGGGAAACGAGGGTTTCCCGCCGCCCCCCGACAAAGACCTCGAGAGTCCTTCTTCAACGCGTCTCGAGGCCCTAGTCCCCTCCCGTGACTCGAGAGCCAGGACGCGCTCCCCCTCGCCACGCGCATGGAGACCTGACTCCCCTGGCGCCGCACGAGAGGCTCCCTGAGATCCTCGTCGTGCCTCGGGAGAAAACCCCCACGGGCGCCGCAGCTCGAGGAAACCCCTGAGACGCCCCCTTCCTCGCGAGCTGAGGGCCTTCTTTTCCTGCATGGCCTGCAGAGCAGTCCCGGGTCCTCTCTCCAAACGGAAGAGGAAGCTGGACTCCCTTGAGGCCGCTCAGGGGGCTCCAAGAGACCCGCGTCGCGACTCGAGAGGAGAGCGGAGTCCTTGGCTTCCCCTCGAGACGAGGCCTGACTCCCCGGGGGAGCCTGGAATGCAACCCCGAGATCCCTGCCTTCCCTGGAGAGGAAAATTAGGTCCCGGACACACGCTTAGGTGAGGTCTCTTAGGCCCTGCAGTGACTCGAGCGCAACCCCCAGCTTTCCCTCGCAACCCGAGGGGAAGATTGGGCTTCCCAGGGACAACCCAAGGGGAAGGATGAGATCCCCGTCGTAACTCGAGAATGCCGCCGCAACTCGAGAAAAACCACGTGGTTCCCACCGCTTGGCAAGATGAGGCCCTTGCCCGAGACGGCGTCTCAAGGGAAGTCCCCTGTTCTGCCCTGAAGGGCGAGACGGTCCCTGACAGCCTTCCTGCGACCCCCAAAAGTCCCCCGACATGCCGGGTTCCCCCGAGGGGAACACCGAGGGTCCCGGCACCGCTTCCTCTGAGCCCCTTCTCCCCTCCTGATCGCGACAGGAGAGGCGATTCCCCTGCGTGGTCTGGAAGGGGTTCCCGGCCTTCCCGGCGCACCTCAGGATGAGGCCGGTCTCACGAGGAAATTCGAGACGAGCCACGTGGGTGGGGCCACAGGCCGAACGCCCCCGATTCCCCGGTCCGCTCTTGAGAAGGACCCGAGGCCCGGACCCCTCTTCGAAGGCAACCCTGTGGCTGAAGGCACAACACGAAGGGGCACTGCCACCCCCGTGCATCGTCCGCAAAGACCCGCGGGTTCCACACACAGCTCGACGAGGGGCCTGAGACCCCCCGAGCAACTCGAGAGGCCAGCGGGGTTCCCTTCCTCAGACAAGACGAGGCCTGACTCTCCTGTCCCAACTCTGCAGGGACCCTGCGGTCGGAGTCCGAAACGCAGAGGAAGCCTGAGGTTCCTGCCTACCCTCGAGGTGAGGCCCTCTTCCGTTGCGCCAGACCCAGTGGAGTCCCGAGGGGCCCCGCCACCTCCACAGGATCCCTCGCCTCTCAGAGGCACCCTGGGAAGTTCCCTAAGGTCCCCGGCAGAAGGCGAGGGAAACGAGGGTTTCCCGCCGCCCCCCGACAAAGACCTCGAGAGTCCTTCTTCAACGCGTCTCGAGGCCCTAGTCCCCTCCCGTGACTCGAGAGCCAGGACGCGCTCCCCCTCGCCACGCGCATGGAGACCTGACTTCCCTGGCGCCGCACGAGAGGCTCCCTGAGATCCTCGTCGCGCCTCGGGAGAAAACCCCCACGGGCGCCGCAGCTCGAGGAAACCCCTGAGACGCCCCCGTCCTCGCGAGCTGAGGGCCTTCTTTTCCTGCATGGCCTGGAGAGCAATCCCGGGTCCTCTCTCCAAACGGAAGAGGAGGCTGGACTCCCTTGAGGCCGCTCAGGGGGCTCCAAGAGACCCGCGTCACGACTCGAGAGGAGAGCGGAGTCCTTGGCTTCCCCTCGAGACGAGGCCTGACTCCCCGGGGGAGCCTGGAATGCAACCTCGAGATCCCTGCCTTCCCTGGAGAGGAATATTAGGTCCCGGACACACGCCTAGGTGAGGTCTCTTTGGCCCTGCAGTGACTCGAGCGCAACCCCCAGCTTTCCCTCGCAACCCGAGGGGAAGATTGGGCTTCCCAGGGCCAACCCAAGGGGAAGGCTGAGATGCCCGTCGTAACTCGAGAATCCCGCCGCACCTCGATAAAAACCACGTGGTTCCCACCTCTTGGCAAGATGAGGCCCTTGCCCGCGACGGCGTCTCAAGGGAAGTCCCCTGTTCCGCCCTGAAGGGCGAGACGGTCCCTGACAGCCTTCCTGCGACCCCCAAAAGTCCCCCGACACGCCGGGTTCCCCCGAGGGGAACACCGAGGGTCCCGGCACCGCTTCCTCTGAGCTCCTTCTCCCCTCCTGATCGCGACAGGAGAGGCGATTCCCCTGCGTGGTCTGGAAGGGGTTCCCGGCCTTCCCGGCGCACCTCAGGATGAGGCCGGTCTCACGAGGAAATTCGAGACGAGCCACGTGGGTGGGGCCACAGGCCGAACGCCCCGATTCCCCGGTCCGCCCTTGAGAAGGACCCGAGGCCCGGACCCCTCTTCGAAGGCAACCCTGTGGGTGAAGGCACAACACGAAGGGGCACTGCCACCCCCGTGCATCGTCCGCAAAGACCCGCGGGTTCTACACACAGCTCGACGAGGGGCCTGAGACCCCCCAGCAACTCGAGAGGCCAGCGGGGTTCCCTTCCTCAGACAAGACGAGGCCTGACTCTCCTGTCCCAACTCTGCAGGGACCCTGCGGTCGGAGTCCGAAACGGAGAGGAAGCCTGAGGTTCCTGCCTCCCCTCGAGGTGAGGCCCTCTTCCGTTGCGCCAGACCCAGCGGAGTCCCGAGGGGCCCCGCCACCTCCACAGGATCCCTCGCCTCTCAGAGGCACCCTGGGAAGTTCCCTAAGGTCCCCGGCAGAAGGCGAGGGAAACGAGGGTTTCTCGCCGCCCCCCGACAAAGACCTCGAGAGTCCTTCTTCAACGCGTCTCGAGGCCCTAGTCCGCTCCCGTGACTCGAGAGCCAGGACGCGCTCCCCCTCGCCACGCGCATGGAGACCTGACTTCCCTGGAGCCGCACGAGAGGCTCCCTGAGATCCTCGTCGCGCCTCGGGAGAAAACCCCCACGGGCGCCGCAGCTCGAGGAAACCCCTGAGACGCCCCCGTCCTCGCGAGCTGAGGTCCTTCTTTTCCTGCATGGCCTGGAGAGCAATCCCGGGTCCTCTCTCCAAACGGAAGAGGAGGCTGGACTCCCTTGAGGCCGCTCAGGGGGCTCCAAGAGACCCGCGTCGCGACTCGAGAGGAGAGCGGAGTCCTTGGCTTCCCCTCGAGACGAGGCCTGACTCCCCGGGGGAGCCTGGAATGCAACCCCGAGAACCCTGCCTTCCCTGGAGAGGAATATTAGGTCCCGGACACACGCCTAGGTGAGGTCTCTTCGGCCCTGCAGTGAGTCGAGCGCAACCCCCAGCTTTCCCTCGCAACCCGAGGGGAAGATTGGGCTTCCCAGGGCCAACCCAAGGGGAAGGCTGAGATGCCCGTCGTAACTCGAGAATCCCGCCGCAACTCGAGAAAAACCACGTGGTTCCCACCTCTTGGCAAGATGAGGCCCTTGCCCGCGACGGCGTCTCAAGGGAAGTCCCCTGTTCCGCCCTGAAGGGCGAAACGGTCCCTGACAGCCTTCCTGCGACCCCCAAAAGGCCCCCGACACGCCGGGTTCCCCCGAGGGGAACACCGAGGGTCCCGGCACCGCTTCCTCTGAGCCCCTTCTCCCCTCTTGATCGCGACAGGAGAGGCGATTCCCCTGCGTGGTCTGGAAGGGGTTCCCGGCCTTCCCGGCGCACCTCAGGATGAGGCCGGTCTCACGAGGAAATTCGAGACGAGCCACGTGGGTGGGGCCACATGCCGAACGCCCCCGATTCCCCGGTCCGCCCTTGAGGAGGACCCGAGGCCCGGACCCCTCTTCGAAGGCAACCCTGTGGGTGAAGGCACAACACGAAGGGGCACTGCCACCCACGTGCATCGTCCGCAAAGACCCGCGGGTTCCACACACAGCTCGACGAGGGGCCTGAGACCCCCCCGAGCAACTCGAGAGGCCAGCGGGGTTCCCTTCCTCAGACAAGACGAGGCCTGACTCTCCTGTCCCAACTCTGCAGGGACCCTGCGGTCAGAGTCCGAAACGGAGAGGAAGCCTGAGGTGCCTGCCTCCCCTCGAGGTGAGGCCCTCTTCCGTTGCGCCAGACCCAGCGGAGTCCCGAGGGGCCCCGCCACCTCCACAGGATCCCTCGCCTCTCAGAGGCACCCTGGGAAGTTCCCTAAGGTCCCCGGCAGAAGGCGAGGGAAACGAGGGTTTCCCGCCGCCCCCCGACAAAGACCTCGAGAGTCCTTCTTCAACGCGTCTCGAGGCCCTAGTCCCCTCCCGTGACTCGAGAGCCAGGACGCGCTCCCCCTCGCCACGCGCATGGAGACCTGACTTCCCTGGCGCCGCACGAGAGGCTCACTGAGATCCTCGTCGCGCCTCGGGAGAAAACCCCCACGGGCGCCGCAGCTCGAGGAAACCCCTGAGACGCCCCCGTCCTCGCGAGCTGAGGGCCTTCTTTTCCTGCATGGCCTGGAGAGCAATCCCGGGTCCTCTCTCCAAACGGAAGAGGAGGCTGGACTCCCTTGAGGCCGCTCAGGGGGCTCCAAGAGACCCGCGTCGCGACTCGAGAGGAGAGCGGAGTCCTTGGCTTCCCCTCGAGACGAGGCCTGACTCCCCGGGGGAGCCTGGAATGCAACCCCGAGATCCCTGCCTTCCCTGGAGAGGAATATTAGGTCCCGGACACACGCCTAGGTGAGGTCTCCTCGGCCCTGCAGTGACTCGAGCGCAACCCCCAGCTTTCCCTCGCAACTCGAGGGGAAGATTGGGCTTCCCAGGGCCAACTCAAGGGGAAGGCTGAGATGCCCGTCGTAACTCGAGAATCCCGCCGCAACTCGAGAAAAACCACGTGGTTCCCACCTCTTGGCAAGATGAGGCCCTTGCCCGCGACGGCGTCTCAAGGGAAGTCCCCTGTTCCGCCCTGAAGGTCGAAACGGTCCCTGACAGCCTTCCTGAGACCCCCAAAAGGCCCCCGACACGCCGGGTTCCCCCGAGGGGAACACCTAGGATTCCGGCACCGCTTCCTCTGAGCCCCTTCTCCCCTCCTGATCGCGACAGGAGAGGCGATTCCCCTGCGTGGTCTTGAAGGGGTTCCCGGCCTTCCCGGCGCACCTCAGGATGAGGCCGGTCTCACGAGGAAATTCGAGATGAGCCACGTGGGTGGGGCCACAGGCCGAACGCCCCCGATTCCCCGGTCCGCCCTTGAGAAGGACCCGAGGCCCGGACCCCTCTTCGAAGGCAACCCTGTGGGTGAAGGCACAACACGAAGGGGCACTGCCACCCCCGTGCATCGTCCGCAAAGACCCGCGGGTTCCACACACAGCTCAACGAGGGGCCTGAGACCCCCCGAGCAACTCGAGAGGCCAGCGGGGTTCCCTTCCTCAGACAAGACGAGGCCTGACTCTCCTGTCCCAACTCTGCAAGGACCCTGCGGTCGGAGTCCGAAACGGAGAGGAAGCCTGAGGTTCCTGCCTCCCCTCGAGGTGAGGCCCTCTTCCGTTGCGCCAGACCCAGCGGAGTCCCGAGGGGCCCCGCCACCTCCAAAGGATCCCTCGCCTCTCAGAGGCACCCTGGGAAGTTCCCTAAGGTCCCCGGCAGAAGGCGAGGGAAACGAGGGTTTCCCGCCGCCCCCCGACAAAGACCTCGAGAGTCCTTCTTCAACGCGTCTCGAGGCCCTAGTCCCCTCCCGTGACTCGAGAGCCAGGACGCGCTCCCCCTCGCCACGCGCATGGAGACCTGACTTCCCTGGCGCCGCACGAGAGGCTCCCTGAGATCCTCGTCGCGCCTCGGGAGAAAACCCCCACGGGCGCCGCAGCTCGAGGAAACCCCTGAGACGCCCCCGTCCTCGCGAGCTGAGGGCCTTCTTTTCCTGCATGGCCTGGAGAGCAATCCCGGGTCCTCTCTCCAAACGGAAGAGGAGGCTGGACTCCCTTGAGGCCGCTCAGGGGGCTCCAAGAGACCCGCGTCGCGACTCGAGAGGAGAGCGGAGTCCTTGGCTTCCCCTCGAGACGAGGCCTGACTCCCCGGGGGAGCCTGGAATGCAACCCCGAGATCCCTGCCTTCCCTGGAGAGGAATATTAGGTCCCGGACACACGCCTAGGTGAGGTCTCTTCGGCCCTGCAGTGAGTCGAGCGCAACCCCCAGCTTTCCCTCGCAACCCGAGGGGAAGATTGGGCTTCCCAGGGCCAACCCAAGGGGAAGGCTGAGATCCCCGTCGTAACTCGAGAATCCCGCCGCAACTCGAGAAAAACCACGTGGTTCCCACCTCTTGGCAAGATGAGGCCCTTGCCCGCGACGGTGTCTCAAGGGAAGTCCCCTATTCTGCCCTGAAGGGCGAGACGGTCCCTGACAGCCTTCCTGCGACCCCCAAGAGTCCCCCGACACGCCGGGTTCCCCCGAGGGGAACACCGAGGGTCCCGGCACCGCTTCCTCTGAGCCCCTTCTCCCCTCCTGATCGCGACAGGAGAGGCGATTCCCCTGCGAGGTCTGGAAGGGGTTCCCGGCCTTCCCGGCGCACCTCAGGATGAGGCCGGTCTCACGAGGAAATTCGAGACGAGCCACGTGGGTGGGGCCACATGCCGAACGCCCCCGATTCCCCGGTCCGCCCTTGAGGAGGACCCGAGGCCCGGACCCCTCTTCGAAGGCAACCCTGTGGGTGAAGGCACAACACGAAGGGGCACTGCCACCCCCGTGCATAGTCCGCAAAGACCCGCGGGTTCCACACACAGCTCGACGAGGGGCCTGAGACCCCCCCGAGCAACTCGAGAGGCCAGCGGGGTTCCCTTCCTCAGACAAGACGAGGCCTGACTCTCCTGTCCCAACTCTGCAGGGACCCTGCGGTCAGAGTCCGAAACGGAGAGGAAGCCTGAGGTGCCTGCCTCCCCTCGAGGTGAGGCCCTCTTCCGTTGCGCCAGACCCAGCGGAGTCCCGAGGGGCCCCGCCACCTCCACAGGATCCCTCGCCTCTCAGAGGCACCCTGGGAAGTTCCCTAAGGTCCCCGGCAGAAGGCGAGGGAAACGAGGGTTTCCCGCCGCCCCCCGACAAAGACCTCGAGAGTCCTTCTTCAACGCGTCTCGAGGCCCTAGTCCCCTCCCGTGACTCGAGAGCCAGGACGCGCTCCCCCTCGCCACGCGCATGGAGACCTGACTTCCCTGGCGCCGCACGAGAGGCTCCCTGAGATCCTCGTCGCGCCTCGGGAGAAAACCCCCACGGGCCCCGCAGCTCGAGGAAACCCCTGAGACGCCCCCGTCCTCGCGAGCTGAGGGCCTTCTTTTCCTGCATGGCCTGGAGAGCAATCCCGGGTCCTCTCTCCAAACGGAAGAGGAGGCTGGACTCCCTTGAGGCCGCTCAGGGGGCTCCAAGAGACCCGCGTCGCGACTCGAGAGGAGAGCGGAGTCCTTGGCTTCCCCTCGAGACGAGGCCT
Source organism: Bubalus kerabau (assembly GCF_029407905.1). NCBI lineage: Eukaryota > Metazoa > Chordata > Mammalia > Artiodactyla > Bovidae > Bubalus > Bubalus kerabau. Next base: position 5,872,943 of record NW_026577881.1, on the reverse strand, counting down.
GACTCCCCGGGGGAGCCTGGAATGCAACGCCGAGATCCCTGCCTTCCCTGGAGAGGAATATTAGGTCCCGGACACACGCCTAGGTGAGGTCTCTTCGGCCCTGCAGTGACTCGAGCGCAACCCCCAGCTTTCCCTCGCAACCCGAGGGGAAGATTGGGCTTCCCAGGGCCAACCCAAGGGGAAGGCTGAGATCCCCGTCGTCACTCGAGAGTCCCGCAGCAACTCGAGAAAATCCACGTGGTTCCCACCTCTTGGCAAGATGAGGCCCTTGCCCGCGACGGCGTCTCAAGGGAAGTCCCCTGTTCCGCCCTGAAGGGCGAAACGGTCCCTGACAGCCTTCCTGCGACCCCCAAGAGTCCCCCGACACGCCGGGTTCCCCCGAGGGGAACACCGAGGGTCCCGGCACCGCTTCCTCTGAGCCCCTTCTCCCCTCCTGATCGCGACAGGAGAGGCGATTCCCCTTCGAGGTCTGGAAGGGGTTCCCGGCCTTCCCGGCGCACCTCAGGATGAGGCCGGTCTCACGAGGAAATTCGAGACGAGCCACGTGGGTGGGGCCACATGCCGAACGCCCCCGATTCCCCGGTCCGCACTTGAGAAGGACCCGAGGCCCGGACCCCTCTTCGAAGGCAACCCTGTGGGTGAAGGCACAACACGAAGGGGCACTGCCACCCCCGTGCATCGTCCGCAAAGACCCGAGGGTTCCACACACAGCTCGACGAGGGGCCTGAGACCCCCTGAGCAACTCGAGAGGCCAGCGGGGTACCCTTCCTCAGACAAGACGAGGCCTGACTCTCCTGTCCCAACTCTGCATTGACCCTGCGGTCGGAGTCCGAAACGGAGAGGAAGCCTGAGGTTCCTGCCTCCCCTCGAGGTGAGGCCCTCTTCCGTTGCGCCAGACCCAGCGGAGTCCCGAGGGGCCCCGCCACCTCCACAGGATCCCTCGCCTCTCAGAGGCACCCTGGGAAGTTCCCTAAGGTCCCCGGCAGAAGGCGAGGGAAACGAGGGTTTCCCGCCGCCCCCCGACAAAGACCTCGAGAGTCCTTCTTCAACGCGTCTCGAGGCCCTAGTCCCCTCCCGTGACTCGAGAGCCAGGACGCGCTCCCCCTCGCCACGCGCATGCAGACCTGACTTCCCTGGCGCCGCACGAGAGGCTCCCCGAGATCCTCGTCGCGCCTCGGGAGAAAACCCCCACGGGCGCCGCAGCTCGAGGAAGCCCCTGAGACGCCCCCGTCCTCGCGAGCTGAGGGCCTTCTTTTCCTGCATGGCCTGGAGAGCAATCCCGGGTCCTCTCTCCAAACGGAAGAGGAGGCTGGACTCCCTTGAGGCCGCTCAGGGGGCTCCAACAGACCCGCGTCGCGACTCGAGAGGAGAGCGGAGTCCTTGGCTTCCCCTCGAGACGAGGCCTGACTCCCCGGGGGAGCCTGGAATGCAACCCCGAGATCCCTGCCTTCCCTGGAGAGGAATATTAGGTCCCGGACACACGCCTATGTGAGGTCTCTTCGGCCCTGCAGTGACTCGAGCGCAACCCCCAGCTTTCCCTCGCAACCCGAGGGGAAGATCGGGCTTCCCAGGGCCAACCCAAGGGGAATGCGGAGATCCCCGTCGTAACTCGAGAATCCCGCCGCAACTCGAGAAAAACCACGTGGTTCCCACCTCTTGGCAAGATGAGGCCCTTGCCCGCGACGGCGTCTCAAGTGAAGTCCCCTGTTCCGCCCTGAAGGGCGAAACGGTCCCTGACAGCCTTGCTGCGACCCCCAAAAGTCCCCCGACACGCCGGGTTCCCGCGAGGGGAACACCGAGGGTCCCGGCACCGCTTCCTCTGAGCCCCTTCTCCCCTCCTGATCGCGACAGGAGAGGCGATTCCCCTGCGTGGTCTGGAAGGGGTTCCCGGCCTTCCCGGCGCACCTCAGGATGAGGCCGGTCTCACGAGGAAATTCGAGACGAGCCACGTGGGTGGGGCCACATGCCGAACGCCCCCGATTCCCCGGTCCGCCCTTGAGAAGGACCCGAGGCCCGGACCCCTCTTCGAAGGCATCCCTGTGGGTGAAGGCACAACACGAAGGGGCACTGCCACCCCCGTGCATCGTCCGCAAAGACCCGCGGGTTCCACACACAGCTCGACGAGGGGCCTGAGACCCCCCGATCAACTCGAGAGGCCAGCGGGGTTCCCTTCCTCAGACAAGACGAGGCCTGACTCTCCTGTCCCAACTCTGCAGGGACCCTGCGGTCGGAGTCCGAAACGGAGAGGAAGCCTGAGGTTCCTGCCTCCCCTCGAGGTGAGGCCCTCTTCCGTTGCGCCAGACCCAGCGGAGACCCGAGGGGCCCCGCCGCCTCCACAGGATCCCTCGCCTCTCAGAGGCACCCTGGGAAGTTCCCTCAGGTCCCCGGCAGAAGGCGAGGGATACGAGGGTTTCCCGCCGCCCCCCGACAAAGACCTCGAGAGTCCTTCTTCAACGCGTCTCGAGGCCCTAGTCCCCTCCCGTGACTCGAGAGCCAGGACGCGCTCCCCCTCGCCACGCGCATGGAGAACTGACTTCCCTGGCGCCGCACGAGAGGCTCCCCGAGATCCTCGTCGCGCATCGGGAGAAAACCCCCACGGGCGCCGCAGCTCGAGGAAACCCCTGAGACGCCCCCGTCCTCGCGAGCTGAGGGCCTTCTTTTCCTGCATGGCCTGGAGAGCAATCCCGGGTCCTCTCTCCAAACGGAAGAGGAGGCTGGACTCCCTTGAGGCCGCTCAGGGGGCTCCAAGAGACACGCGTCGCGACTCGAGAGGAGAGCGGAGCCCTTGGCTTCCCCTCGAGACGAGGCCTGACTCCCCGGGGGAGCCTGGAATGCAACCCCGAGATCCCTGCCTTCCCTGGAGAGGAATATTAGGTCCCGGACACACGCCTAGGTGAGGTCTCTTCGGCCCTGCAGTGACTCGTGCGCAACTCCCAGGTTTCCCTCGCAACCCGAGGGGAAGATTGGGCTTCCCAGGGCCAACCCAAGGGGAAGGCGGAGATCCCCGTCGTAACTCGAGAATCCCGCCGCAACTCGAGAAAAACCACGTGGTTCCCACCTTCTGGCAAGATGAGGCCCTTGCCCGCGACGGCGTCTCAAGGGAAGTCCCCTGTTCCGCCCTGAAGGTCGAAACGGTCCCTGACAGCCTTCCTGCGACCCCCAAAAGTCCCCCGACACGCCGGGTTCCCCCGAGGGGAACACCGAGGGTCCCGGCACCGCTTCCTTTGAGCCCCTTCTCCCCTCCTGATCGCGACAGGAGAGGCGATTCCCCTGCGTGGTCTGGAAGGGGTTCCCGGCCTTCCCGGCGCACCTCAGGATGAGGCCGGTCTCACGAGGAAATTCGAGACGAGCCACGTGGGTGGGGCCACATGCCGAACGCCCCCGATTCCCCGGTCCGCCCTTGAGAAGGACCCGAGGCCCGGACCCTTCTTCGAAGGCAACCCTGTGGGTGAAGGCACAACACGAAGGGGCACTGCCACCCCCGTGCATCGTCCGCAAAGACCCGCGGGTTCCACACACAGCTCGACGAGGGGCCTGAGACGTCCCGAGCAACTCGAGAGGCCAGCGGGGTTCCCTTCCTCAGACAAGACGAGGCCTGACTCTCCTGTCCCAGCTCTGCAGGGACCCTGCGGTCGGAGTCCGAAACGCAGAGGAAGCCTGAGGTTCCTGCCTCCCCTCGAGGTGAGGCCCTCTTCCGTTGCGCCAGACCCAGCGGAGTCCCGAGGGGCCCCGCCACCTCCACAGGATCCCTCGCCTCTCAGAGGCACCCTGGGAAGTTCCCTAAGGTCCCCGGCAGAAGGCGAGGGAAACGAGGGTTTCCCGCCGCCCCCCGACAAAGACCTCGAGAGTCCTTCTTCAACGCGTCTCGAGGCCCTAGTCCCCTCCCGTGACTCGAGAGCCAGGACGCGCTCCCCCTCGCCACGCGCATGCAGACCTGACTTCCCTGGCGCCGCACGAGAGGCTCCCCGAGATCCTCGTCGCGCCTCGGGAGAAAACCCCCACGGGCGCCGCAGCTCGAGGAAGCCCCTGAGACGCCCCCGTCCTCGCGAGCTGAGGGCCTTCTTTTCCTGCATGGCCTGGAGAGCAATCCCGGGTCCTCTCTCCACACGGAAGAGGAGGCTGGACTCCCTTGAGGCCGCTCAGGGGGCTCCAAGAGACCCGCGTCGCGACTCGAGAGGAGAGCGGAGTCCTTGGCTTCCCCTCGAGACGAGGCCTGACTCCCCGGGGGAGCCTGGAATGCAACCCCGAGATCCCTGCCTTCCCTGGAGAGGAATATTAGGTCCCGGACACACGCCTAGGTGAGGTCTCTTCGGCCCTGCAGTGACTCGAGCGCAACCCCCAGCTTTCCTCGCAACCCGAGGGGAAGATTGGGCTTCCCAGGGCCAACCCAAGGGGAAGGCGGAGATCCCCGTCGTAACTCGAGAATCCCGCCGCAACTCGAGAAAAACCACGTGGTTCCTACCTTCTGGCAAGATGAGGCCCTTGCCCGCGACGGCGTCTCAAGTGAAGTCCCCTGTTCCGCCCTGAAGGGCGAAACGGTCCCTGACAGCCTTCCTGCGACCCCCAAAAGTCCCCCGACACGCCCGGTTCCCCCGAGGGGAACACTGAGGGTCCCGGCACCGCTTCCTCTGAGCCCCTTCTCCCCTCCTGATCGCGACAGGAGAGGCGATTCCCCTGCGTGGTCTGAAAGGGATTCCCGGCCTTCCCGGCGCAACCTCAGGATGAGGCCGGTCTCACGAGGAAATTCGAGACGAGCCACGTGGGTGGGGCCACATGCCGAACGCCCCCGATTCCCCGGTCCGCCCTTGAGAAGGACCCGAGGCCCGGACCCCTCTTCGAAGGCAACCCTGTGGGTGAAGGCACAACACGAGGGGCACTGCCACCCCCGTGCATCGTCCGCCAAAGACCCGCGGGTTCCACACACAGCTCGACGAGGGGCCTGAGACCCCCCGAGCAACTCGAGAGGCCAGCGGGGTTCCCTTCCTCAGACAAGACGAGGCCTGACTCTCCTGTCCCAACTCTGCAGGGACCCTGCGGTCGGAGTCCGAAACGCAGAGGAAGCCTGAGGTTCCTGCCTCCCCTCGAGGTGAGGCCCTCTTCCGTTGCGCCAGACCCAGCGGAGTCCCGAGGGGCCCCGCCACCTCCACAGGATCCCTCGCCTCTCAGAGGCACCCTGGGAAGTTCCCTAAGGTCCCCGGCAGAAGGCGAGGGAAACGAGGGTTTCCCGCCGCCCCCCGACAAAGACCTCGAGAGTCCTTCTTCAACGCGTCTCGAGGCCCTAGTCCCCTCCCGTGACTCGAGAGCCAGGACGCGCTCCCCCTCGCCACGCGCATGGAGACCTGACTTCCCTGGCGCCGCACGAGAGGCTCCCCGAGATCCTCGTCGCGCCTCGGGAGAAAACCCCCACGGGCGCCGCAGCTCGAGGAAACCCCTGAGACGCCCCCGTCCCTCGCGAGCTGAGGGCCTTCTTTTCCTGCATGGCCTGGAGAGCAATCCCGGGTCCTCTCTCCAAACGGAAGAGGAGGCTGGACTCCCTTGAGGCCGCTCAGGGGGCTCCAAGAGACCCGCGTCGCGACTCGAGAGGAGAGCGGAGTCCTTGGCTTCCCCTCGAGACGAGGCCTGACTCCCCGGGGGAGCCTGGAATGCACCCCGAGATCCCTGCCTTCCCTGGAGAGGAAAATTAGGTCCCGGACACACGCTTAGGTGAGGTCTCTTAGGCCCTGCAGTGACTCGAGCGCCACCCCCAGCTTTCCCTCGCAACCCGAGGGGATGATTGGGCTTCCCAGGGCCAACCCAAGGGGAAGGCTGAGATCCCCGTCGTAACTCGAGAATGCCGCCGCAACTCGAGAAAAACCACGTGGTTCCCACCGCTTGGCAAGATGAGGCCCTTGCCCGCGACGGCGTCTCAAGGGAAGTCCCCTGTTCCGCCCTGAAGGGCGAGACGGTCCCTGACAGCCTTCCTGCGACCCCCAAAGTCCCCCGACACGCCGGGTTCCCCCGAGGGGAACACCGAGGGTCCCGGCACCGCTTCCTCTGAGCCCCTTCTCCCCTCCTGATCGCGACAGGAGAGGCGATTCCCCTGCGTGGTCTGGAAGGGGTTCCCGGCCTTCCCGGCGCACCTCAGGATGAGGCCGGTCTCACGAGGAAATTCGAGACGAGCCACGTGGGGTGGGGCCGCAGGCCGAACGCCCCCGATTCCCCGGGTCCGCTCTTGAGAAGGACCCGAGGCCCGGACCCCTCTTCGAAGGCAACCCTGTGGGTGAAGGCACAACACGAAGCGGCACTGCCACCCCCGTGCATCGTCCGCAAAGACCCGCGGGTTCCACACACAGCTCGACGAGGGGCCTGAGACCCCTGAGCAACTCGAGAGGCCAGCGGGGTTCCCTTCCTCAGACAAGACGAGGCCTGACTCTCCTGTCCCAACTCTGCAGGGACCCTGCGGTCGGAGTCCGAAACGCAGAGGAAGCCTGAGGTGCCTGCCTCCCCTCGAGGTGAGGCCCTCTTCCGTTGCGCCAGACCCAGCGGAGTCCCGAGGGGCCCCGCCACCTCCACAGGATCCCTCGCCTCTCAGAGGCACCCTGGGAAGTTCCCTAAGGTCCCCGGCAGAAGGCGAGGGACACGAGGGTTTCCCGCCGCCCCCGACAAAGACCTCGAGAGTCCTTCTTCAACGCGTCTCGAGGCCCTAGTCCCCTCCCGTGACTCGAGAGCCAGGACGCGCTCCCCCTCGCCACGCGCATGGAGACCTGACTTCCCTGGCGCCGCACGAGAGGCTCCCTGAGATCCTCGTCGTGCCTCGGGAGAAAACCCCAGGGGCGCCGCAGCTCGAGGAAACCCCTGAGACGCCCCCGTCCTCGCGAGCTGAGGGCCTTCTTTTCCTGCATGGCCTGGAGAGCAATCCCGGGTCCTCTCTCCAAACGGAAGAGGAGGCTGGACTCCCTTGAGGCCGCTCAGGGGGCTCCAAGAGACCCGCGTCGCGACTCGAGAGGAGAGCGGAGTCCTTGGCTTCCCCTCGAGACGAGGCCTGACTCCCCGGGGGAGCCTGGAATGCAACCCCGAGATCCCTGCCTTCCCTGGAGAGGAAAATTAGGTCCCGGACACACGCTTAGGTGAGGTCTCTTAGGCCCTGCAGTGACTCGAGCGCCACCCCCAGCTTTCCCTCGCAACCCGAGGGGAAGATTGGGCTTCCCAGGGCCAACCCAAGGGGAAGGCTGAGATCCCCGTCGTAACTCGAGAATGCCGCCGCAACTCGAGAAAAACCACGTGGTTCCCACCGCTTGGCAAGATGAGGCCCTTGCCCGCGACGGCGTCTCAAGGGAAGTCCCCTGTTCCGCCCTGAAGGGCGAGACGGTCCCTGACAGCCTTCCTGCGACCCCCGAAAGTCCCCCGACACGCCGGGTTCCCCCGAGGGGAACACCGAGGGTCCCGGCACCGCTTCCTCTGAGCCCCTTCTCCCCTCCTGATCGCGACAGGAGAGGCGATTCCCCTGCGTGGTCTGGAAGGGGTTCCCGGCCTTCCCGGCGCACCTCAGGATGAGGCCGGTCTCACGAGGAAATTCGAGACGAGCCACGTGGGTGGGGCCGCAGGCCGAACGCCCCCGATTCCCCGGTCCGCTCTTGAGAAGGACCCGAGGCCCGGACCCCTCTTCGAAGGCAACCCTGTGGGTGAAGGCACAACACGAAGGGGCACTGCCACCCCCGTGCATCGTCCGCAAAGACCCGCGGGTTCCACACACAGCTCGACGAGGGGCCTGAGACCCCCTGAGCAACTCGAGAGGCCAGCGGGGTTCCCTTCCTCAGACAAGACGAGGCCTGACTCTCCTGTCCCAACTCTGCAGGGACCCTGCGGTCGGAGTCCGAAACGCAGAGGAAGCCTGAGGTGCCTGCCTCCCCTCGAGGTGAGGCCCTCTTCCGTTGCGCCAGACCCAGCGGAGTCCCGAGGGGCCCCGCCACCTCCACAGGATCCCTCGCCTCTCAGAGGCACCCTGGCAAGTTCCCTAAGGTCCCCGGCAGAAGGCGAGGGACACGAGTGTTTCCCGCCGCCCCCCGACAAAGACCTCGAGAGTCCTTCTTCAACGCGTCTCGAGGCCCTAGTCCCCTCCCGTGACTCGAGAGCCAGGACGCGCTCCCCCTCGCCACGCGCATGCAGACCTGACTCCCCTGGCGCCGCACGAGAGGCTCCCTGAGATCCTCGTCGTGCCTCGGGAGAAAACCCCCACGGGCGCCGCAGCTCGAGGAACCCCCTGAGACGCCCCCGTCCTCGCGAGCTGAGGGCCTTCTTTTCCTGCATGGCCTGGAGAGCAATCCCGGGTCCTCTCTCCAAACGGAAGAGGAGGCTGGACTCCCTTGAGGCCGCTCAGGGGGCTCCAAGAGACCCGCGTCGCGACTCGAGAGGAGAGCGGAGTCCTTGGCTTCCCCTCGAGACGAGGCCTGACTCCCCGGGGGAGCCTGGAATGCAACCCCGAGATCCCTGCCTTCCCTGGAGAGGAAAATTAGGTCCCGGACACACGCTTAGGTGAGGTCTCTTAGGCCCTGCAGTGACTCGAGCGCCACCCCCAGCTTTCCCTCGCAACCCGAGGGGAAGATTGGGCTTCCCAGGGCCAACCCAAGGGGAAGGCTGAGATCCCCGTCGTAACTCGAGAATGCCGCCGCAACTCGAGAAAAACCACGTGGTTCCCACCGCTTGGCAAGATGAGGCCCTTGCCCGCGACGGCGTCTCAAGGGAAGTCCCCTGTTCCGCCCTGAAGGGCGAGACGGTCCCTGACAGCCTTCCTGCGACCCCCGAAAGTCCCCCGACACGCCGGGTTCCCCCGAGGGGAACACCGAGGGTCCCGGCACCGCTTCCTCTGAGCCCCTTCTCCCCTCCTGATCGCGACAGGAGAGGCGATTCCCCTGCGTGGTCTGGAAGGGGTTCCCGGCCTTCCCGGCGCACCTCAGGATGAGGCCGGTCTCACGAGGAAATTCGAGACGAGCCACGTGGGTGGGGCCGCAGGCCGAACGCCCCCGATTCCCCGGTCCGCTCTTGAGAAGGACCCGAGGCCCGGACCCCTCTTCGAAGGCAACCCTGTGGGTGAAGGCACAACACGAAGGGGCACTGCCACCCCCGTGCATCGTCCGCAAAGACCCGCGGGTTCCACACACAGCTCGACGAGGGGCCTGAGACCCCCTGAGCAACTCGAGAGGCCAGCGGGGTTCCCTTCCTCAGACAAGACGAGGCCTGACTCTCCTGTCCCAACTCTGCAGGGACCCTGCGGTCGGAGTCCGAAATGCAGAGGAAGCCTGAGGTGCCTGCCTCCCCTCGAGGTGAGGCCCTCTTCCGTTGCGCCAGACCCAGCGGAGTCCCGAGGGGCCCCGCCACCTCCACAGGATCCCTCGCCTCTCAGAGGCACCCTGGCAAGTTCCCTAAGGTCCCCGGCAGAAGGCGAGGGACACGAGGGTTTCCCGCCGCCCCCCGACAAAGACCTCGAGAGTCCTTCTTCAACGCGTCTCGAGGCCCTAGTCCCCTCCCGTGACTCGAGAGCCAGGACGCGCTCCCCCTCGCCACGCGCATGGAGACCTGACTTCCCTGGCGCCGCACGAGAGGCTCCCTGAGATCCTCGTCGTGCCTCGGGAGAAAACCCCCACGGGCGCCGCAGCTCGAGGAAACCCCTGAGACGCCCCCGTCCTCGCGAGCTGAGGGCCTTCTTTTCCTGCATGGCCTGGAGAGCAATCCCGGGTCCTCTTTCCAAACGGAAGAGGAGGCTGGACTCCCTTGAGGCCGCTCAGGGGGCTCCAAGAGACCCGCGTCGCGACTCGAGAGGAGAGCGGAGTCCTTGGCTTCCCCTCGAGACGAGGCCTGACTCCCCGGGGGAGCCTGGAATGCAACCCCGAGATCCCTGCCTTCCCTGGAGAGGAAAATTAGGTCCCGGACACACGCTTAGGTGAGGTCTCTTAGGCCCTGCAGTGACTCGAGCGCCACCCCCAGCTTTCCCTCGCAACCCGAGGGGAAGATTGGGCTTCCCAGGGCCAACCCAAGGGGAAGGCTGAGATCCCCGTCGTAACTCGAGAATGCCGCCGCAACTCGAGAAAAACCACGTGTTTCCCACCGCTTGGCAAGATGAGGCCCTTGCCCGCGACGGCGTCTCAAGGGAAGTCCCCTGTTCCGCCCTGAAGGGCGAGACGGTCCCTGACAGCCTTCCTGCGACCCCCAAAAGTCCCCCGACACGCCGGGTTCCCCCGAGGGGAACACCGAGGGTCCCGGCACCGCTTCCTCTGAGCCCCTTCTCCCCTCCTGATCGCGACAGGAGAGGCGATTCCCCTGCGTGGTCTGGAAGGGGTTCCCGGCCTTCCCGGCGCACCTCAGGATGAGGCCGGTCTCACGAGGAAATTCGAGACGAGCCACGTGGGTGGGGCCACAGGCCGAACGCCCCCGATTCCCCGGTCCGCTCTTGAGAAGGACCCGAGGCCCGGACCCCTCTTCGAAGGCAACCCTGTGGGTGAAGGCACAACACGAAGGGGCACTGCCACCCCCGTGCATCGTCCGCAAAGACCCGCGGGTTCCACACACAGCTCGACGAGGGGCCTGAGACCCCCTGAGCAACTCGAGAGGCCAGCGGGGTTCCCTTCCTCAGACAAGACGAGGCCTGACTCTCCTGTCCCAACTCTGCAGGGACCCTGCGGTCGGAGTCCGAAACGCAGAGGAAGCCTGAGGTGCCTGCCTCCCCTCGAGGTGAGGCCCTCTTCCGTTGCGCCAGACCCAGCGGAGTCCCGAGGGGCCCCGCCACCTCCACAGGATCCCTCGCCTCTCAGAGGCACCCTGGGAAGTTCCCTAAGGTCCCCGGCAGAAGGCGAGGGACACGAGGGTTTCCCGCCGCCCCCCGACAAAGACCTCGAGAGTCCTTCTTCAACGCGTCTCGAGGCCCTAGTCCCCTCCCGTGACTCGAGAGCCAGGACGCGCTCCCCCTCGCCACGCGCATGGAGACCTGACTTCCCTGGCGCCGCACGAGAGGCTCCCTGAGATCCTCGTCGTGCCTCGGGAGAAAACCCCCACGGGCGCCGCAGCTCGAGGAAACCCCTGAGACGCCCCCGTCCTCGCGAGCTGAGGGCCTTCTTTTCCTGCATGGCCTGGAGAGCAATCCCGGGTCCTCTCTCCAAACGGAAGAGGAGGCTGGACTCCCTTGAGGCCGCTCAGGGGGCTCCAAGAGACCCGCGTCGCGACTCGAGAGGAGAGCGGAGTCCTTGGCTTCCCCTCGAGACGAGGCCTGACTCCCCGGGGGAGCCTGGAATGCAACCCCGAGATCCCTGCCTTCCCTGGAGAGGAAAATTAGGTCCCGGACACACGCTTAGGTGAGGTCTCTTGGGCCCTGCAGTGACTCGAGCGCCACCCCCAGCTTTCCCTCGCAACCCGAGGGGAAGATTGGGCTTCCCAGGGCCAACCCAAGGGGAAGGCTGAGATCCCCGTCGTAACTCGAGAATGCCGCCGCAACTCGAGAAAAACCACGTGGTTCACACCGCTTGGCAAGATGAGGCCCTTGCCCGCGACGGCGTCTCAAGGGAAGTCCCCTGTTCCGCCCTGAAGGGCGAGACGGTCCCTGACAGCCTTCCTGCGACCCCCAGAAGTCCCCCGACACGCCGGGTTCCCCCGAGGGGAACACCGAGGGTCCCGGCACCGCTTCCTCTGAGCCCCTTCTCCCCTCCTGATCGCGACAGGAGAGGCGATTCCCCTGCGTGGTCTGGAAGGGGTTCCTGGCCTTCCCGGCGCACCTCAGGATGAGGCCGGTCTCACGAGGAAATTCGAGACGAGCCACGTGGGTGGGGCCACAGGCCGAACGCCCCCGATTCCCCGGTCCGCTCTTGAGAAGGACCCGAGGCCCGGACCCCTCTTCGAAGGCAACCCTGTGGGTGAAGGCACAACACGAAGGGGCACTGCCACCCCCGTGCATCGTCCGCAAAGACCCGCGGGTTCCACACACAGCTCGACGAGGGGCCTGAGACCCCCTGAGCAACTCGAGAGGCCAGCGGGGTTCCCTTCCTCAGACAAGACGAGGCCTGACTCTCCTGTCCCAACTCTGCAGGGACCCTGCGGTCGGAGTCCGAAACGCAGAGGAAGCCTGAGGTGCCTGCCTCCCCTCGAGGTGAGGCCCTCTTCCGTTGCGCCAGACCCAGCGGAGTCCCGAGGGGCCCCGCCACCTCCACAGGATCCCTCGCCTCTCAGAGGCACCCTGGGAAGTTCCCTAAGGTCCCCGGCAGAAGGCGAGGGACACGAGGGTTTCCCGCCGCCCCCCGACAAAGACCTCGAGAGTCCTTCTTCAACGCGTCTCGAGGCCCTAGTCCCCTCCCGTGACTCGAGAGCCAGGACGCGCTCCCCCTCGCCACGCGCATGGAGACCTGACTTCCCTGGCGCCGCACGAGAGGCTCCCTGAGATCCTCGTCGTGCCTCGGGAGAAAACCCCCACGGGCGCCGCAGCTCGAGGAAACCCCTGAGACGCCCCCGTCCTCGCGAGCTGAGGGCCTTCTTTTCCTGCATGGCCTGGAGAGCAATCCCGGGTCCTCTCTCCAAACGGAAGAGGAGGCTGGACTCCCTTGAGGCCGCTCAGGGGGCTCCAAGAGACCCGCGTCGCGACTCGAGAGGAGAGCGGAGTCCTTGGCTTCCCCTCGAGACGAGGCCTGACTCCCCGGGGGAGCCTGGAATGCAACCCCGAGATCCCTGCCTTCCCTGGAGAGGAAAATTAGGTCCCGGACACACGCTTAGGTGAGGTCTCTTAGGCCCTGCAGTGACTCGAGCGCCACCCCCAGCTTTCCCTCGCAACCCGAGGGGAAGATTGGGCTTCCCAGGGCCAACCCAAGGGGAAGGCTGAGATCCCCGTCGTAACTCGAGAATGCCGCCGCAACTCGAGAAAAACCACGTGGTTCCCACCGCTTGGCAAGATGAGGCCCTTGCCCGCGACGGCGTCTCAAGGGAAGTCCCCTGTTCCGCCCTGAAGGGCGAGACGGTCCCTGAGAGCCTTCCTGCGACCCCCAAAAGTCCCCCGACACGCCGGGTTCCCCCGAGGGGAACACCGAGGGTCCCGGCACCGCTTCCTCTGAGCCCCTTCTCCCCTCCTGATCGCGACAGGAGAGGCGATTCCCCTGCGTGGTCTGGAAGGGGTTCCCGGCCTTCCCGGCGCACCTCAGGATGAGGCCAGTCTCACGAGGAAATTCGAGACGAGCCACGTGGGTGGGGCCACAGGCCGAACGCCCCCGATTCCCCGGTCCGCTCTTGAGAAGGACCCGAGGCCCGGACCCCTCTTCGAAGGCAACCCTGTGGGTGAAGGCACAACACGAAGGGGCACTGCCACCCCCGTGCATCGTCCGCAAAGACCCGCGGGTTCCACACACAGCTCGACGAGGGGCCTGAGACCCCCTGAGCAACTCGAGAGGCCAGCGGGGTTCCCTTCCTCAGACAAGACGAGGCCTGACTCTCCTGTCCCAACTCTGCAGGGACCCTGCGGTCGGAGTCCGAAACGCAGAGGAAGCCTGAGGTGCCTGCCTCCCCTCGAGGTGAGGCCCTCTTCCGTTGCGCCAGACCCAGCGGAGTCCCGAGGGGCCCCGCCACCTCCACAGGATCCCTCGCCTCTCAGAGGCACCCTGGGAAGTTCCCTAACGTCCCCGGCAGAAGGCGAGGGACACGAGGGTTTCCCGCCGCCCCCCGACAAAGACCTCGAGAGTCCTTCTTCAACGCGTCTCGAGGCCCTAGTCCCCTCCCGTGACTCGAGAGCCAGGACGCGCTCCCCCTCGCCACGCGCATGGAGACCTGACTTCCCTGGCGCCGCACGAGAGGCTCCCTGAGATCCTCGTCGTGCCTCGGGAGAAAACCCCCACGGGCGCCGCAGCTCGAGGAAACCCCTGAGACGCCCCCGTCCTCGCGAGCTGAGGGCCTTCTTTTCCTGCATGGCCTGGAGAGCAATCCCGGGTCCTCTCTCCAAACGGAAGAGGAGGCTGGACTCCCTTGAGGCCGCTCAGGGGGCTCCAAGAGACCCGCGTCGCGACTCGAGAGGAGAGCGGAGTCCTTGGCTTCCCCTCGAGACGAGGCCTGACTCCCCGGGGGAGCCTGGAATGCAACCCCGAGATCCCTGCCTTCCCTGGAGAGGAAAATTAGGTCCCGGACACACGCTTAGGTGAGGTCTCTTGGGCCCTGCAGTGACTCGAGCGCCACCCCCAGCTTTCCCTCGCAACCCGAGGGGAAGATTGGGCTTCCCAGGGCCAACCCAAGGGGAAGGCTGAGATCCCCGTCGTAACTCGAGAATGCCGCCGCAACTCTAGAAAAACCACGTGGTTCCCACCGCTTGGCAAGATGAGGCCCTTGCCCGCGACGGCGTCTCAAGGGAAGTCCCCTGTTCCGCCCTGAAGGGCGAGACGGTCCCTGACAGCCTTCCTGTGACCCCCAGAAGTCCCCCGACACGCCGGGTTCCCCCGAGGGGAACACCGAGGGTCCCGGCACCGCTTCCTCTGAGCCCCTTCTCCCCTCCTGATCGCGACAGGAGAGGCGATTCCCCTGCGTGGTCTGGAAGGGGTTCCCGGCCTTCCCGGCGCACCTCAGGATGAGGCCGGTCTCACGAGGAAATTCGAGACGAGCCACGTGGGTGGGGCCACAGGCCGAACGCCCCCGATTCCCCGGTCCGCTCTTGAGAAGGACCCGAGGCCCGGACCCCTCTTCGAAGGCAACCCTGTGGGTGAAGGCACAACACGAAGGGGCACTGCCACCCCCGTGCATCGTCCGCAAAGACCCGCGGGTTCCACACACAGCTCGACGAGGGGCCTGAGACCCCCTGAGCAACTCGAGAGGCCAGCGGGGTTCCCTTCCTCAGACAAGACGAGGCCTGACTCTCCTGTCCCAACTCTGCAGGGACCCTGCGGTCGGAGTCCGAAACGCAGAGGAAGCCTGAGGTGCCTGCCTCCCCTCGAGGTGAGGCCCTCTTCCGTTGCGCCAGACCCAGCGGAGTCCCGAGGGGCCCCGCCACCTCCACAGGATCCCTCGCCTCTCAGAGGCACCCTGGCAAGTTCCCTAAGGTCCCCGGCAGAAGGCGAGGGACACGAGGGTTTCCCGCCGCCCCCCGACAAAGACCTCGAGAGTCCTTCTTCAACGCGTCTCGAGGCCCTAGTCCCCTCCCGTGACTCGAGAGCCAGGACGCGCTCCCCCTCGCCACGCGCATGGAGACCTGACTTCCCTGGCGCCGCACGAGAGGCTCCCTGAGATCCTCGTCGTGCCTCGGGAGAAAACCCCCACGGGCGCCGCAGCTCGAGGAAACCCCTGAGACGCCCCCGTCCTCGCGAGCTGAGGGCCTTCTTTTCCTGCATGGCCTGGAGAGCAATCCCGGGTCCTCTCTCCAAACGGAAGAGGAGGCTGGACTCCCTTGAGGCCGCTCAGGGGGCTCCAAGAGACCCGCGTCGCGACTCGAGAGGAGAGCGGAGTCCTTGGCTTCCCCTCGAGACGAGGCCTGACTCCCCGGGGGAGCCTGGAATGCAACCCCGAGATCCCTGCCTTCCCTGGAGAGGAAAATTAGGTCCCGGACACACGCTTAGGTGAGGTCTCTTGGGCCCTGCAGTGACTCGAGCGCCACCCCCAGCTTTCCCTCGCAACCCGAGGGGAAGATTGGGCTTCCCAGGGCCAACCCAAGGGGAAGGCTGAGATCCCCGTCGTAACTCGAGAATGCCGCCGCAACTCGAGAAAAACCACGTGGTTCCCACCGCTTGGCAAGATGAGGCCCTTGCCCGCGACGGCGTCTCAAGGGAAGTCCCCTGTTCCGCCCTGAAGGGCGAGACGGTCCCTGACAGCCTTCCTGCGACCCCCAGAAGTCCCCCGACACGCCGGGTTCCCCCGAGGGGAACACCGAGGGTCCCGGCACCGCTTCCTCTGAGCCCCTTCTCCCCTCCTGATGGCGACAGGAGAGGCGATTCCCCTGCGTGGTCTGGAAGGGGTTCCCGGCCTTCCCGGCGCACCTCAGGATGAGGCCGGTCTCACGAGGAAATTCGAGACGAGCCACGTGGGTGGGGCCACAGGCCGAACGCCCCCGATTCCCCGGTCCGCTCTTGAGAAGGACCCGAGGCCCGGACCCCTCTTCGAAGGCAACCCTGTGGGTGAAGGCACAACACGAAGGGGCACTGCCACCCCCGTGCATCGTCCGCAAAGACCCGCGGGTTCCACACACAGCTCGACGAGGGGCCTGAGACCCCCTGAGCAACTCGAGAGGCCAGCGGGGTTCCCTTCCTCAGACAAGACGAGGCCTGACTCTCCTGTCCCAACTCTGCAGGGACCCTGCGGTCGGAGTCCGAAACGCAGAGGAAGCCTGAGGTGCCTGCCTCCCCTCGAGGTGAGGCCCTCTTCCGTTGCGCCAGACCCAGCGGAGTCCCGAGGGGCCCCGCCACCTCCACAGGATCCCTCGCCTCTCAGAGGCACCCTGGCAAGTTCCCTAAGGTCCCCGGCAGAAGGCGAGGGAAACGAGGGTTTCCCGCCGCCCCCCGACAAAGACCTCGAGAGTCCTACTTCAACGCGTCTCGAGGCCCTAGTCCCCTCCCGTGACTCGAGAGCCAGGACGCGCTCCCCCTCGCCACGCGCATGGAGACCTGACTTCCCTGGCGCCGCACGAGAGGCTCCCTGAGATCCTCGTCGTGCCTCGGGAGAAAACCCCCACGGGCGCCGCAGCTCGAGGAAACCCCTGAGACGCCCCCGTCCTCGCGAGCTGAGGGCCTTCTTTTCCTGCATGGCCTGGAGAGCAATCCCGGGTCCTCTCTCCAAACGGAAGAGGAGGCTGGACTCCCTTGAGGCCGCTCAGGGGGTTCCAAGAGACCCGCGTCGCGACTCGAGAGGAGAGCGGAGTCCTTGGCTTCCCCTCGAGACGAGGCCTGACTCCCCGGGGGAGCCTGGAATGCAACCCCGAGATCCCTGCCTTCCCTGGAGAGGAAAATTAGGTCCCGGACACACGCTTAGGTGAGGTCTCTTGGGCCCTGCAGTGACTCGAGCGCCACCCCCAGCTTTCCCTCGCAACCCGAGGGGAAGATTGGGCTTCCCAGGGCCAACCCAAGGGGAAGGCTGAGATCCCCGTCGTAACTCGAGAATGCCGCCGCAACTCGAGAAAAACCACGTGGTTCCCACCGCTTGGCAAGATGAGGCCCTTGCCCGCGACGGCGTCTCAAGGGAAGTCCCCTGTTCCGCCCTGAAGGGCGAGACGGTCCCTGACAGCCTTCCTGCGACCCCCAGAAGTCCCCCGACACGCCGGGTTCCCCCGAGGGGAACACCGAGGGTCCCGGCACCGCTTCCTCTGAGCCCCTTCTCCCCTCCTGATCGCGACAGGAGAGGCGATTCCCCTGCGTGGTCTGGAAGGGGTTCCCGGCCTTCCCGGCGCACCTCAGGATGAGGCCGGTCTCACGAGGAAATTCGAGACGAGCCACGTGGGTGGGGCCACAGGCCGAACGCCCCCGATTCCCCGGTCCGCTCTTGAGAAGGACCCGAGGCCCGGACCCCTCTTCGAAGGCAACCCTGTAGGTGAAGGCACAACACGAAGGGGCACTGCCACCCCCGTGCATCGTCCGCAAAGACCCGCGGGTACCACACACAGCTCGACGAGGGGCCTGAGACCCCCTGAGCAACTCGAGAGGCCAGCGGGGTTCCCTTCCTCAGACAAGACGAGGCCTGACTCTCCTGTCCCAACTCTGCAGGGACCCTGCGGTCGGAGTCCGAAACGCAGAGGAAGCCTGAGGTGCCTGCCTCCCCTCGAGGTGAGGCCCTCTTCCGTTGCGCCAGACCCAGCGGAGTCCCGAGGGGCCCCGCCACCTCCACAGGATCCCTCGCCTCTCAGAGGCACCCTGGGAAGTTCCCTAAGGTCCCCGGCAGAAGGCGAGGGACACGAGGGTTTCCCGCCGCCCCCCGACAAAGACCTCGAGAGTCCTTCTTCAACGCGTCTCGAGGCCCTAGTCCCCTCCCGTGACTCGAGAGCCAGGACGCGCTCCCCCTCGCCACGCGCATGGAGACCTGACTTCCCTGGCGCCGCACGAGAGGCTCCCTGAGATCCTCGTCGTGCCTCGGGAGAAAACCCCCACGGGCGCCGCAGCTCGAGGAAACCCCTGAGACGCCCCCGTCCTCGCGAGCTGAGGGCCTTCTTTTCCTGCATGGCCTGGAGAGCAATCCCGGGTCCTCTCTCCAAACGGAAGAGGAGGCTGGACTCCCTTGAGGCCGCTCAGGGGGCTCCAAGAGACCCGCGTCGCGACTCGAGAGGAGAGCGGAGTCCTTGGCTTCCCCTCGAGACGAGGCCTGACTCCCCGGGGGAGCCTGGAATGCAACCCCGAGATCCCTGCCTTCCCTGGAGAGGAAAATTAGGTCCCGGACACACGCTTAGGTGAGGTCTCTTGGGCCCTGCAGTGACTCGAGCGCCACCCCCAGCTTTCCCTCGCAACCCGAGGGGAAGATTGGGCTTCCCAGGGCCAACCCAAGGGGAAGGCTGAGATCCCCGTCGTAACTCGAGAATGCCGCCGCAACTCGAGAAAAACCACGTGGTTCCCACCGCTTGGCAAGATGAGGCCCTTGCCCGCGACGGCGTCGCAAGGGAAGTCCCCTGTTCCGCCCTGAAGGGCGAGACGGTCCCTGACAGCCTTCCTGCGACCCCCAGAAGTCCCCCGACACGCCGGGTTCCCCCGAGGGGAACACCGAGGGTCCCGGCACCGCTTCCTCTGAGCCCCTTCTCCCCTCCTGATGGCGACAGGAGAGGCGATTCCCCTGCGTGGTCTGGAAGGGGTTCCCGGCCTTCCCGGCGCACCTCAGGATGAGGCCGGTCTCACGAGGAAATTCGAGACGAGCCACGTGGGTGGGGCCACAGGCCGAACGCCCCCGATTCCCCGGTCCGCTCTTGAGAAGGACCCGAGGCCCGGACCCCTCTTCGAAGGCAACCCTGTGGGTGAAGGCACAACACGAAGGGGCACTGCCACCCCCGTGCATCGTCCGCAAAGACCCGCGGGTTCCACACACAGCTCGACGAGGGGCCTGAGACCCCCTGAGCAACTCGAGAGGCCAGCGGGGTTCCCTTCCTCAGACAAGACGAGGCCTGACTCTCCTGTCCCAACTCTGCAGGGACCCTGCGGTCGGAGTCCGAAACGCAGAGGAAGCCTGAGGTGCCTGCCTCCCCTCGAGGTGAGGCCCTCTTCCGTTGCGCCAGACCCAGCGGAGTCCCGAGGGGCCCCGCCACCTCCACAGGATCCCTCGCCTCTCAGAGGCACCCTGGGAAGTTCCCTAAGGTCCCCGGCAGAAGGCGAGGGAAACGAGGGTTTCCCGCCGCCCCCCCGACAAAGACCTCGAGAGTCCTTCTTCAACGCGTCTCGAGGCCCTAGTCCCCTCCCGTGACTCGAGAGCCAGGACGCGCTCCCCCTCGCCCCGCGCATGGAGACCTGACTTCCCTGGCGCCGCACGAGAGGCTCCCTGAGATCCTCGTCGTGCCTCGGGAGAAAACCCCCACGGGCGCCGCAGCTCGAGGAAACCCCTGAGACGCCCCCGTCCTCGCGAGCTGAGGGCCTTCTTTTCCTGCATGGCCTGGAGAGCAATCCCGGGTCCTCTCTCCAAACGGAAGAGGAGGCTGGACTCCCTTGAGGCCGCTCAGGGGGCTCCAAGAGACCCGCGTCGCGACTCGAGAGCAGAGCGGAGTCCTTGGCTTCCCCTCGAGACGAGGCCTGACTCCCCGGGGGAGCCTGGAATGCAACCCCGAGATCCCTGCCTTCCCTGGAGAGGAAAATTAGGTCCCGGACACACGCTTAGGTGAGGTCTCTTGGGCCCTGCAGTGACTCGAGCGCCACCCCCAGCTTTCCCTCGCAACCCGAGGGGAAGATTGGGCTTCCCAGGGCCAACCCAAGGGGAAGGCTGAGATCCCCGTCGTAACTCGAGAATGCCGCCGCAACTCGAGAAAAACCACGTGGTTCCCACCGCTTGGCAAGATGAGGCCCTTGCCCGCGACGGCGTCTCAAGGGAAGTCCCCTGTTCCGCCCTGAAGGGCGAGACGGTCCCTGACAGCCTTCCTGCGACCCCCAGAAGTCCCCCGACACGCCGGGTTCCCCCGAGGGGAACACCGAGTGTCCCGGCACCGCTTCCTCTGAGCCCCTTCTCCCCTCCTGATCGCGACAGGAGAGGCGATTCCCCTGCGTGGTCTGGAAGGGGTTCCCGGCCTTCCCGGCGCACCTCAGGATGAGGCCGGTCTCACGAGGAAATTCGAGACGAGCCACGTGGGTGGGGCCACAGGCCGAACGCCCCCGATTCCCCGGTCCGCTCTTGAGAAGGACCCGAGGCCCGGACCCCTCTTCGAAGGCAACCCTGTGGGTGAAGGCACAACACGAAGGGGCACTGCCACCCCCGTGCATCGTCCGCAAAGACCCGCAGGTTCCACACACAGCTCGACGAGGGGCCTGAGACCCCCTGAGCAACTCGAGAGGCCAGCGGGGTTCCCTTCCTCAGACAAGACGAGGCCTGACTCTCCTGTCCCAACTCTGCAGGGACCCTGCGGTCGGAGTCCGAAACGCAGAGGAAGCCTGAGGTGCCTGCCTCCCCTCGAGGTGAGGCCCTCTTCCGTTGCGCCAGACCCAGCGGAGTCCCGAGGGGCCCCGCCACCTCCACAGGGTCCCTCGCCTCTCAGAGGCACCCTGGGAAGTTCCCTAAGGTCCCCGGCAGAAGGCGAGGGACACGAGGGTTTCCCGCCGCCCCCCGACAAAGACCTCGAGAGTCCTTCTTCAACGCGTCTCGAGGCCCTAGTCCCCTCCCGTGACTCGAGAGCCAGGACGCGCTCCCCCTCGCCACGCGCATGGAGACCTGACTTCCCTGGCGCCGCACGAGAGGCTCCCTGAGATCCTCGTCGTGCCTCGGGAGAAAACCCCCACGGGCGCCGCAGCTCGAGGAAACCCCTGAGACGCCCCCGTCCTCGCGAGCTGAGGGCCTTCTTTTCCTGCATGGCCTGGAGAGCAATCCCGGGTCCTCTCTCCAAACGGAAGAGGAGGCTGGACTCCCTTGAGGCCGCTCAGGGGGCTCCAAGAGACCCGCGTCGCGACTCGAGAGCAGAGCGGAGTCCTTGGCTTCCCCTCGAGACGAGGCCTGACTCCCCGGGGGAGCCTGGAATGCAACCCCGAGATCCCTGCCTTCCCTGGAGAGGAAAATTAGGTCCCGGACACACGCTTAGGTGAGGTCTCTTGGGCCCTGCAGTGACTCGAGCGCCACCCCCAGCTTTCCCTCGCAACCCGAGGGGAAGATTGGGCTTCCCAGGGCCAACCCAAGGGGAAGGCTGAGATCCCCGTCGTAACTCGAGAATGCCGCCGCAACTCGAGAAAAACCACGTGGTTCACACCGCTTGGCAAGATGAGGCCCTTGCCCGCGACGGCGTCTCAAGGGAAGTCCCCTGTTCCGCCCTGAAGGGCGAGACGGTCCCTGACAGCCTTCCTGCGACCCCCAGAAGTCCCCCGACACGCCGGGTTCCCCCGAGGGGAACACCGAGGGTCCCGGCACCGCTTCCTCTGAGCCCCTTCTCCCCTCCTGATCGCGACAGGAGAGGCGATTCCCCTGCGTGGTCTGGAAGGGGTTCCCGGCCTTCCCGGCGCACCTCAGGATGAGGCCGGTCTCACGAGGAAATTCGAGACGAGCCACGTGGGTGGGGCCACAGGCCGAACGCCCCCGATTCCCCGGTCCGCTCTTGAGAAGGACCCGAGGCCCGGACCCCTCTTCGAAGGCAACCCTGTGGGTGAAGGCACAACACGAAGGGGCACTGCCACCCCCGTGCATCGTCCGCAAAGACCCGCGGGTTCCACACACAGCTCGACGAGGGGCCTGAGACCCCCTGAGCAACTCGAGAGGCCAGCGGGGTTCCCTTCCTCAGACAAGACGAGGCCTGACTCTCCTGTCCCAACTCTGCAGGGACCCTGCGGTCGGAGTCCGAAACGCAGAGGAAGCCTGAGGTGCCTGCCTCCCCTCGAGGTGAGGCCCTCTTCCGTTGCGCCAGACCCAGCGGAGTCCCGAGGGGCCCCGCCACCTCCACAGGATCCCTCGCCTCTCAGAGGCACCCTGGGAAGTTCCCTAAGGTCCCCGGCAGAAGGCGAGGGACACGAGGGTTTCCCGCCGCCCCCCGACAAAGACCTCGAGAGTCCTTCTTCAACGCGTCTCGAGGCCCTAGTCCCCTCCCGTGACTCGAGAGCCAGGACGCGCTCCCCCTCGCCACGCGCATGGAGACCTGACTTCCCTGGCGCCGCACGAGAGGCTCCCTGAGATCCTCGTCGTGCCTCGGGAGAAAACCCCCACGGGCGCCGCAGCTCGAGGAAACCCCTGAGACGCCCCCGTCCTCGCGAGCTGAGGGCCTTCTTTTCCTGCATGGCCTGGAGAGCAATCCCGGGTCCTCTCTCCAAACGGAAGAGGAGGCTGGACTCCCTTGAGGCCGCTCAGGGGGCTCCAAGAGACCCGCGTCGCGACTCGAGAGGAGAGCGGAGTCCTTGGCTTCTCCTCGAGACGAGGCCTGACTCCCCGGGGGAGCCTGGAATGCAACCCCGAGATCCCTGCCTTCCCTGGAGAGGAAAATTAGGTCCCGGACACACGCTTAGGTGAGGTCTCTTAGGCCCTGCAGTGACTCGAGCGCCACCCCCAGCTTTCCCTCGCAACCCGAGGGGAAGATTGGGCTTCCCAGGGCCAACCCAAGGGGAAGGCTGAGATCCCCGTCGTAACTCGAGAATGCCGCCGCAACTCGAGAAAAACCACGTGGTTCACACCGCTTGGCAAGATGAGGCCCTTGCCCGCGACGGCGTCTCAAGGGAAGTCCCCTGTTCCGCCCTGAAGGGCGAGACGGTCCCTGACAGCCTTCCTGCGACCCCCAGAAGTCCCCCGACACGCCGGGTTCCCCCGAGGGGAACACCGAGGGTCCCGGCACCGCTTCCTCTGAGCCCCTTCTCCCCTCCTGATCGCGACAGGAGAGGCGATTCCCCTGCGTGGTCTGGAAGGGGTTCCCGGCCTTCCCGGCGCACCTCAGGATGAGGCCGGTCTCACGAGGAAATTCGAGACGAGCCACGTGGGTGGGGCCACAGGCCGAACGCCCCCGATTCCCCGGTCCGCTCTTGAGAAGGACCCGAGGCCCGGACCCCTCTTCGAAGGCAACCCTGTGGGTGAAGGCACAACACGAAGGGGCACTGCCACCCCCGTGCATCGTCCGCAAAGACCCGCGGGTTCCACACACAGCTCGACGAGGGGCCTGAGACCCCCTGAGCAACTCGAGAGGCCAGCGGGGTTCCCTTCCTCAGACAAGACGAGGCCTGACTCTCCTGTCCCAACTCTGCAGGGACCCTGCGGTCGGAGTCCGAAACGCAGAGGAAGCCTGAGGTGCCTGCCTCCCCTCGAGGTGAGGCCCTCTTCCGTTGCGCCAGACCCAGCGGAGTCCCGAGGGGCCCCGCCACCTCCACAGGATCCCTCGCCTCTCAGAGGCACCCTGGGAAGTTCCCTAAGGTCCCCGGCAGAAGGCGAGGGACACGAGGGTTTCCCGCCGCCCCCCGACAAAGACCTCGAGAGTCCTTCTTCAACGCGTCTCGAGGCCCTAGTCCCCTCCCGTGACTCGAGAGCCAGGACGCGCTCCCCCTCGCCACGCGCATGGAGACCTGACTTCCCTGGCGCCGCACGAGAGGCTCCCTGAGATCCTCGTCGTGCCTCGGGAGAAAACCCCCACGGGCGCCGCAGCTCGAGGAAACCCCTGAGACGCCCCCGTCCTCGCGAGCTGAGGGCCTTCTTTTCCTGCATGGCCTGGAGAGCAATCCCGGGTCCTCTCTCCAAACGGAAGAGGAGGCTGGACTCCCTTGAGGCCGCTCAGGGGGCTCCAAGAGACCCGCGTCGCGACTCGAGAGGAGAGCGGAGTCCTTGGCTTCTCCTCGAGACGAGGCCTGACTCCCCGGGGGAGCCTGGAATGCAACCCCGAGATCCCTGCCTTCCCTGGAGAGGAAAATTAGGTCCCGGACACACGCTTAGGTGAGGTCTCTTGGGCCCTGCAGTGACTCGAGCGCCACCCCCAGCTTTCCCTCGCAACCCGAGGGGAAGATTGGGCTTCCCAGGGCCAACCCAAGGGGAAGGCTGAGATCCCCGTCGTAACTCGAGAATGCCGCCGCAACTCGAGAAAAACCACGTGGTTCCCACCGCTTGGCAAGATGAGGCCCTTGCCCGCGACGGCGTCTCAAGGGAAGTCCCCTGTTCCGCCCTGAAGGGCGAGACGGTCCCTGACAGCCTTCCTGCGACCCTCAGAAGTCCCCCGACACGCCGGGTTCCCCCGAGGGGAACACCGAGTGTCCCGGCACCGCTTCCTCTGAGCCCCTTCTCCCCTCCTGATCGCGACAGGAGAGGCGATTCCCCTGCGTGGTCTGGAAGGGGTTCCCGGCCTTCCCGGCGCACCTCAGGATGAGGCCGGTCTCACGAGGAAATTCGAGACGAGCCACGTGGGTGGGGCCACGGGCCGAACGCCCCCGATTCCCCGGTCCGCTCTTGAGAAGGACCCGAGGCCCGGACCCCTCTTCGAAGGCAACCCTGTGGGTGAAGGCACAACACGAAGGGGCACTGCCACCCCCGTGCATCGTCCGCAAAGACCCGCGGGTTCCACACACAGCTCGACGAGGGGCCTGAGACCCCCTGAGCAACTCGAGAGGCCAGCGGGGTTCCCTTCCTCAGAAAAGACGAGGCCTGACTCTCCTGTCCCAACTCTGCAGGGACCCTGCGGTCGGAGTCCGAAACGCAGAGGAAGCCTGAGGTGCCTGCCTCCCCTCGAGGTGAGGCCCTCTTCCGTTGCGCCAGACCCAGCGGAGTCCCGAGGGGCCCCGCCACCTCCACAGGATCCCTCGCCTCTCAGAGGCACCCTGGGAAGTTCCCTAAGGTCCCCGGCAGAAGGCGAGGGACACGAGGGTTTCCCGCCGCCCCCCGACAAAGACCTCGAGAGTCCTTCTTCAACGCGTCTCGAGGCCCTAGTCCCCTCCCGTGACTCGAGAGCCAGGACGCGCTCCCCCTCGCCACGCGCATGGAGACCTGACTTCCCTGGCGCCGCACGAGAGGCTCCCTGAGATCCTCGTCGTGCCTCGGGAGAAAACCCCCATGGGCGCCGCAGCTCGAGGAAACCCCTGAGACGCCCCCGTCCTCGCGAGCTGAGGGCCTTCTTTTCCTGCATGGCCTGGAGAGCAATCCCGGGTCCTCTCTCCAAACGGAAGAGGAGGCTGGACTCCCTTGAGGCCGCTCAGGGGGCTCCAAGAGACCCGCGTCGCGACTCGAGAGCAGAGCGGAGTCCTTGGCTTCCCCTCGAGACGAGGCCTGACTCCCCGGGGGAGCCTGGAATGCAACCCCGAGATCCCTGCCTTCCCTGGAGAGGAAAATTAGGTCCCGGACACACGCTTAGGTGAGGTCTCTTGGGCCCTGCAGTGACTCGAGCGCCACCCCCAGCTTTCCCTCGCAACCCGAGGGGAAGATTGGGCTTCCCAGGGCCAACCCAAGGGGAAGGCTGAGATCCCCGTCGTAACTCGAGAATGCCGCCGCAACTCGAGAAAAACCACGTGGTTCCCACCGCTTGGCAAGATGAGGCCCTTGCCCGCGACGGCGTCTCAAGGGAAGTCCCCTGTTCCGCCCTGAAGGGCGAGACGGTCCCTGACAGCCTTCCTGCGACCCCCAGAAGTCCCCCGACACGCCGGGTTCCCCCGAGGGGAACACCGAGGGTCCCGGCACCGCTTCCTCTGAGCCCCTTCTCCCCTCCTGATGGCGACAGGAGAGGCGATTCCCCTGCGTGGTCTGGAAGGGGTTCCCGGCCTTCCCGGCGCACCTCAGGATGAGGCCGGTCTCACGAGGAAATTCGAGACGAGCCACGTGGGTGGGGCCACAGGCCGAACGCCCCCGATTCCCCGGTCCGCTCTTGAGAAGGACCCGAGGCCCGGACCCCTCTTCGAAGGCAACCCTGTGGCTGAAGGCACAACACGAAGGGGCACTGCCACCCCCGTGCATCGTCCGCAAAGACCCGCGGGTTCCACACACAGCTCGACGAGGGGCCTGAGACCCCCTGAGCAACTCGAGAGGCCAGCGGGGTTCCCTTCCTCAGACAAGACGAGGCCTGACTCTCCTGTCCCAACTCTGCAGGGACCCTGCGGTCGGAGTCCGAAACGCAGAGGAAGCCTGAGGTGCCTGCCTCCCCTCGAGGTGAGGCCCTCTTCCGTTGCGCCAGACCCAGCGGAGTCCCGAGGGGCCCCGCCACCTCCACAGGATCCCTCGCCTCTCAGAGGCACCCTGGGAAGTTCCCTAAGGTCCCCGGCAGAAGGCGAGGGACACGAGGGTTTCCCGCCGCCCCCCGACAAAGACCTCGAGAGTCCTTCTTCAACGCGTCTCGAGGCCCTAGTCCCCTCCCGTGACTCGAGAGCCAGGACGCGCTCCCCCTCGCCACGCGCATGGAGACCTGACTTCCCTGGCGCCGCACGAGAGGCTCCCTGAGATCCTCGTCGTGCCTCGGGAGAAAACCCCCACGGGCGCGCAGCTCGAGGAAACCCCTGAGACGCCCCCGTCCTCGCGAGCTGAGGGCCTTCTTTTCCTGCATGGCCTGGAGAGCAATCCCGGGTCCTCTCTCCAAACGGAAGAGGAGGCTGGACTCCCTTGAGGCCGCTCAGGGGGCTCCAAGAGACCCGCGTCGCGACTCGAGAGGAGAGCGGAGTCCTTGGCTTCTCCTCGAGACGAGGCCTGACTCCCCGGGGGAGCCTGGAATGCAACCCCGAGATCCCTGCCTTCCCTGGAGAGGAAAATTAGGTCCCGGACACACGCTTAGGTGAGGTCTCTTAGGCCCTGCAGTGACTCGAGCGCCACCCCCAGCTTTCCCTCGCACCCGAGGGGAAGATTGGGCTTCCCAGGGCCAACCCAAGGGGAAGGCTGAGATCCCCGTCGTAACTCGAGAATGCCGCCGCAACTCGAGAAAAACCACGTGGTTCCCACCGCTTGGCAAGATGAGGCCCTTGCCCGCGACGGCGTCTCAAGGGAAGTCCCCTGTTCGGCCCTGAAGGGCGAGACGGTCCCTGACAGCCTTCCTGCGACACCCAAAAGTCCCCCGACACGCCGGGTTCCCCCGAGGGGAACACCGAGGGTCCCGGCACCGCTTCCTCTGAGCCCCTTCTCCCCTCCTGATCGCGACAGGAGAGGCGATTCCCCTGCGTGGTCTGGAAGGGGTTCCCGGCCTTCCCGGCGCACCTCAGGATGAGGCCGGTCTCACGAGGAATTCGAGACGAGCCACGTGGGTGGGGCCACAGGCCGAACGCCCCCGATTCCCCGGTCCGCTCTTGAGAAGGACCCGAGGCCCGGACCCCTCTTCGAAGGCAACCCTGTGGGTGAAGGCACAACACGAAGGGGCACTGCCACCCCCGTGCATCGTCCGCAAAGACCCGCGGGTTCCACACACAGCTCGACGAGGGGCCTGAGACCCCCTGAGCAACTCGAGAGGCCAGCGGGGTTCCCTTCCTCAGAAAAGACGAGGCCTGACTCTCCTGTCCCAACTCTGCAGGGACCCTGCGGTCGGAGTCCGAAACGCAGAGGAAGCCTGAGGTGCCTGCCTCCCCTCGAGGTGAGGCCCTCTTCCGTTGCGCCAGACCCAGCGGAGTCCCGAGGGGCCCCGCCACCTCCACAGGATCCCCCGCCTCTCAGAGGCACCCTGGGAAGTTCCCTAAGGTCCCCGGCAGAAGGCGAGGGACACGAGGGTTTCCCCGCCGCCCCCCGACAAAGACCTCGAGAGTCCTTCTTCAACGCGTCTCGAGGCCCCTAGTCCCCTCCCGTGACTCGAGAGCCAGGACGCGCTCCCCCTCGCCACGCGCATGGAGACCTGACTTCCCTGGCGCCGCACGAGAGGCTCCCTGAGATCCTCGTCGTGCCTCGGGAGAAAACCCCCACGGGCGCCGCAGCTCGAGGAAACCCCTGAGACGCCCCCGTCCTCGCGAGCTGAGGGCCTTCTTTTCCTGCATGGCCTGGAGAGCAATCCCGGGTCCTCTCTCCAAACGGAAGAGGAGGCTGGACTCCCTTGAGGCCGCTCAGGGGGCTCCAAGAGACCCGCGTCGCGACTCGAGAGGAGAGCGGAGTCCTTGGCTTCCCCTCGAGACGAGGCCTGACTCCCCGGGGGAGCCTGGAATGCAACCCCGAGATCCCTGCCTTCCCTGGAGAGGAAAATTAGGTCCCGGACACACGCTTAGGTGAGGTCTCTTAGGCCCTGCAGTGACTCGAGCGCCACCCCCAGCTTTCCCTCGCAACCCGAGGGGAAGATTGGGCTTCCCAGGGCCAACCCAAGGGGAAGGCTGAGATCCCCGTCGTAACTCGAGAATGCCGCCGCAACTCGAGAAAAACCACGTGGTTCCCACCGCTTGGCAAGATGAGGCCCTTGCCCGCGACGGCGTCTCAAGGGAAGTCCCCTGTTCCGCCCTGAAGGGCGAGACGGTCCCTGACAGCCTTCCTGCGACCCCCAAAAGTCCCCCGACACGCCGGGTTCCCCCGAGGGGAACACCGGGGGTCCCGGCACCGCTTCCTCTGAGCCCCTTCTCCCCTCCTGATCGCGACAGGAGAGGCGATTCCCCTGCGTGGTCTGGAAGGGGTTCCCGGCCTTCCCGGCGCACCTCAGGATGAGGCCGGTCTCACGAGGAAATTCGAGACGAGCCACGTGGGTGGGGCCACGGGCCGAACGCCCCCGATTCCCCGGTCCGCTCTTGAGAAGGACCCGAGGCCCGGACCCCTCTTCGAAGGCAACCCTGTGGGTGAAGGCACAACACGAAGGGGCACTGCCACCCCCCCGTGCATCGTCCGCAAAGACCCGCGGGTTCCACACACAGCTCGACGAGGGGCCTGAGACCCCCTGAGCAACTCGAGAGGCCAGCGGGGTTCCCTTCCTCAGACAAGACGAGGCCTGACTCTCCTGTCCCAACTCTGCAGGGACCCTGCGGTCGGAGTCCGAAACGCAGAGGAAGCCTGAGGTGCCTGCCTCCCCTCGAGGTGAGGCCCTCTTCCGTTGCGCCAGACCCAGCGGAGTCCCGAGGGGCCCCGCCACCTCCACAGGATCCCTCGCCTCTCAGAGGCACCCTGGGAAGTTCCCTAAGGTCCCCGGCAGAAGGCGAGGGACACGAGGGTTTCCCGCCGCCCCCCGACAAAGACCTCGAGAGTCCTTCTTCAACGCGTCTCGAGGCCCTAGTCCCTCCCGTGACTCGAGAGCCAGGACGCGCTCCCCCTCGCCACGCGCATGGAGACCTGACTTCCCTGGCGCCGCACGAGAGGCTCCCTGAGATCCTCGTCGTGCCTCGGGAGAAAACCCCCACGGGCGCCGCAGCTCGAGGAAACCCCTGAGACGCCCCCGTCCTCGCGAGCTGAGGGCCTTCTTTTCCTGCATGGCCTGGAGAGCAATCCCGGGTCCTCTCTCCAAACGGAAGAGGAGGCTGGACTCCCTTGAGGCCGCTCAGGGTGCTCCAAGAGACCCGCGTCTCGACTCGAGAGGAGAGCGGAGTCCTTGGCTTCCCCTCGAGACGAGGCCTGACTCCCCGGGGGAGCCTGGAATGCAACCCCGAGATCCCTGCCTTCCCTGGAGAGGAAAATTAGGTCCCGGACACACGCTTAGGTGAGGTCTCTTGGGCCCTGCAGTGACTCGAGCGCCACCCCCAGCTTTCCCTCGCAACCCGAGGGGAAGATTGGGCTTCCCAGGGCCAACCCAAGGGGAAGGCTGAGATCCCCGTCGTAACTCGAGAATGCCGCCGCAACTCGAGAAAAACCACGTGGTTCCCACCGCTTGGCAAGATGAGGCCCTTGCCGCGACGGCGTCTCAAGGGAAGTCCCCTGTTCCGCCCTGAAGGGCGAGACGGTCCCTGACAGCCTTCCTGCGACCCCCCAGAAGTCCCCCGACACGCCGGGTTCCCCCGAGGGGAACACCGAGGGTCCCGGCACCGCTTCCTCTGAGCCCCTTCTCCCCTCCTGATCGCGACAGGAGAGGCGATTCCCCTGCGTGGTCTGGAAGGGGTTCCCGGCCTTCCCGGCGCACCTCAGGATGAGGCCGGTCTCACGAGGAAATTCGAGACGAGCCACGTGGGTGGGGCCACAGGCCGAACGCCCCCGATTCCCCGGTCCGCTCTTGAGAAGGACCCGAGGCCCGGACCCCTCTTCGAAGGCAACCCTGTGGCTGAAGGCACAACACGAAGGGGCACTGCCACCCCCGTGCATCGTCCGCAAAGACCCGCGGGTTCCACACACAGCTCGACGAGGGGCCTGAGACCCCCTGAGCAACTCGAGAGGCCAGCGGGGTTCCCTTCCTCAGACAAGACGAGGCCTGACTCTCCTGTCCCAACTCTGCAGGGACCCTGCGGTCGGAGTCCGAAACGCAGAGGAAGCCTGAGGTGCCTGCCTCCCCTCGAGGTGAGGCCCTCTTCCGTTGCGCCAGACCCAGCGGAGTCCCGAGGGGCCCCGCCACCTCCACAGGATCCCTCGCCTCTCAGAGGCACCCTGGGAAGTTCCCTAAGGTCCCCGGCAGAAGGCGAGGGACACGAGTGTTTCCCGCCGCCCCCCGACAAAGACCTCGAGAGTCCTTCTTCAACGCGTCTCGAGGCCCTAGTCCCCTCCCGTGACTCGAGAGCCAGGACGCGCTCCCCCTCGCCACGCGCATGGAGACCTGACTTCTGGCGCCGCACGAGAGGCTCCCTGAGATCCTCGTCGTGCCTCGGGAGAAAACCCCCACGGGCGCCGCAGCTCGAGGAAACCCCTGAGACGCCCCCGTCCTCGCGAGCTGAGGGCCTTCTTTTCCTGCATGGCCTGGAGAGCAATCCCGGGTCCTCTCTCCAAACGGAAGAGGAGGCTGGACTCCCTTGAGGCCGCTCAGGGGGCTCCAAGAGACCCGCGTCGCGACTCGAGAGGAGAGCGGAGTCCTTGGCTTCCCCTCGAGACGAGGCCTGACTCCCCGGGGGAGCCTGGAATGCAACCCCGAGATCCCTGCCTTCCCTGGAGAGGAAAATTAGGTCCGGACACACGCTTAGGTGAGGTCTCTTAGGCCCTGCAGTGACTCGAGCGCCACCCCCAGCTTTCCCTCGCAACCCGAGGGGAAGATTGGGCTTCCCAGGGCCAACCCAAGGGGAAGGCTGAGATCCCCGTCGTAACTCGAGAATGCCGCCGCAACTCGAGAAAAACCACGTGGTTCCCACCGCTTGGCAAGATGAGGCCCTTGCCCGCGACGGCGTCTCAAGGGAAGTCCCCTGTTCCGCCCTGAAGGGCGAGACGGTCCCTGACAGCCTTCCTGCGACCCCCAAAAGTACCCCGACACGCCGGGTTCCCCCGAGGGGAACACCGGGGGTCCCGGCACCGCTTCCTCTGAGCCCCTTCTCCCCTCCTGATCGCGACAGGAGAGGCGATTCCCCTGCGTGGTCTGGAAGGGGTTCCCGGCCTTCCCGGCGCACCTCAGGATGAGGCCGGTCTCACGAGGAAATTCGAGACGAGCCACGTGGGTGGGGCCACGGGCCGAACGCCCCCGATTCCCCGGTCCGCTCTTGAGAAGGACCCGAGGCCCGGACCCCTCTTCGAAGGCAACCCTGTGGGTGAAGGCACAACACGAAGGGGCACTGCCACCCCCGTGCATCGTCCGCAAAGACCCGCGGGTTCCACACACAGCTCGACGAGGGGCCTGAGACCCCCTGAGCAACTCGAGAGGCCAGCGGGGTTCCCTTCCTCAGACAAGACGAGGCCTGACTCTCCTGTCCCAACTCTGCAGGGACCCTGCGGTCGGAGTCCGAAACGCAGAGGAAGCCTGAGGTGCCTGCCTCCCCTCGAGGTGAGGCCCTCTTCCGTTGCGCCAGACCCAGCGGAGTCCCGAGGGGCCCCGCCACCTCCACAGGATCCCTCGCCTCTCAGAGGCACCCTGGGAAGTTCCCTAAGGTCCCCGGCAGAAGGCGAGGGACACGAGGGTTTCCCGCCGCCCCCCGACAAAGACCTCGAGAGTCCTTCTTCAACGCGTCTCGAGGCCCTAGTCCCCTCCCGTGACTCGAGAGCCAGGACGCGCTCCCCCTCGCCACGCGCATGGAGACCTGACTTCCCTGGCGCCGCACGAGAGGCTCCCTGAGATCCTCGTCGTGCCTCGGGAGAAAACCCCCACGGGCGCCGCAGCTCGAGGAAACCCCTGAGACGCCCCCGTCCTCGCGAGCTGAGGGCCTTCTTTTCCTGCATGGCCTGGAGAGCAATCCCGGGTCCTCTCTCCAAACGGAAGAGGAGGCTGGACTCCCTTGAGGCCGCTCAGGGTGCTCCAAGAGACCCGCGTCTCGACTCGAGAGGAGAGCGGAGTCCTTGGCTTCCCCTCGAGACGAGGCCTGACTCCCCGGGGGAGCCTGGAATGCAACCCCGAGATCCCTGCCTTCCCTGGAGAGGAAAATTAGGTCCCGGACACACGCTTAGGTGAGGTCTCTTGGGCCCTGCAGTGACTCGAGCGCCACCCCCAGCTTTCCCTCGCAACCCGAGGGGAAGATTGGGCTTCCCAGGGCCAACCCAAGGGGAAGGCTGAGATCCCCGTCGTAACTCGAGAATGCCGCCGCAACTCGAGAAAAACCACGTGGTTCCCACCGCTTGGCAAGATGAGGCCCTTGCCCGCGACGGCGTCTCAAGGGAAGTCCCCTGTTCCGCCCTGAAGGGCGAGACGGTCCCTGACAGCCTTCCTGCGACCCCCAGAAGTCCCCCGACACGCCGGGTTCCCCCGAGGGGAACACCGAGGGTCCCGGCACCGCTTCCTCTGAGCCCCTTCTCCCCTCCTGATCGCGACAGGAGAGGCGATTCCCCTGCGTGGTCTGGAAGGGGTTCCCGGCCTTCCCGGCGCACCTCAGGATGAGGCCGGTCTCACGAGGAAATTCGAGACGAGCCACGTGGGTGGGGCCACAGGCCGAACGCCCCCGATTCCCCGGTCCGCTCTTGAGAAGGACCCGAGGCCCGGACCCCTCTTCGAAGGCAACCCTGTGGCTGAAGGCACAACACGAAGGGGCACTGCCACCCCCGTGCATCGTCCGCAAAGACCCGCGGGTTCCACACACAGCTCGACGAGGGGCCTGAGACCCCCTGAGCAACTCGAGAGGCCAGCGGGGTTCCCTTCCTCAGACAAGACGAGGCCTGACTCTCCTGTCCCAACTCTGCAGGGACCCTGCGGTCGGAGTCCGAAACGCAGAGGAAGCCTGAGGTGCCTGCCTCCCCTCGAGGTGAGGCCCTCTTCCGTTGCGCCAGACCCAGCGGAGTCCCGAGGGGCCCCGCCACCTCCACAGGATCCCTCGCCTCTCAGAGGCACCCTGGGAAGTTCCCTAAGGTCCCCGGCAGAAGGCGAGGGACACGAGTGTTTCCCGCCGCCCCCCGACAAAGACCTCGAGAGTCCTTCTTCAACGCGTCTCGAGGCCCTAGTCCCCTCCCGTGACTCGAGAGCCAGGACGCGCTCCCCCTCGCCACGCGCATGGAGACCTGACTTCCCTGGCGCCGCACGAGAGGCTCCCTGAGATCCTCGTCGTGCCTCGGGAGAAAACCCCCACGGGCGCCGCAGCTCGAGGAAACCCCTGAGACGCCCCCGTCCTCGCGAGCTGAGGGCCTTCTTTTCCTGCATGGCCTGGAGAGCAATCCCGGGTCCTCTCTCCAAACGGAAGAGGAGGCTGGACTCCCTTGAGGCCGCTCAGGGGGCTCCAAGAGACCCGCGTCGCGACTCGAGAGCAGAGCGGAGTCCTTGGCTTCCCCTCGAGACGAGGCCTGACTCCCCGGGGGAGCCTGGAATGCAACCCCGAGATCCCTGCCTTCCCTGGAGAGGAAAATTAGGTCCCGGACACACGCTTAGGTGAGGTCTCTTGGGCCCTGCAGTGACTCGAGCGCCACCCCCAGCTTTCCCTCGCAACCCGAGGGGAAGATTGGGCTTCCCAGGGCCAACCCAAGGGGAAGGCTGAGATCCCCGTCGTAACTCGAGAATGCCGCCGCAACTCGAGAAAAACCACGTGGTTCCCACCGCTTGGCAAGATGAGGCCCTTGCCCGCGACGGCGTCTCAAGGGAAGTCCCCTGTTCCGCCCTGAAGGGCGAGACGGTCCCTGACAGCCTTCCTGCGACCCCCAGAAGTCCCCCGACACGCCGGGTTCCCCCGAGGGGAACACCGAGGGTCCCGGCACCGCTTCCTCTGAGCCCCTTCTCCCCTCCTGATCGCGACAGGAGAGGCGATTCCCCTGCGTGGTCTGGAAGGGGTTCCCGGCCTTCCCGGCGCACCTCAGGATGAGGCCGGTCTCACGAGGAAATTCGAGACGAGCCACGTGGGTGGGGCCACAGGCCGAACGCCCCCGATTCCCCGGTCCGCTCTTGAGAAGGACCCGAGGCCCGGACCCCTCTTCGAAGGCAACCCTGTGGGTGAAGGCACAACACGAAGGGGCACTGCCACCCCCGTGCATCGTCCGCAAAGACCCGCGGGTTCCACACACAGCTCGACGAGGGGCCTGAGACCCCCTGAGCAACTCGAGAGGCCAGCGGGGTTCCCTTCCTCAGACAAGACGAGGCCTGACTCTCCTGTCCCAACTCTGCAGGGACCCTGCGGTCGGAGTCCGAAACGCAGAGGAAGCCTGAGGTGCCTGCCTCCCCTCGAGGTGAGGCCCTCTTCCGTTGCGCCAGACCCAGCGGAGTCCCGAGGGGCCCCGCCACCTCCACAGGATCCCTCGCCTCTCAGAGGCACCCTGGGAAGTTCCCTAAGGTCCCCGGCAGAAGGCGAGGGACACGAGGGTTTCCCGCCGCCCCCCGACAAAGACCTCGAGAGTCCTTCTTCAACGCGTCTCGAGGCCCTAGTCCCCTCCCGTGACTCGAGAGCCAGGACGCGCTCCCCCTCGCCACGCGCATGGAGACCTGACTTCCCTGGCGCCGCACGAGAGGCTCCCTGAGATCCTCGTCGTGCCTCGGGAGAAAACCCCCACGGGCGCCGCAGCTCGAGGAAACCCCTGAGACGCCCCCGTCCTCGCGAGCTGAGGGCCTTCTTTTCCTGCATGGCCTGGAGAGCAATCCCGGGTCCTCTCTCCAAACGGAAGAGGAGGCTGGACTCCCTTGAGGCCGCTCAGGGGGCTCCAAGAGACCCGCGTCGCGACTCGAGAGGAGAGCGGAGTCCTTGGCTTCTCCTCGAGACGAGGCCTGACTCCCCGGGGGAGCCTGGAATGCAACCCCGAGATCCCTGCCTTCCCTGGAGAGGAAAATTAGGTCCCGGACACACGCTTAGGTGAGGTCTCTTAGGCCCTGCAGTGACTCGAGCGCCACCCCCAGCTTTCCCTCGCAACCCGAGGGGAAGATTGGGCTTCCCAGGGCCAACCCAAGGGGAAGGCTGAGATCCCCGTCGTAACTCGAGAATGCCGCCGCAACTCGAGAAAAACCACGTGGTTCCCACCGCTTGGCAAGATGAGGCCCTTGCCCGCGACGGCGTCTCAAGGGAAGTCCCCTGTTCCGCCCTGAAGGGCGAGACGGTCCCTGACAGCCTTCCTGCGACCCC
The DNA here is from genome assembly GCF_029407905.1 of Bubalus kerabau. Lineage (NCBI taxonomy): Eukaryota > Metazoa > Chordata > Mammalia > Artiodactyla > Bovidae > Bubalus > Bubalus kerabau. Next base: position 5,837,472 of record NW_026577881.1, on the reverse strand, counting down.
CAAAAGTCCCCCGACACGCCGGGTTCCCCCGAGGGGAACACCGAGGGTCCCGGCACCGCTTCCTCTGAGCCCCTTCTCCCCTCCTGATGGCGACAGGAGAGGCGATTCCCCTGCGTGGTCTGGAAGGGGTTCCCGGCCTTCCCGGCGCACCTCAGGATGAGGCCGGTCTCACGAGGAAATTCGAGACGAGCCACGTGGGTGGGGCCACAGGCCGAACGCCCCCGATTCCCCGGTCCGCTCTTGAGAAGGACCCGAGGCCCGGACCCCTCTTCGAAGGCAACCCTGTGGGTGAAGGCACAACACGAAGGGGCACTGCCACCCCCGTGCATCGTCCGCAAAGACCCGCGGGTTCCACACACAGCTCGACGAGGGGCCTGAGACCCCCTGAGCAACTCGAGAGGCCAGCGGGGTTCCCTTCCTCAGACAAGACGAGGCCTGACTCTCCTGTCCCAACTCTGCAGGGACCCTGCGGTCGGAGTCCGAAACGCAGAGGAAGCCTGAGGTGCCTGCCTCCCCTCGAGGTGAGGCCCTCTTCCGTTGCGCCAGACCCAGCGGAGTCCCGAGGGGCCCCGCCACCTCCACAGGATCCCTCGCCTCTCAGAGGCACCCTGGGAAGTTCCCTAAGGTCCCCGGCAGAAGGCGAGGGACACGAGGGTTTCCCGCCGCCCCCCGACAAAGACCTCGAGAGTCCTTCTTCAACGCGTCTCGAGGCCCTAGTCCCCTCCCGTGACTCGAGAGCCAGGACGCGCTCCCCCTCGCCACGCGCATGGAGACCTGACTTCCCTGGCGCCGCACGAGAGGCTCCCTGAGATCCTCGTCGTGCCTCGGGAGAAAACCCCCACGGGCGCCGCAGCTCGAGGAAACCCCTGAGACGCCCCCGTCCTCGCGAGCTGAGGGCCTTCTTTTCCTGCATGGCCTGGAGAGCAATCCCGGGTCCTCTCTCCAAACGGAAGAGGAGGCTGGACTCCCTTGAGGCCGCTCAGGGGGCTCCAAGAGACCCGCGTCGCGACTCGAGAGGAGAGCGGAGTCCTTGGCTTCCCCTCGAGACGAGGCCTGACTCCCCGGGGGAGCCTGGAATGCAACCCCGAGATCCCTGCCTTCCCTGGAGAGGAAAATTAGGTCCCGGACACACGCTTAGGTGAGGTCTCTTAGGCCCTGCAGTGACTCGAGCGCCACCCCCAGCTTTCCCTCGCAACCCGAGGGGAAGATTGGGCTTCCCAGGGCCAACCCAAGGGGAAGGCTGAGATCCCCGTCGTAACTCGAGAATGCCGCCGCAACTCGAGAAAAACCACGTGGTTCCCACCGCTTGGCAAGATGAGGCCCTTGCCCGCGACGGCGTCTCAAGGGAAGTCCCCTGTTCCGCCCTGAAGGGCGAGACGGTCCCTGACAGCCTTCCTGCGACCCCCAAAAGTCCCCCGACACGCCGGGTTCCCCCGAGGGGAACACCGAGGGTCCCGGCACCGCTTCCTCTGAGCCCCTTCTCCCCTCCTGATGGCGACAGGAGAGGCGATTTCCCTGCGTGGTCTGGAAGGGGTTCCCGGCCTTCCCGGCGCACCTCAGGATGAGGCCGGTCTCACGAGGAAATTCGAGACGAGCCACGTGGGTGGGGCCACAGGCCGAACGCCCCCGATTCCCCGGTCCGCTCTTGAGAAGGACCCGAGGCCCGGACCCCTCTTCGAAGGCAACCCTGTGGGTGAAGGCACAACACGAAGGGGCACTGCCACCCCCGTGCATCGTCCGCAAAGACCCGCGGGTTCCACACACAGCTCGACGAGGGGCCTGAGACCCCCTGAGCAACTCGAGAGGCCAGCGGGGTTCCCTTCCTCAGACAAGACGAGGCCTGACTCTCCTGTCCCAACTCTGCAGGGACCCTGCTGTCGGAGTCCGAAACGCAGAGGAAGCCTGAGGTGCCTGCCTCCCCTCGAGGTGAGGCCCTCTTCCGTTGCGCCAGACCCAGCGGAGTCCCGAGGGGCCCCGCCACCTCCACAGGATCCCTCGCCTCTCAGAGGCACCCTGGGAAGTTCCCTAAGGTCCCCGGCAGAAGGCGAGGGACACGAGGGTTTCCCGCCGCCCCCCGACAAAGACCTCGAGAGTCCTTCTTCAACGCGTCTCGAGGCCCTAGTCCCCTCCCGTGACTCGAGAGCCAGGACGCGCTCCCCCTCGCCACGCGCATGGTGACCTGACTTCCCTGGCGCCGCACGAGAGGCTCCCTGAGATCCTCGTCGTGCCTCGGGAGAAAACCCCCACGGGCGCCGCAGCTCGAGGAAACCCCTGAGACGCCCCCGTCCTCGCGAGCTGAGGGCCTTCTTTTCCTGCATGGCCTGGAGAGCAATCCCGGGTCCTCTCTCCAAACGGAAGAGGAGGCTGGACTCCCTTGAGGCCGCTCAGGGGGCTCCAAGAGACCCGCGTCGCGACTCGAGAGCAGAGCGGAGTCCTTGGCTTCCCCTCGAGACGAGGCCTGACTCCCCGGGGGAGCCTGGAATGCAACCCCGAGATCCCTGCCTTCCCTGGAGAGGAAAATTAGGTCCCGGACACACGCTTAGGTGAGGTCTCTTGGGCCCTGCAGTGACTCGAGCGCCACCCCCAGCTTTCCCTCGCAACCCGAGGGGAAGATTGGGCTTCCCAGGGCCAACCCAAGGGGAAGGCTGAGATCCCCGTCGTAACTCGAGAATGCCGCCGCAACTCGAGAAAAACCACGTGGTTCCCACCGCTTGGCAAGATGAGGCCCTTGCCCGCGACGGCGTCTCAAGGGAAGTCCCCTGTTCCGCCCTGAAGGGCGAGACGGTCCCTGACAGCCTTCCTGCGACCCCCAAAAGTCCCCCGACACGCCGGGTTCCCCCGAGGGGAACACCGAGGGTCCCGGCACCGCTTCCTCTGAGCCCCTTCTCCCCTCCTGATCGCGACAGGAGAGGCGATTCCCCTGCGTGGTCTGGAAGGGGTTCCCGGCCTTCCCGGCGCACCTCAGGATGAGGCCGGTCTCACGAGGAAATTCGAGACGAGCCACGTGGGTGGGGCCACAGGCCGAACGCCCCCGATTCCCCGGTCCGCTCTTGAGAAGGACCCGAGGCCCGGACCCCTCTTCGAAGGCAACCCTGTGGGTGAAGGCACAACACGAAGGGGCACTGCCACCCCCGTGCATCGTCCGCAAAGACCCGCGGGTTCCACACACAGCTCGACGAGGGGCCTGAGACCCCCTGAGCAACTCGAGAGGCCAGCGGGGTTCCCTTCCTCAGACAAGACGAGGCCTGACTCTCCTGTCCCAACTCTGCAGGGACCCTGCGGTCGGAGTCCGAAACGCAGAGGAAGCCTGAGGTGCCTGCCTCCCCTCGAGGTGAGGCCCTCTTCCGTTGCGCCAGACCCAGCGGAGTCCCGAGGGGCCCCGCCACCTCCACAGGATCCCTCGCCTCTCAGAGGCACCCTGGGAAGTTCCCTAAGGTCCCCGGCAGAAGGCGAGGGACACGAGGGTTTCCCGCCGCCCCCCGACAAAGACCTCGAGAGTCCTTCTTCAACGCGTCTCGAGGCCCTAGTCCCCTCCCGTGACTCGAGAGCCAGGACGCGCTCCCCCTCGCCACGCGCATGGAGACCTGACTTCCCTGGCGCCGCACGAGAGGCTCCCTGAGATCCTCGTCGTGCCTCGGGAGAAAACCCCCACGGGCGCCGCAGCTCGAGGAAACCCCTGAGACGCCCCCGTCCTCGCGAGCTGAGGGCCTTCTTTTCCTGCATGGCCTGGAGAGCAATCCCGGGTCCTCTCTCCAAACGGAAGAGGAGGCTGGACTCCCTTGAGGCCGCTCAGGGGGCTCCAAGAGACCCGCGTCGCGACTCGAGAGGAGAGCGGAGTCCTTGGCTTCTCCTCGAGACGAGGCCTGACTCCCCGGGGGAGCCTGGAATGCAACCCCGAGATCCCTGCCTTCCCTGGAGAGGAAAATTAGGTCCCGGACACACGCTTAGGTGAGGTCTCTTAGGCCCTGCAGTGACTCGAGCGCCACCCCCAGCTTTCCCTCGCAACCCGAGGGGAAGATTGGGCTTCCCAGGGCCAACCCAAGGGGAAGGCTGAGATCCCCGTCGTAACTCGAGAATGCCGCCGCAACTCGAGAAAAACCACGTGGTTCCCACCGCTTGGCAAGATGAGGCCCTTGCCCGCGACGGCGTCTCAAGGGAAGTCCCCTGTTCCGCCCTGAAGGGCGAGACGGTCCCTGACAGCCTTCCTGCGACCCCCAAAAGTCCCCCGACACGCCGGGTTCCCCCGAGGGGAACACCGAGGGTCCCGGCACCGCTTCCTCTGAGCCCCTTCTCCCCTCCTGATCGCGACAGGAGAGGCGATTCCCCTGCGTGGTCTGGAAGGGGTTCCCGGCCTTCCCGGCGCACCTCAGGATGAGGCCGGTCTCACGAGGAAATTCGAGACGAGCCACGTGGGTGGGGCCACAGGCCGAACGCCCCCGATTCCCCGGTCCGCTCTTGAGAAGGACCCGAGGCCCGGACCCCTCTTCGAAGGCAACCCTGTGGGTGAAGGCACAACACGAAGGGGCACTGCCACCCCCGTGCATCGTCCGCAAAGACCCGCGGGTTCCACACACAGCTCGACGAGGGGCCTGAGACCCCCTGAGCAACTCGAGAGGCCAGCGGGGTTCCCTTCCTCAGACAAGACGAGGCCTGACTCTCCTGTCCCAACTCTGCAGGGACCCTGCGGTCGGAGTCCGAAACGCAGAGGAAGCCTGAGGTGCCTGCCTCCCCTCGAGGTGAGGCCCTCTTCCGTTGCGCCAGACCCAGCGGAGTCCCGAGGGGCCCCGCCACCTCCACAGGATCCCTCGCCTCTCAGAGGCACCCTGGGAAGTTCCCTAAGGTCCCCGGCAGAAGGCGAGGGACACGAGGGTTTCCCGCCGCCCCCCGACAAAGACCTCGAGAGTCCTTCTTCAACGCGTCTCGAGGCCCTAGTCCCCTCCCGTGACTCGAGAGCCAGGACGCGCTCCCCCTCGCCACGCGCATGGAGACCTGACTTCCCTGGCGCCGCACGAGAGGCTCCCTGAGATCCTCGTCGTGCCTCGGGAGAAAACCCCCACGGGCGCCGCAGCTCGAGGAAACCCCTGAGACGCCCCCGTCCTCGCGAGCTGAGGGCCTTCTTTTCCTGCATGGCCTGGAGAGCAATCCCGGGTCCTCTCTCCAAACGGAAGAGGAGGCTGGACTCCCTTGAGGCCGCTCAGGGGGCTCCAAGAGACCCGCGTCGCGACTCGAGAGCAGAGCGGAGTCCTTGGCTTCCCCTCGAGACGAGGCCTGACTCCCCGGGGGAGCCTGGAATGCAACCCCGAGATCCCTGCCTTCCCTGGAGAGGAAAATTAGGTCCCGGACACACGCTTAGGTGAGGTCTCTTGGGCCCTGCAGTGACTCGAGCGCCACCCCCAGCTTTCCCTCGCAACCCGAGGGGAAGATTGGGCTTCCCAGGGCCAACCCAAGGGGAAGGCTGAGATCCCCGTCGTAACTCGAGAATGCCGCCGCAACTCGAGAAAAACCACGTGGTTCCCACCGCTTGGCAAGATGAGGCCCTTGCCCGCGACGGCGTCTCAAGGGAAGTCCCCTGTTCCGCCCTGAAGGGCGAGACGGTCCCTGACAGCCTTCCTGCGACCCCCAGAAGTCCCCCGACACGCCGGGTTCCACCGAGGGGAACACCGAGGGTCCCGGCACCGCTTCCTCTGAGCCCCTTCTCCCCTCCTGATCGCGACAGGAGAGGCGATTCCCCTGCGTGGTCTGGAAGGGGTTCCCGGCCTTCCCGGCGCACCTCAGGATGAGGCCGGTCTCACGAGGAAATTCGAGACGAGCCACGTGGGTGGGGCCACAGGCCGAACGCCCCCGATTCCCCGGTCCGCTCTTGAGAAGGACCCGAGGCCCGGACCCCTCTTCGAAGGCAACCCTGTGGGTGAAGGCACAACACGAAGGGGCACTGCCACCCCCGTGCATCGTCCGCAAAGACCCGCGGGTTCCACACACAGCTCGACGAGGGGCCTGAGACCCCCTGAGCAACTCGAGAGGCCAGCGGGGTTCCCTTCCTCAGACAAGACGAGGCCTGACTCTCCTGTCCCAACTCTGCAGGGACCCTGCGGTCGGAGTCCGAAACGCAGAGGAAGCCTGAGGTGCCTGCCTCCCCTCGAGGTGAGGCCCTCTTCCGTTGCGCCAGACCCAGCGGAGTCCCGAGGGGCCCCGCCACCTCCACAGGATCCCTCGCCTCTCAGAGGCACCCTGGGAAGTTCCCTAAGGTCCCCGGCAGAAGGCGAGGGACACGAGGGTTTCCCGCCGCCCCCCGACAAAGACCTCGAGAGTCCTTCTTCAACGCGTCTCGAGGCCCTAGTCCCCTCCCGTGACTCGAGAGCCAGGACGCGCTCCCCCTCGCCACGCGCATGGAGACCTGACTTCCCTGGCGCCGCACGAGAGGCTCCCTGAGATCCTCGTCGTGCCTCGGGAGAAAACCCCCACGGGCGCCGCAGCTCGAGGAAACCCCTGAGACGCCCCCGTCCTCGCGAGCTGAGGGCCTTCTTTTCCTGCATGGCCTGGAGAGCAATCCCGGGTCCTCTCTCCAAACGGAAGAGGAGGCTGGACTCCCTTGAGGCCGCTCAGGGGGCTCCAAGAGACCCGCGTCGCGACTCGAGAGGAGAGCGGAGTCCTTGGCTTCTCCTCGAGACGAGGCCTGACTCCCCGGGGGAGCCTGGAATGCAACCCCGAGATCCCTGCCTTCCCTGGAGAGGAAAATTAGGTCCCGGACACACGCTTAGGTGAGGTCTCTTAGGCCCTGCAGTGACTCGAGCGCCACCCCCAGCTTTCCCTCGCAACCCGAGGGGAAGATTGGGCTTCCCAGGGCCAACCCAAGGGGAAGGCTGAGATCCCCGTCGTAACTCGAGAATGCCGCCGCAACTCGAGAAAAACCACGTGGTTCCCACCGCTTGGCAAGATGAGGCCCTTGCCCGCGACGGCGTCTCAAGGGAAGTCCCCTGTTCCGCCCTGAAGGGCGAGACGGTCCCTGACAGCCTTCCTGCGACCCCCAAAAGTCCCCCGACACGCCGGGTTCCCCCGAGGGGAACACCGAGGGTCCCGGCACCGCTTCCTCTGAGCCCCTTCTCCCCTCCTGATCGCGACAGGAGAGGCGATTCCCCTGCGTGGTCTGGAAGGGGTTCCCGGCCTTCCCGGCGCACCTCAGGATGAGGCCGGTCTCACGAGGAAATTCGAGACGAGCCACGTGGGTGGGGCCACAGGCCGAACGCCCCCGATTTCCCGGTCCGCTCTTGAGAAGGACCCGAGGCCCGGACCCCTCTTCGAAGGCAACCCTGTGGGTGAAGGCACAACACGAAGGGGCACTGCCACCCCCGTGCATCGTCCGCAAAGACCCGCGGGTTCCACACACAGCTCGACGAGGGGCCTGAGACCCCCTGAGCAACTCGAGAGGCCAGCGGGGTTCCCTTCCTCAGACAAGACGAGGCCTGACTCTCCTGTCCCAACTCTGCAGGGACCCTGCTGTCGGAGTCCGAAACGCAGAGGAAGCCTGAGGTGCCTGCCTCCCCTCGAGGTGAGGCCCTCTTCCGTTGCGCCAGACCCAGCGGAGTCCCGAGGGGCCCCGCCACCTCCACAGGATCCCTCGCCTCTCAGAGGCACCCTGGGAAGTTCCCTAAGGTCCCCGGCAGAAGGCGAGGGACACGAGGGTTTCCCGCCGCCCCCCGACAAAGACCTCGAGAGTCCTTCTTCAACGCGTCTCGAGGCCCTAGTCCCCTCCCGTGACTCGAGAGCCAGGACGCGCTCCCCCTCGCCACGCGCATGGTGACCTGACTTCCCTGGCGCCGCACGAGAGGCTCCCTGAGATCCTCGTCGTGCCTCGGGAGAAAACCCCCACGGGCGCCGCAGCTCGAGGATACCCCTGAGACGCCCCCGTCCTCGCGAGCTGAGGGCCTTCTTTTCCTGCATGGCCTGGAGAGCAATCCCGGGTCCTCTCTCCAAACGGAAGAGGAGGCTGGACTCCCTTGAGGCCGCTCAGGGGGCTCCAAGAGACCCGCGTCGCGTCTCGAGAGCAGAGCGGAGTCCTTGGCTTCCCCTCGAGACGAGGCCTGACTCCCCGGGGGAGCCTGGAATGCAACCCCGAGATCCCTGCCTTCCCTGGAGAGGAAAATTAGGTCCCGGACACACGCTTAGGTGAGGTCTCTTGGGCCCTGCAGTGACTCGAGCGCCACCCCCAGCTTTCCCTCGCAACCCGAGGGGAAGATTGGGCTTCCCAGGGCCAACCCAAGGGGAAGGCTGAGATCCCCGTCGTAACTCGAGAATGCCGCCGCAACTCGAGAAAAACCACGTGGTTCCCACCGCTTGGCAAGATGAGGCCCTTGCCCGCGACGGCGTCTCAAGGGAAGTCCCCTGTTCCGCCCTGAAGGGCGAGACGGTCCCTGACAGCCTTCCTGCGACCCCCAAAAGTCCCCCGACACGCCGGGTTCCCCCGAGGGGAACACCGAGGGTCCCGGCACCGCTTCCTCTGAGCCCCTTCTCCCCTCCTGATCGCGACAGGAGAGGCGATTCCCCTGCGTGGTCTGGAAGGGGTTCCCGGCCTTCCCGGCGCACCTCAGGATGAGGCCGGTCTCACGAGGAAATTCGAGACGAGCCACGTGGGTGGGGCCACAGGCCGAACGCCCCCGATTCCCCGGTCCGCTCTTGAGAAGGACCCGAGGCCCGGACCCCTCTTCGAAGGCAACCCTGTGGGTGAAGGCACAACACGAAGGGGCACTGCCACCCCCGTGCATCGTCCGCAAAGACCCGCGGGTTCCACACACAGCTCGACGAGGGGCCTGAGACCCCCTGAGCAACTCGAGAGGCCAGCGGGGTTCCCTTCCTCAGACAAGACGAGGCCTGACTCTCCTGTCCCAACTCTGCAGGGACCCTGCGGTCGGAGTCCGAAACGCAGAGGAAGCCTGAGGTGCCTGCCTCCCCTCGAGGTGAGGCCCTCTTCCGTTGCGCCAGACCCAGCGGAGTCCCGAGGGGCCCCGCCACCTCCACAGGATCCCTCGCCTCTCAGAGGCACCCTGGGAAGTTCCCTAAGGTCCCCGGCAGAAGGCGAGGGACACGAGGGTTTCCCGCCGCCCCCCGACAAAGACCTCGAGAGTCCTTCTTCAACGCGTCTCGAGGCCCTAGTCCCCTCCCGTGACTCGAGAGCCAGGACGCGCTCCCCCTCGCCACGCGCATGGAGACCTGACTTCCCTGGCGCCGCACGAGAGGCTCCCTGAGATCCTCGTCGTGCCTCGGGAGAAAACCCCCACGGGCGCCGCAGCTCGAGGAAACCCCTGAGACGCCCCCGTCCTCGCGAGCTGAGGGCCTTCTTTTCCTGCATGGCCTGGAGAGCAATCCCGGGTCCTCTCTCCAAACGGAAGAGGAGGCTGGACTCCCTTGAGGCCGCTCAGGGGGCTCCAAGAGACCCGCGTCGCGACTCGAGAGGAGAGCGGAGTCCTTGGCTTCCCCTCGAGACGAGGCCTGACTCCCCGGGGGAGCCTGGAATGCAACCCCGAGATCCCTGCCTTCCCTGGAGAGGAAAATTAGGTCCCGGACACACGCTTAGGTGAGGTCTCTTAGGCCCTGCAGTGACTCGAGCGCCACCCCCAGCTTTCCCTCGCAACCCGAGGGGAAGATTGGGCTTCCCAGGGCCAACCCAAGGGGAAGGCTGAGATCCCCGTCGTAACTCGAGAATGCCGCCGCAACTCGAGAAAAACCACGTGGTTCCCACCGCTTGGCAAGATGAGGCCCTTGCCCGCGACGGCGTCTCAAGGGAAGTCCCCTGTTCCGCCCTGAAGGGCGAGACGGTCCCTGACAGCCTTCCTGCGACCCCCAAAAGTCCCCCGACACGCCGGGTTCCCCCGAGGGGAACACCGAGGGTCCCGGCACCGCTTCCTCTGAGCCCCTTCTCCCCTCCTGATCGCGACAGGAGAGGCGATTCCCCTGCGTGGTCTGGAAGGGGTTCCCGGCCTTCCCGGCGCACCTCAGGATGAGGCCGGTCTCACGAGGAAATTCGAGACGAGCCACGTGGGTGGGGCCACAGGCCGAACGCCCCCGATTCCCCGGTCCGCTCTTGAGAAGGACCCGAGGCCCGGACCCCTCTTCGAAGGCAACCCTGTGGGTGAAGGCACAACACGAAGGGGCACTGCCACCCCCGTGCATCGTCCGCAAAGACCCGCGGGTTCCACACACAGCTCGACGAGGGGCCTGAGACCCCCTGAGCAACTCGAGAGGCCAGCGGGGTTCCCTTCCTCAGACAAGACGAGGCCTGACTCTCCTGTCCCAACTCTGCAGGGACCCTGCTGTCGGAGTCCGAAACGCAGAGGAAGCCTGAGGTGCCTGCCTCCCCTCGAGGTGAGGCCCTCTTCCGTTGCGCCAGACCCAGCGGAGTCCCGAGGGGCCCCGCCACCTCCACAGGATCCCTCGCCTCTCAGAGGCACCCTGGGAAGTTCCCTAAGGTCCCCGGCAGAAGGCGAGGGACACGAGGGTTTCCCGCCGCCCCCCGACAAAGACCTCGAGAGTCCTTCTTCAACGCGTCTCGAGGCCCTAGTCCCCTCCCGTGACTCGAGAGCCAGGACGCGCTCCCCCTCGCCACGCGCATGGTGACCTGACTTCCCTGGCGCCGCACGAGAGGCTCCCTGAGATCCTCGTCGTGCCTCGGGAGAAAACCCCCACGGGCGCCGCAGCTCGAGGAAACCCCTGAGACGCCCCCGTCCTCGCGAGCTGAGGGCCTTCTTTTCCTGCATGGCCTGGAGAGCAATCCCGGGTCCTCTCTCCAAACGGAAGAGGAGGCTGGACTCCCTTGAGGCCGCTCAGGGGGCTCCAAGAGACCCGCGTCGCGACTCGAGAGGAGAGCGGAGTCCTTGGCTTCCCCTCGAGACGAGGCCTGACTCCCCGGGGGAGCCTGGAATGCAACCCCGAGATCCCTGCCTTCCCTGGAGAGGAAAATTAGGTCCCGGACACACGCTTAGGTGAGGTCTCTTAGGCCCTGCAGTGACTCGAGCGCCACCCCCAGCTTTCCCTCGCAACCCGAGGGGAAGATTGGGCTTCCCAGGGCCAACCCAAGGGGAAGGCTGAGATCCCCGTCGTAACTCGAGAATGCCGCCGCAACTCGAGAAAAACCACGTGGTTCCCACCGCTTGGCAAGATGAGGCCCTTGCCCGCGACGGCGTCTCAAGGGAAGTCCCCTGTTCCGCCCTGAAGGGCGAGACGGTCCCTGACAGCCTTCCTGCGACCCCCAAAAGTCCCCCGACACGCCGGGTTCCCCCGAGGGGAACACCGAGGGTCCCGGCACCGCTTCCTCTGAGCCCCTTCTCCCCTCCTGATCGCGACAGGAGAGGCGATTCCCCTGCGTGGTCTGGAAGGGGTTCCCGGCCTTCCCGGCGCACCTCAGGATGAGGCCGGTCTCACGAGGAAATTCGAGACGAGCCACGTGGGTGGGGCCACAGGCCGAACGCCCCCGATTCCCCGGTCCGCTCTTGAGAAGGACCCGAGGCCCGGACCCCTCTTCGAAGGCAACCCTGTGGGTGAAGGCACAACACGAAGGGGCACTGCCACCCCCGTGCATCGTCCGCAAAGACCCGCGGGTTCCACACACAGCTCGACGAGGGGCCTGAGACCCCCTGAGCAACTCGAGAGACCAGCGGGGTTCCCTTCCTCAGACAAGACGAGGCCTGACTCTCCTGTCCCAACTCTGCAGGGACCCTGCGGTCGGAGTCCGAAACGCAGAGGAAGCCTGAGGTGCCTGCCTCCCCTCGAGGTGAGGCCCTCTTCCGTTGCGCCAGACCCAGCGGAGTCCCGAGGGGCCCCGCCACCTCCACAGGATCCCTCGCCTCTCAGAGGCACCCTGGGAAGTTCCCTAAGGTCCCCGGCAGAAGGCGAGGGACACGAGGGTTTCCCGCCGCCCCCCGACAAAGACCTCGAGAGTCCTTCTTCAACGCGTCTCGAGGCCCTAGTCCCCTCCCGTGACTCGAGAGCCAGGACGCGCTCCCCCTCGCCACGCGCATGGAGACCTGACTTCCCTGGCGCCGCACGAGAGGCTCCCTGAGATCCTCGTCGTGCCTCGGGAGAAAACCCCCACGGGCGCCGCAGCTCGAGGAAACCCCTGAGACGCCCCCGTCCTCGCGAGCTGAGGGCCTTCTTTTCCTGCATGGCCTGGAGAGCAATCCCGGGTCCTCTCTCCAAACGGAAGAGGAGGCTGGACTCCCTTGAGGCCGCTCAGGGGGCTCCAAGAGACCCGCGTCGCGACTCGAGAGGAGAGCGGAGTCCTTGGCTTCCCCTCGAGACGAGGCCTGACTCCCCGGGGGAGCCTGGAATGCAACCCCGAGATCCCTGCCTTCCCTGGAGAGGAAAATTAGGTCCCGGACACACGCTTAGGTGAGGTCTCTTAGGCCCTGCAGTGACTCGAGCGCCACCCCCAGCTTTCCCTCGCAACCCGAGGGGAAGATTGGGCTTCCCAGGGCCAACCCAAGGGGAAGGCTGAGATCCCCGTCGTAACTCGAGAATGCCGCCGCAACTCGAGAAAAACCACGTGGTTCCCACCGCTTGGCAAGATGAGGCCCTTGCCCGCGACGGCGTCTCAAGGGAAGTCCCCTGTTCCGCCCTGAAGGGCGAGACGGTCCCTGACAGCCTTCCTGCGACCCCCAAAAGTCCCCCGACACGCCGGGTTCCCCCGAGGGGAACACCGAGGGTCCCGGCACCGCTTCCTCTGAGCCCCTTCTCCCCTCCTGATCGCGACAGGAGAGGCGATTCCCCTGCGTGGTCTGGAAGGGGTTCCCGGCCTTCCCGGCGCACCTCAGGATGAGGCCGGTCTCACGAGGAAATTCGAGACGAGCCACGTGGGTGGGGCCACAGGCCGAACGCCCCCGATTCCCCGGTCCGCTCTTGAGAAGGACCCGAGGCCCGGACCCCTCTTCGAAGGCAACCCTGTGGGTGAAGGCACAACACGAAGGGGCACTGCCACCCCCGTGCATCGTCCGCAAAGACCCGCGGGTTCCACACACAGCTCGACGAGGGGCCTGAGACCCCCTGAGCAACTCGAGAGGCCAGCGGGGTTCCCTTCCTCAGACAAGACGAGGCCTGACTCTCCTGTCCCAACTCTGCAGGGACCCTGCGGTCGGAGTCCGAAACGCAGAGGAAGCCTGAGGTGCCTGCCTCCCCTCGAGGTGAGGCCCTCTTCCGTTGCGCCAGACCCAGCGGAGTCCCGAGGGGCCCCGCCACCTCCACAGGATCCCTCGCCTCTCAGAGGCACCCTGGGAAGTTCCCTAAGGTCCCCGGCAGAAGGCGAGGGACACGAGGGTTTCCCGCCGCCCCCCGACAAAGACCTCGAGAGTCCTTCTTCAACGCGTCTCGAGGCCCTAGTCCCCTCCCGTGACTCGAGAGCCAGGACGCGCTCCCCCTCGCCACGCGCATGGAGACCTGACTTCCCTGGCGCCGCACGAGAGGCTCCCTGAGATCCTCGTCGTGCCTCGGGAGAAAACCCCCACGGGCGCCGCAGCTCGAGGAAACCCCTGAGACGCCCCCGTCCTCGCGAGCTGAGGGCCTTCTTTTCCTGCATGGCCTGGAGAGCAATCCCGGGTCCTCTCTCCAAACGGAAGAGGAGGCTGGACTCCCTTGAGGCCGCTCAGGGGGCTCCAAGAGACCCGCGTCGCGACTCGAGAGGAGAGCGGAGTCCTTGGCTTCCCCTCGAGACGAGGCCTGACTCCCCGGGGGAGCCTGGAATGCAACCCCGAGATCCCTGCCTTCCCTGGAGAGGAAAATTAGGTCCCGGACACACGCTTAGGTGAGGTCTCTTAGGCCCTGCAGTGACTCGAGCGCCACCCCCAGCTTTCCCTCGCAACCCGAGGGGAAGATTGGGCTTCCCAGGGCCAACCCAAGGGGAAGGCTGAGATCCCCGTCGTAACTCGAGAATGCCGCCGCAACTCGAGAAAAACCACGTGGTTCCCACCGCTTGGCAAGATGAGGCCCTTGCCCGCGACGGCGTCTCAAGGGAAGTCCCCTGTTCCGCCCTGAAGGGCGAGACGGTCCCTGACAGCCTTCCTGCGACCCCCAAAAGTCCCCCGACACGCCGGGTTCCCCCGAGGGGAACACCGAGGGTCCCGGCACCGCTTCCTCTGAGCCCCTTCTCCCCTCCTGATCGCGACAGGAGAGGCGATTCCCCTGCGTGGTCTGGAAGGGGTTCCCGGCCTTCCCGGCGCACCTCAGGATGAGGCCGGTCTCACGAGGAAATTCGAGACGAGCCACGTGGGTGGGGCCACAGGCCGAACGCCCCCGATTCCCCGGTCCGCTCTTGAGAAGGACCCGAGGCCCGGACCCCTCTTCGAAGGCAACCCTGTGGGTGAAGGCACAACACGAAGGGGCACTGCCACCCCCGTGCATCGTCCGCAAAGACCCGCGGGTTCCACACACAGCTCGACGAGGGGCCTGAGACCCCCTGAGCAACTCGAGAGGCCAGCGGGGTTCCCTTCCTCAGACAAGACGAGGCCTGACTCTCCTGTCCCAACTCTGCAGGGACCCTGCGGTCGGAGTCCGAAACGCAGAGGAAGCCTGAGGTGCCTGCCTCCCCTCGAGGTGAGGCCCTCTTCCGTTGCGCCAGACCCAGCGGAGTCCCGAGGGGCCCCGCCACCTCCACAGGATCCCTCGCCTCTCAGAGGCACCCTGGGAAGTTCCCTAAGGTCCCCGGCAGAAGGCGAGGGACACGAGGGTTTCCCGCCGCCCCCCGACAAAGACCTCGAGAGTCCTTCTTCAACGCGTCTCGAGGCCCTAGTCCCCTCCCGTGACTCGAGAGCCAGGACGCGCTCCCCCTCGCCACGCGCATGGAGACCTGACTTCCCTGGCGCCGCACGAGAGGCTCCCTGAGATCCTCGTCGTGCCTCGGGAGAAAACCCCCACGGGCGCCGCAGCTCGAGGAAACCCCTGAGACGCCCCCGTCCTCGCGAGCTGAGGGCCTTCTTTTCCTGCATGGCCTGGAGAGCAATCCCGGGTCCTCTCTCCAAACGGAAGAGGAGGCTGGACTCCCTTGAGGCCGCTCAGGGGGCTCCAAGAGACCCGCGTCGCGACTCGAGAGGAGAGCGGAGTCCTTGGCTTCCCCTCGAGACGAGGCCTGACTCCCCGGGGGAGCCTGGAATGCAACCCCGAGATCCCTGCCTTCCCTGGAGAGGAAAATTAGGTCCCGGACACACGCTTAGGTGAGGTCTCTTAGGCCCTGCAGTGACTCGAGCGCCACCCCCAGCTTTCCCTCGCAACCCGAGGGGAAGATTGGGCTTCCCAGGGCCAACCCAAGGGGAAGGCTGAGATCCCCGTCGTAACTCGAGAATGCCGCCGCAACTCGAGAAAAACCACGTGGTTCCCACCGCTTGGCAAGATGAGGCCCTTGCCCGCGACGGCGTCTCAAGGGAAGTCCCCTGTTCCGCCCTGAAGGGCGAGACGGTCCCTGACAGCCTTCCTGCGACCCCCAGAAGTCCCCCGACACGCCGGGTTCCACCGAGGGGAACACCGAGGGTCCCGGCACCGCTTCCTCTGAGCCCCTTCTCCCCTCCTGATCGCGACAGGAGAGGCGATTCCCCTGCGTGGTCTGGAAGGGGTTCCCGGCCTTCCCGGCGCACCTCAGGATGAGGCCGGTCTCACGAGGAAATTCGAGACGAGCCACGTGGGTGGGGCCACAGGCCGAACGCCCCCGATTCCCCGGTCCGCTCTTGAGAAGGACCCGAGGCCCGGACCCCTCTTCGAAGGCAACCCTGTGGGTGAAGGCACAACACGAAGGGGCACTGCCACCCCCGTGCATCGTCCGCAAAGACCCGCGGGTTCCACACACAGCTCGACGAGGGGCCTAAGACCCCCTGAGCAACTCGAGAGGCCAGCGGGGTTCCCTTCCTCAGACAAGACGAGGCCTGACTCTCCTGTCCCAACTCTGCAGGGACCCTGCGGTCGGAGTCCGAAACGCAGAGGAAGCCTGAGGTGCCTGCCTCCCCTCGAGGTGAGGCCCTCTTCCGTTGCGCCAGACCCAGCGGAGTCCCGAGGGGCCCCGCCACCTCCACAGGATCCCTCGCCTCTCAGAGGCACCCTGGCAAGTTCCCTAAGGTCCCCGGCAGAAGGCGAGGGACACGAGGGTTTCCCGCCGCCCCCCGACAAAGACCTCGAGAGTCCTTCTTCAACGCGTCTCGAGGCCCTAGTCCCCTCCCGTGACTCGAGAGCCAGGACGCGCTCCCCCTCGCCACGCGCATGGAGACCTGACTTCCCTGGCGCCGCACGAGAGGCTCCCTGAGATCCTCGTCGTGCCTCGGGAGAAAACCCCCACGGGCGCCGCAGCTCGAGGAAACCCCTGAGACGCCCCCGTCCTCGCGAGCTGAGGGCCTTCTTTTCCTGCATGGCCTGGAGAGCAATCCCGGGTCCTCTCTCCAAACGGAAGAGGAGGCTGGACTCCCTTGAGGCCGCTCAGGGGGCTCCAAGAGACCCGCGTCGCGACTCGAGAGGAGAGCGGAGTCCTTGGCTTCCCCTCGAGACGAGGCCTGACTCCCCGGGGGAGCCTGGAATGCAACCCCGAGATCCCTGCCTTCCCTGGAGAGGAAAATTAGGTCCCGGACACACGCTTAGGTGAGGTCTCTTAGGCCCTGCAGTGACTCGAGCGCCACCCCCAGCTTTCCCTCGCAACCCGAGGGGAAGATTGGGCTTCCCAGGGCCAACCCAAGGGGAAGGCTGAGATCCCCGTCGTAACTCGAGAATGCCGCCGCAACTCGAGAAAAACCACGTGGTTCCCACCGCTTGGCAAGATGAGGCCCTTGCCCGCGACGGCGTCTCAAGGGAAGTCCCCTGTTCCGCCCTGAAGGGCGAGACGGTCCCTGACAGCCTTCCTGCGACCCCCAAAAGTCCCCCGACACGCCGGGTTCCCCCGAGGGGAACACCGAGGGTCCCGGCACCGCTTCCTCTGAGCCCCTTCTCCCCTCCTGATCGCGACAGGAGAGGCGATTCCCCTGCGTGGTCTGGAAGGGGTTCCCGGCCTTCCCGGCGCACCTCAGGATGAGGCCGGTCTCACGAGGAAATTCGAGACGAGCCACGTGGGTGGGGCCACAGGCCGAACGCCCCCGATTCCCCGGTCCGCTCTTGAGAAGGACCCGAGGCCCGGACCCCTCTTCGAAGGCAACCCTGTGGGTGAAGGCACAACACGAAGGGGCACTGCCACCCCCGTGCATCGTCCGCAAAGACCCGCGGGTTCCACACACAGCTCGACGAGGGGCCTGAGACCCCCTGAGCAACTCGAGAGGCCAGCGGGGTTCCCTTCCTCAGACAAGACGAGGCCTGACTCTCCTGTCCCAACTCTGCAGGGACCCTGCGGTCGGAGTCCGAAACGCAGAGGAAGCCTGAGGTGCCTGCCTCCCCTCGAGGTGAGGCCCTCTTCCGTTGCGCCAGACCCAGCGGAGTCCCGAGGGGCCCCGCCACCTCCACAGGATCCCTCGCCTCTCAGAGGCACCCTGGGAAGTTCCCTAAGGTCCCCGGCAGAAGGCGAGGGACACGAGGGTTTCCCGCCGCCCCCCGACAAAGACCTCGAGAGTCCTTCTTCAACGCGTCTCGAGGCCCTAGTCCCCTCCCGTGACTCGAGAGCCAGGACGCGCTCCCCCTCGCCACGCGCATGGAGACCTGACTTCCCTGGTGCCGCACGAGAGGCTCCCTGAGATCCTCGTCGTGCCTCGGGAGAAAACCCCCACGGGCGCCGCAGCTCGAGGAAACCCCTGAGACGCCCCCGTCCTCGCGAGCTGAGGGCCTTCTTTTCCTGCATGGCCTGGAGAGCAATCCCGGGTCCTCTCTCCAAACGGAAGAGGAGGCTGGACTCCCTTGAGGCCGCTCAGGGGGCTCCAAGAGACCCGCGTCGCGACTCGAGAGGAGAGCGGAGTCCTTGGCTTCCCCTCGAGACGAGGCCTGACTCCCCGGGGGAGCCTGGAATGCAACCCCGAGATCCCTGCCTTCCCTGGAGAGGAAAATTAGGTCCCGGACACACGCTTAGGTGAGGTCTCTTAGGCCCTGCAGTGACTCGAGCGCCACCCCCAGCTTTCCCTCGCAACCCGAGGGGAAGATTGGGCTTCCCAGGGCCAACCCAAGGGGAAGGCTGAGATCCCCGTCGTAACTCGAGAATGCCGCCGCAACTCGAGAAAAACCACGTGGTTCCCACCGCTTGGCAAGATGAGGCCCTTGCCCGCGACGGCGTCTCAAGGGAAGTCCCCTGTTCCGCCCTGAAGGGCGAGACGGTCCCTGACAGCCTTCCTGCGACCCCCAAAAGTCCCCCGACACGCCGGGTTCCCCCGAGGGGAACACCGAGGGTCCCGGCACCGCTTCCTCTGAGCCCCTTCTCCCCTCCTGATCGCGACAGGAGAGGCGATTCCCCTGCGTGGTCTGGAAGGGGTTCCCGGCCTTCCCGGCGCACCTCAGGATGAGGCCGGTCTCACGAGGAAATTCGAGACGAGCCACGTGGGTGGGGCCACAGGCCGAACGCCCCCGATTCCCCGGTCCGCTCTTGAGAAGGACCCGAGGCCCGGACCCCTCTTCGAAGGCAACCCTGTGGGTGAAGGCACAACACGAAGGGGCACTGCCACCCCCGTGCATCGTCCGCAAAGACCCGCGGGTTCCACACACAGCTCGACGAGGGGCCTGAGACCCCCTGAGCAACTCGAGAGGCCAGCGGGGTTCCCTTCCTCAGACAAGACGAGGCCTGACTCTCCTGTCCCAACTCTGCAGGGACCCTGCGGTCGGAGTCCGAAACGCAGAGGAAGCCTGAGGTGCCTGCCTCCCCTCGAGGTGAGGCCCTCTTCCGTTGCGCCAGACCCAGCGGAGTCCCGAGGGGCCCCGCCACCTCCACAGGATCCCTCGCCTCTCAGAGGCACCCTGGGAAGTTCCCTAAGGTCCCCGGCAGAAGGCGAGGGACACGAGGGTTTCCCGCCGCCCCCCGACAAAGACCTCGAGAGTCCTTCTTCAACGCGTCTCGAGGCCCTAGTCCCCTCCCGTGACTCGAGAGCCAGGACGCGCTCCCCCTCGCCACGCGCATGGAGACCTGACTTCCCTGGCGCCGCACGAGAGGCTCCCTGAGATCCTCGTCGTGCCTCGGGAGAAAACCCCCACGGGCGCCGCAGCTCGAGGAAACCCCTGAGACGCCCCCGTCCTCGCGAGCTGAGGGCCTTCTTTTCCTGCATGGCCTGGAGAGCAATCCCGGGTCCTCTCTCCAAACGGAAGAGGAGGCTGGACTCCCTTGAGGCCGCTCAGGGGGCTCCAAGAGACCCGCGTCGCGACTCGAGAGGAGAGCGGAGTCCTTGGCTTCCCCTCGAGACGAGGCCTGACTCCCCGGGGGAGCCTGGAATGCAACCCCGAGATCCCTGCCTTCCCTGGAGAGGAAAATTAGGTCCCGGACACACGCTTAGGTGAGGTCTCTTAGGCCCTGCAGTGACTCGAGCGCCACCCCCAGCTTTCCCTCGCAACCCGAGGGGAAGATTGGGCTTCCCAGGGCCAACCCAAGGGGAAGGCTGAGATCCCCGTCGTAACTCGAGAATGCCGCCGCAACTCGAGAAAAACCACGTGGTTCCCACCGCTTGGCAAGATGAGGCCCTTGCCCGCGACGGCGTCTCAAGGGAAGTCCCCTGTTCCGCCCTGAAGGGCGAGACGGTCCCTGACAGCCTTCCTGCGACCCCCAAAAGTCCCCCGACACGCCGGGTTCCCCGAGGGGAACACCGAGGGTCCCGGCACCGCTTCCTCTGAGCCCCTTCTCCCCTCCTGATCGCGACAGGAGAGGCGATTCCCCTGCGTGGTCTGGAAGGGGTTCCCGGCCTTCCCGGCGCACCTCAGGATGAGGCCGGTCTCACGAGGAAATTCGAGACGAGCCACGTGGGTGGGGCCACAGGCCGAACGCCCCCGATTCCCCGGTCCGCTCTTGAGAAGGACCCGAGGCCCGGACCCCTCTTCGAAGGCAACCCTGTGGGTGAAGGCACAACACGAAGGGGCACTGCCACCCCCGTGCATCGTCCGCAAAGACCCGCGGGTTCCACACACAGCTCGACGAGGGGCCTGAGACCCCCTGAGCAACTCGAGAGGCCAGCGGGGTTCCCTTCCTCAGACAAGACGAGGCCTGACTCTCCTGTCCCAACTCTGCAGGGACCCTGCGGTCGGAGTCCGAAACGCAGAGGAAGCCTGAGGTGCCTGCCTCCCCTCGAGGTGAGGCCCTCTTCCGTTGCGCCAGACCCAGCGGAGTCCCGAGGGGCCCCGCCACCTCCACAGGATCCCTCGCCTCTCAGAGGCACCCTGGGAAGTTCCCTAAGGTCCCCGGCAGAAGGCGAGGGACACGAGGGTTTCCCGCCGCCCCCCGACAAAGACCTCGAGAGTCCTTCTTCAACGCGTCTCGAGGCCCTAGTCCCCTCCCGTGACTCGAGAGCCAGGACGCGCTCCCCCTCGCCACGCGCATGGAGACCTGACTTCCCTGGCGCCGCACGAGAGGCTCCCTGAGATCCTCGTCGTGCCTCGGGAGAAAACCCCCACGGGCGCCGCAGCTCGAGGAAATCCCTGAGACGCCCCCGTCCTCGCGAGCTGAGGGCCTTCTTTTCCTGCATGGCCTGGAGAGCAATCCCGGGTCCTCTCTCCAAACGGAAGAGGAGGCTGGACTCCCTTGAGGCCGCTCAGGGGGCTCCAAGAGACCCGCGTCGCGACTCGAGAGGAGAGCGGAGTCCTTGGCTTCCCCTCGAGACGAGGCCTGACTCCCCGGGGGAGCCTGGAATGCAACCCCGAGATCCCTGCCTTCCCTGGAGAGGAAAATTAGGTCCCGGACACACGCTTAGGTGAGGTCTCTTAGGCCCTGCAGTGACTCGAGCGCCACCCCCAGCTTTCCCTCGCAACCCGAGGGGAAGATTGGGCTTCCCAGGGCCAACCCAAGGGGAAGGCTGAGATCCCCGTCGTAACTCGAGAATGCCGCCGCAACTCGAGAAAAACCACGTGGTTCCCACCGCTTGGCAAGATGAGGCCCTTGCCCGCGACGGCGTCTCAAGGGAAGTCCCCTGTTCCGCCCTGAAGGGCGAGACGGTCCCTGACAGCCTTCCTGCGACCCCCAAAAGTCCCCCGACACGCCGGGTTCCCCCGAGGGGAACACCGAGGGTCCCGGCACCGCTTCCTCTGAGCCCCTTCTCCCCTCCTGATCGCGACAGGAGAGGCGATTCCCCTGCGTGGTCTGGAAGGGGTTCCCGGCCTTCCCGGCGCACCTCAGGATGAGGCCGGTCTCACGAGGAAATTCGAGACGAGCCACGTGGGTGGGGCCACAGGCCGAACGCCCCCGATTCCCCGGTCCGCTCTTGAGAAGGACCCGAGGCCCGGACCCCTCTTCGAAGGCAACCCTGTGGGTGAAGGCACAACACGAAGGGGCACTGCCACCCCCGTGCATCGTCCGCAAAGACCCGCGGGTTCCACACACAGCTCGACGAGGGGCCTGAGACCCCCTGAGCAACTCGAGAGGCCAGCGGGGTTCCCTTCCTCAGACAAGACGAGGCCTGACTCTCCTGTCCCAACTCTGCAGGGACCCTGCGGTCGGAGTCCGAAACGCAGAGGAAGCCTGAGGTGCCTGCCTCCCCTCGAGGTGAGGCCCTCTTCCGTTGCGCCAGACCCAGCGGAGTCCCGAGGGGCCCCGCCACCTCCACAGGATCCCTCGCCTCTCAGAGGCACCCTGGGAAGTTCCCTAAGGTCCCCGGCAGAAGGCGAGGGACACGAGGGTTTCCCGCCGCCCCCCGACAAAGACCTCGAGAGTCCTTCTTCAACGCGTCTCGAGGCCCTAGTCCCCTCCCGTGACTCGAGAGCCAGGACGCGCTCCCCCTCGCCACGCGCATGGAGACCTGACTTCCCTGGCGCCGCACGAGAGGCTCCCTGAGATCCTCGTCGTGCCTCGGGAGAAAACCCCCACGGGCGCCGCAGCTCGAGGAAACCCCTGAGACGCCCCCGTCCTCGCGAGCTGAGGGCCTTCTTTTCCTGCATGGCCTGGAGAGCAATCCCGGGTCCTCTCTCCAAACGGAAGAGGAGGCTGGACTCCCTTGAGGCCGCTCAGGGGGCTCCAAGAGACCCGCGTCGCGACTCGAGAGGAGAGCGGAGTCCTTGGCTTCCCCTCGAGACGAGGCCTGACTCCCCGGGGGAGCCTGGAATGCAACCCCGAGATCCCTGCCTTCCCTGGAGAGGAAAATTAGGTCCCGGACACACGCTTAGGTGAGGTCTCTTAGGCCCTGCAGTGACTCGAGCGCCACCCCCAGCTTTCCCTCGCAACCCGAGGGGAAGATTGGGCTTCCCAGGGCCAACCCAAGGGGAAGGCTGAGATCCCCGTCGTAACTCGAGAATGCCGCCGCAACTCGAGAAAAACCACGTGGTTCCCACCGCTTGGCAAGATGAGGCCCTTGCCCGCGACGGCGTCTCAAGGGAAGTCCCCTGTTCCGCCCTGAAGGGCGAGACGGTCCCTGACAGCCTTCCTGCGACCCCCAAAAGTCCCCCGACACGCCGGGTTCCCCCGAGGGGAACACCGAGGGTCCCGGCACCGCTTCCTCTGAGCCCCTTCTCCCCTCCTGATCGCGACAGGAGAGGCGATTCCCCTGCGTGGTCTGGAAGGGGTTCCCGGCCTTCCCGGCGCACCTCAGGATGAGGCCGGTCTCACGAGGAAATTCGAGACGAGCCACGTGGGTGGGGCCACAGGCCGAACGCCCCCGATTCCCCGGTCCGCTCTTGAGAAGGACCCGAGGCCCGGACCCCTCTTCGAAGGCAACCCTGTGGGTGAAGGCACAACACGAAGGGGCACTGCCACCCCCGTGCATCGTCCGCAAAGACCCGCGGGTTCCACACACAGCTCGACGAGGGGCCTGAGACCCCCTGAGCAACTCGAGAGGCCAGCGGGGTTCCCTTCCTCAGACAAGACGAGGCCTGACTCTCCTGTCCCAACTCTGCAGGGACCCTGCGGTCGGAGTCCGAAACGCAGAGGAAGCCTGAGGTGCCTGCCTCCCCTCGAGGTGAGGCCCTCTTCCGTTGCGCCAGACCCAGCGGAGTCCCGAGGGGCCCCGCCACCTCCACAGGATCCCTCGCCTCTCAGAGGCACCCTGGGAAGTTCCCTAAGGTCCCCGGCAGAAGGCGAGGGACACGAGGGTTTCCCGCCGCCCCCCGACAAAGACCTCGAGAGTCCTTCTTCAACGCGTCTCGAGGCCCTAGTCCCCTCCCGTGACTCGAGAGCCAGGACGCGCTCCCCCTCGCCACGCGCATGGAGACCTGACTTCCCTGGCGCCGCACGAGAGGCTCCCTGAGATCCTCGTCGTGCCTCGGGAGAAAACCCCCACGGGCGCCGCAGCTCGAGGAAACCCCTGAGACGCCCCCGTCCTCGCGAGCTGAGGGCCTTCTTTTCCTGCATGGCCTGGAGAGCAATCCCGGGTCCTCTCTCCAAACGGAAGAGGAGGCTGGACTCCCTTGAGGCCGCTCAGGGGGCTCCAAGAGACCCGCGTCGCGACTCGAGAGGAGAGCGGAGTCCTTGGCTTCCCCTCGAGACGAGGCCTGACTCCCCGGGGGAGCCTGGAATGCAACCCCGAGATCCCTGCCTTCCCTGGAGAGGAAAATTAGGTCCCGGACACACGCTTAGGTGAGGTCTCTTGGGCCCTGCAGTGACTCGAGCGCCACCCCCAGCTTTCCCTCGCAACCCGAAGGGAAGATTGGGCTTTCCAGGGCCAACCCAAGGGGAAGGCTGAGATCCCCGTCGTAACTCGAGAATGCCGCCGCAACTCGAGAAAAACCACGTGGTTCCCACCGCTTGGCAAGATGAGGCCCTTGCCCGCGACGGCGTCTCAAGGGAAGTCCCCTGTTCCGCCCTGAAGGGCGAGACGGTCCCTGACAGCCTTCCTGCGACCCCCGAAAGTCCCCCGACACGCCGGGTTCCCCCGAGGGGAACACCGAGGGTCCCGGCACCGCTTCCTCTGAGCCCCTTCTCCCCTCCTGATGGCGACAGGAGAGGCGATTCCCCTGCGTGGTCTGGAAGGGGTTCCCGGCCTTCCCGGCGCACCTCAGGATGAGGCCGGTCTCACGAGGAAATTCGAGACGAGCCACGTGGGTGGGGCCACAGGCCAAACGCCCCCGATTCCCCGGTCCGCTCTTGAGAAGGACCCGAGGCCCGGACCCCTCTTCGAAGGCAACCCTGTGGGTGAAGGCACAACACGAAGGGGCACTGCCACCCCCGTGCATCGTCCGCAAAGACCCGCGGGTTCCACACACAGCTCGACGAGGGGCCTGAGACCCCCTGAGCAACTCGAGAGGCCAGCGGGGTTCCCTTCCTCAGACAAGACGAGGCCTGACTCTCCTGTCCCAACTCTGCAGGGACCCTGCGGTCGGAGTCCGAAACGCAGAGGAAGCCTGAGGTGCCTGCCTCCCCTCGAGGTGAGGCCCTCTTCCGTTGCGCCAGACCCAGCGGAGTCCCGAGGGGCCCCGCCACCTCCACAGGATCCCTCGCCTCTCAGAGGCACCCTGGGAAGTTCCCTAAGGTCCCCGGCAGAAGGCGAGGGACACGAGGGTTTCCCGCCGCCCCCCGACAAAGACCTCGAGAGTCCTTCTTCAACGCGTCTCGAGGCCCTAGTCCCCTCCCGTGACTCGAGAGCCAGGACGCGCTCCCCCTCGCCACGCGCATGGAGACCTGACTTCCCTGGCGCCGCACAAGAGGCTCCCTGAGATCCTCGTCGTGCCTCGGGAGAAAACCCCCACGGGCGCCGCAGCTCGAGGAAACCCCTGAGACGCCCCCGTCCTCGCGAGCTGAGGGCCTTCTTTTCCTGCATGGCCTGGAGAGCAATCCCGGGTCCTCTCTCCAAACGGAAGAGGAGGCTGGACTCCCTTGAGGCCGCTCAGGGGGCTCCAAGAGACCCGCGTCGCGACTCGAGAGGAGAGCGGAGTCCTTGGCTTCCCCTCGAGACGAGGCCTGACTCCCCGGGGGAGCCTGGAATGCAACCCCGAGATCCCTGCCTTCCCTGGAGAGGAAAATTAGGTCCCGGACACACGCTTAGGTGAGGTCTCTTAGGCCCTGCAGTGACTCGAGCGCCACCCCCAGCTTTCCCTCGCAACCCGAGGGGAAGATTGGGCTTCCCAGGGCCAACCCAAGGGGAAGGCTGAGATCCCCGTCGTAACTCGAGAATGCCGCCGCAACTCGAGAAAAACCACGTGGTTCCCACCGCTTGGCAAGATGAGGCCCTTGCCCGCGACGGCGTCTCAAGGGAAGTCCCCTGTTCCGCCCTGAAGGGCGAGACGGTCCCTGACAGCCTTCCTGCGACCCCCAAAAGTCCCCCGACACGCCGGGTTCCCCCGAGGGGAACACCGAGGGTCCCGGCACCGCTTCCTCTGAGCCCCTTCTCCCCTCCTGATCGCGACAGGAGAGGCGATTCCCCTGCGTGGTCTGGAAGGGGTTCCCGGCCTTCCCGGCGCACCTCAGGATGAGGCCGGTCTCACGAGGAAATTCGAGACGAGCCACGTGGGTGGGGCCACAGGCCGAACGCCCCCGATTCCCCGGTCCGCTCTTGAGAAGGACCCGAGGCCCGGACCCCTCTTCGAAGGCAACCCTGTGGGTGAAGGCACAACACGAAGGGGCACTGCCACCCCCGTGCATCGTCCGCAAAGACCCGCGGGTTCCACACACAGCTCGACGAGGGGCCTGAGACCCCCTGAGCAACTCGAGAGGCCAGCGGGGTTCCCTTCCTCAGACAAGACGAGGCCTGACTCTCCTGTCCCAACACTGCAGGGACCCTGCGGTCGGAGTCCGAAACGCAGAGGAAGCCTGAGGTGCCTGCCTCCCCTCGAGGTGAGGCCCTCTTCCGTTGCGCCAGACCCAGCGGAGTCCCGAGGGGCCCCGCCACCTCCACAGGATCCCTCGCCTCTCAGAGGCACCCTGGGAAGTTCCCTAAGGTCCCCGGCAGAAGGCGAGGGAAACGAGGGTTTCCCGCCGCCCCCCGACAAAGACCTCGAGAGTCCTTCTTCAACGCGTCTCGAGGCCCTAGTCCCCTCCCGTGACTCGAGAGCCAGGCCGCGCTCCCCCTCGCCACGCGCATGGAGACCTGACTTCCCTGGCGCCGCACGAGAGGCTCCCTGAGATCCTCGTCGTGCCTCGGGAGAAAACCCCCACGGGCGCCGCAGCTCGAGGAAACCCCTGAGACGCCCCCGTCCTCGCGAGCTGAGGGCCTTCTTTTCCTGCATGGCCTGGAGAGCAATCCCGGGTCCTCTCTCCAAACGGAAGAGGAGGCTGGACTCCCTTGAGGCCGCTCAGGGGGCTCCAAGAGACCCGCGTCGCGACTCGAGAGGAGAGCGGAGTCCTTGGCTTCCCCTCGAGACGAGGCCTGACTCCCCGGGGGAGCCTGGAATGCAACCCCGAGATCCCTGCCTTCCCTGGAGAGGAAAATTAGGTCCCGGACACACGCTTAGGTGAGGTCTCTTGGGCCCTGCAGTGACTCGAGCGCCACCCCCAGCTTTCCCTCGCAACCCGAGGGGAAGATTGGGCTTCCCAGGGCCAACCCAAGGGGAAGGCTGAGATCCCCGTCGTAACTCGAGAATGCCGCCGCAACTCGAGAAAAACCACGTGGTTCCCACCGCTTGGTAAGATGAGGCCCTTGCCCGCGACGGCGTCTCAAGGGAAGTCCCCTGTTCCGCCCTGAAGGGCGAGACGGTCCCTGACAGCCTTCCTGCGACCCCCAGAAGTCCCCCGACACGCCGGGTTCCCCCGAGGGGAACACCGAGGGTCCCGGCACCGCTTCCTCTGAGCCCCTTCTCCCCTCCTGATGGCGACAGGAGAGGCGATTCCCCTGCGTGGTCTGGAAGGGGTTCCCGGCCTTCCCGGCGCACCTCAGGATGAGGCCGGTCTCACGAGGAAATTCGAGACGAGCCACGTGGGTGGGGCCACAGGCCGAACGCCCCCGATTCCCCGGTCCGCTCTTGAGAAGGACCCGAGGCCCGGACCCCTCTTCGAAGGCAACCCTGTGGGTGAAGGCACAACACGAAGGGGCACTGCCACCCCCGTGCATCGTCCGCAAAGACCCGCGGGTTCCACACACAGCTCGACGAGGGGCCTGAGACCCCCTGAGCAACTCGAGAGGCCAGCGGGGTTCCCTTCCTCAGACAAGACGAGGCCTGACTCTCCTGTCCCAACTCTGCAGGGACCCTGCGGTCGGAGTCCGAAACGCAGAGGAAGCCTGAGGTGCCTGCCTCCCCTCGAGGTGAGGCCCTCTTCCGTTGCGCCAGACCCAGCGGAGTCCCGAGGGGCCCCGCCACCTCCACAGGATCCCTCGCCTCTCAGAGGCACCCTGGGAAGTTCCCTAAGGTCCCCGGCAGAAGGCGAGGGAAACGAGGGTTTCCCGCCGCCCCCCGACAAAGACCTCGAGAGTCCTTCTTCAACGCGTCTCGAGGCCCTAGTCCCCTCCCGTGACTCGAGAGCCAGGACGCGCTCCCCCTCGCCACGCGCATGGAGACCTGACTTCCCTGGCGCCGCACGAGAGGCTCCCTGAGATCCTCGTCGTGCCTCGGGAGAAAACCCCCACGGGCGCCGCAGCTCGAGCAAACCCCTGAGACGCCCCCGTCCTCGCGAGCTGAGGGCCTTCTTTTCCTGCATGGCCTGGAGAGCAATCCCGGGTCCTCTCTCCAAACGGAAGAGGAGGCTGGACTCCCTTGAGGCCGCTCAGGGGGCTCCAAGAGACCCGCGTCGCGACTCGAGAGGAGAGCGGAGTCCTTGGCTTCCCCTCGAGACGAGGCCTGACTCCCCGGGGGAGCCTGGAATGCAACCCCGAGATCCCTGCCTTCCCTGGAGAGGAAAATTAGGTCCCGGACACACGCTTAGGTGAGGTCTCTTGGGCCCTGCAGTGACTCGAGCGCCACCCCCAGCTTTCCCTCGCAACCCGAGGGGAAGATTGGGCTTCCCAGGGCCAACCCAAGGGGAAGGCTGAGATCCCCGTCGTAACTCGAGAATGCCGCCGCAACTCGAGAAAAACCACGTGGTTCCCACCGCTTGGCAAGATGAGGCCCTTGCCCGCGACGGCGTCTCAAGGGAAGTCCCCTGTTCCGCCCTGAAGGGCGAGACGGTCCCTGACAGCCTTCCTGCGACCCCCAGAAGTCCCCCGACACGCCGGGTTCCCCCGAGGGGAACACCGAGGGTCCCGGCACCGCTTCCTCTGAGCCCCTTCTCCCCTCCTGATCGCGACAGGAGAGGCGATTCCCCTGCGTGGTCTGGAAGGGGTTCCCGGCCTTCCCGGCGCACCTCAGGATGAGGCCGGTCTCACGAGGAAATTCGAGACGAGCCACGTGGGTGGGGCCACAGGCCGAACGCCCCCGATTCCCCGGTCCGCTCTTGAGAAGGACCCGAGGCCCGGACCCCTCTTCGAAGGCAACCCTGTGGGTGAAGGCACAACACGAAGGGGCACTGCCACCCCCGTGCATCGTCCGCAAAGACCCGCGGGTTCCACACACAGCTCGACGAGGGGCCTGAGACCCCCTGAGCAACTCGAGAGGCCAGCGGGGTTCCCTTCCTCAGACAAGACGAGGCCTGACTCTCCTGTCCCAACTCTGCAGGGACCCTGCGGTCGGAGTCCGAAACGCAGAGGAAGCCTGAGGTGCCTGCCTCCCCTCGAGGTGAGGCCCTCTTCCGTTGCGCCAGACCCAGCGGAGTCCCGAGGGGCCCCGCCACCTCCACAGGATCCCTCGCCTCTCAGAGGCACCCTGGGAAGTTCCCTAAGGTCCCCGGCAGAAGGCGAGGGAAACGAGGGTTTCCCGCCGCCCCCCGACAAAGACCTCGAGAGTCCTTCTTCAACGCGTCTCGAGGCCCTAGTCCCCTCCCGTGACTCGAGAGCCAGGACGCGCTCCCCCTCGCCACGCGCATGGAGACCTGACTTCCCTGGCGCCGCACGAGAGGCTCCCTGAGATCCTCGTCGTGCCTCGGGAGAAAACCCCCACGGGCGCCGCAGCTCGAGGAAACCCCTGAGACGCCCCCGTCCTCGCGAGCTGAGGGCCTTCTTTTCCTGCATGGCCTGGAGAGCAATCCCGGGTCCTCTCTCCAAACGGAAGAGGAGGCTGGACTCCCTTGAGGCCGCTCAGGGGGCTCCAAGAGACCCGCGTCGCGACTCGAGAGCAGAGCGGAGTCCTTGGCTTCCCCTCGAGACGAGGCCTGACTCCCCGGGGGAGCCTGGAATGCAACCCCGAGATCCCTGCCTTCCCTGGAGAGGAAAATTAGGTCCCGGACACACGCTTAGGTGAGGTCTCTTGGGCCCTGCAGTGACTCGAGCGCCACCCCCAGCTTTCCCTCGCAACCCGAGGGGAAGATTGGGCTTCCCAGGGCCAACCCAAGGGGAAGGCTGAGATCCCCGTCGTAACTCGAGAATGCCGCCGCAACTCGAGAAAAACCACGTGGTTCCCACCGCTTGGCAAGATGAGGCCCTTGCCCGCGACGGCATCTCAAGGGAAGTCCCCTGTTCCGCCCTGAAGGGCGAGACGGTCCCTGACAGCCTTCCTGCGACCCCCAGAAGTCCCCCGACACGCCGGGTTCCCCCGAGGGGAACACCGAGTGTCCCGGCACCGCTTCCTCTGAGCCCCTTCTCCCCTCCTGATCGCGACAGGAGAGGCGATTCCCCTGCGTGGTCTGGAAGGGGTTCCCGGCCTTCCCGGCGCACCTCAGGATGAGGCCGGTCTCACGAGGAAATTCGAGACGAGCCACGTGGGTGGGGCCACAGGCCGAACGCCCCCGATTCCCCGGTCCGCTCTTGAGAAGGACCCGAGGCCCGGACCCCTCTTCGAAGGCAACCCTGTGGGTGAAGGCACAACACGAAGGGGCACTGCCACCCCCGTGCATCGTCCGCAAAGACCCGCGGGTTCCACACACAGCTCGACGAGGGGCCTGAGACCCCCTGAGCAACTCGAGAGGCCAGCGGGGTTCCCTTCCTCAGACAAGACGAGGCCTGACTCTCCTGTCCCAACTCTGCAGGGACCCTGCGGTCGGAGTCCGAAACGCAGAGGAAGCCTGAGGTGCCTGCCTCCCCTCGAGGTGAGGCCCTCTTCCGTTGCGCCAGACCCAGCGGAGTCCCGAGGGGCCCCGCCACCTCCACAGGATCCCTCGCCTCTCAGAGGCACCCTGGGAAGTTCCCTAAGGTCCCCGGCAGAAGGCGAGGGACACGAGGGTTTCCCGCCGCCCCCCGACAAAGACCTCGAGAGTCCTTCTTCAACGCGTCTCGAGGCCCTAGTCCCCTCCCGTGACTCGAGAGCCAGGACGCGCTCCCCCTCGCCACGCGCATGGAGACCTGACTTCCCTGGCGCCGCACGAGAGGCTCCCTGAGATCCTCGTCGTGCCTCGGGAGAAAACCCCCACGGGCGCCGCAGCTCGAGGAAACCCCTGAGACGCCCCCGTCCTCGCGAGCTGAGGGCCTTCTTTTCCTGCATGGCCTGGAGAGCAATCCCGGGTCCTCTCTCCAAACGGAAGAGGAGGCTGGACTCCCTTGAGGCCGCTCAGGGGGCTCCAAGAGACCCGCGTCGCGACTCGAGAGGAGAGCGGAGTCCTTGGCTTCCCCTCGAGACGAGGCCTGACTCCCCGGGGGAGCCTGGAATGCAACCCCGAGATCCCTGCCTTCCCTGGAGAGGAAAATTAGGTCCCGGACACACGCTTAGGTGAGGTCTCTTAGGCCCTGCAGTGACTCGAGCGCCACCCCCAGCTTTCCCTCGCAACCCGAGGGGAAGATTGGGCTTCCCAGGGCCAACCCAAGGGGAAGGCTGAGATCCCCGTCGTAACTCGAGAATGCCGCCGCAACTCGAGAAAAACCACGTGGTTCCCACCGCTTGGCAAGATGAGGCCCTTGCCCGCGACGGCGTCTCAAGGGAAGTCCCCTGTTCCGCCCTGAAGGGCGAGACGGTCCCTGACAGCCTTCCTGCGACCCCCAAAAGTCCCCCGACACGCCGGGTTCCCCCGAGGGGAACACCGAGGGTCCCGGCACCGCTTCCTCTGAGCCCCTTCTCCCCTCCTGATCGCGACAGGAGAGGCGATTCCCCTGCGTGGTCTGGAAGGGGTTCCCGGCCTTCCCGGCGCACCTCAGGATGAGGCCGGTCTCACGAGGAAATTCGAGACGAGCCACGTGGGTGGGGCCACAGGCCGAACGCCCCCGATTCCCCGGTCCGCTCTTGAGAAGGACCCGAGGCCCGGACCCCTCTTCGAAGGCAACCCTGTGGGTGAAGGCACAACACGAAGGGGCACTGCCACCCCCGTGCATCGTCCGCAAAGACCCGCGGGTTCCACACACAGCTCGACGAGGGGCCTGAGACCCCCTGAGCAACTCGAGAGGCCAGCGGGGTTCCCTTCCTCAGACAAGACGAGGCCTGACTCTCCGGTCCCAACACTGCAGGGACCCTGCGGTCGGAGTCCGAAACGCAGAGGAAGCCTGAGGTGCCTGCCTCCCCTCGAGGTGAGGCCCTCTTCCGTTGCGCCAGACCCAGCGGAGTCCCGAGGGGCCCCGCCACCTCCACAGGATCCCTCGCCTCTCAGAGGCACCCTGGGAAGTTCCCTAAGGTCCCCGGCAGAAGGCGAGGGAAACGAGGGTTTCCCGCCGCCCCCCGACAAAGACCTCGAGAGTCCTTCTTCAACGCGTCTCGAGGCCCTAGTCCCCTCCCGTGACTCGAGAGCCAGGACGCGCTCCCCCTCGCCACGCGCATGGAGACCTGACTTCCCTGGCGCCGCACGAGAGGCTCCCTGAGATCCTCGTCGTGCCTCGGGAGAAAACCCCCACGGGCGCCGCAGCTCGAGGAAACCCCTGAGACGCCCCCGTCCTCGCGAGCTGAGGGCCTTCTTTTCCTGCATGGCCTGGAGAGCAATCCCGGGTCCTCTCTCCAAACGGAAGAGGAGGCTGGACTCCCTTGAGGCCGCTCAGGGGGCTCCAAGAGACCCGCGTCGCGACTCGAGAGGAGAGCGGAGTCCTTGGCTTCCCCTCGAGACGAGGCCTGACTCCCCGGGGGAGCCTGGAATGCAACCCCGAGATCCCTGCCTTCCCTGGAGAGGAAAATTAGGTCCCGGACACACGCTTAGGTGAGGTCTCTTGGGCCCTGCAGTGACTCGAGCGCCACCCCCAGCTTTCCCTCGCAACCCGAGGGGAAGATTGGGCTTCCCAGGGCCAACCCAAGGGGAAGGCTGAGATCCCCGTCGTAACTCGAGAATGCCGCCGCAACTCGAGAAAAACCACGTGGTTCCCACCGCTTGGTAAGATGAGGCCCTTGCCCGCGACGGCGTCTCAAGGGAAGTCCCCTGTTCCGCCCTGAAGGGCGAGACGGTCCCTGACAGCCTTCCTGCGACCCCCAGAAGTCCCCCGACACGCCGGGTTCCCCCGAGGGGAACACCGAGGGTCCCGGCACCGCTTCCTCTGAGCCCCTTCTCCCCTCCTGATGGCGACAGGAGAGGCGATTCCCCTGCGTGGTCTGGAAGGGGTTCCCGGCCTTCCCGGCGCACCTCAGGATGAGGCCGGTCTCACGAGGAAATTCGAGACGAGCCACGTGGGTGGGGCCACAGGCCGAACGCCCCCGATTCCCCGGTCCGCTCTTGAGAAGGACCCGAGGCCCGGACCCCTCTTCGAAGGCAACCCTGTGGGTGAAGGCACAACACGAAGGGGCACTGCCACCCCCGTGCATCGTCCGCAAAGACCCGCGGGTTCCACACACAGCTCGACGAGGGGCCTGAGACCCCCTGAGCAACTCGAGAGGCCAGCGGGGTTCCCTTCCTCAGACAAGACGAGGCCTGACTCTCCTGTCCCAACTCTGCAGGGACCCTGCGGTCGGAGTCCGAAACGCAGAGGAAGCCTGAGGTGCCTGCCTCCCCTCGAGGTGAGGCCCTCTTCCGTTGCGCCAGACCCAGCGGAGTCCCGAGGGGCCCCGCCACCTCCACAGGATCCCTCGCCTCTCAGAGGCACCCTGGGAAGTTCCCTAAGGTCCCCGGCAGAAGGCGAGGGAAACGAGGGTTTCCCGCCGCCCCCCGACAAAGACCTCGAGAGTCCTTCTTCAACGCGTCTCGAGGCCCTAGTCCCCTCCCGTGACTCGAGAGCCAGGACGCGCTCCCCCTCGCCACGCGCATGGAGACCTGACTTCCCTGGCGCCGGACGAGAGGCTCCCTGAGATCCTCGTCGTGCCTCGGGAGAAAACCCCCACGGGCGCCGCAGCTCGAGCAAAGCCCTGAGACGCCCCCGTCCTCGCGAGCTGAGGGCCTTCTTTTCCTGCATGGCCTGGAGAGCAATCCCGGGTCCTCTCTCCAAACGGAAGAGGAGGCTGGACTCCCTTGAGGCCGCTCAGGGGGCTCCAAGAGACCCGCGTCGCGACTCGAGAGGAGAGCGGAGTCCTTGGCTTCCCCTCGAGACGAGGCCTGACTCCCCGGGGGAGCCTGGAATGCAACCCCGAGATCCCTGCCTTCCCTGGAGAGGAAAATTAGGTCCCGGACACACGCTTAGGTGAGGTCTCTTGGGCCCTGCAGTGACTCGAGCGCCACCCCCAGCTTTCCCTCGCAACCCGAGGGGAAGATTGGGCTTCCCAGGGCCAACCCAAGGGGAAGGCTGAGATCCCCGTCGTAACTCGAGAATGCCGCCGCAACTCGAGAAAAACCACGTGGTTCCCACCGCTTGGCAAGATGAGGCCCTTGCCCGCGACGGCGTCTCAAGGGAAGTCCCCTGTTCCGCCCTGAAGGGCGAGACGGTCCCTGACAGCCTTCCTGCGACCCCCAGAAGTCCCCCGACACGCCGGGTTCCCCCGAGGGGAACACCGAGGGTCCCGGCACCGCTTCCTCTGAGCCCCTTCTCCCCTCCTGATCGCGACAGGAGAGGCGATTCCCCTGCGTGGTCTGGAAGGGGTTCCCGGCCTTCCCGGCGCACCTCAGGATGAGGCCGGTCTCACGAGGAAATTCGAGACGAGCCACGTGGGTGGGGCCACAGGCCGAACGCCCCCGATTCCCCGGTCCGCTCTTGAGAAGGACCCGAGGCCCGGACCCCTCTTCGAAGGCAACCCTGTGGGTGAAGGCACAACACGAAGGGGCACTGCCACCCCCGTGCATCGTCCGCAAAGACCCGCGGGTTCCACACACAGCTCGACGAGGGGCCTGAGACCCCCTGAGCAACTCGAGAGGCCAGCGGGGTTCCCTTCCTCAGACAAGACGAGGCCTGACTCTCCTGTCCCAACTCTGCAGGGACCCTGCGGTCGGAGTCCGAAACGCAGAGGAAGCCTGAGGTGCCTGCCTCCCCTCGAGGTGAGGCCCTCTTCCGTTGCGCCAGACCCAGCGGAGTCCCGAGGGGCCCCGCCACCTCCACAGGATCCCTCGCCTCTCAGAGGCACCCTGGGAAGTTCCCTAAGGTCCCCGGCAGAAGGCGAGGGAAACGAGGGTTTCCCGCCGCCCCCCGACAAAGACCTCGAGAGTCCTTCTTCAACGCGTCTCGAGGCCCTAGTCCCCTCCCGTGACTCGAGAGCCAGGACGCGCTCCCCCTCGCCACGCGCATGGAGACCTGACTTCCCTGGCGCCGCACGAGAGGCTCCCTGAGATCCTCGTCGTGCCTCGGGAGAAAACCCCCACGGGCGCCGCAGCTCGAGGAAACCCCTGAGACGCCCCCGTCCTCGCGAGCTGAGGGCCTTCTTTTCCTGCATGGCCTGGAGAGCAATCCCGGGTCCTCTCTCCAAACGGAAGAGGAGGCTGGACTCCCTTGAGGCCGCTCAGGGGGCTCCAAGAGACCCGCGTCGCGACTCGAGAGCAGAGCGGAGTCCTTGGCTTCCCCTCGAGACGAGGCCTGACTCCCCGGGGGAGCCTGGAATGCAACCCCGAGATCCCTGCCTTCCCTGGAGAGGAAAATTAGGTCCCGGACACACGCTTAGGTGAGGTCTCTTGGGCCCTGCAGTGACTCGAGCGCCACCCCCAGCTTTCCCTCGCAACCCGAGGGGAAGATTGGGCTTCCCAGGGCCAACCCAAGGGGAAGGCTGAGATCCCCGTCGTAACTCGAGAATGCCGCCGCAACTCGAGAAAAACCACGTGGTTCCCACCGCTTGGCAAGATGAGGCCCTTGCCCGCGACGGCATCTCAAGGGAAGTCCCCTGTTCCGCCCTGAAGGGCGAGATGGTCCCTGACAGCCTTCCTGCGACCCCCAGAAGTCCCCCGACACGCCGGGTTCCCCGAGGGGAACACCGAGTGTCCCGGCACCGCTTCCTCTGAGCCCCTTCTCCCCTCCTGATCGCGACAGGAGAGGCGATTCCCCTGCGTGGTCTGGAAGGGGTTCCCGGCCTTCCCGGCGCACCTCAGGATGAGGCCGGTCTCACGAGGAAATTCGAGACGAGCCACGTGGGTGGGGCCACAGGCCGAACGCCCCCGATTCCCCGGTCCGCTCTTGAGAAGGACCCGAGGCCCGGACCCCTCTTCGAAGGCAACCCTGTGGGTGAAGGCACAACACGAAGGGGCACTGCCACCCCCGTGCATCGTCCGCAAAGACCCGCGGGTTCCACACACAGCTCGACGAGGGGCCTGAGACCCCCTGAGCAACTCGAGAGGCCAGCGGGGTTCCCTTCCTCAGACAAGACGAGGCCTGACTCTCCTGTCCCAACTCTGCAGGGACCCTGCGGTCGGAGTCCGAAACGCAGAGGAAGCCTGAGGTGCCTGCCTCCCCTCGAGGTGAGGCCCTCTTCCGTTGC
Organism: Bubalus kerabau; assembly: GCF_029407905.1. Lineage (NCBI taxonomy): Eukaryota > Metazoa > Chordata > Mammalia > Artiodactyla > Bovidae > Bubalus > Bubalus kerabau. The sequence continues at coordinate 5,801,808 of NW_026577881.1, read as the reverse complement.
GCCAGACCCAGCGGAGTCCCGAGGGGCCCCGCCACCTCCACAGGATCCCTCGCCTCTCAGAGGCACCCTGGGAAGTTCCCTAAGGTCCCCGGCAGAAGGCGAGGGACACGAGGGTTTCCCGCCGCCCCCCGACAAAGACCTCGAGAGTCCTTCTTCAACGCGTCTCGAGGCCCTAGTCCCCTCCCGTGACTCGAGAGCCAGGACGCGCTCCCCCTCGCCACGCGCATGGAGACCTGACTTCCCTGGCGCCGCACGAGAGGCTCCCTGAGATCCTCGTCGTGCCTCGGGAGAAAACCCCCACGGGCGCCGCAGCTCGAGGAAACCCCTGAGACGCCCCCGTCCTCGCGAGCTGAGGGCCTTCTTTTCCTGCATGGCCTGGAGAGCAATCCCGGGTCCTCTCTCCAAACGGAAGAGGAGGCTGGACTCCCTTGAGGCCGCTCAGGGGGCTCCAAGAGACCCGCGTCGCGACTCGAGAGGAGAGCGGAGTCCTTGGCTTCCCCTCGAGACGAGGCCTGACTCCCCGGGGGAGCCTGGAATGCAACCCCGAGATCCCTGCCTTCCCTGGAGAGGAAAATTAGGTCCCGGACACACGCTTAGGTGAGGTCTCTTGGCCCTGCAGTGACTCGAGCGCCACCCCCAGCTTTCCCTCGCAACCCGAGGGGAAGATTGGGCTTCCCAGGGCCAACCCAAGGGGAAGGCTGAGATCCCCGTCGTAACTCGAGATGCCGCCGCAACTCGAGAAAAACCACGTGGTTCCCACCGCTTGGCAAGATGAGGCCCTTGCCCGCGACGGCGTCTCAAGGGAAGTCCCCTGTTCCGCCCTGAAGGGCGAGACGGTCCCTGACAGCCTTCCTGCGACCCCCAGAAGTCCCCCGACACGCCGGGTTCCCCCGAGGGGAACACCGAGTGTCCCGGCACCGCTTCCTCTGAGCCCCTTCTCCCCTCCTGATCGCGACAGGAGAGGCGATTCCCCTGCGTGGTCTGGAAGGGGTTCCCGGCCTTCCCGGCGCACCTCAGGATGAGGCCGGTCTCACGAGGAAATTCGAGACGAGCCACGTGGGTGGGGCCACAGGCCGAACGCCCCCGATTCCCCGGTCCGCTCTTGAGAAGGACCCGAGGCCCGGACCCCTCTTCGAAGGCAACCCTGTGGGTGAAGGCACAACACGAAGGGGCACTGCCACCCCCGTGCATCGTCCGCAAAGACCCGCGGGTTCCACACACAGCTCGACGAGGGGCCTGAGACCCCCTGAGCAACTCGAGAGGCCAGCGGGGTTCCCTTCCTCAGACAAGACGAGGCCTGACTCTCCTGTCCCAACTCTGCAGGGACCCTGCGGTCGGAGTCCGAAACGCAGAGGAAGCCTGAGGTGCCTGCTTCCCCTCGAGGTGAGGCCCTCTTCCGTTGCGCCAGACCCAGCGGAGTCCCGAGGGGCCCCGCCACCTCCACAGGATCCCTCGCCTCTCAGAGGCACCCTGGGAAGTTCCTAAGGTCCCCGGCAGAAGGCGAGGGACACGAGTGTTTCCCGCCGCCCCCGACAAAGACCTCGAGAGTCCTTCTTCAACGCGTCTCGAGGCCCTAGTCCCCTCCCGTGACTCGAGAGCCAGGACGCGCTCCCCCTCGCCACGCGCATGGAGACCTGACTTCCCTGGCGCCGCACGAGAGGCTCCCTGAGATCCTCGTCGTGCCTCGGGAGAAAACCCCCACGGGCGCCGCAGCTCGAGGAAAACCCTGAGACGCCCCCGTCCTCGCGAGCTGAGGGCCTTCTTTTCCTGCATGGCCTGGAGAGCAATCCCGGGTCTCTCTCCAAACGGAAGAGGAGGCTGGACTCCCTTGAGGCCGCTCAGGGGGCTCCAAGAGACCCGCGTCGCGACTCGAGAGGAGAGCGGAGTCCTTGGCTTCCCCTCGAGACGAGGCCTGACTCCCCGGGGGAGCCTGGAATGCAACCCCGAGATCCCTGCCTTCCCTGGGAGAGGAAAATTAGGTCCCGGACACACGCTTAGGTGAGGTCTCTTGGGCCCTGCAGTGACTCGAGCGCCACCCCCAGCTTTCCCTCGCAACCCGAGGGGAAGATTGGGCTTCCCAGGCCAACCCAAGGGGAAGGCTGAGATCCCCGTCGTAACTCGAGAATGCCGCCGCAACTCGAGAAAAACCACGTGGTTCCCACCGCTTGGCAAGATGAGGCCCTTGCCCGCGACGGCGTCTCAAGGGAAGTCCCCTGTTCCGCCCTGAAGGGCGAGACGGTCCCTGACAGCCTTCCTGCGACCCCCAGAAGTCCCCCGACACGCCGGGTTCCCCCGAGGGGAACACCGAGGGTCCCGGCACCGCTTCCTCTGAGCCCCTTCTCCCCTCCTGATCGCGACAGGAGAGGCGATTCCCCTGCGTGGTCTGGAAGGGGTTCCCGGCCTTCCCGGCGCACCTCAGGATGAGGCCGGTCTCACGAGGAAATTCGAGACGAGCAACGTGGGTGGGGCCACAGGCCGAACGCCCCCGATTCCCCGGTCCGCTCTTGAGAAGGACCCGAGGCCCGGACCCCTCTTCGAAGGCAACCCTGTGGGTGAAGGCACAACACGAAGGGGCACTGCCACCCCCGTGCATCGTCCGCAAAGACCCGCGGGTTCCACACACAGCTCGACGAGGGGCCTGAGACCCCCTGAGCAACTCGAGAGGCCAGCGGGGTTCCCTTCCTCAGACAAGACGAGGCCTGACTCTCCTGTCCCAACTCTGCAGGGACCCTGCGGTCGGAGTCCGAAACGCAGAGGAAGCCTGAGGTGCCTGCCTCCCCTCGAGGTGAGGCCCTCTTCCGTTGCGCCAGACCCAGCGGAGTCCCGAGGGGCCCCGCCACCTCCACAGGATCCCTCGCCTCTCAGAGGCACCCTGGGAAGTTCCCTAAGGTCCCCGGCAGAAGGCGAGGGACACGAGTGTTTCCCGCCGCCCCCCGACAAAGACCTCGAGAGTCCTTCTTCAACGCGTCTCGAGGCCCTAGTCCCCTCCCGTGACTCGAGAGCCAGGACGCGCTCCCCCTCGCCACGCGCATGGAGACCTGACTTCCCTGGCGCCGCACGAGAGGCTCCCTGAGATCCTCGTCGTGCCTCGGGAGAAAACCCCCACGGGCGCCGCAGCTCGAGGAAAACCCTGAGACGCCCCCGTCCTCGCGAGCTGAGGGCTTCTTTTCCTGCATGGCCTGGAGAGCAATCCCGGGTCCTCTCTCCAAACGGAAGAGGAGGCTGGACTCCCTTGAGGCCGCTCAGGGGGCTCCAAGAGACCCGCGTCGCGACTCGAGAGGAGAGCGGAGTCCTTGGCTTCCCCTCGAGACGAGGCCTGACTCCCCGGGGGAGCCTGGAATGCAACCCCGAGATCCCTGCCTTCCCTGGAGAGGAAAATTAGGTCCCGGACACACGCTTAGGTGAGGTCTCTTGGGCCCTGCAGTGACTCGAGCGCCACCCCCAGCTTTCCCTCGCAACCCGAGGGAAGATTGGGCTTCCCAGGGCCAACCCAAGGGGAAGGCTGAGATCCCCGTCGTAACTCGAGAATGCCGCCGCAACTCGAGAAAAACCACGTGGTTCCCACCGCTTGGCAAGATGAGGCCCTTGCCCGCGACGGCGTCTCAAGGGAAGTCCCCTGTTCCGCCCTGAAGGGCGAGACGGTCCTGACAGCCTTCCTGCGACCCCCAGAAGTCCCCCGACACGCCGGGTTCCCCCGAGGGAACACCGAGGGTCCCGGCACCGCTTCCTCTGAGCCCCTTCTCCCCTCCTGATCGCGACAGGAGAGGCGATTCCCCTGCGTGGTCTGGAAGGGGTTCCCGGCCTTCCCGGCGCACCTCAGGATGAGGCCGGTCTCACGAGGAAATTCGAGACGAGCCACGTGGGTGGGGCCACAGGCCGAACGCCCCCGATTCCCCGGTCCGCTCTTGAGAAGGACCCGAGGCCCGGACCCCTCTTCGAAGGCAACCCTGTGGGTGAAGGCACAACACGAAGGGGCACTGCCACCCCGTGCATCGTCCGCAAAGACCCGCGGGTTCCACACACAGCTCGACGAGGGGCCTGAGACCCCCTGAGCAACTCGAGAGGCCAGCGGGGTTCCCTTCCTCAGACAAGACGAGGCCTGACTCTCCTGTCCCAACTCTGCAGGGACCCTGCGGTCGGAGTGCGGTCGGAGTCCGAAACGCAGAGGAAGCCTGAGGTGCCTGCCTCCCCTCGAGGTGAGGCCCTCTTCCGTTGCGCCAGACCCAGCGGAGTCCCGAGGGGCCCCGCCACCTCCACAGGATCCCTCGCCTCTCAGAGGCACCCTGGGAAGTTCCCTAAGGTCCCCGGCAGAAGGCGAGGGACACGAGGGTTTCCCGCCGCCCCCCGACAAAGACCTCGAGAGTCCTTCTTCAAGGCGTCTCGAGGCCCTAGTCCCCTCCCGTGACTCGAGAGCCAGGACGCGCTCCCCCTCGCCACGCGCATGGAGACCTGACTTCCCTGGCGCCGCACGAGAGGCTCCCTGAGATCCTCGTCGTGCCTCGGGAGAAAACCCCCACGGGCGCCGCAGCTCGAGGAAACCCCTGAGACGCCCCCGTCCTCGCGAGCTGAGGGCCTTCTTTTCCTGCATGGCCTGGAGAGCAATCCCGGGTCCTCTCTCCAAACGGAAGAGGAGGCTGGACTCCCTTGAGGCCGCTCAGGGGGCTCCAAGAGACCCGCGTCGCGACTCGAGAGGAGAGCGGAGTCCTTGGCTTCCCCTCGAGACGAGGCCTGACTCCCCGGGGGAGCCTGGAATGCAACCCCGAGATCCCTGCCTTCCCTGGAGAGGAAAATTAGGTCCCGGACACACGCTTAGGTGAGGTCTCTTAGGCCCTGCAGTGACTCGAGCGCCACCCCCAGCTTTCCCTCGCAACCCGAGGGGAAGATTGGGCTTCCCAGGGCCAACCCAAGGGGAAGGCTGAGATCCCCGTCGTAACTCGAGAATGCCGCCGCAACTCGAGAAAAACCACGTGGTTCCCACCGCTTGGCAAGATGAGGCCCTTGCCCGCGACGGCGTCTCAAGGGAAGTCCCCTGTTCCGCCCTGAAGGGCGAGACGGTCCCTGACAGCCTTCCTGCGACCCCCAAAAGTCCCCCGACACGCCGGGTTCCCCCGAGGGGAACACCGAGGGTCCCGGCACCGCTTCCTCTGAGCCCCTTCTCCCCTCCTGATCGCGACAGGAGAGGCGATTCCCCTGCGTGGTCTGGAAGGGGTTCCCGGCCTTCCCGGCGCACCTCAGGATGAGGCCGGTCTCACGAGGAAATTCGAGACGAGCCACGTGGGTGGGGCCACAGGCCGAACGCCCCCGATTCCCCGGTCCGCTCTTGAGAAGGACCCGAGGCCCGGACCCCTCTTCGAAGGCAACCCTGTGGGTGAAGGCACAACACGAAGGGGCACTGCCACCCCCGTGCATCGTCCGCAAAGACCCGCGGGTTCCACACACAGCTCGACGAGGGGCCTGAGACCCCCTGAGCAACTCGAGAGGCCAGCGGGGTTCCCTTCCTCAGACAAGACGAGGCCTGACTCTCCTGTCCCAACTCCGCAGGGACCCTGCGGTCGGAGTCCGAAACGCAGAGGAAGCCTGAGGTGCCTGCCTCCCCTCGAGGTGAGGCCCTCTTCCGTTGCGCCAGACCCAGCGGAGTCCCGAGGGGCCCCGCCACCTCCACAGGATCCCTCGCCTCTCAGAGGCACCCTGGGAAGCTCCCTAAGGTCCCCGGCAGAAGGCGAGGGACACGAGGGTTTCCCGCCGCCCCCCGACACAGACCTCGAGAGTCCTTCTTCAACGCGTCTCGAGGCCCTAGTCCCCTCCCGTGACTCGAGAGCCAGGACGCGCTCCCCCTCGCCACGCGCATGGAGACCTGACTTCCCTGGCGCCGCACGAGAGGCTCCCTGAGATCCTCGTCGTGCCTCGGGAGAAAACCCCCACGGGCGCCGCAGCTCGAGGAAACCCCTGAGACGCCCCCGTCCTCGCGAGCTGAGGGCCTTCTTTTCCTGCATGGCCTGGAGAGCAATCCCGGGTCCTCTCTCCAAACGGAAGAGGAGGCTGGACTCCCTTGAGGCCGCTCAGGGGGCTCCAAGAGACCCGCGTCGCGACTCGAGAGGAGAGCGGAGTCCTTGGCTTCCCCTCGAGACGAGGCCTGACTCCCCGGGGGAGCCTGGAATGCAACCCCGAGATCCCTGCCTTCCCTGGAGAGGAAAATTAGGTCCCGGACACACGCTTAGGTGAGGTCTCTTAGGCCCTGCAGTGACTCGAGCGCCACCCCCAGCTTTCCCTCGCAACCCGAGGGGAAGATTGGGGTTCCAAGGGCCAACCCAAGGGGAAGGCTGAGATCCCCGTCGTAACTCGAGAATGCCGCCGCAACTCGAGAAAAACCACGTGGTTCCCACCGCTTGGCAAGATGAGGCCCTTGCCCGCGACGGCGTCTCAAGGGAAGTCCCCTGTTCCGCCCTGAAGGGCGAGACGGTCCCTGACAGCCTTCCTGCGACCCCCAAAAGTCCCCCGACACGCCGGGTTCCCCCGAGGGGAACACCGAGGGTCCCGGCACCGCTTCCTCTGAGCCCCTTCTCCCCTCCTGATCGCGACAGGAGAGGCGATTCCCCTGCGTGGTCTGGAAGGGGTTCCCGGCCTTCCCGGCGCACCTCAGGATGAGGCCGGTCTCACGAGGAAATTCGAGACGAGCCACGTGGGTGGGGCCACAGGCCGAACGCCCCCGATTCCCCGGTCCGCTCTTGAGAAGGACCCGAGGCCCGGACCCCTCTTCGAAGGCAACCCTGTGGGTGAAGGCACAACACGAAGGGGCACTGCCACCCCCGTGCATCGTCCGCAAAGACCCGCGGGTTCCACACACAGCTCGACGAGGGGCCTGAGACCCCCTGAGCAACTCGAGAGGCCAGCGGGGTTCCCTTCCTCAGACAAGACGAGGCCTGACTCTCCTGTCCCAACTCTGCAGGGACCCTGCGGTCGGAGTCCGAAACGCAGAGGAAGCCTGAGGTGCCTGCCTCCCCTCGAGGTGAGGCCCTCTTCCGTTGCGCCAGACCCAGCGGAGTCCCGAGGGGCCCCGCCACCTCCACAGGATCCCTCGCCTCTCAGAGGCACCCTGGGAAGCTCCCTAAGGTCCCCGGCAGAAGGCGAGGGACACGAGGGTTTCCCGCCGCCCCCCGACAAAGACCTCGAGAGTCCTTCTTCAACGCGTCTCGAGGCCCTAGTCCCCTCCCGTGACTCGAGAGCCAGGACGCGCTCCCCCTCGCCACGCGCATGGAGACCTGACTTCCCTGGCGCCGCACGAGAGGCTCCCTGAGATCCTCGTCGTGCCTCGGGAGAAAAACCCCACGGGCGCCGCAGCTCGAGGAAACCCCTGAGACGCCCCCGTCCTCGCGAGCTGAGGGCCTTCTTTTCCTGCATGGCCTGGAGAGCAATCCCGGGTCCTCTCTCCAAACGGAAGAGGAGGCTGGACTCCCTTGAGGCCGCTCAGGGGGCTCCAAGAGACCCGCGTCGCGACTCGAGAGGAGAGCGGAGTCCTTGGCTTCCCCTCGAGACGAGGCCTGACTCCCCGGGGGAGCCTGGAATGCAACCCCGAGATCCCTGCCTTCCCTGGAGAGGAAAATTAGGTCCCGGACACACGCTTAGGTGAGGTCTCTTAGGCCCTGCAGTGACTCGAGCGCCACCCCCAGCTTTCCCTCGCAACCCGAGGGCAAGATTGGGCTTCCCAGGGCCAACCCAAGGGGAAGGCTGAGATCCCCGTCGTAACTCGAGAATGCCGCCGCAACTCGAGAAAAACCACGTGGTTCCCACCGCTTGGCAAGATGAGGCCCTTGCCCGCGACGGCGTCTCAAGGGAAGTCCCCTGTTCCGCCCTGAAGGGCGAGACGGTCCCTGACAGCCTTCCTGCGACCCCCAGAAGTCCCCCGACACGCCGGGTTCCCCCGAGGGGAACACCGAGGGTCCCGGCACCGCTTCCTCTGAGCCCCTTCTCCCCTCCTGATCGCGACAGGAGAGGCGATTCCCCTGCGTGGTCTGGAAGGGGTTCCCGGCCTTCCCGGCGCACCTCAGGATGAGGCCGGTCTCACGAGGAAATTCGAGACGAGCCACGTGGGTGGGGCCACAGGCCGAACGCCCCCGATTCCCCGGTCCGCTCTTGAGAAGGACCCGAGGCCCGGACCCCTCTTCGAAGGCAACCCTGTGGGTGAAGGCACAACACGAAGGGGCACTGCCACCCCCGTGCATCGTCCGCAAAGACCCGCGGGTTCCACACACAGCTCGACGAGGGGCCTGAGACCCCCTGAGCAACTCGAGAGGCCAGCGGGGTTCCCTTCCTCAGACAAGACGAGGCCTGACTCTCCTGTCCCAACTCTGCAGGGACCCTGCGGTCGGAGTCCGAAACGCAGAGGAAGCCTGAGGTGCCTGCCTCCCCTCGAGGTGAGGCCCTCTTCCGTTGCGCCAGACCCAGCGGAGTCCCGAGGGGCCCCGCCACCTCCACAGGATCCCTCGCCTCTCAGAGGCACCCTGGGAAGTTCCCTAAGGTCCCCGGCAGAAGGCGAGGGACACGAGGGTTTCCCGCCGCCCCCCGACAAAGACCTCGAGAGTCCTTCTTCAAGGCGTCTCGAGGCCCTAGTCCCCTCCCGTGACTCGAGAGCCAGGACGCGCTCCCCCTCGCCACGCGCATGGAGACCTGACTTCCCTGGCGCCGCACGAGAGGCTCCCTGAGATCCTCGTCGTGCCTCGGGAGAAAACCCCCACGGGCGCCGCAGCTCGAGGAAACCCCTGAGACGCCCCCGTCCTCGCGAGCTGAGGGCCTTCTTTTCCTGCATGGCCTGGAGAGCAATCCCGGGTCCTCTCTCCAAACGGAAGAGGAGGCTGGACTCCCTTGAGGCCGCTCAGGGGGCTCCAAGAGACCCGCGTCGCGACTCGAGAGGAGAGCGGAGTCCTTGGCTTCCCCTCGAGACGAGGCCTGACTCCCCGGGGGAGCCTGGAATGCAACCCCGAGATCCCTGCCTTCCCTGGAGAGGAAAATTAGGTCCCGGACACACGCTTAGGTGAGGTCTCTTAGGCCCTGCAGTGACTCGAGCGCCACCCCCAGCTTTCCCTCGCAACCCGAGGGGAAGATTGGGCTTCCCAGGGCCAACCCAAGGGGAAGGCTGAGATCCCCGTCGTAACTCGAGAATGCCGCCGCAACTCGAGAAAAACCACGTGGTTCCCACCGCTTGGCAAGATGAGGCCCTTGCCCGCGACGGCGTCTCAAGGGAAGTCCCCTGTTCCGCCCTGAAGGGCGAGACGGTCCCTGACAGCCTTCCTGCGACCCCCAAAAGTCCCCCGACACGCCGGGTTCCCCCGAGGGGAACACCGAGGGTCCCGGCACCGCTTCCTCTGAGCCCCTTCTCCCCTCCTGATCGCGACAGGAGAGGCGATTCCCCTGCGTGGTCTGGAAGGGGTTCCCGGCCTTCCCGGCGCACCTCAGGATGAGGCCGGTCTCACGAGGAAATTCGAGACGAGCCACGTGGGTGGGGCCACAGGCCGAACGCCCCCGATTCCCCGGTCCGCTCTTGAGAAGGACCCGAGGCCCGGACCCCTCTTCGAAGGCAACCCTGTGGGTGAAGGCACAACACGAAGGGGCACTGCCACCCCCGTGCATCGTCCGCAAAGACCCGCGGGTTCCACACACAGCTCGACGAGGGGCCTGAGACCCCCTGAGCAACTCGAGAGGCCAGCGGGGTTCCCTTCCTCAGACAAGACGAGGCCTGACTCTCCTGTCCCAACTCTGCAGGGACCCTGCGGTCGGAGTCCGAAACGCAGAGGAAGCCTGAGGTGCCTGCCTCCCCTCGAGGTGAGGCCCTCTTCCGTTGCGCCAGACCCAGCGGAGTCCCGAGGGGCCCCGCCACCTCCACAGGATCCCTCGCCTCTCAGAGGCACCCTGGGAAGTTCCCTAAGGTCCCCGGCAGAAGGCGAGGGACACGAGGGTTTCCCGCCGCCCCCCGACAAAGACCTCGAGAGTCCTTCTTCAAGGCGTCTCGAGGCCCTAGTCCCCTCCCGTGACTCGAGAGCCAGGACGCGCTCCCCCTCGCCACGCGCATGGAGACCTGACTTCCCTGGCGCCGCACGAGAGGCTCCCTGAGATCCTCGTCGTGCCTCGGGAGAAAACCCCCACGGGCGCCGCAGCTCGAGGAAACCCCTGAGACGCCCCCGTCCTCGCGAGCTGAGGGCCTTCTTTTCCTGCATGGCCTGGAGAGCAATCCCGGGTCCTCTCTCCAAACGGAAGAGGAGGCTGGACTCCCTTGAGGCCGCTCAGGGGGCTCCAAGAGACCCGCGTCGCGACTCGAGAGGAGAGCGGAGTCCTTGGCTTCCCCTCGAGACGAGGCCTGACTCCCCGGGGGAGCCTGGAATGCAACCCCGAGATCCCTGCCTTCCCTGGAGAGGAAAATTAGGTCCCGGACACACGCTTAGGTGAGGTCTCTTAGGCCCTGCAGTGACTCGAGCGCCACCCCCAGCTTTCCCTCGCAACCCGAGGGGAAGATTGGGCTTCCCAGGGCCAACCCAAGGGGAAGGCTGAGATCCCCGTCGTAACTCGAGAATGCCGCCGCAACTCGAGAAAAACCACGTGGTTCCCACCGCTTGGCCAGATGAGGCCCTTGCCCGCGACGGCGTCTCAAGGGAAGTCCCCTGTTCCGCCCTGAAGGGCGAGACGGTCCCTGACAGCCTTCCTGCGACCCCCAAAAGTCCCCCGACACGCCGGGTTCCCCCGAGGGGAACACCGAGGGTCCCGGCACCGCTTCCTCTGAGCCCCTTCTCCCCTCCTGATCGCGACAGGAGAGGCGATTCCCCTGCGTGGTCTGGAAGGGGTTCCCGGCCTTCCCGGCGCACCTCAGGATGAGGCCGGTCTCACGAGGAAATTCGAGACGAGCCACGTGGGTGGGGCCACAGGCCGAACGCCCCCGATTCCCCGGTCCGCTCTTGAGAAGGACCCGAGGCCCGGACCCCTCTTCGAAGGCAACCCTGTGGGTGAAGGCACAACACGAAGGGGCACTGCCACCCCCGTGCATCGTCCGCAAAGACCCGCGGGTTCCACACACAGCTCGACGAGGGGCCTGAGACCCCCTGAGCAACTCGAGAGGCCAGCGGGGTTCCCTTCCTCAGACAAGACGAGGCCTGACTCTCCTGTCCCAACTCCGCAGGGACCCTGCGGTCGGAGTCCGAAACGCAGAGGAAGCCTGAGGTGCCTGCCTCCCCTCGAGGTGAGGCCCTCTTCCGTTGCGCCAGACCCAGTGGAGTCCCGAGGGGCCCCGCCACCTCCACAGGATCCCTCGCCTCTCAGAGGCACCCTGGGAAGTTCCCTAAGGTCCCCGGCAGAAGGCGAGGGACACGAGGGTTTCCCGCCGCCCCCCGACAAAGACCTCGAGAGTCCTTCTTCAACGCGTCTCGAGGCCCTAGTCCCCTCCCGTGACTCGAGAGCCAGGACGCGCTCCCCCTCGCCACGCGCATGGAGACCTGACTTCCCTGGCGCCGCACGAGAGGCTCCCTGAGATCCTCGTCGTGCCTCGGGAGAAAACCCCCACGGGCGCCGCAGCTCGAGGAAACCCCTGAGACGCCCCCGTCCTCGCGAGCTGAGGGCCTTCTTTTCCTGCATGGCCTGGAGAGCAATCCCGGGTCCTCTCTCCAAACGGAAGAGGAGGCTGGACTCCCTTGAGGCCGCTCAGGGGGCTCCAAGAGACCCGCGTCGCGACTCGAGAGGAGAGCGGAGTCCTTGGCTTCCCCTCGAGACGAGGCCTGACTCCCCGGGGGAGCCTGGAATGCAACCCCGAGATCCCTGCCTTCCCTGGAGAGGAAAATTAGGTCCCGGACACACGCTTAGGTGAGGTCTCTTCGGCCCTGCAGTGACTCGAGCGCCACCCCCAGCTTTCCCTCGCAACCCGAGGGGAAGATTGGGCTTCCCAGGGCCAACCCAAGGGGAAGGCTGAGATCCCCGTCGTAACTCGAGAATGCCGCCGCAACTCGAGAAAAACCACGTGGTTCCCACCGCTTGGCAAGATGAGGCCCTTGCCCGCGACGGCGTCTCAAGGGAAGTCCCCTGTTCCGCCCTGAAGGGCGAGACGGTCCCTGACAGCCTTCCTGCGACCCCCAAAAGTCCCCCGACACGCCGGGTTCCCCCGAGGGGAACACCGAGGGTCCCGGCACCGCTTCCTCTGAGCCCCTTCTCCCCTCCTGATCGCGACAGGAGAGGCAATTCCCCTGCGTGGTCTGGAAGGGGTTCCCGGCCTTCCCGGCGCACCTCAGGATGAGGCCGGTCTCACGAGGAAATTCGAGACGAGCCACGTGGGTGGGGCCACAGGCCGAACGCCCCCGATTCCCCGGTCCGCTCTTGAGAAGGACCCGAGGCCCGGACCCCTCTTCGAAGGCAACCCTGTGGGTGAAGGCACAACACGAAGGGGCACTGCCACCCCCGTGCATCGTCCGCAAAGACCCGCGGGTTCCACACACAGCTCGACGAGGGGCCTGAGACCCCCTGAGCAACTCGAGAGGCCAGCGGGGTTCCCTTCCTCAGACAAGACGAGGCCTGACTCTCCTGTCCCAACTCCGCAGGGACCCTGCGGTCGGAGTCCGAAACGCAGAGGAAGCCTGAGGTGCCTGCCTCCCCTCGAGGTGAGGCCCTCTTCCGTTGCGCCAGACCCAGCGGAGTCCCGAGGGGCCCCGCCACCTCCACAGGATCCCTCGCCTCTCAGAGGCACCCTGGGAAGTTCCCTAAGGTCCCCGGCAGAAGGCGAGGGACACGAGGGTTTCCCGCCGCCCCCCGACAAAGACCTCGAGAGTCCTTCTTCAACGCGTCTCGAGGCCCTAGTCCCCTCCCGTGACTCGAGAGCCAGGACGCGCTCCCCCTCGCCACGCGCATGGAGACCTGACTTCCCTGGCGCCGCACGAGAGGCTCCCTGAGATCCTCGTCGTGCCTCGGGAGAAAACCCCCACGGGCGCCGCAGCTCGAGGAAACCCCTGAGACGCCCCCGTCCTCGCGAGCTGAGGGCCTTCTTTTCCTGCATGGCCTGGAGAGCAATCCCGGGTCCTCTCTCCAAACGGAAGAGGAGGCTGGACTCCCTTGAGGCCGCTCAGGGGGCTCCAAGAGACCCGCGTCGCGACTCGAGAGGAGAGCGGAGTCCTTGGCTTCCCCTCGAGACGAGGCCTGACTCCCCGGGGGAGCCTGGAATGCAACCCCGAGATCCCTGCCTTCCCTGGAGAGGAAAATTAGGTCCCGGACACACGCTTAGGTGAGGTCTCTTCGGCCCTGCAGTGACTCGAGCGCCACCCCCAGCTTTCCCTCGCAACCCGAGGGGAAGATTGGGCTTCCCAGGGCCAACCCAAGGGGAAGGCTGAGATCCCCGTCGTAACTCGAGAATGCCGCCGCAACTCGAGAAAAACCACGTGGTTCCCACCGCTTGGCAAGATGAGGCCCTTGCCCGCGACGGCGTCTCAAGGGAAGTCCCCTGTTCCGCCCTGAAGGGCGAGACGGTCCCTGACAGCCTTCCTGCGACCCCCAAAAGTCCCCCGACACGCCGGGTTCCCCCGAGGGGAACACCGAGGGTCCCGGCACCGCTTCCTCTGAGCCCCTTCTCCCCTCCTGATCGCGACAGGAGAGGCGATTCCCCTGCGTGGTCTGGAAGGGGTTCCCGGCCTTCCCGGCGCACCTCAGGATGAGGCCGGTCTCACGAGGAAATTCGAGACGAGCCACGTGGGTGGGGCCACAGGCCGAACGCCCCCGATTCCCCGGTCCGCTCTTGAGAAGGACCCGAGGCCCGGACCCCTCTTCGAAGGCAACCCTGTGGGTGAAGGCACAACACGAAGGGGCACTGCCACCCCCGTGCATCGTCCGCAAAGACCCGCGGGTTCCACACACAGCTCGACGAGGGGCCTGAGACCCCCTGAGCAACTCGAGAGGCCAGCGGGGTTCCCTTCCTCAGACAAGACGAGGCCTGACTCTCCTGTCCCAACTCCGCAGGGACCCTGCGGTCGGAGTCCGAAACGCAGAGGAAGCCTGAGGTGCCTGCCTCCCCTCGAGGTGAGGCCCTCTTCCGTTGCGCCAGACCCAGCGGAGTCCCGAGGGGCCCCGCCACCTCCACAGGATCCCTCGCCTCTCAGAGGCACCCTGGGAAGTTCCCTAAGGTCCCCGGCAGAAGGCGAGGGACACGAGGGTTTCCCGCCGCCCCCCGACAAAGACCTCGAGAGTCCTTCTTCAAGGCGTCTCGAGGCCCTAGTCCCCTCCCGTGACTCGAGAGCCAGGACGCGCTCCCCCTCGCCACGCGCATGGAGACCTGACTTCCCTGGCGCCGCACGAGAGGCTCCCTGAGATCCTCGTCGTGCCTCGGGAGAAAACCCCCACGGGCGCCGCAGCTCGAGGAAACCCCTGAGACGCCCCCGTCCTCGCGAGCTGAGGGCCTTCTTTTCCTGCATGGCCTGGAGAGCAATCCCGGGTCCTCTCTCCAAACGGAAGAGGAGGCTGGACTCCCTTGAGGCCGCTCAGGGGGCTCCAAGAGACCCGCGTCGCGACTCGAGAGGAGAGCGGAGTCCTTGGCTTCCCCTCGAGACGAGGCCTGACTCCCCGGGGGAGCCTGGAATGCAACCCCGAGATCCCTGCCTTCCCTGGAGAGGAAAATTAGGTCCCGGACACACGCTTAGGTGAGGTCTCTTCGGCCCTGCAGTGACTCGAGCGCCACCCCCAGCTTTCCCTCGCAACCCGAGGGGAAGATTGGGCTTCCCAGGGCCAACCCAAGGGGAAGGCTGAGATCCCCGTCGTAACTCGAGAATGCCGCTGCAACTCGAGAAAAACCACGTGGTTCCCACCGCTTGGCAAGATGAGGCCCTTGCCCGCGACGGCGTCTCAAGGGAAGTCCCCTGTTCCGCCCTGAAGGGCGAGACGGTCCCTGACAGCCTTCCTGCGACCCCCAAAAGTCCCCCGACACGCCGGGTTCCCCCGAGGGGAACACCGAGGGTCCCGGCACCGCTTCCTCTGAGCCCCTTCTCCCCTCCTGATCGCGACAGGAGAGGCGATTCCCCTGCGTGGTCTGGAAGGGGTTCCCGGCCTTCCCGGCGCACCTCAGGATGAGGCCGGTCTCACGAGGAAATTCGAGACGAGCCACGTGGGTGGGGCCACAGGCCGAACGCCCCCGATTCCCCGGTCCGCTCTTGAGAAGGACCCGAGGCCCGGACCCCTCTTCGAAGGCAACCCTGTGGGTGAAGGCACAACACGAAGGGGCACTGCCACCCCCGTGCATCGTCCGCAAAGACCCGCGGGTTCCACACACAGCTCGACGAGGGGCCTGAGACCCCCTGAGCAACTCGAGAGGCCAGCGGGGTTCCCTTCCTCAGACAAGACGAGGCCTGACTCTCCTGTCCCAACTCTGCAGGGACCCTGCGGTCGGAGTCCGAAACGCAGAGGAAGCCTGAGGTGCCTGCCTCCCCTCGAGGTGAGGCCCTCTTCCGTTGCGCCAGACCCAGCGGAGTCCCGAGGGGCCCCGCCACCTCCACAGGATCCCTCGCCTCTCAGAGGCACCCTGGGAAGTTCCCTAAGGTCCCCGGCAGAAGGCGAGGGACACGAGGGTTTCCCGCCGCCCCCCGACAAAGACCTCGAGAGTCCTTCTTCAACGCGTCTCGAGGCCCTAGTCCCCTCCCGTGACTCGAGAGCCAGGACGCGCTCCCCCTCGCCACGCGCATGGAGACCTGACTTCCCTGGCGCCGCACGAGAGGCTCCCTGAGATCCTCGTCGTGCCTCGGGAGAAAACCCCCACGGGCGCCGCAGCTCGAGGAAACCCCTGAGACGCCCCCGTCCTCGCGAGCTGAGGGCCTTCTTTTCCTGCATGGCCTGGAGAGCAATCCCGGGTCCTCTCTCCAAACGGAAGAGGAGGCTGGACTCCCTTGAGGCCGCTCAGGGGGCTCCAAGAGACCCGCGTCGCGACTCGAGAGGAGAGCGGAGTCCTTGGCTTCCCCTCGAGACGAGGCCTGACTCCCCGGGGGAGCCTGGAATGCAACCCCGAGATCCCTGCCTTCCCTGGAGAGGAAAATTAGGTCCCGGACACACGCTTAGGTGAGGTCTCTTAGGCCCTGCAGTGACTCGAGCGCCACCCCCAGCTTTCCCTCGCAACCCGAGGGGAAGATTGGGCTTCCCAGGGCCAACCCAAGGGGAAGGCTGAGATCCCCGTCGTAACTCGAGAATGCCGCCGCAACTCGAGAAAAACCACGTGGTTCCCACCGCTTGGCAAGATGAGGCCCTTGCCCGCGACGGCGTCTCAAGGGAAGTCCCCTGTTCCGCCCTGAAGGGCGAGACGGTCCCTGACAGCCTTCCTGCGACCCCCAAAAGTCCCCCGACACGCCGGGTTCCCCCGAGGGGAACACCGAGGGTCCCGGCACCGCTTCCTCTGAGCCCCTTCTCCCCTCCTGATCGCGACAGGAGAGGCGATTCCCCTGCGTGGTCTGGAAGGGGTTCCCGGCCTTCCCGGCGCACCTCAGGATGAGGCCGGTCTCACGAGGAAATTCGAGACGAGCCACGTGGGTGGGGCCACAGGCCGAACGCCCCCGATTCCCCGGTCCGCTCTTGAGAAGGACCCGAGGCCCGGACCCCTCTTCGAAGGCAACCCTGTGGGGGAAGGCACAACACGAAGGGGCACTGCCACCCCCGTGCATCGTCCGCAAAGACCCGCGGGTTCCACACACAGCTCGACGAGGGGCCTGAGACCCCCTGAGCAACTCGAGAGGCCAGCGGGGTTCCCTTCCTCAGACAAGACGAGGCCTGACTCTCCTGTCCCAACTCTGCAGGGACCCTGCGGTCGGAGTCCGAAACGCAGAGGAAGCCTGAGGTGCCTGCCT
The DNA here is from genome assembly GCF_029407905.1 of Bubalus kerabau. Classification (NCBI taxonomy): domain Eukaryota; kingdom Metazoa; phylum Chordata; class Mammalia; order Artiodactyla; family Bovidae; genus Bubalus; species Bubalus kerabau. The sequence continues at coordinate 5,784,976 of NW_026577881.1, read as the reverse complement.
CCCCTCGAGGTGAGGCCCTCTTCCGTTGCGCCAGACCCAGCGGAGTCCCGAGGGGCCCCGCCACCTCCACAGGATCCCTCGCCTCTCAGAGGCACCCTGGGAAGTTCCCTAAGGTCCCCGGCAGAAGGCGAGGGACACGAGGGTTTCCCGCCGCCCCCCGACAGAGACCTCGAGAGTCCTTCTTCAACGCGTCTCGAGGCCCTAGTCCCCTCCCGTGACTCGAGAGCCAGGACGCGCTCCCCCTCGCCACTCGCATGGAGACCTGACTTCCCTGGCGCCGCACGAGAGGCTCCCTGAGATCCTCGTCGTGCCTCGGGAGAAAACCCCCACGGGCGCCGCAGCTCGAGGAAACCCCTGAGACGCCCCCGTCCTCGCGAGCTGAGGGCCTTCTTTTCCTGCATGGCCTGGAGAGCAATCCCGGGTCCTCTCTCCAAACGGAAGAGGAGGCTGGACTCCCTTGAGGCCGCTCAGGGGGCTCCAAGAGACCCGCGTCGCGACTCGAGAGGAGAGCGGAGTCCTTGGCTTCCCCTCGAGACGAGGCCTGACTCCCCGGGGGAGCCTGGAATGCAACCCCGAGATCCCTGCCTTCCCTGGAGAGGAAAATTAGGTCCCGGACACACGCTTAGGTGAGGTCTCTTAGGCCCTGCAGTGACTCGAGCGCCACCCCCAGCTTTCCCTCGCAACCCGAGGGGAAGATTGGGCTTCCCAGGGCCAACCCAAGGGGAAGGCTGAGATCCCCGTCGTAACTCGAGAATGCCGCCGCAACTCGAGAAAAACCACGTGGTTCCCACCGCTTGGCAAGATGAGGCCCTTGCCCGCGACGGCGTCTCAAGGGAAGTCCCCTGTTCCGCCCTGAAGGGCGAGACGGTCCCTGACAGCCTTCCTGCGACCCCCAAAAGTCCCCCGACACGCCGGGTTCCCCCGAGGGGAACACCGAGGGTCCCGGCACCGCTTCCTCTGAGCCCCTTCTCCCCTCCTGATCGCGACAGGAGAGGCGATTCCCCTGCGTGGTCTGGAAGGGGTTCCCGGCCTTCCCGGCGCACCTCAGGATGAGGCCGGTCTCACGAGGAAATTCGAGACGAGCCACGTGGGTGGGGCCACAGGCCGAACGCCCCCGATTCCCCGGTCCGCTCTTGAGAAGGACCCGAGGCCCGGACCCCTCTTCGAAGGCAACCCTGTGGGGGAAGGCACAACACGAAGGGGCACTGCCACCCCCGTGCATCGTCCGCAAAGACCCGCGGGTTCCACACACAGCTCGACGAGGGGCCTGAGACCCCCTGAGCAACTCGAGAGGCCAGCGGGGTTCCCTTCCTCAGACAAGACGAGGCCTGACTCTCCTGTCCCAACTCTGCAGGGACCCTGCGGTCGGAGTCCGAAACGCAGAGGAAGCCTGAGGTGCCTGCCTCCCCTCGAGGTGAGGCCCTCTTCCGTTGCGCCAGACCCAGCGGAGTCCCGAGGGGCCCCGCCACCTCCACAGGATCCCTCGCCTCTCAGAGGCACCCTGGGAAGTTCCCTAAGGTCCCCGGCAGAAGGCGAGGGACACGAGGGTTTCCCGCCGCCCCCCGACAGAGACCTCGAGAGTCCTTCTTCAACGCGTCTCGAGGCCCTAGTCCCCTCCCGTGACTCGAGAGCCAGGACGCGCTCCCCCTCGCCACTCGCATGGAGACCTGACTTCCCTGGCGCCGCACGAGAGGCTCCCTGAGATCCTCGTCGTGCCTCGGGAGAAAACCCCCACGGGCGCCGCAGCTCGAGGAAACCCCTGAGACGCCCCCGTCCTCGCGAGCTGAGGGCCTTCTTTTCCTGCATGGCCTGGAGAGCAATCCCGGGTCCTCTCTCCAAACGGAAGAGGAGGCTGGACTCCCTTGAGGCCGCTCAGGGGGCTCCAAGAGACCCGCGTCGCGACTCGAGAGGAGAGCGGAGTCCTTGGCTTCCCCTCGAGACGAGGCCTGACTCCCCGGGGGAGCCTGGAATGCAACCCCGAGATCCCTGCCTTCCCTGGAGAGGAAAATTAGGTCCCGGACACACGCTTAGGTGAGGTCTCTTAGGCCCTGCAGTGACTCGAGCGCCACCCCCAGCTTTCCCTCGCAACCCGAGGGGAAGATTGGGCTTCCCAGGGCCAACCCAAGGGGAAGGCTGAGATCCCCGTCGTAACTCGAGAATGCCGCCGCAACTCGAGAAAAACCACGTGGTTCCCACCGCTTGGCAAGATGAGGCCCTTGCCCGCGACGGCGTCTCAAGGGAAGTCCCCTGTTCCGCCCTGAAGGGCGAGACGGTCCCTGACAGCCTTCCTGCGACCCCCAAAAGTCCCCCGACACGCCGGGTTCCCCCGAGGGGAACACCGAGGGTCCCGGCACCGCTTCCTCTGAGCCCCTTCTCCCCTCCTGATCGCGACAGGAGAGGCGATTCCCCTGCGTGGTCTGGAAGGGGTTCCCGGCCTTCCCGGCGCACCTCAGGATGAGGCCGGTCTCACGAGGAAATTCGAGACGAGCCACGTGGGTGGGGCCACAGGCCGAACGCCCCCGATTCCCCGGTCCGCTCTTGAGAAGGACCCGAGGCCCGGACCCCTCTTCGAAGGCAACCCTGTGGGGGAAGGCACAACACGAAGGGGCACTGCCACCCCCGTGCATCGTCCGCAAAGACCCGCGGGTTCCACACACAGCTCGACGAGGGGCCTGAGACCCCCTGAGCAACTCGAGAGGCCAGCGGGGTTCCCTTCCTCAGACAAGACGAGGCCTGACTCTCCTGTCCCAACTCTGCAGGGACCCTGCGGTCGGAGTCCGAAACGCAGAGGAAGCCTGAGGTGCCTGCCTCCCCTCGAGGTGAGGCCCTCTTCCGTTGCGCCAGACCCAGCGGAGTCCCGAGGGGCCCCGCCACCTCCACAGGATCCCTCGCCTCTCAGAGGCACCCTGGGAAGTTCCCTAAGGTCCCCGGCAGAAGGCGAGGGACACGAGGGTTTCCCGCCGCCCCCCGACAGAGACCTCGAGAGTCCTTCTTCAACGCGTCTCGAGGCCCTAGTCCCCTCCCGTGACTCGAGAGCCAGGACGCGCTCCCCCTCGCCACGCGCATGGAGACCTGACTTCCCTGGCGCCGCACGAGAGGCTCCCTGAGATCCTCGTCGTGCCTCGGGAGAAAACCCCCACGGGCGCCGCAGCTCGAGGAAACCCCTGAGACGCCCCCGTCCTCGCGAGCTGAGGGCCTTCTTTTCCTGCATGGCCTGGAGAGCAATCCCGGGTCCTCTCTCCAAACGGAAGAGGAGGCTGGACTCCCTTGAGGCCGCTCAGGGGGCTCCAAGAGACCCGCGTCGCGACTCGAGAGGAGAGCGGAGTCCTTGGCTTCCCCTCGAGACGAGGCCTGACTCCCCGGGGGAGCCTGGAATGCAACCCCGAGATCCCTGCCTTCCCTGGAGAGGAAAATTAGGTCCCGGACACACGCTTAGGTGAGGTCTCTTAGGCCCTGCAGTGACTCGAGCGCCACCCCCAGCTTTCCCTCGCAACCCGAGGGGAAGATTGGGCTTCCCAGGGCCAACCCAAGGGGAAGGCTGAGATCCCCGTCGTAACTCGAGAATGCCGCCGCAACTCGAGAAAAACCACGTGGTTCCCACCGCTTGGCAAGATGAGGCCCTTGCCCGCGACGGCGTCTCAAGGGAAGTCCCCTGTTCCGCCCTGAAGGGCGAGACGGTCCCTGACAGCCTTCCTGCGACCCCCAAAAGTCCCCCGACACGCCGGGTTCCCCCGAGGGGAACACCGAGGGTCCCGGCACCGCTTCCTCTGAGCCCCTTCTCCCCTCCTGATCGCGACAGGAGAGGCGATTCCCCTGCGTGGTCTGGAAGGGGTTCCCGGCCTTCCCGGCGCACCTCAGGATGAGGCCGGTCTCACGAGGAAATTCGAGACGAGCCACGTGGGTGGGGCCACAGGCCGAACGCCCCCGATTCCCCGGTCCGCTCTTGAGAAGGACCCGAGGCCCGGACCCCTCTTCGAAGGCAACCCTGTGGGGGAAGGCACAACACGAAGGGGCACTGCCACCCCCGTGCATCGTCCGCAAAGACCCGCGGGTTCCACACACAGCTCGACGAGGGGCCTGAGACCCCCTGAGCAACTCGAGAGGCCAGCGGGGTTCCCTTCCTCAGACAAGACGAGGCCTGACTCTCCTGTCCCAACTCTGCAGGGACCCTGCGGTCGGAGTCCGAAACGCAGAGGAAGCCTGAGGTGCCTGCCTCCCCTCGAGGTGAGGCCCTCTTCCGTTGCGCCAGACCCAGCGGAGTCCCGAGGGGCCCCGCCACCTCCACAGGATCCCTCGCCTCTCAGAGGCACCCTGGGAAGTTCCCTAAGGTCCCCGGCAGAAGGCGAGGGACACGAGGGTTTCCCGCCGCCCCCCGACAGAGACCTCGAGAGTCCTTCTTCAACGCGTCTCGAGGCCCTAGTCCCCTCCCGTGACTCGAGAGCCAGGACGCGCTCCCCCTCGCCACGCGCATGGAGACCTGACTTCCCTGGCGCCGCACGAGAGGCTCCCTGAGATCCTCGTCGTGCCTCGGGAGAAAACCCCCACGGGCGCCGCAGCTCGAGGAAACCCCTGAGACGCCCCCGTCCTCGCGAGCTGAGGGCCTTCTTTTCCTGCATGGCCTGGAGAGCAATCCCGGGTCCTCTCTCCAAACGGAAGAGGAGGCTGGACTCCCTTGAGGCCGCTCAGGGGGCTCCAAGAGACCCGCGTCGCGACTCGAGAGGAGAGCGGAGTCCTTGGCTTCCCCTCGAGACGAGGCCTGACTCCCCGGGGGAGCCTGGAATGCAACCCCGAGATCCCTGCCTTCCCTGGAGAGGAAAATTAGGTCCCGGACACACGCTTAGGTGAGGTCTCTTAGGCCCTGCAGTGACTCGAGCGCCACCCCCAGCTTTCCCTCGCAACCCGAGGGGAAGATTGGGCTTCCCAGGGCCAACCCAAGGGGAAGGCTGAGATCCCCGTCGTAACTCGAGAATGCCGCCGCAACTCGAGAAAAACCACGTGGTTCCCACCGCTTGGCAAGATGAGGCCCTTGCCCGCGACGGCGTCTCAAGGGAAGTCCCCTGTTCCGCCCTGAAGGGCGAGACGGTCCCTGACAGCCTTCCTGCGACCCCCAAAAGCCCCCCGACACGCCGGGTTCCCCCGAGGGGAACACCGAGGGTCCCGGCACCGCTTCCTCTGAGCCCCTTCTCCCCTCCTGATCGCGACAGGAGAGGCGATTCCCCTGCGTGGTCTGGAAGGGGTTCCCGGCCTTCCCGGCGCACCTCAGGATGAGGCCGGTCTCACGAGGAAATTCGAGACGAGCCACGTGGGTGGGGCCACAGGCCGAACGCCCCCGATTCCCCGGTCCGCTCTTGAGAAGGACCCGAGGCCCGGACCCCTCTTCGAAGGCAACCCTGTGGGGGAAGGCACAACACGAAGGGGCACTGCCACCCCCGTGCATCGTCCGCAAAGACCCGCGGGTTCCACACACAGCTCGACGAGGGGCCTGAGACCCCCTGAGCAACTCGAGAGGCCAGCGGGGTTCCCTTCCTCAGACAAGACGAGGCCTGACTCTCCTGTCCCAACTCTGCAGGGACCCTGCGGTCGGAGTCCGAAACGCAGAGGAAGCCTGAGGTGCCTGCCTCCCCTCGAGGTGAGGCCCTCTTCCGTTGCGCCAGACCCAGCGGAGTCCCGAGGGGCCCCGCCACCTCCACAGGATCCCTCGCCTCTCAGAGGCACCCTGGGAAGTTCCCTAAGGTCCCCGGCAGAAGGCGAGGGACACGAGGGTTTCCCGCCGCCCCCCGACAGAGACCTCGAGAGTCCTTCTTCAACGCGTCTCGAGGCCCTAGTCCCCTCCCGTGACTCGAGAGCCAGGACGCGCTCCCCCTCGCCACGCACATGGAGACCTGACTTCCCTGGCGCCGCACGAGAGGCTCCCTGAGATCCTCGTCGTGCCTCGGGAGAAAACCCCCACGGGCGCCGCAGCTCGAGGAAACCCTGAGACGCCCCCGTCCTCGCGAGCTGAGGGCCTTCTTTTCCTGCATGGCCTGGAGAGCAATCCCGGGTCCTCTCTCCAAACGGAAGAGGAGGCTGGACTCCCTTGAGGCCGCTCAGGGGGCTCCAAGAGACCCGCGTCGCGACTCGAGAGGAGAGCGGAGTCCTTGGCTTCCCCTCGAGACGAGGCCTGACTCCCCGGGGGAGCCTGGAATGCAACCCCGAGATCCCTGCCTTCCCTGGAGAGGAAAATTAGGTCCCGGACACACGCTTAGGTGAGGTCTCTTAGGCCCTGCAGTGACTCGAGCGCCACCCCCAGCTTTCCCTCGCAACCCGAGGGGAAGATTGGGCTTCCCAGGGCCAACCCAAGGGGAAGGCTGAGATCCCCGTCGTAACTCGAGAATGCCGCCGCAACTCGAGAAAAACCACGTGGTTCCCACCGCTTGGCAAGATGAGGCCCTTGCCCGCGACGGCGTCTCAAGGGAAGTCCCCTGTTCCGCCTGAAGGGCGAGACGGTCCCTGACAGCCTTCCTGCGACCCCAAAAGTCCCCCGACACGCCGGGTTCCCCCGAGGGGAACACCGAGGGTCCCGGCACCGCTTCCTCTGAGCCCTTCTCCCCTCCTGATCGCGACAGGAGAGGCGATTCCCCTGCGTGGTCTGGAAGGGGTTCCCGGCCTTCCCGGCGCACCTCAGGATGAGGCCGGTCTCACGAGGAAATTCGAGACGAGCCACGTGGGTGGGGCCACAGGCCGAACGCCCCCGATTCCCCGGTCCGCTCTTGAGAAGGACCCGAGGCCCGGACCCCTCTTCGAAGGCAACCCTGTGGGGGAAGGCACAACACGAAGGGGCACTGCCACCCCCGTGCATCGTCCGCAAAGACCCGCGGGTTCCACACACAGCTCGACGAGGGGCCTGAGACCCCCTGAGCAACTCGAGAGGCCAGCGGGGTTCCCTTCCTCAGACAAGACGAGGCCTGACTCTCCTGTCCCAACTCTGCAGGGACCCTGCGGTCGGAGTCCGAAACGCAGAGGAAGCCTGAGGTGCCTGCCTCCCCTCGAGGTGAGGCCCTCTTCCGTTGCGCCAGACCCAGCGGAGTCCCGAGGGGCCCCGCCACCTCCACAGGATCCCTCGCCTCTCAGAGGCACCCTGGGAAGTTCCCTAAGGTCCCCGGCAGAAGGCGAGGGACACGAGGGTTTCCCGCCGCCCCCCGACAGAGACCTCGAGAGTCCTTCTTCAACGCGTCTCGAGGCCCTAGTCCCCTCCCGTGACTCGAGAGCCAGGACGCGCTCCCCCTCGCCACGCGCATGGAGACCTGACTTCCCTGGCGCCGCACGAGAGGCTCCCTGAGATCCTCGTCGTGCCTCGGGAGAAAACCCCCACGGGCGCCGCAGCTCGAGGAAACCCCTGAGACGCCCCCGTCCTCGCGAGCTGAGGGCCTTCTTTTCCTGCATGGCCTGGAGAGCAATCCCGGGTCCTCTCTCCAAACGGAAGAGGAGGCTGGACTCCCTTGAGGCCGCTCAGGGGGCTCCAAGAGACCCGCGTCGCGACTCGAGAGGAGAGCGGAGTCCTTGGCTTCCCCTCGAGACGAGGCCTGACTCCCCGGGGGAGCCTGGAATGCAACCCCGAGATCCCTGCCTTCCCTGGAGAGGAAAATTAGGTCCCGGACACACGCTTAGGTGAGGTCTCTTAGGCCCTGCAGTGACTCGAGCGCCACCCCCAGCTTTCCCTCGCAACCCGAGGGGAAGATTGGGCTTCCCAGGGCCAACCCAAGGGGAAGGCTGAGATCCCCGTCGTAACTCGAGAATGCCGCCGCAACTCGAGAAAAACCACGTGGTTCCCACCGCTTGGCAAGATGAGGCCCTTGCCCGCGACGGCGTCTCAAGGGAAGTCCCCTGTTCCGCCCTGAAGGGCGAGACGGTCCCTGACAGCCTTCCTGCGACCCCCAAAAGTCCCCCGACACGCCGGGTTCCCCCGAGGGGAACACCGAGGGTCCCGGCACCGCTTCCTCTGAGCCCCTTCTCCCCTCCTGATCGCGACAGGAGAGGCGATTCCCCTGCGTGGTCTGGAAGGGGTTCCCGGCCTTCCCGGCGCACCTCAGGATGAGGCCGGTCTCACGAGGAAATTCGAGACGAGCCACGTGGGTGGGGACACAGGCCGAACGCCCCCGATTCCCCGGTCCGCTCTTGAGAAGGACCCGAGGCCCGGACCCCTCTTCGAAGGCAACCCTGTGGGGGAAGGCACAACACGAAGGGGCACTGCCACCCCCGTGCATCGTCCGCAAAGACCCGCGGGTTCCACACACAGCTCGACGAGGGGCCTGAGACCCCCTGAGCAACTCGAGAGGCCAGCGGGGTTCCCTTCCTCAGACAAGACGAGGCCTGACTCTCCTGTCCCAACTCTGCAGGGACCCTGCGGTCGGAGTCCGAAACGCAGAGGAAGCCTGAGGTGCCTGCCTCCCCTCGAGGTGAGGCCCTCTTCCGTTGCGCCAGACCCAGCGGAGTCCCGAGGGGCCCCGCCACCTCCACAGGATCCCTCGCCTCTCAGAGGCACCCTGGGAAGTTCCCTAAGGTCCCCGGCAGAAGGCGAGGGACACGAGGGTTTCCCGCCGCCCCCCGACAGAGACCTCGAGAGTCCTTCTTCAACGCGTCTCGAGGCCCTAGTCCCCTCCCGTGACTCGAGAGCCAGGACGCGCTCCCCCTCGCCACGCACATGGAGACCTGACTTCCCTGGCGCCGCACGAGAGGCTCCCTGAGATCCTCGTCGTGCCTCGGGAGAAAACCCCCACGGGCGCCGCAGCTCGAGGAAACCCCTGAGACGCCCCCGTCCTCGCGAGCTGAGGGCCTTCTTTTCCTGCATGGCCTGGAGAGCAATCCCGGGTCCTCTCTCCAAACGGAAGAGGAGGCTGGACTCCCTTGAGGCCGCTCAGGGGGCTCCAAGAGACCCGCGTCGCGACTCGAGAGGAGAGCGGAGTCCTTGGCTTCCCCTCGAGACGAGGCCTGACTCCCCGGGGGAGCCTGGAATGCAACCCCGAGATCCCTGCCTTCCCTGGAGAGGAAAATTAGGTCCCGGACACACGCTTAGGTGAGGTCTCTTAGGCCCTGCAGTGACTCGAGCGCCACCCCCAGCTTTCCCTCGCAACCCGAGGGGAAGATTGGGCTTCCCAGGGCCAACCCAAGGGGAAGGCTGAGATCCCCGTCGTAACTCGAGAATGCCGCCGCAACTCGAGAAAAACCACGTGGTTCCCACCGCTTGGCAAGATGAGGCCCTTGCCCGCGACGGCGTCTCAAGGGAAGTCCCCTGTTCCGCCCTGAAGGGCGAGACGGTCCCTGACAGCCTTCCTGCGACCCCCAAAAGTCCCCCGACACGCCGGGTTCCCCCGAGGGGAACACCGAGGGTCCCGGCACCGCTTCCTCTGAGCCCCTTCTCCCCTCCTGATCGCGACAGGAGAGGCGATTCCCCTGCGTGGTCTGGAAGGGGTTCCCGGCCTTCCCGGCGCACCTCAGGATGAGGCCGGTCTCACGAGGAAATTCGAGACGAGCCACGTGGGTGGGGCCACAGGCCGAACGCCCCCGATTCCCCGGTCCGCTCTTGAGAAGGACCCGAGGCCCGGACCCCTCTTCGAAGGCAACCCTGTGGGGGAAGGCACAACACGAAGGGGCACTGCCACCCCCGTGCATCGTCCGCAAAGACCCGCGGGTTCCACACACAGCTCGACGAGGGGCCTGAGACCCCCTGAGCAACTCGAGAGGCCAGCGGGGTTCCCTTCCTCAGACAAGACGAGGCCTGACTCTCCTGTCCCAACTCTGCAGGGACCCTGCGGTCGGAGTCCGAAACGCAGAGGAAGCCTGAGGTGCCTGCCTCCCCTCGAGGTGAGGCCCTCTTCCGTTGCGCCAGACCCAGCGGAGTCCCGAGGGGCCCCGCCACCTCCACAGGATCCCTCGCCTCTCAGAGGCACCCTGGGAAGTTCCCTAAGGTCCCCGGCAGAAGGCGAGGGACACGAGGGTTTCCCGCCGCCCCCCGACAGAGACCTCGAGAGTCCTTCTTCAACGCGTCTCGAGGCCCTAGTCCCCTCCCGTGACTCGAGAGCCAGGACGCGCTCCCCCTCGCCACGCGCATGGAGACCTGACTTCCCTGGCGCCGCACGAGAGGCTCCCTGAGATCCTCGTCGTGCCTCGGGAGAAAACCCCCACGGGCGCCGCAGCTCGAGGAAACCCCTGAGACGCCCCCGTCCTCGCGAGCTGAGGGCCTTCTTTTCCTGCATGGCCTGGAGAGCAATCCCGGGTCCTCTCTCCAAACGGAAGAGGAGGCTGGACTCCCTTGAGGCCGCTCAGGGGGCTCCAAGAGACCCGCGTCGCGACTCGAGAGGAGAGCGGAGTCCTTGGCTTCCCCTCGAGACGAGGCCTGACTCCCCGGGGGAGCCTGGAATGCAACCCCGAGATCCCTGCCTTCCCTGGAGAGGAAAATTAGGTCCCGGACACACGCTTAGGTGAGGTCTCTTAGGCCCTGCAGTGACTCGAGCGCCACCCCCAGCTTTCCCTCGCAACCCGAGGGGAAGATTGGGCTTCCCAGGGCCAACCCAAGGGGAAGGCTGAGATCCCCGTCGTAACTCGAGAATGCCGCCGCAACTCGAGAAAAACCACGTGGTTCCCACCGCTTGGCAAGATGAGGCCCTTGCCCGCGACGGCGTCTCAAGGGAAGTCCCCTGTTCCGCCCTGAAGGGCGAGACGGTCCCTGACAGCCTTCCTGCGACCCCCAAAAGTCCCCCGACACGCCGGGTTCCCCCGAGGGGAACACCGAGGGTCCCGGCACCGCTTCCTCTGAGCCCCTTCTCCCCTCCTGATCGCGACAGGAGAGGCGATTCCCCTGCGTGGTCTGGAAGGGGTTCCCGGCCTTCCCGGCGCACCTCAGGATGAGGCCGGTCTCACGAGGAAATTCGAGACGAGCCACGTGGGTGGGGCCACAGGCCGAACGCCCCCGATTCCCCGGTCCGCTCTTGAGAAGGACCCGAGGCCCGGACCCCTCTTCGAAGGCAACCCTGTGGGGGAAGGCACAACACGAAGGGGCACTGCCACCCCCGTGCATCGTCCGCAAAGACCCGCGGGTTCCACACACAGCTCGACGAGGGGCCTGAGACCCCCTGAGCAACTCGAGAGGCCAGCGGGGTTCCCTTCCTCAGACAAGACGAGGCCTGACTCTCCTGTCCCAACTCTGCAGGGACCCTGCGGTCGGAGTCCGAAACGCAGAGGAAGCCTGAGGTGCCTGCCTCCCCTCGAGGTGAGGCCCTCTTCCGTTGCGCCAGACCCAGCGGAGTCCCGAGGGGCCCCGCCACCTCCACAGGATCCCTCGCCTCTCAGAGGCACCCTGGGAAGTTCCCTAAGGTCCCCGGCAGAAGGCGAGGGACACGAGGGTTTCCCGCCGCCCCCCGACAGAGACCTCGAGAGTCCTTCTTCAACGCGTCTCGAGGCCCTAGTCCCCTCCCGTGACTCGAGAGCCAGGACGCGCTCCCCCTCGCCACGCACATGGAGAGCTGACTTCCCTGGCGCCGCACGAGAGGCTCCCTGAGATCCTCGTCGTGCCTCGGGAGAAAACCCCCACGGGCGCCGCAGCTCGAGGAAACCCCTGAGACGCCCCCGTCCTCGCGAGCTGAGGGCCTTCTTTTCCTGCATGGCCTGGAGAGCAATCCCGGGTCCTCTCTCCAAACGGAAGAGGAGGCTGGACTCCCTTGAGGCCGCTCAGGGGGCTCCAAGAGACCCGCGTCGCGACTCGAGAGGAGAGCGGAGTCCTTGGCTTCCCCTCGAGACGAGGCCTGACTCCCCGGGGGAGCCTGGAATGCAACCCCGAGATCCCTGCCTTCCCTGGAGAGGAAAATTAGGTCCCGGACACACGCTTAGGTGAGGTCTCTTAGGCCCTGCAGTGACTCGAGCGCCACCCCCAGCTTTCCCTCGCAACCCGAGGGGAAGATTGGGCTTCCCAGGGCCAACCCAAGGGGAAGGCTGAGATCCCCGTCGTAACTCGAGAATGCCGCCGCAACTCGAGAAAAACCACGTGGTTCCCACCGCTTGGCAAGATGAGGCCCTTGCCCGCGACGGCGTCTCAAGGGAAGTCCCCTGTTCCGCCCTGAAGGGCGAGACGGTCCCTGACAGCCTTCCTGCGACCCCCAAAAGTCCCCCGACACGCCGGGTTCCCCCGAGGGGAACACCGAGGGTCCCGGCACCGCTTCCTCTGAGCCCCTTCTCCCCTCCTGATGGCGACAGGAGAGGCGATTCCCCTGCGTGGTCTGGAAGGGGTTCCCGGCCTTCCCGGCGCACCTCAGGATGAGGCCGGTCTCACGAGGAAATTCGAGACGAGCCACGTGGGTGGGGCCACAGGCCGAACGCCCCCGATTCCCCGGTCCGCTCTTGAGAAGGACCCGAGGCCCGGACCCCTCTTCGAAGGCAACCCTGTGGGGGAAGGCACAACACGAAGGGGCACTGCCACCCCCGTGCATCGTCCGCAAAGACCCGCGGGTTCCACACACAGCTCGACGAGGGGCCTGAGACCCCCTGAGCAACTCGAGAGGCCAGCGGGGTTCCCTTCCTCAGACAAGACGAGGCCTGACTCTCCTGTCCCAACTCTGCAGGGACCCTGCGGTCGGAGTCCGAAACGCAGAGGAAGCCTGAGGTGCCTGCCTCCCCTCGAGGTGAGGCCCTCTTCCGTTGCGCCAGACCCAGCGGAGTCCCGAGGGGCCCCGCCACCTCCACAGGATCCCTCGCCTCTCAGAGGCACCCTGGGAAGTTCCCTAAGGTCCCCGGCAGAAGGCGAGGGACACGAGGGTTTCCCGCCGCCCCCCGACAGAGACCTCGAGAGTCCTTCTTCAACGCGTCTCGAGGCCCTAGTCCCCTCCCGTGACTCGAGAGCCAGGACGCGCTCCCCCTCGCCACGCGCATGGAGACCTGACTTCCCTGGCGCCGCACGAGAGGCTCCCTGAGATCCTCGTCGTGCCTCGGGAGAAAACCCCCACGGGCGCCGCAGCTCGAGGAAACCCCTGAGACGCCCCCGTCCTCGCGAGCTGAGGGCCTTCTTTTCCTGCATGGCCTGGAGAGCAATCCCGGGTCCTCTCTCCAAACGGAAGAGGAGGCTGGACTCCCTTGAGGCCGCTCAGGGGGCTCCAAGAGACCCGCGTCGCGACTCGAGAGGAGAGCGGAGTCCTTGGCTTCCCCTCGAGACGAGGCCTGACTCCCCGGGGGAGCCTGGAATGCAACCCCGAGATCCCTGCCTTCCCTGGAGAGGAAAATTAGGTCCCGGACACACGCTTAGGTGAGGTCTCTTAGGCCCTGCAGTGACTCGAGCGCCACCCCCAGCTTTCCCTCGCAACCCGAGGGGAAGATTGGGCTTCCCAGGGCCAACCCAAGGGGAAGGCTGAGATCCCCGTCGTAACTCGAGAATGCCGCCGCAACTCGAGAAAAACCACGTGGTTCCCACCGCTTGGCAAGATGAGGCCCTTGCCCGCGACGGCGTCTCAAGGGAAGTCCCCTGTTCCGCCCTGAAGGGCGAGACGGTCCCTGACAGCCTTCCTGCGACCCCCAAAAGTCCCCCGACACGCCGGGTTCCCCCGAGGGGAACACCGAGGGTCCCGGCACCGCTTCCTCTGAGCCCCTTCTCCCCTCCTGATCGCGACAGGAGAGGCGATTCCCCTGCGTGGTCTGGAAGGGGTTCCCGGCCTTCCCGGCGCACCTCAGGATGAGGCCGGTCTCACGAGGAAATTCGAGACGAGCCACGTGGGTGGGGCCACAGGCCGAACGCCCCCGATTCCCCGGTCCGCTCTTGAGAAGGACCCGAGGCCCGGACCCCTCTTCGAAGGCAACCCTGTGGGGGAAGGCACAACACGAAGGGGCACTGCCACCCCCGTGCATCGTCCGCAAAGACCCGCGGGTTCCACACACAGCTCGACGAGGGGCCTGAGACCCCCTGAGCAACTCGAGAGGCCAGCGGGGTTCCCTTCCTCAGACAAGACGAGGCCTGACTCTCCTGTCCCAACTCTGCAGGGACCCTGCGGTCGGAGTCCGAAACGCAGAGGAAGCCTGAGGTGCCTGCCTCCCCTCGAGGTGAGGCCCTCTTCCGTTGCGCCAGACCCAGCGGAGTCCCGAGGGGCCCCGCCACCTCCACAGGATCCCTCGCCTCTCAGAGGCACCCTGGGAAGTTCCCTAAGGTCCCCGGCAGAAGGCGAGGGACACGAGGGTTTCCCGCCGCCCCCCGACAGAGACCTCGAGAGTCCTTCTTCAACGCGTCTCGAGGCCCTAGTCCCCTCCCGTGACTCGAGAGCCAGGACGCGCTCCCCCTCGCCACGCGCATGGAGACCTGACTTCCCTGGCGCCGCACGAGAGGCTCCCTGAGATCCTCGTCGTGCCTCGGGAGAAAACCCCCACGGGCGCCGCAGCTCGAGGAAACCCCTGAGACGCCCCCGTCCTCGCGAGCTGAGGGCCTTCTTTTCCTGCATGGCCTGGAGAGCAATCCCGGGTCCTCTCTCCAAACGGAAGAGGAGGCTGGACTCCCTTGAGGCCGCTCAGGGGGCTCCAAGAGACCCGCGTCGCGACTCGAGAGGAGAGCGGAGTCCTTGGCTTCCCCTCGAGACGAGGCCTGACTCCCCGGGGGAGCCTGGAATGCAACCCCGAGATCCCTGCCTTCCCTGGAGAGGAAAATTAGGTCCTGGACACACGCTTAGGTGAGGTCTCTTAGGCCCTGCAGTGACTCGAGCGCCACCCCCAGCTTTCCCTCGCAACCCGAGGGGAAGATTGGGCTTCCCAGGGCCAACCCAAGGGGAAGGCTGAGATCCCCGTCGTAACTCGAGAATGCCGCCGCAACTCGAGAAAAACCACGTGGTTCCCACCGCTTGGCAAGATGAGGCCCTTGCCCGCGACGGCGTCTCAAGGGAAGTCCCCTGTTCCGCCCTGAAGGGCGAGACGGTCCCTGACAGCCTTCCTGCGACCCCCAAAAGTCCCCCGACACGCCGGGTTCCCCCGAGGGGAACACCGAGGGTCCCGGCACCGCTTCCTCTGAGCCCCTTCTCCCCTCCTGATCGCGACAGGAGAGGCGATTCCCCTGCGTGGTCTGGAAGGGGTTCCCGGCCTTCCCGGCGCACCTCAGGATGAGGCCGGTCTCACGAGGAAATTCGAGACGAGCCACGTGGGTGGGGCCACAGGCCGAACGCCCCCGATTCCCCGGTCCGCTCTTGAGAAGGACCCGAGGCCCGGACCCCTCTTCGAAGGCAACCCTGTGGGGGAAGGCACAACACGAAGGGGCACTGCCACCCCCGTGCATCGTCCGCAAAGACCCGTGGGTTCCACACACAGCTCGACGAGGGGCCTGAGACCCCCTGAGCAACTCGAGAGGCCAGCGGGGTTCCCTTCCTCAGACAAGACGAGGCCTGACTCTCCTGTCCCAACTCTGCAGGGACCCTGCGGTCGGAGTCCGAAACGCAGAGGAAGCCTGAGGTGCCTGCCTCCCCTCGAGGTGAGGCCCTCTTCCGTTGCGCCAGACCCAGCGGAGTCCCGAGGGGCCCCGCCACCTCCACAGGATCCCTCGCCTCTCAGAGGCACCCTGGGAAGTTCCCTAAGGTCCCCGGCAGAAGGCGAGGGACACGAGGGTTTCCCGCCGCCCCCCGACAGAGACCTCGAGAGTCCTTCTTCAACGCGTCTCGAGGCCCTAGTCCCCTCCCGTGACTCGAGAGCCAGGACTCGCTCCCCCTCGCCACGCGCATGGAGACCTGACTTCCCTGGCGCCGCACGAGAGGCTCCCTGAGATCCTCGTCGTGCCTCGGGAGAAAACCCCCACGGGCGCCGCAGCTCAAGGAAACCCCTGAGACGCCCCCGTCCTCGCGAGCTGAGGGCCTTCTTTTCCTGCATGGCCTGGAGAGCAATCCCGGGTCCTCTCTCCAAACGGAAGAGGAGGCTGGACTCCCTTGAGGCCGCTCAGGGGGCTCCAAGAGACCCGCGTCGCGACTCGAGAGGAGAGCGGAGTCCTTGGCTTCCCCTCGAGACGAGGCCTGACTCCCCGGGGGAGCCTGGAATGCAACCCCGAGATCCCTGCCTTCCCTGGAGAGGAAAATTAGGTCCCGGACACACGCTTAGGTGAGGTCTCTTAGGCCCTGCAGTGACTCGAGCGCCACCCCCAGCTTTCCCTCGCAACCCGAGGGGAAGATTGGGCTTCCCAGGGCCAACCCAAGGGGAAGGCTGAGATCCCCGTCGTAACTCGAGAATGCCGCCGCAACTCGAGAAAAACCACGTGGTTCCCACCGCTTGGCAAGATGAGGCCCTTGCCCGCGACGGCGTCTCAAGGGAAGTCCCCTGTTCCGCCCTGAAGGGCGAGACGGTCCCTGACAGCCTTCCTGCGACCCCCAAAAGCCCCCCGACACGCCGGGTTCCCCCGAGGGGAACACCGAGGGTCCCGGCACCGCTTCCTCTGAGCCCCTTCTCCCCTCCTGATCGCGACAGGAGAGGCGATTCCCCTGCGTGGTCTGGAAGGGGTTCCCGGCCTTCCCGGCGCACCTCAGGATGAGGCCGGTCTCACGAGGAAATTCGAGACGAGCCACGTGGGTGGGGCCACAGGCCGAACGCCCCCGATTCCCCGGTCCGCTCTTGAGAAGGACCCGAGGCCCGGACCCCTCTTCGAAGGCAACCCTGTGGGGGAAGGCACAACACGAAGGGGCACTGCCACCCCCGTGCATCGTCCGCAAAGACCCGCGGGTTCCACACACAGCTCGACGAGGGGCCTGAGACCCCCTGAGCAACTCGAGAGGCCAGCGGGGTTCCCTTCCTCAGACAAGACGAGGCCTGACTCTCCTGTCCCAACTCTGCAGGGACCCTGCGGTCGGAGTCCGAAACGCAGAGGAAGCCTGAGGTGCCTGCCTCCCCTCGAGGTGAGGCCCTCTTCCGTTGCGCCAGACCCAGCGGAATCCCGAGGGGCCCCGCCACCTCCACAGGATCCCTCGCCTCTCAGAGGCACCCTGGGAAGTTCCCTAAGGTCCCCGGCAGAAGGCGAGGGAAACGAGGGTTTCCCGCCGCCCCCCGACAAAGACCTCGAGAGTCCTTCTTCAACGCGTCTCGAGGCCCTAGTCCCCTCCCGTGACTCGAGAGCCAGGACGCGCTCCCCCTCGCCACGCGCATGGAGACCTGACTTCCCTGGCGCCGCACGAGAGGCTCCCTGAGATCCTCGTCGTGCCTCGGGAGAAAACCCCCACGGGCGCCGCAGCTCGAGGAAACCCCTGAGACGCCCCCGTCCTCGCGAGCTGAGGGCCTTCTTTTCCTGCATGGCCTGGAGAGCAATCCCGGGTCCTCTCTCCAAACGGAAGAGGAGGCTGGACTCCCTTGAGGCCGCTCAGGGGGCTCCAAGAGACCCGCGTCGCGACTCGAGAGGAGAGCGGAGTCCTTGGCTTCCCCTCGAGACGAGGCCTGACTCCCCGGGGGAGCCTGGAATGCAACCCCGAGATCCCTGCCTTCCCTGGAGAGGAAAATTAGGTCCTGGACACACGCTTAGGTGAGGTCTCTTAGGCCCTGCAGTGACTCGAGCGCCACCCCCAGCTTTCCCTCGC
Organism: Bubalus kerabau; assembly: GCF_029407905.1. Classification (NCBI taxonomy): domain Eukaryota; kingdom Metazoa; phylum Chordata; class Mammalia; order Artiodactyla; family Bovidae; genus Bubalus; species Bubalus kerabau. The sequence goes on along the minus strand of NW_026577881.1, from coordinate 5,767,439 downwards.
AACCCGAGGGGAAGATTGGGCTTCCCAGGGCCAACCCAAGGGGAAGGCTGAGATCCCCGTCGTAACTCGAGAATGCCGCCGCAACTCGAGAAAAACCACGTGGTTCCCACCGCTTGGCAAGATGAGGCCCTTGCCCGCGACGGCGTCTCAAGGGAAGTCCCCTGTTCCGCCCTGAAGGGCGAGACGGTCCCTGACAGCCTTCCTGCGACCCCCAAAAGCCCCCCGACACGCCGGGTTCCCCCGAGGGGAACACCGAGGGTCCCGGCACCGCTTCCTCTGAGCCCCTTCTCCCCTCCTGATCGCGACAGGAGAGGCGATTCCCCTGCGTGGTCTGGAAGGGGTTCCCGGCCTTCCCGGCGCACCTCAGGATGAGGCCGGTCTCACGAGGAAATTCGAGACGAGCCACGTGGGTGGGGCCACAGGCCGAACGCCCCCGATTCCCCGGTCCGCTCTTGAGAAGGACCCGAGGCCCGGACCCCTCTTCGAAGGCAACCCTGTGGGGGAAGGCACAACACGAAGGGGCACTGCCACCCCCGTGCATCGTCCGCAAAGACCCGCGGGTTCCACACACAGCTCGACGAGGGGCCTGAGACCCCCTGAGCAACTCGAGAGGCCAGCGGGGTTCCCTTCCTCAGACAAGACGAGGCCTGACTCTCCTGTCCCAACTCTGCAGGGACCCTGCGGTCGGAGTCCGAAACGCAGAGGAAGCCTGAGGTGCCTGCCTCCCCTCGAGGTGAGGCCCTCTTCCGTTGCGCCAGACCCAGCGGAGTCCCGAGGGGCCCCGCCACCTCCACAGGATCCCTCGCCTCTCAGAGGCACCCTGGGAAGTTCCCTAAGGTCCCCGGCAGAAGGCGAGGGACACGAGGGTTTCCCGCCGCCCCCCGACAGAGACCTCGAGAGTCCTTCTTCAACGCGTCTCGAGGCCCTAGTCCCCTCCCGTGACTCGAGAGCCAGGACGCGCTCCCCCTCGCCACGCGCATGGAGACCTGACTTCCCTGGCGCCGCACGAGAGGCTCCCTGAGATCCTCGTCGTGCCTCGGGAGAAAACCCCCACGGGCGCCGCAGCTCAAGGAAACCCCTGAGACGCCCCCGTCCTCGCGAGCTGAGGGCCTTCTTTTCCTGCATGGCCTGGAGAGCAATCCCGGGTCCTCTCTCCAAACGGAAGAGGAGGCTGGACTCCCTTGAGGCCGCTCAGGGGGCTCCAAGAGACCCGCGTCGCGACTCGAGAGGAGAGCGGAGTCCTTGGCTTCCCCTCGAGACGAGGCCTGACTCCCCGGGGGAGCCTGGAATGCAACCCCGAGATCCCTGCCTTCCCTGGAGAGGAAAATTAGGTCCCGGACACACGCTTAGGTGAGGTCTCTTAGGCCCTGCAGTGACTCGAGCGCCACCCCCAGCTTTCCCTCGCAACCCGAGGGGAAGATTGGGCTTCCCAGGGCCAACCCAAGGGGAAGGCTGAGATCCCCGTCGTAACTCGAGAATGCCGCCGCAACTCGAGAAAAACCACGTGGTTCCCACCGCTTGGCAAGATGAGGCCCTTGCCCGCGACGGCGTCTCAAGGGAAGTCCCCTGTTCCGCCCTGAAGGGCGAGACGGTCCCTGACAGCCTTCCTGCGACCCCCAAAAGTCCCCCGACACGCCGGGTTCCCCCGAGGGGAACACCGAGGGTCCCGGCACCGCTTCCTCTGAGCCCCTTCTCCCCTCCTGATCGCGACAGGAGAGGCGATTCCCCTGCGTGGTCTGGAAGGGGTTCCCGGCCTTCCCGGCGCACCTCAGGATGAGGCCGGTCTCACGAGGAAATTCGAGACGAGCCACGTGGGTGGGGCCACAGGCCGAACGCCCCCGATTCCCCGGTCCGCTCTTGAGAAGGACCCGAGGCCCGGACCCCTCTTCGAAGGCAACCCTGTGGGGGAAGGCACAACACGAAGGGGCACTGCCACCCCCGTGCATCGTCCGCAAAGACCCGCGGGTTCCACACACAGCTCGACGAGGGGCCTGAGACCCCCTGAGCAACTCGAGAGGCCAGCGGGGTTCCCTTCCTCAGACAAGACGAGGCCTGACTCTCCTGTCCCAACTCTGCAGGGACCCTGCGGTCGGAGTCCGAAACGCAGAGGAAGCCTGAGGTGCCTGCCTCCCCTCGAGGTGAGGCCCTCTTCCGTTGCGCCAGACCCAGCGGAGTCCCGAGGGGCCCCGCCACCTCCACAGGATCCCTCGCCTCTCAGAGGCACCCTGGGAAGTTCCCTAAGGTCCCCGGCAGAAGGCGAGGGACACGAGGGTTTCCCGCCGCCCCCCGACAGAGACCTCGAGAGTCCTTCTTCAACGCGTCTCGAGGCCCTAGTCCCCTCCCGTGACTCGAGAGCCAGGACGCGCTCCCCCTCGCCACGCGCATGGAGACCTGACTTCCCTGGCGCCGCACGAGAGGCTCCCTGAGATCCTCGTCGTGCCTCGGGAGAAAACCCCCACGGGCGCCGCAGCTCGAGGAAACCCCTGAGACGCCCCCGTCCTCGCGAGCTGAGGGCCTTCTTTTCCTGCATGGCCTGGAGAGCAATCCCGGGTCCTCTCTCCAAACGGAAGAGGAGGCTGGACTCCCTTGAGGCCGCTCAGGGGGCTCCAAGAGACCCGCGTCGCGACTCGAGAGGAGAGCGGAGTCCTTGGCTTCCCCTCGAGACGAGGCCTGACTCCCCGGGGGAGCCTGGAATGCAACCCCGAGATCCCTGCCTTCCCTGGAGAGGAAAATTAGGTCCCGGACACACGCTTAGGTGAGGTCTCTTAGGCCCTGCAGTGACTCGAGCGCCACCCCCAGCTTTCCCTCGCAACCCGAGGGGAAGATTGGGCTTCCCAGGGCCAACCCAAGGGGAAGGCTGAGATCCCCGTCGTAACTCGAGAATGCCGCCGCAACTCGAGAAAAACCACGTGGTTCCCACCGCTTGGCAAGATGAGGCCCTTGCCCGCGACGGCGTCTCAAGGGAAGTCCCCTGTTCCGCCCTGAAGGGCGAGACGGTCCCTGACAGCCTTCCTGCGACCCCCAAAAGTCCCCCGACACGCCGGGTTCCCCCGAGGGGAACACCGAGGGTCCCGGCACCGCTTCCTCTGAGCCCCTTCTCCCCTCCTGATCGCGACAGGAGAGGCGATTCCCCTGCGTGGTCTGGAAGGGGTTCCCGGCCTTCCCGGCGCACCTCAGGATGAGGCCGGTCTCACGAGGAAATTCGAGACGAGCCACGTGGGTGGGGACACAGGCCGAACGCCCCCGATTCCCCGGTCCGCTCTTGAGAAGGACCCGAGGCCCGGACCCCTCTTCGAAGGCAACCCTGTGGGGGAAGGCACAACACGAAGGGGCACTGCCACCCCCGTGCATCGTCCGCAAAGACCCGCGGGTTCCACACACAGCTCGACGAGGGGCCTGAGACCCCCTGAGCAACTCGAGAGGCCAGCGGGGTTCCCTTCCTCAGACAAGACGAGGCCTGACTCTCCTGTCCCAACTCTGCAGGGACCCTGCGGTCGGAGTCCGAAACGCAGAGGAAGCCTGAGGTGCCTGCCTCCCCTCGAGGTGAGGCCCTCTTCCGTTGCGCCAGACCCAGCGGAGTCCCGAGGGGCCCCGCCACCTCCACAGGATCCCTCGCCTCTCAGAGGCACCCTGGGAAGTTCCCTAAGGTCCCCGGCAGAAGGCGAGGGACACGAGGGTTTCCCGCCGCCCCCCGACAGAGACCTCGAGAGTCCTTCTTCAACGCGTCTCGAGGCCCTAGTCCCCTCCCGTGACTCGAGAGCCAGGACGCGCTCCCCCTCGCCACGCGCATGGAGACCTGACTTCCCTGGCGCCGCACGAGAGGCTCCCTGAGATCCTCGTCGTGCCTCGGGAGAAAACCCCCACGGGCGCCGCAGCTCGAGGAAACCCCTGAGACGCCCCCGTCCTCGCGAGCTGAGGGCCTTCTTTTCCTGCATGGCCTGGAGAGCAATCCCGGGTCCTCTCTCCAAACGGAAGAGGAGGCTGGACTCCCTTGAGGCCGCTCAGGGGGCTCCAAGAGACCCGCGTCGCGACTCGAGAGGAGAGCGGAGTCCTTGGCTTCCCCTCGAGACGAGGCCTGACTCCCCGGGGGAGCCTGGAATGCAACCCCGAGATCCCTGCCTTCCCTGGAGAGGAAAATTAGGTCCCGGACACACGCTTAGGTGAGGTCTCTTAGGCCCTGCAGTGACTCGAGCGCCACCCCCAGCTTTCCCTCGCAACCCGAGGGGAAGATTGGGCTTCCCAGGGCCAACCCAAGGGGAAGGCTGAGATCCCCGTCGTAACTCGAGAATGCCGCCGCAACTCGAGAAAAACCACGTGGTTCCCACCGCTTGGCAAGATGAGGCCCTTGCCCGCGACGGCGTCTCAAGGGAAGTCCCCTGTTCCGCCCTGAAGGGCGAGACGGTCCCTGACAGCCTTCCTGCGACCCCCAAAAGCCCCCCGACACGCCGGGTTCCCCCGAGGGGAACACCGAGGGTCCCGGCACCGCTTCCTCTGAGCCCCTTCTCCCCTCCTGATCGCGACAGGAGAGGCGATTCCCCTGCGTGGTCTGGAAGGGGTTCCCGGCCTTCCCGGCGCACCTCAGGATGAGGCCGGTCTCACGAGGAAATTCGAGACGAGCCACGTGGGTGGGGCCACAGGCCGAACGCCCCCGATTCCCCGGTCCGCTCTTGAGAAGGACCCGAGGCCCGGACCCCTCTTCGAAGGCAACCCTGTGGGGGAAGGCACAACACGAAGGGGCACTGCCACCCCCGTGCATCGTCCGCAAAGACCCGCGGGTTCCACACACAGCTCGACGAGGGGCCTGAGACCCCCTGAGCAACTCGAGAGGCCAGCGGGGTTCCCTTCCTCAGACAAGACGAGGCCTGACTCTCCTGTCCCAACTCTGCAGGGACCCTGCGGTCGGAGTCCGAAACGCAGAGGAAGCCTGAGGTGCCTGCCTCCCCTCGAGGTGAGGCCCTCTTCCGTTGCGCCAGACCCAGCGGAGTCCCGAGGGGCCCCGCCACCTCCACAGGATCCCTCGCCTCTCAGAGGCACCCTGGGAAGTTCCCTAAGGTCCCCGGCAGAAGGCGAGGGACACGAGGGTTTCCCGCCGCCCCCCGACAGAGACCTCGAGAGTCCTTCCTCAACGCGTCTCGAGGCCCTAGTCCCCTCCCGTGACTCGAGAGCCAGGACGCGCTCCCCCTCGCCACGCGCATGGAGACCTGACTTCCCTGGCGCCGCACGAGAGGCTCCCTGAGATCCTCGTCGTGCCTCGGGAGAAAACCCCCACGGGCGCCGCAGCTCGAGGAAACCCCTGAGACGCCCCCGTCCTCGCGAGCTGAGGGCCTTCTTTTCCTGCATGGCCTGGAGAGCAATCCCGGGTCCTCTCTCCAAACGGAAGAGGAGGCTGGACTCCCTTGAGGCCGCTCAGGGGGCTCCAAGAGACCCGCGTCGCGACTCGAGAGGAGAGCGGAGTCCTTGGCTTCCCCTCGAGACGAGGCCTGACTCCCCGGGGGAGCCTGGAATGCAACCCTGAGATCCCTGCCTTCCCTGGAGAGGAAAATTAGGTCCCGGACACACGCTTAGGTGAGGTCTCTTAGGCCCTGCAGTGACTCGAGCGCCACCCCCAGCTTTCCCTCGCAACCCGAGGGGAAGATTGGGCTTCCCAGGGCCAACCCAAGGGGAAGGCTGAGATCCCCGTCGTAACTCGAGAATGCCGCCGCAACTCGAGAAAAACCACGTGGTTCCCACCGCTTGGCAAGATGAGGCCCTTGCCCGCGACGGCGTCTCAAGGGAAGTCCCCTGTTCCGCCCTGAAGGGCGAGACGGTCCCTGACAGCCTTCCTGCGACCCCCAAAAGTCCCCCGACACGCCGGGTTCCCCCGAGGGGAACACCGAGGGTCCCGGCACCGCTTCCTCTGAGTCCCTTCTCCCCTCCTGATCGCGACAGGAGAGGCGATTCCCCTGCGTGGTCTGGAAGGGGTTCCCGGCCTTCCCGGCGCACCTCAGGATGAGGCCGGTCTCACGAGGAAATTCGAGACGAGCCACGTGGGTGGGGCCACAGGCCGAACGCCCCCGATTCCCCGGTCCGCTCTTGAGAAGGACCCGAGGCCCGGACCCCTCTTCGAAGGCAACCCTGTGGGGGAAGGCACAACACGAAGGGGCACTGCCACCCCCGTGCATCGTCCGCAAAGACCCGCGGGTTCCACACACAGCTCGACGAGGGGCCTGAGACCCCCTGAGCAACTCGAGAGGCCAGCGGGGTTCCCTTCCTCAGACAAGACGAGGCCTGACTCTCCTGTCCCAACTCTGCAGGGACCCTGCGGTCGGAGTCCGAAACGCAGAGGAAGCCTGAGGTGCCTGCCTCCCCTCGAGGTGAGGCCCTCTTCCGTTGCGCCAGACCCAGCGGAGTCCCGAGGGGCCCCGCCACCTCCACAGGATCCCCCGCCTCTCAGAGGCACCCTGGGAAGTTCCCTAAGGTCCCCGGCAGAAGGCGAGGGACACGAGGGTTTCCCGCCGCCCCCCGACAAAGACCTCGAGAGTCCTTCTTCAAGGCGTCTCGAGGCCCTAGTCCCCTCCCGTGACTCGAGAGCCAGGACGCGCTCCCCCTCGCCACGCGCATGGAGACCTGACTTCCCTGGCGCCGCACGAGAGGCTCCCTGAGATCCTCGTCGTGCCTCGGGAGAAAACCCCCACGGGCGCCGCAGCTCGAGGAAACCCCTGAGACGCCCCCGTCCTCGCGAGCTGAGGGCCTTCTTTTCCTGCATGGCCTGGAGAGCAATCCCGGGTCCTCTCTCCAAACGGAAGAGGAGGCTGGACTCCCTTGAGGCCGCTCAGGGGGCTCCAAGAGACCCGCGTCGCGACTCGAGAGGAGAGCGGAGTCCTTGGCTTCCCCTCGAGACGAGGCCTGACTCCCCGGGGGAGCCTGGAATGCAACCCCGAGATCCCTGCCTTCCCTGGAGAGGAAAATTAGGTCCCGGACACACGCTTAGGTGAGGTCTCTTAGGCCCTGCAGTGACTCGAGCGCCACCCCCAGCTTTCCCTCGCAACCCGAGGGGAAGATTGGGCTTCCCAGGGCCAACCCAAGGGGAAGGCTGAGATCCCCGTCGTAACTCGAGAATGCCGCCGCAACTCGAGAAAAACCACGTGGTTCCCACCGCTTGGCAAGATGAGGCCCTTGCCCGCGACGGCGTCTCAAGGGAAGTCCCCTGTTCCGCCCTGAAGGGCGAGACGGTCCCTGACAGCCTTCCTGCGACCCCCAAAAGCCCCCCGACACGCCGGGTTCCCCCGAGGGGAACACCGAGGGTCCCGGCACCGCTTCCTCTGAGCCCCTTCTCCCCTCCTGATCGCGACAGGAGAGGCGATTCCCCTGCGTGGTCTGGAAGGGGTTCCCGGCCTTCCCGGCGCCCCTCAGGATGAGGCCGGTCTCACGAGGAAATTCGAGACGAGCCACGTGGGTGGGGCCACAGGCCGAACGCCCCCGATTCCCCGGTCCGCTCTTGAGAAGGACCCGAGGCCCGGACCCCTCTTCGAAGGCAACCCTGTGGGGGAAGGCACAACACGAAGGGGCACTGCCACCCCCGTGCATCGTCCGCAAAGACCCGCGGGTTCCACACACAGCTCGACGAGGGGCCTGAGACCCCCTGAGCAACTCAAGAGGCCAGCGGGGTTCCCTTCCTCAGACAAGACGAGGCCTGACTCTCCTGTCCCAACTCTGCAGGGACCCTGCGGTCGGAGTCCGAAACGCAGAGGAAGCCTGAGGTGCCTGCCTCCCCTCGAGGTGAGGCCCTCTTCCGTTGCGCCAGACCCAGCGGAGTCCCGAGGGGCCCCGCCACCTCCACAGGATCCCTCGCCTCTCAGAGGCACCCTGGGAAGTTCCCTAAGGTCCCCGGCAGAAGGCGAGGGACACGAGGGTTTCCCGCCGCCCCCCGACAGAGACCTCGAGAGTCCTTCTTCAACGCGTCTCGAGGCCCTAGTCCCCTCCCGTGACTCGAGAGCCAGGACGCGCTCCCCCTCGCCACGCGCATGGAGACCTGACTTCCCTGGCGCCGCACGAGAGGCTCCCTGAGATCCTCGTCGTGCCTCGGGAGAAAACCCCCACGGGCGCCGCAGCTCGAGGAAACCCCTGAGACGCCCCCGTCCTCGCGAGCTGAGGGCCTTCTTTTCCTGCATGGCCTGGAGAGCAATCCCGGGTCCTCTCTCCAAACGGAAGAGGAGGCTGGACTCCCTTGAGGCCGCTCAGGGGGCTCCAAGAGACCCGCGTCGCGACTCGAGAGGAGAGCGGAGTCCTTGGCTTCCCCTCGAGACGAGGCCTGACTCCCCGTGGGAGCCTGGAATGCAACCCCGAGATCCCTGCCTTCCCTGGAGAGGAAAATTAGGTCCCGGACACACGCTTAGGTGAGGTCTCTTAGGCCCTGCAGTGACTCGAGCGCCACCCCCAGCTTTCCCTCGCAACCCGAGGGGAAGATTGGGCTTCCCAGGGCCAACCCAAGGGGAAGGCTGAGATCCCCGTCGTAACTCGAGAATGCCGCCGCAACTCGAGAAAAACCACGTGGTTCCCACCGCTTGGCAAGATGAGGCCCTTGCCCGCGACGGCGTCTCAAGGGAAGTCCCCTGTTCCGCCCTGAAGGGCGAGACGGTCCCTGACAGCCTTCCTGCGACCCCCAAAAGTCCCCCGACACGCCGGGTTCCCCCGAGGGGAACACCGAGGGTCCCGGCACCGCTTCCTCTGAGCCCCTTCTCCCCTCCTGATCGCGACAGGAGAGGCGATTCCCCTGCGTGGTCTGGAAGGGGTTCCCGGCCTTCCCGGCGCACCTCAGGATGAGGCCGGTCTCACGAGGAAATTCGAGACGAGCCACGTGGGTGGGGCCACAGGCCGAACGCCCCCGATTCCCCGGTCCGCTCTTGAGAAGGACCCGAGGCCCGGACCCCTCTTCGAAGGCAACCCTGTGGGGGAAGGCACAACACGAAGGGGCACTGCCACCCCCGTGCATCGTCCGCAAAGACCCACGGGTTCCACACACAGCTCGACGAGGGGCCTGAGACCCCCTGAGCAACTCGAGAGGCCAGCGGGGTTCCCTTCCTCAGACAAGACGAGGCCTGACTCTCCTGTCCCAACTCTGCAGGGACCCTGCGGTCGGAGTCCGAAACGCAGAGGAAGCCTGAGGTGCCTGCCTCCCCTCGAGGTGAGGCCCTCTTCCGTTGCGCCAGACCCAGCGGAGTCCCGAGGGGCCCCGCCACCTCCACAGGATCCCTCGCCTCTCAGAGGCACCCTGGGAAGTTCCCTAAGGTCCCCGGCAGAAGGCGAGGGACAAGAGGGTTTCCCGCCGCCCCCCGACAGAGACCTCGAGAGTCCTTCTTCAACGCGTCTCGAGGCCCTAGTCCCCTCCCGTGACTCGAGAGCCAGGACGCGCTCCCCCTCGCCACGCGCATGGAGACCTGACTTCCCTGGCGCCGCACGAGAGGCTCCCTGAGATCCTCGTCGTGCCTCGGGAGAAAACCCCCACGGGCGCCGCAGCTCGAGGAAACCCCTGAGACGCCCCCGTCCTCGCGAGCTGAGGGCCTTCTTTTCCTGCATGGCCTGGAGAGCAATCCCGGGTCCTCTCTCCAAACGGAAGAGGAGGCTGGACTCACTTGAGGCCGCTCAGGGGGCTCCAAGAGACCCGCGTCGCGACTCGAGAGGAGAGCGGAGTCCTTGGCTTCCCCTCGAGACGAGGCCTGACTCCCCGGGGGAGCCTGGAATGCAACCCCGAGATCCCTGCCTTCCCTGGAGAGGAAAATTAGGTCCCGGACACACGCTTAGGTGAGGTCTCTTAGGCCCTGCAGTGACTCGAGCGCCACCCCCAGCTTTCCCTCGCAACCCGAGGGGAAGATTGGGCTTCCCAGGGCCAACCCAAGGGGAAGGCTGAGATCCCCGTCGTAACTCGAGAATGCCGCCGCAACTCGAGAAAAACCACGTGGTTCCCACCGCTTGGCAAGATGAGGCCCTTGCCCGCGACGGCGTCTCAAGGGAAGTCCCCTGTTCCGCCCTGAAGGGCGAGACGGTCCCTGACAGCCTTCCTGCGACCCCCAAAAGCCCCCCGACACGCCGGGTTCCCCCGAGGGGAACACCGAGGGTCCCGGCACCGCTTCCTCTGAGCCCCTTCTCCCCTCCTGATCGCGACAGGAGAGGCGATTCCCCTGCGTGGTCTGGAAGGGGTTCCCGGCCTTCCCGGCGCACCTCAGGATGAGGCCGGTCTCACGAGGAAATTCGAGACGAGCCACGTGGGTGGGGCCACAGGCCGAACGCCCCCGATTCCCCGGTCCGCTCTTGAGAAGGACCCGAGGCCCGGACCCCTCTTCGAAGGCAACCCTGTGGGGGAAGGCACAACACGAAGGGGCACTGCCACCCCCGTGCATCGTCCGCAAAGACCCGCGGGTTCCACACACAGCTCGACGAGGGGCCTGAGACCCCCTGAGCAACTCGAGAGGCCAGCGGGGTTCCCTTCCTCAGACAAGACGAGGCCTGACTCTCCTGTCCCAACTCTGCAGGGACCCTGCGGTCGGAGTCCGAAACGCAGAGGAAGCCTGAGGTGCCTGCCTCCCCTCGAGGTGAGGCCCTCTTCCGTTGCGCCAGACCCAGCGGAGTCCCGAGGGGCCCCGCCACCTCCACAGGATCCCCCGCCTCTCAGAGGCACCCTGGGAAGTTCCCTAAGGTCCCCGGCAGAAGGCGAGGGACACGAGGGTTTCCCGCCGCCCCCCGACAAAGACCTCGAGAGTCCTTCTTCAAGGCGTCTCGAGGCCCTAGTCCCCTCCCGTGACTCGAGAGCCAGGACGCGCTCCCCCTCGCCACGCGCATGGAGACCTGACTTCCCTGGCGCCGCACGAGAGGCTCCCTGAGATCCTCGTCGTGCCTCGGGAGAAAACCCCCACGGGCGCCGCAGCTCGAGGAAACCCCTGAGACGCCCCCGTCCTCGCGAGCTGAGGGCCTTCTTTTCCTGCATGGCCTGGAGAGCAATCCCGGGTCCTCTCTCCAAACGGAAGAGGAGGCTGGACTCCCTTGAGGCCGCTCAGGGGGCTCCAAGAGACCCGCGTCGCGACTCGAGAGGAGAGCGGAGTCCTTGGCTTCCCCTCGAGACGAGGCCTGACTCCCCGGGGGAGCCTGGAATGCAACCCCGAGATCCCTGCCTTCCCTGGAGAGGAAAATTAGGTCCCGGACACACGCTTAGGTGAGGTCTCTTAGGCCCTGCAGTGACTCGAGCGCCACCCCCAGCTTTCCCTCGCAACCCGAGGGGAAGATTGGGCTTCCCAGGGCCAACCCAAGGGGAAGGCTGAGATCCCCGTCGTAACTCGAGAATGCCGCCGCAACTCGAGAAAAACCACGTGGTTCCCACCGCTTGGCAAGATGAGGCCCTTGCCCGCGACGGCGTCTCAAGGGAAGTCCCCTGTTCCGCCCTGAAGGGCGAGACGGTCCCTGACAGCCTTCCTGCGACCCCCAAAAGTCCCCCGACACGCCGGGTTCCCCCGAGGGGAACACCGAGGGTCCCGGCACCGCTTCCTCTGAGCCCCTTCTCCCCTCCTGATCGCGACAGGAGAGGCGATTCCCCTGCGTGGTCTGGAAGGGGTTCCCGGCCTTCCCGGCGCACCTCAGGATGAGGCCGGTCTCACGAGGAAATTCGAGACGAGCCACGTGGGTGGGGCCACAGGCCGAACGCCCCCGATTCCCCGGTCCGCTCTTGAGAAGGACCCGAGGCCCGGACCCCTCTTCGAAGGCAACCCTGTGGGTGAAGGCACAACACGAAGGGGCACTGCCACCCCCGTGCATCGTCCGCAAAGACCCGCGGGTTCCACACACAGCTCGACGAGGGGCCTGAGACCCCCTGAGCAACTCGAGAGGCCAGCGGGGTTCCCTTCCTCAGACAAGACGAGGCCTGACTCTCCTGTCCCAACTCTGCAGGGACCCTGCGGTCGGAGTCCGAAACGCAGAGGAAGCCTGAGGTGCCTGCCTCCCCTCGAGGTGAGGCCCTCTTCCGTTGCGCCAGACCCAGCGGAGTCCCGAGGGGCCCCGCCACCTCCACAGGATCCCTCGCCTCTCAGAGGCACCCTGGGAAGTTCCCTAAGGTCCCCGGCAGAAGGCGAGGGACACGAGGGTTTCCCGCCGCCCCCCGACAAAGACCTCGAGAGTCCTTCTTCAACGCGTCTCGAGGCCCTAGTCCCCTCCCGTGACTCGAGAGCCAGGACGCGCTCCCCCTCGCCACGCGCATGGAGACCTGACTTCCCTGGCGCCGCACGAGAGGCTCCCTGAGATCCTCGTCGTGCCTCGGGAGAAAACCCCCACGGGCGCCGCAGCTCGAGGAAACCCCTGAGACGCCCCCGTCCTCGCGAGCTGAGGGCCTTCTTTTCCTGCATGGCCTGGAGAGCAATCCCGGGTCCTCTCTCCAAACGGAAGAGGAGGCTGGACTCCCTTGAGGCCGCTCAGGGGGCTCCAAGAGACCCGCGTCGCGACTCGAGAGGAGAGCGGAGTCCTTGGCTTCCCCTCGAGACGAGGCCTGACTCCCCGGGGGAGCCTGGAATGCAACCCCGAGATCCCTGCCTTCCCTGGAGAGGAAAATTAGGTCCCGGACACACGCTTAGGTGAGGTCTCTTAGGCCCTGCAGTGACTCGAGCGCCACCCCCAGCTTTCCCTCGCAACCCGAAGGGAAGATTGGGCTTCCCAGGGCCAACCCAAGGGGAAGGCTGAGATCCCCGTCGTAACTCGAGAATGCCGCCGCAACTCGAGAAAAACCACGTGGTTCCCACCGCTTGGCAAGATGAGGCCCTTGCCCGCGACGGCGTCTCAAGGGAAGTCCCCTGTTCCGCCCTGAAGGGCGAGACGGTCCCTGACAGCCTTCCTGCGACCCCCAAAAGTCCCCCGACACGCCGGGTTCCCCCGAGGGGAACACCGAGGGTCCCGGCACCGCTTCCTCTGAGCCCCTTCTCCCCTCCTGATCGCGACAGGAGAGGCGATTCCCCTGCGTGGTCTGGAAGGGGTTCCCGGCCTTCCCGGCGCACCTCAGGATGAGGCCGGTCTCACGAGGAAATTCGAGACGAGCCACGTGGGTGGGGCCACAGGCCGAACGCCCCCGATTCCCCGGTCCGCTCTTGAGAAGGACCCGAGGCCCGGACCCCTCTTCGAAGGCAACCCTGTGGGTGAAGGCACAACACGAAGGGGCACTGCCACCCCCGTGCATCGTCCGCAAAGACCCGCGGGTTCCACACACAGCTCGACGAGGGGCCTGAGACCCCCTGAGCAACTCGAGAGGCCAGCGGGGTTCCCTTCCTCAGACAAGACGAGGCCTGACTCTCCTGTCCCAACTCTGCAGGGACCCTGCGGTCGGAGTCCGAAACGCAGAGGAAGCCTGAGGTGCCTGCCTCCCCTCGAGGTGAGGCCCTCTTCCGTTGCGCCAGACCCAGCGGAGTCCCGAGGGGCCCCGCCACCTCCACAGGATCCCTCGCCTCTCAGAGGCACCCTGGGAAGTTCCCTAAGGTCCCCGGCAGAAGGCGAGGGACACGAGGGTTTCCCGCCGCCCCCCGACAAAGACCTCGAGAGTCCTTCTTCAACGCGTCTCGAGGCCCTAGTCCCCTCCCGTGACTCGAGAGCCAGGACGCGCTCCCCCTCGCCACGCGCATGGAGACCTGACTTCCCTGGCGCCGCACGAGAGGCTCCCTGAGATCCTCGTCGTGCCTCGGGAGAAAACCCCCACGGGCGCCGCAGCTCGAGGAAACCCCTGAGACGCCCCCGTCCTCGCGAGCTGAGGGCCTTCTTTTCCTGCATGGCCTGGAGAGCAATCCCGGGTCCTCTCTCCAAACGGAAGAGGAGGCTGGACTCCCTTGAGGCCGCTCAGGGGGCTCCAAGAGACCCGCGTCGCGACTCGAGAGGAGAGCGGAGTCCTTGGCTTCCCCTCGAGACGAGGCCTGACTCCCCGGGGGAGCCTGGAATGCAACCCCGAGATCCCTGCCTTCCCTGGAGAGGAAAATTAGGTCCCGGACACACGCTTAGGTGAGGTCTCTTAGGCCCTGCAGTGACTCGAGCGCCACCCCCAGCTTTCCCTCGCAACCCGAGGGGAAGATTGGGCTTCCCAGGGCCAACCCAAGGGGAAGGCTGAGATCCCCGTCGTAACTCGAGAATGCCGCCGCAACTCGAGAAAAACCACGTGGTTCCCACCGCTTGGCAAGATGAGGCCCTTGCCCGCGACGGCGTCTCAAGGGAAGTCCCCTGTTCCGCCCTGAAGGGCGAGACGGTCCCTGACAGCCTTCCTGCGACCCCCAAAAGTCCCCCGACACGCCGGGTTCCCCCGAGGGGAACACCGAGGGTCCCGGCACCGCTTCCTCTGAGCCCCTTCTCCCCTCCTGATCGCGACAGGAGAGGCGATTCCCCTGCGTGGTCTGGAAGGGGTTCCCGGCCTTCCCGGCGCACCTCAGGATGAGGCCGGTCTCACGAGGAAATTCGAGACGAGCCACGTGGGTGGGGCCACAGGCCGAACGCCCCCGATTCCCCGGTCCGCTCTTGAGAAGGACCCGAGGCCCGGACCCCTCTTCGAAGGCAACCCTGTGGGGGAAGGCACAACACGAAGGGGCACTGCCACCCCCGTGCATCGTCCGCAAAGACCCGCGGGTTCCACACACAGCTCGACGAGGGGCCTGAGACCCCCTGAGCAACTCGAGAGGCCAGCGGGGTTCCCTTCCTCAGACAAGACGAGGCCTGACTCTCCTGTCCCAACTCTGCAGGGACCCTGCGGTCGGAGTCCGAAACGCAGAGGAAGCCTGAGGTGCCTGCCTCCCCTCGAGGTGAGGCCCTCTTCCGTTGCGCCAGACCCAGCGGAGTCCCGAGGGGCCCCGCCACCGCCACAGGATCCCTCGCCTCTCAGAGGCACCCTGGGAAGTTCCCTAAGGTCCCCGGCAGAAGGCGAGGGACACGAGGGTTTCCCGCCGCCCCCCGACAAAGACCTCGAGAGTCCTTCTTCAACGCGTCTCGAGGCCCTAGTCCCCTCCCGTGACTCGAGAGCCAGGACGCGCTCCCCCTCGCCACGCGCATGGAGACCTGACTTCCCTGGCGCCGCACGAGAGGCTCCCTGAGATCCTCGTCGTGCCTCGGGAGAAAACCCCCACGGGCGCCGCAGCTCGAGGAAACCCCTGAGACGCCCCCGTCCTCGCGAGCTGAGGGCCTTCTTTTCCTGCATGGCCTGGAGAGCAATCCCGGGTCCTCTCTCCAAACGGAAGAGGAGGCTGGACTCCCTTGAGGCCGCTCAGGGGGCTCCAAGAGACCCGCGTCGCGACTCGAGAGGAGAGCGGAGTCCTTGGCTTCCCCTCGAGACGAGGCCTGACTCCCCGGGGGAGCCTGGAATGCAACCCCGAGATCCCTGCCTTCCCTGGAGAGGAAAATTAGGTCCCGGACACACGCTTAGGTGAGGTCTCTTAGGCCCTGCAGTGACTCGAGCGCCACCCCCAGCTTTCCCTCGCAACCCGAGGGGAAGATTGGGCTTCCCAGGGCCAACCCAAGGGGAAGGCTGAGATCCCCGTCGTAACTCGAGAATGCCGCCGCAACTCGAGAAAAACCACGTGGTTCCCACCGCTTGGCAAGATGAGGCCCTTGCCCGCGACGGCGTCTCAAGGGAAGTCCCCTGTTCCGCCCTGAAGGGCGAGACGGTCCCTGACAGCCTTCCTGCGACCCCCAAAAGTCCCCCGACACGCCGGGTTCCCCCGAGGGGAACACCGAGGGTCCCGGCACCGCTTCCTCTGAGCCCCTTCTCCCCTCCTGATCGCGACAGGAGAGGCGATTCCCCTGCGTGGTCTGGAAGGGGTTCCCGGCCTTCCCGGCGCACCTCAGGATGAGGCCGGTCTCACGAGGAAATTCGAGACGAGCCACGTGGGTGGGGCCACAGGCCGAACGCCCCCGATTCCCCGGTCCGCTCTTGAGAAGGACCCGAGGCCCGGACCCCTCTTCGAAGGCAACCCTGTGGGTGAAGGCACAACACGAAGGGGCACTGCCACCCCCGTGCATCGTCCGCAAAGACCCGCGGGTTCCACACACAGCTCGACGAGGGGCCTGAGACCCCCTGAGCAACTCGAGAGGCCAGCGGGGTTCCCTTCCTCAGACAAGACGAGGCCTGACTCTCCTGTCCCAACTCTGCAGGGA
Source organism: Bubalus kerabau (assembly GCF_029407905.1). Taxonomy (NCBI): domain Eukaryota; kingdom Metazoa; phylum Chordata; class Mammalia; order Artiodactyla; family Bovidae; genus Bubalus; species Bubalus kerabau. The sequence goes on along the minus strand of NW_026577881.1, from coordinate 5,751,308 downwards.
CCCTGCGGTCGGAGTCCGAAACGCAGAGGAAGCCTGAGGTGCCTGCCTCCCCTCGAGGTGAGGCCCTCTTCCGTTGCACCAGACCCAGCGGAGTCCCGAGGGGCCCCGCCACCTCCACAGGATCCCTCGCCTCTCAGAGGCACCCTGGGAAGTTCCCTAAGGTCCCCGGCAGAAGGCGAGGGACACGAGGGTTTCCCGCCGCCCCCCGACAAAGACCTCGAGAGTCCTTCTTCAAGGCGTCTCGAGGCCCTAGTCCCCTCCCGTGACTCGAGAGCCAGGACGCGCTCCCCCTCGCCACGCGCATGGAGACCTGACTTCCCTGGCGCCGCACGAGAGGCTCCCTGAGATCCTCGTCGTGCCTCGGGAGAAAACCCCCACGGGCGCCGCAGCTCGAGGAAACCCCTGAGACGCCCCCGTCCTCGCGAGCTGAGGGCCTTCTTTTCCTGCATGGCCTGGAGAGCAATCCCGGGTCCTCTCTCCAAACGGAAGAGGAGGCTGGACTCCCTTGAGGCCGCTCAGGGGGCTCCAAGAGACCCGCGTCGCGACTCGAGAGGAGAGCGGAGTCCTTGGCTTCCCCTCGAGACGAGGCCTGACTCCCCGGGGGAGCCTGGAATGCAACCCCGAGATCCCTGCCTTCCCTGGAGAGGAAAATTAGGTCCCGGACACACGCTTAGGTGAGGTCTCTTAGGCCCTGCAGTGACTCGAGCGCCACCCCCAGCTTTCCCTCGCAACCCGAGGGGAAGATTGGGCTTCCCAGGGCCAACCCAAGGGGAAGGCTGAGATCCCCGTCGTAACTCGAGAATGCCGCCGCAACTCGAGAAAAACCACGTGGTTCCCACCGCTTGGCAAGATGAGGCCCTTGCCCGCGACGGCGTCTCAAGGGAAGTCCCCTGTTCCGCCCTGAAGGGCGAGACGGTCCCTGACAGCCTTCCTGCGACCCCCAAAAGCCCCCCGACACGCCGGGTTCCCCCGAGGGGAACACCGAGGGTCCCGGCACCGCTTCCTCTGAGCCCCTTCTCCCCTCCTGATCGCGACAGGAGAGGCGATTCCCCTGCGTGGTCTGGAAGGGGTTCCCGGCCTTCCCGGCGCACCTCAGGATGAGGCCGGTCTCACGAGGAAATTCGAGACGAGCCACGTGGGTGGGGCCACAGGCCGAACGCCCCCGATTCCCCGGTCCGCTCTTGAGAAGGACCCGAGGCCCGGACCCCTCTTCGAAGGCAACCCTGTGGCTGAAGGCACAACACGAAGGGGCACTGCCACCCCCGTGCATCGTCCGCAAAGACCCGCGGGTTCCACACACAGCTCGACGAGGGGCCTGAGACCCCCTGAGCAACTCGAGAGGCCAGCGGGGTTCCCTTCCTCAGACAAGACGAGGCCTGACTCTCCTGTCCCAACTCTGCAGGGACCCTGCGGTCGGAGTCCGAAACGCAGAGGAAGCCTGAGGTGCCTGCCTCCCCTCGAGGTGAGGCCCTCTTCCGTTGCGCCAGACCCAGCGGAGTCCCGAGGGGCCCCGCCACCTCCACAGGATCCCCCGCCTCTCAGAGGCACCCTGGGAAGTTCCCTAAGGTCCCCGGCAGAAGGCGAGGGACACGAGGGTTTCCCGCCGCCCCCCGACAAAGACCTCGAGAGTCCTTCTTCAAGGCGTCTCGAGGCCCTAGTCCCCTCCCGTGACTCGAGAGCCAGGACGCGCTCCCCCTCGCCACGCGCATGGAGACCTGACTTCCCTGGCGCCGCACGAGAGGCTCCCTGAGATCCTCGTCGTGCCTCGGGAGAAAACCCCCACGGGCGCCGCAGCTCGAGGAAACCCCTGAGACGCCCCCGTCCTCGCGAGCTGAGGGCCTTCTTTTCCTGCATGGCCTGGAGAGCAATCCCGGGTCCTCTCTCCAAACGGAAGAGGAGGCTGGACTCCCTTGAGGCCGCTCAGGGGGCTCCAAGAGACCCGCGTCGCGACTCGAGAGGAGAGCGGAGTCCTTGGCTTCCCCTCGAGACGAGGCCTGACTCCCCGGGGGAGCCTGGAATGCAACCCCGAGATCCCTGCCTTCCCTGGAGAGGAAAATTAGGTCCCGGACACACGCTTAGGTGAGGTCTCTTAGGCCCTGCAGTGACTCGAGCGCCACCCCCAGCTTTCCCTCGCAACCCGAAGGGAAGATTGGGCTTCCCAGGGCCAACCCAAGGGGAAGGCTGAGATCCCCGTCGTAACTCGAGAATGCCGCCGCAACTCGAGAAAAACCACGTGGTTCCCACCGCTTGGCAAGATGAGGCCCTTGCCCGCGACGGCGTCTCAAGGGAAGTCCCCTGTTCCGCCCTGAAGGGCGAGACGGTCCCTGACAGCCTTCCTGCGACCCCCAAAAGTCCCCCGACACGCCGGGTTCCCCCGAGGGGAACACCGAGGGTCCCGGCACCGCTTCCTCTGAGCCCCTTCTCCCCTCCTGATCGCGACAGGAGAGGCGATTCCCCTGCGTGGTCTGGAAGGGGTTCCCGGCCTTCCCGGCGCACCTCAGGATGAGGCCGGTCTCACGAGGAAATTCGAGACGAGCCACGTGGGTGGGGCCACAGGCCGAACGCCCCCGATTCCCCGGTCCGCTCTTGAGAAGGACCCGAGGCCCGGACCCCTCTTCGAAGGCAACCCTGTGGCTGAAGGCACAACACGAAGGGGCACTGCCACCCCCGTGCATCGTCCGCAAAGACCCGCGGGTTCCACACACAGCTCGACGAGGGGCCTGAGACCCCCTGAGCAACTCGAGAGGCCAGCGGGGTTCCCTTCCTCAGACAAGACGAGGCCTGACTCTCCTGTCCCAACTCTGCAGGGACCCTGCGGTCGGAGTCCGAAACGCAGAGGAAGCCTGAGGTGCCTGCCTCCCCTCGAGGTGAGGCCCTCTTCCGTTGCGCCAGACCCAGCGGAGTCCCGAGGGGCCCCGCCACCTCCACAGGATCCCCCGCCTCTCAGAGGCACCCTGGGAAGTTCCCTAAGGTCCCCGGCAGAAGGCGAGGGACACGAGGGTTTCCCGCCGCCCCCCGACAAAGACCTCGAGAGTCCTTCTTCAACGCGTCTCGAGGCCCTAGTCCCCTCCCGTGACTCGAGAGCCAGGACGCGCTCCCCCTCGCCACGCGCATGGAGACCTGACTTCCCTGGCGCCGCACGAGAGGCTCCCTGAGATCCTCGTCGTGCCTCGGGAGAAAACCCCCACGGGCGCCGCAGCTCGAGGAAACCCCTGAGACGCCCCCGTCCTCGCGAGCTGAGGGCCTTCTTTTCCTGCATGGCCTGGAGAGCAATCCCGGGTCCTCTCTCCAAACGGAAGAGGAGGCTGGACTCCCTTGAGGCCGCTCAGGGGGCTCCAAGAGACCCGCGTCGCGACTCGAGAGGAGAGCGGAGTCCTTGGCTTCCCCTCGAGACGAGGCCTGACTCCCCGGGGGAGCCTGGAATGCAACCCCGAGATCCCTGCCTTCCCTGGAGAGGAAAATTAGGTCCCGGACACACGCTTAGGTGAGGTCTCTTAGGCCCTGCAGTGACTCGAGCGCCACCCCCAGCTTTCCCTCGCAACCCGAAGGGAAGATTGGGCTTCCCAGGGCCAACCCAAGGGGAAGGCTGAGATCCCCGTCGTAACTCGAGAATGCCGCCGCAACTCGAGAAAAACCACGTGGTTCCCACCGCTTGGCAAGATGAGGCCCTTGCCCGCGACGGCGTCTCAAGGGAAGTCCCCTGTTCCGCCCTGAAGGGCGAGACGGTCCCTGACAGCCTTCCTGCGACCCCCAAAAGTCCCCCGACACGCCGGGTTCCCCCGAGGGGAACACCGAGGGTCCCGGCACCGCTTCCTCTGAGCCCCTTCTCCCCTCCTGATCGCGACAGGAGAGGCGATTCCCCTGCGTGGTCTGGAAGGGGTTCCCGGCCTTCCCGGCGCACCTCAGGATGAGGCCGGTCTCACGAGGAAATTCGAGACGAGCCACGTGGGTGGGGCCACAGGCCGAACGCCCCCGATTCCCCGGTCCGCTCTTGAGAAGGACCCGAGGCCCGGACCCCTCTTCGAAGGCAACCCTGTGGGTGAAGGCACAACACGAAGGGGCACTGCCACCCCCGTGCATCGTCCGCAAAGACCCGCGGGTTCCACACACAGCTCGACGAGGGGCCTGAGACCCCCTGAGCAACTCGAGAGGCCAGCGGGGTTCCCTTCCTCAGACAAGACGAGGCCTGACTCTCCTGTCCCAACTCTGCAGGGACCCTGCGGTCGGAGTCCGAAACGCAGAGGAAGCCTGAGGTGCCTGCCTCCCCTCGAGGTGAGGCCCTCTTCCGTTGCGCCAGACCCAGCGGAGTCCCGAGGGGCCCCGCCACCTCCACAGGATCCCTCGCCTCTCAGAGGCACCCTGGGAAGTTCCCTAAGGTCCCCGGCAGAAGGCGAGGGACACGAGGGTTTCCCGCCGCCCCCCGACAAAGACCTCGAGAGTCCTTCTTCAACGCGTCTCGAGGCCCTAGTCCCCTCCCGTGACTCGAGAGCCAGGACGCGCTCCCCCTCGCCACGCGCATGGAGACCTGACTTCCCTGGCGCCGCACGAGAGGCTCCCTGAGATCCTCGTCGTGCCTCGGGAGAAAACCCCCACGGGCGCCGCAGCTCGAGGAAACCCCTGAGACGCCCCCGTCCTCGCGAGCTGAGGGCCTTCTTTTCCTGCATGGCCTGGAGAGCAATCCCGGGTCCTCTCTCCAAACGGAAGAGGAGGCTGGACTCCCTTGAGGCCGCTCAGGGGGCTCCAAGAGACCCGCGTCGCGACTCGAGAGGAGAGCGGAGTCCTTGGCTTCCCCTCGAGACGAGGCCTGACTCCCCGGGGGAGCCTGGAATGCAACCCCGAGATCCCTGCCTTCCCTGGAGAGGAAAATTAGGTCCCGGACACACGCTTAGGTGAGGTCTCTTAGGCCCTGCAGTGACTCGAGCGCCACCCCCAGCTTTCCCTCGCAACCCGAGGGGAAGATTGGGCTTCCCAGGGCCAACCCAAGGGGAAGGCTGAGATCCCCGTCGTAACTCGAGAATGCCGCCGCAACTCGAGAAAAACCACGTGGTTCCCACCGCTTGGCAAGATGAGGCCCTTGCCCGCGACGGCGTCTCAAGGGAAGTCCCCTGTTCCGCCCTGAAGGGCGAGACGGTCCCTGACAGCCTTCCTGCGACCCCCAAAAGTCCCCCGACACGCCGGGTTCCCCCGAGGGGAACACCGAGGGTCCCGGCACCGCTTCCTCTGAGCCCCTTCTCCCCTCCTGATCGCGACAGGAGAGGCGATTCCCCTGCGTGGTCTGGAAGGGGTTCCCGGCCTTCCCGGCGCACCTCAGGATGAGGCCGGTCTCACGAGGAAATTCGAGACGAGCCACGTGGGTGGGGCCACAGGCCGAACGCCCCCGATTCCCCGGTCCGCTCTTGAGAAGGACCCGAGGCCCGGACCCCTCTTCGAAGGCAACCCTGTGGGGGAAGGCACAACACGAAGGGGCACTGCCACCCCCGTGCATCGTCCGCAAAGACCCGCGGGTTCCACACACAGCTCGACGAGGGGCCTGAGACCCCCTGAGCAACTCGAGAGGCCAGCGGGGTTCCCTTCCTCAGACAAGACGAGGCCTGACTCTCCTGTCCCAACTCTGCAGGGACCCTGCGGTCGGAGTCCGAAACGCAGAGGAAGCCTGAGGTGCCTGCCTCCCCTCGAGGTGAGGCCCTCTTCCGTTGCGCCAGACCCAGCGGAGTCCCGAGGGGCCCCGCCACCGCCACAGGATCCCTCGCCTCTCAGAGGCACCCTGGGAAGTTCCCTAAGGTCCCCGGCAGAAGGCGAGGGACACGAGGGTTTCCCGCCGCCCCCCGACAAAGACCTCGAGAGTCCTTCTTCAACGCGTCTCGAGGCCCTAGTCCCCTCCCGTGACTCGAGAGCCAGGACGCGCTCCCCCTCGCCACGCGCATGGAGACCTGACTTCCCTGGCGCAGCACGAGAGGCTCCCTGAGATCCTCGTCGTGCCTCGGGAGAAAACCCCCACGGGCGCCGCAGCTCGAGGAAACCCCTGAGACGCCCCCGTCCTCGCGAGCTGAGGGCCTTCTTTTCCTGCATGGCCTGGAGAGCAATCCCGGGTCCTCTCTCCAAACGGAAGAGGAGGCTGGACTCCCTTGAGGCCGCTCAGGGGGCTCCAAGAGACCCGCGTCGCGACTCGAGAGGAGAGCGGAGTCCTTGGCTTCCCCTCGAGACGAGGCCTGACTCCCCGGGGGAGCCTGGAATGCAACCCCGAGATCCCTGCCTTCCCTGGAGAGGAAAATTAGGTCCCGGACACACGCTTAGGTGAGGTCTCTTAGGCCCTGCAGTGACTCGAGCGCCACCCCCAGCTTTCCCTCGCAACCCGAGGGGAAGATTGGGCTTCCCAGGGCCAACCCAAGGGGAAGGCTGAGATCCCCGTCGTAACTCGAGAATGCCGCCGCAACTCGAGAAAAACCACGTGGTTCCCACCGCTTGGCAAGATGAGGCCCTTGCCCGCGACGGCGTCTCAAGGGAAGTCCCCTGTTCCGCCCTGAAGGGCGAGACGGTCCCTGACAGCCTTCCTGCGACCCCCAAAAGTCCCCCGACACGCCGGGTTCCCCCGAGGGGAACACCGAGGGTCCCGGCACCGCTTCCTCTGAGCCCCTTCTCCCCTCCTGATCGCGACAGGAGAGGCGATTCCCCTGCGTGGTCTGGAAGGGGTTCCCGGCCTTCCCGGCGCACCTCAGGATGAGGCCGGTCTCACGAGGAAATTCGAGACGAGCCACGTGGGTGGGGCCACAGGCCGAACGCCCCCGATTCCCCGGTCCGCTCTTGAGAAGGACCCGAGGCCCGGACCCCTCTTCGAAGGCAACCCTGTGGGGGAAGGCACAACACGAAGGGGCACTGCCACCCCCGTGCATCGTCCGCAAAGACCCGCGGGTTCCACACACAGCTCGACGAGGGGCCTGAGACCCCCTGAGCAACTCGAGAGGCCAGCGGGGTTCCCTTCCTCAGACAAGACGAGGCCTGACTCTCCTGTCCCAACTCTGCAGGGACCCTGCGGTCGGAGTCCGAAACGCAGAGGAAGCCTGAGGTGCCTGCCTCCCCTCGAGGTGAGGCCCTCTTCCGTTGCACCAGACCCAGCGGAGTCCCGAGGGGCCCCGCCACCTCCACAGGATCCCTCGCCTCTCAGAGGCACCCTGGGAAGTTCCCTAAGGTCCCCGGCAGAAGGCGAGGGACACGAGGGTTTCCCGCCGCCCCCCGACAAAGACCTCGAGAGTCCTTCTTCAAGGCGTCTCGAGGCCCTAGTCCCCTCCCGTGACTCGAGAGCCAGGACGCGCTCCCCCTCGCCACGCGCATGGAGACCTGACTTCCCTGGCGCCGCACGAGAGGCTCCCTGAGATCCTCGTCGTGCCTCGGGAGAAAACCCCCACGGGCGCCGCAGCTCGAGGAAACCCCTGAGACGCCCCCGTCCTCGCGAGCTGAGGGCCTTCTTTTCCTGCATGGCCTGGAGAGCAATCCCGGGTCCTCTCTCCAAACGGAAGAGGAGGCTGGACTCCCTTGAGGCCGCTCAGGGGGCTCCAAGAGACCCGCGTCGCGACTCGAGAGGAGAGCGGAGTCCTTGGCTTCCCCTCGAGACGAGGCCTGACTCCCCGGGGGAGCCTGGAATGCAACCCCGAGATCCCTGCCTTCCCTGGAGAGGAAAATTAGGTCCCGGACACACGCTTAGGTGAGGTCTCTTAGGCCCTGCAGTGACTCGAGCGCCACCCCCAGCTTTCCCTCGCAACCCGAGGGGAAGATTGGGCTTCCCAGGGCCAACCCAAGGGGAAGGCTGAGATCCCCGTCGTAACTCGAGAATGCCGCCGCAACTCGAGAAAAACCACGTGGTTCCCACCGCTTGGCAAGATGAGGCCCTTGCCCGCGACGGCGTCTCAAGGGAAGTCCCCTGTTCCGCCCTGAAGGGCGAGACGGTCCCTGACAGCCTTCCTGCGACCCCCAAAAGTCCCCCGACACGCCGGGTTCCCCCGAGGGGAACACCGAGGGTCCCGGCACCGCTTCCTCTGAGCCCCTTCTCCCCTCCTGATCGCGACAGGAGAGGCGATTCCCCTGCGTGGTCTGGAAGGGGTTCCCGGCCTTCCCGGCGCACCTCAGGATGAGGCCGGTCTCACGAGGAAATTCGAGACGAGCCACGTGGGTGGGGCCACAGGCCGAACGCCCCCGATTCCCCGGTCCGCTCTTGAGAAGGACCCGAGGCCCGGACCCCTCTTCGAAGGCAACCCTGTGGGGGAAGGCACAACACGAAGGGGCACTGCCACCCCCGTGCATCGTCCGCAAAGACCCGCGGGTTCCACACACAGCTCGACGAGGGGCCTGAGACCCCCTGAGCAACTCGAGAGGCCAGCGGGGTTCCCTTCCTCAGACAAGACGAGGCCTGACTCTCCTGTCCCAACTCTGCAGGGACCCTGCGGTCGGAGTCCGAAACGCAGAGGAAGCCTGAGGTGCCTGCCTCCCCTCGAGGTGAGGCCCTCTTCCGTTGCGCCAGACCCAGCGGAGTCCCGAGGGGCCCCGCCACCGCCACAGGATCCCTCGCCTCTCAGAGGCACCCTGGGAAGTTCCCTAAGGTCCCCGGCAGAAGGCGAGGGACACGAGGGTTTCCCGCCGCCCCCCGACAAAGACCTCGAGAGTCCTTCTTCAACGCGTCTCGAGGCCCTAGTCCCCTCCCGTGACTCGAGAGCCAGGACGCGCTCCCCCTCGCCACGCGCATGGAGACCTGACTTCCCTGGCGCCGCACGAGAGGCTCCCTGAGATCCTCGTCGTGCCTCGGGAGAAAACCCCCACGGGCGCCGCAGCTCGAGGAAACCCCTGAGACGCCCCCGTCCTCGCGAGCTGAGGGCCTTCTTTTCCTGCATGGCCTGGAGAGCAATCCCGGGTCCTCTCTCCAAACGGAAGAGGAGGCTGGACTCCCTTGAGGCCGCTCAGGGGGCTCCAAGAGACCCGCGTCGCGACTCGAGAGGAGAGCGGAGTCCTTGGCTTCCCCTCGAGACGAGGCCTGACTCCCCGGGGGAGCCTGGAATGCAACCCCGAGATCCCTGCCTTCCCTGGAGAGGAAAATTAGGTCCCGGACACACGCTTAGGTGAGGTCTCTTAGGCCCTGCAGTGACTCGAGCGCCACCCCCAGCTTTCCCTCGCAACCCGAGGGGAAGATTGGGCTTCCCAGGGCCAACCCAAGGGGAAGGCTGAGATCCCCGTCGTAACTCGAGAATGCCGCCGCAACTCGAGAAAAACCACGTGGTTCCCACCGCTTGGCAAGATGAGGCCCTTGCCCGCGACGGCGTCTCAAGGGAAGTCCCCTGTTCCGCCCTGAAGGGCGAGACGGTCCCTGACAGCCTTCCTGCGACCCCCAAAAGTCCCCCGACACGCCGGGTTCCCCCGAGGGGAACACCGAGGGTCCCGGCACCGCTTCCTCTGAGCCCCTTCTCCCCTCCTGATCGCGACAGGAGAGGCGATTCCCCTGCGTGGTCTGGAAGGGGTTCCCGGCCTTCCCGGCGCACCTCAGGATGAGGCCGGTCTCACGAGGAAATTCGAGACGAGCCACGTGGGTGGGGCCACAGGCCGAACGCCCCCGATTCCCCGGTCCGCTCTTGAGAAGGACCCGAGGCCCGGACCCCTCTTCGAAGGCAACCCTGTGGGTGAAGGCACAACACGAAGGGGCACTGCCACCCCCGTGCATCGTCCGCAAAGACCCGCGGGTTCCACACACAGCTCGACGAGGGGCCTGAGACCCCCTGAGCAACTCGAGAGGCCAGCGGGGTTCCCTTCCTCAGACAAGACGAGGCCTGACTCTCCTGTCCCAACTCTGCAGGGACCCTGCGGTCGGAGTCCGAAACGCAGAGGAAGCCTGAGGTGCCTGCCTCCCCTCGAGGTGAGGCCCTCTTCCGTTGCGCCAGACCCAGCGGAGTCCCGAGGGGCCCCGCCACCTCCACAGGATCCCTCGCCTCTCAGAGGCACCCTGGGAAGTTCCCTAAGGTCCCCGGCAGAAGGCGAGGGACACGAGGGTTTCCCGCCGCCCCCTGACAAAGACCTCGAGAGTCCTTCTTCAACGCGTCTCGAGGCCCTAGTCCCCTCCCGTGACTCGAGAGCCAGGACGCGCACCCCCTAGCCACGCGCATGGAGACCTGACTTCCCTGGCGCCGCACGAGAGGCTCCCTGAGATCCTCGTCGTGCCTCGGGAGAAAACCCCCACGGGCGCCGCAGCTCGAGGAAACCCCTGAGACGCCCCCGTCCTCGCGAGCTGAGGGCCTTCTTTTCCTGCATGGCCTGGAGAGCAATCCCGGGTCCTCTCTCCAAACGGAAGAGGAGGCTGGACTCCCTTGAGGCCACTCAGGGGGCTCCAAGAGACCCGCGTCGCGACTCGAGAGGAGAGCGGAGTCCTTGGCTTCCCCTCGAGACGAGGCCTGACTCCCCGGGGGAGCCTGGAATGCAACCCCGAGATCCCTGCCTTCCCTGGAGAGGAAAATTAGGTCCCGGACACACGCTTAGGTGAGGTCTCTTAGGCCCTGCAGTGACTCGAGCGCCACCCCCAGCTTTCCCTCGCAACCCGAGGGGAAGATTGGGCTTCCCAGGGCCAACCCAAGGGGAAGGCTGAGATCCCCGTCGTAAGTCGAGAATGCCGCCGCAACTCGAGAAAAACCACGTGGTTCCCACCGCTTGGCAAGATGAGGCCCTTGCCCGCGACGGCGTCTCAAGGGAAGTCCCCTGTTCCGCCCTGAAGGGCGAGACGGTCCCTGACAGCCTTCCTGCGACCCCCAAAAGTCCCCCGACACGCCGGGTTCCCCCGAGGGGAACACCGAGGGTCCCGGCACCGCTTCCTCTGAGCCCCTTCTCCCCTCCTGATCGCGACAGGAGAGGCGATTCCCCTGCGTGGTCTGGAAGGGGTTCCCGGCCTTCCCGGCGCACCTCAGGATGAGGCCGGTCTCACGAGGAAATTCGAGACGAGCCACGTGGGTGGGGCCACAGGCCGAACGCCCCCGATTCCCCGGTCCGCTCTTGAGAAGGACCCGAGGCCCGGACCCCTCTTCGAAGGCAACCCTGTGGGTGAAGGCACAACACGAAGGGGCACTGCCACCCCCGTGCATCGTCCGCAAAGACCCGCGGGTTCCACACACAGCTCGACGAGGGGCCTGAGACCCCCTGAGCAACTCGAGAGGCCAGCGGGGTTCCCTTCCTCAGACAAGACGAGGCCTGACTCTCCTGTCCCAACTCTGCAGGGACCCTGCGGTCGGAGTCCGAAACGCAGAGGAAGCCTGAGGTGCCTGCCTCCCCTCGAGGTGAGGCCCTCTTCCGTTGCGCCAGACCCAGCGGAGTCCCGAGGGGCCCCGCCACCTCCACAGGATCCCTCGCCTCTCAGAGGCACCCTGGGAAGTTCCCTAAGGTCCCCGGCAGAAGGCGAGGGACACGAGGGTTTCCCGCCGCCCCCCGACAAAGACCTCGAGAGTCCTTCTTCAACGCGTCTCGAGGCCCTAGTCCCCTCCCGTGACTCGAGAGCCAGGACGCGCTCCCCCTCGCCACGCGCATGGAGACCTGACTTCCCTGGCGCCGCACGAGAGGCTCCCTGAGATCCTCGTCGTGCCTCGGGAGAAAACCCCCACGGGCGCCGCAGCTCGAGGAAACCCCTGAGACGCCCCCGTCCTCGCGAGCTGAGGGCCTTCTTTTCCTGCATGGCCTGGAGAGCAATCCCGGGTCCTCTCTCCAAACGGAAGAGGAGGCTGGACTCCCTTGAGGCCGCTCAGGGGGCTCCAAGAGACCCGCGTCGCGACTCGAGAGGAGAGCGGAGTCCTTGGCTTCCCCTCGAGACGAGGCCTGACTCCCCGGGGGAGCCTGGAATGCAACCCCGAGATCCCTGCCTTCCCTGGAGAGGAAAATTAGGTCCCGGACACACGCTTAGGTGAGGTCTCTTAGGCCCTGCAGTGACTCGAGCGCCACCCCCAGCTTTCCCTCGCAACCCGAGGGGAAGATTGGGCTTCCCAGGGCCAACCCAAGGGGAAGGCTGAGATCCCCGTCGTAAGTCGAGAATGCCGCCGCAACTCGAGAAAAACCACGTGGTTCCCACCGCTTGGCAAGATGAGGCCCTTGCCCGCGACGGCGTCTCAAGGGAAGTCCCCTGTTCCGCCCTGAAGGGCGAGACGGTCCCTGACAGCCTTCCTGCGACCCCCAAAAGTCCCCCGACACGCCGGGTTCCCCCGAGGGGAACACCGAGGGTCCCGGCACCGCTTCCTCTGAGCCCCTTCTCCCCTCCTGATCGCGACAGGAGAGGCGATTCCCCTGCGTGGTCTGGAAGGGGTTCCCGGCCTTCCCGGCGCACCTCAGGATGAGGCCGGTCTCACGAGGAAATTCGAGACGAGCCACGTGGGTGGGGCCACAGGCCGAACGCCCCCGATTCCCCGGTCCGCTCTTGAGAAGGACCCGAGGCCCGGACCCCTCTTCGAAGGCAACCCTGTGGGTGAAGGCACAACACGAAGGGGCACTGCCACCCCCGTGCATCGTCCGCAAAGACCCGCGGGTTCCACACACAGCTCGACGAGGGGCCTGAGACCCCCTGAGCAACTCGAGAGGCCAGCGGGGTTCCCTTCCTCAGACAAGACGAGGCCTGACTCTCCTGTCCCAACTCTGCAGGGACCCTGCGGTCGGAGTCCGAAACGCAGAGGAAGCCTGAGGTGCCTGCCTCCCCTCGAGGTGAGGCCCTCTTCCGTTGCGCCAGACCCAGCGGAGTCCCGAGGGGCCCCGCCACCTCCACAGGATCCCTCGCCTCTCAGAGGCACCCTGGGAAGTTCCCTAAGGTCCCCGGCAGAAGGCGAGGGACACGAGGGTTTCCCGCCGCCCCCTGACAAAGACCTCGAGAGTCCTTCTTCAACGCGTCTCGAGGCCCTAGTCCCCTCCCGTGACTCGAGAGCCAGGACGCGCTCCCCCTCGCCACGCGCATGGAGACCTGACTTCCCTGGCGCCGCACGAGAGGCTCCCTGAGATCCTCGTCGTGCCTCGGGAGAAAACCCCCACGGGCGCCGCAGCTCGAGGAAACCCCTGAGACGCCCCCGTCCTCGCGAGCTGAGGGCCTTCTTTTCCTGCATGGCCTGGAGAGCAATCCCGGGTCCTCTCTCCAAACGGAAGAGGAGGCTGGACTCCCTTGAGGCCGCTCAGGGGGCTCCAAGAGACCCGCGTCGCGACTCGAGAGGAGAGCGGAGTCCTTGGCTTCCCCTCGAGACGAGGCCTGACTCCCCGGGGGAGCCTGGAATGCAACCCCGAGATCCCTGCCTTCCCTGGAGAGGAAAATTAGGTCCCGGACACACGCTTAGGTGAGGTCTCTTAGGCCCTGCAGTGACTCGAGCGCCACCCCCAGCTTTCCCTCGCAACCCGAGGGGAAGATTGGGCTTCCCAGGGCCAACCCAAGGGGAAGGCTGAGATCCCCGTCGTAACTCGAGAATGCCGCCGCAACTCGAGAAAAACCACGTGGTTCCCACCGCTTGGCAAGATGAGGCCCTTGCCCGCGACGGCGTCTCAAGGGAAGTCCCCTGTTCCGCCCTGAAGGGCGAGACGGTCCCTGACAGCCTTCCTGCGACCCCCAAAAGTCCCCCGACATGCCGGGTTCCCCCGAGGGGAACACCGAGGGTCCCGGCACCGCTTCCTCTGAGCCCCTTCTCCCCTCCTGATCGCGACAGGAGAGGCGATTGCCCTGCGTGGTCTGGAAGGGGTTCCCGGCCTTCCCGGCGCACCTCAGGATGAGGCCGGTCTCACGAGGAAATTCGAGACGAGCCACGTGGGTGGGGCCACAGGCCGAACGCCCCCGATTCCCCGGTCCGCTCTTGAGAAGGACCCGAGGCCCGGACCCCTCTTCGAAGGCAACCCTGTGGGTGAAGGCACAACACGAAGGGGCACTGCCACCCCCGTGCATCGTCCGCAAAGACCCGCGGGTTCCACACACAGCTCGACGAGGGGCCTGAGACCCCCTGAGCAACTCGAGAGGCCAGCGGGGTTCCCTTCCTCAGACAAGACGAGGCCTGACTCTCCTGTCCCAACTCTGCAGGGACCCTGCGGTCGGAGTCCGAAACGCAGAGGAAGCCTGAGGTGCCTGCCTCCCCTCGAGGTGAGGCCCTCTTCCGTTGCGCCAGACCCAGCGGAGTCCCGAGGGGCCCCGCCACCTCCACAGGATCCCTCGCCTCTCAGAGGCACCCTGGGAAGTTCCCTAAGGTCCCCGGCAGAAGGCGAGGGACACGAGGGTTTCCCGCCGCCCCCGGACAAAGACCTCGAGAGTCCTTCTTCAACGCGTCTCGAGGCCCTAGTCCCCTCCCGTGACTCGAGAGCCAGGACGCGCTCCCCCTCGCCACGCGCATGGAGACCTGACTTCCCTGGCGCCGCACGAGAGGCTCCCTGAGATCCTCGTCGTGCCTCGGGAGAAAACCCCCACGGGCGCCGCAGCTCGAGGAAACCCCTGAGACGCCCCCGTCCTCGCGAGCTGAGGGCCTTCTTTTCCTGCATGGCCTGGAGAGCAATCCCGGGTCCTCTCTCCAAACGGAAGAGGAGGCTGGACTCCCTTGAGGCCGCTCAGGGGGCTCCAAGAGACCCGCGTCGCGACTCGAGAGGAGAGCGGAGTCCTTGGCTTCCCCTCGAGACGAGGCCTGACTCCCCGGGGGAGCCTGGAATGCAACCCCGAGATCCCTGCCTTCCCTGGAGAGGAAAATTAGGTCCCGGACACACGCTTAGGTGAGGTCTCTTAGGCCCTGCAGTGACTCGAGCGCCACCCCCAGCTTTCCCTCGCAACCCGAGGGGAAGATTGGGCTTCCCAGGGCCAACCCAAGGGGAAGGCTGAGATCCCCGTCGTAAGTCGAGAATGCCGCCGCAACTCGAGAAAAACCACGTGGTTCCCACCGCTTGGCAAGATGAGGCCCTTGCCCGCGACGGCGTCTCAAGGGAAGTCCCCTGTTCCGCCCTGAAGGGCGAGACGGTCCCTGACAGCCTTCCTGCGACCCCCAAAAGTCCCCCGACACGCCGGGTTCCCCCGAGGGGAACACCGAGGGTCCCGGCACCGCTTCCTCTGAGCCCCTTCTCCCCTCCTGATCGCGACAGGAGAGGCGATTCCCCTGCGTGGTCTGGAAGGGGTTCCCGGCCTTCCCGGCGCACCTCAGGATGAGGCCGGTCTCACGAGGAAATTCGAGACGAGCCACGTGGGTGGGGCCACAGGCCGAACGCCCCCGATTCCCCGGTCCGCTCTTGAGAAGGACCCGAGGCCCGGACCCCTCTTCGAAGGCAACCCTGTGGGTGAAGGCACAACACGAAGGGGCACTGCCACCCCCGTGCATCGTCCGCAAAGACCCGCGGGTTCCACACACAGCTCGACGAGGGGCCTGAGACCCCCTGAGCAACTCGAGAGGCCAGCGGGGTTCCCTTCCTCAGACAAGACGAGGCCTGACTCTCCTGTCCCAACTCTGCAGGGACCCTGCGGTCGGAGTCCGAAACGCAGAGGAAGCCTGAGGTGCCTGCCTCCCCTCGAGGTGAGGCCCTCTTCCGTTGCGCCAGACCCAGCGGAGTCCCGAGGGGCCCCGCCACCTCCACAGGATCCCTCGCCTCTCAGAGGCACCCTGGGAAGTTCCCTAAGGTCCCCGGCAGAAGGCGAGGGACACGAGGGTTTCCCGCCGCCCCCCGACAAAGACCTCGAGAGTCCTTCTTCAACGCGTCTCGAGGCCCTAGTCCCCTCCCGTGACTCGAGAGCCAGGACGCGCTCCCCCTCGCCACGCGCATGGAGACCTGACTTCCCTGGCGCCGCACGAGAGGCTCCCTGAGATCCTCGTCGTGCCTCGGGAGAAAACCCCCACGGGCGCCGCAGCTCGAGGAAACCCCTGAGACGCCCCCGTCCTCGCGAGCTGAGGGCCTTCTTTTCCTGCATGGCCTGGAGAGCAATCCCGGGTCCTCTCTCCAAACGGAAGAGGAGGCTGGACTCCCTTGAGGCCGCTCAGGGGGCTCCAAGAGACCCGCGTCGCGACTCGAGAGGAGAGCGGAGTCCTTGGCTTCCCCTCGAGACGAGGCCTGACTCCCCGGGGGAGCCTGGAATGCAACCCCGAGATCCCTGCCTTCCCTGGAGAGGAAAATTAGGTCCCGGACACACGCTTAGGTGAGGTCTCTTAGGCCCTGCAGTGACTCGAGCGCCACCCCCAGCTTTCCCTAGCAACCCGAGGGGAAGATTGGGCTTCCCAGGGCCAACCCAAGGGGAAGGCTGAGATCCCCGTCGTAACTCGAGAATGCCGCCGCAACTCGAGAAAAACCACGTGGTTCCCACCGCTTGGCAAGATGAGGCCCTTGCCCGCGACGGCGTCTCAAGGGAAGTCCCCTGTTCCGCCCTGAAGGGCGAGACGGTCCCTGACAGCCTTCCTGCGACCCCCAAAAGTCCCCCGACACGCCGGGTTCCCCCGAGGGGAACACCGAGGGTCCCGGCACCGCTTCCTCTGAGCCCCTTCTCCCCTCCTGATCGCGACAGGAGAGGCGATTCCCCTGCGTGGTCTGGAAGGGGTTCCCGGCCTTCCCGGCGCACCTCAGGATGAGGCCGGTCTCACGAGGAAATTCGAGACGAGCCACGTGGGTGGGGCCACAGGCCGAACGCCCCCGATTCCCCGGTCCGCTCTTGAGAAGGACCCGAGGCCCGGACCCCTCTTCGAAGGCAACCCTGTGGGTGAAGGCACAACACGAAGGGGCACTGCCACCCCCGTGCATCGTCCGCAAAGACCCGCGGGTTCCACACACAGCTCAACGAGGGGCCTGAGACCCCCTGAGCAACTCGAGAGGCCAGCGGGGTTCCCTTCCTCAGACAAGACGAGGCCTGACTCTCCTGTCCCAACTCTGCAGGGACCCTGCGGTCGGAGTCCGAAACGCAGAGGAAGCCTGAGGTGCCTGCCTCCCCTCGAGGTGAGGCCCTCTTCCGTTGCGCCAGACCCAGCGGAGTCCCGAGGGGCCCCGCCACCTCCACAGGATCCCTCGCCTCTCAGAGGCACCCTGGCAAGTTCCCTAAGGTCCCCGGCAGAAGGCGAGGGACACGAGGGTTTCCCGCCGCCCCCCGACAAAGACCTCGAGAGTCCTTCTTCAACGCGTCTCGAGGCCCTAGTCCCCTCCCGTGACTCGAGAGCCAGGACGCGCTCCCCCTCGCCACGCGCATGGAGACCTGACTTCCCTGGCGCCGCACGAGAGGCTCCCTGAGATCCTCGTCGTGCCTCGGGAGAAAACCCCCACGGGCGCCGCAGCTCGAGGAAACCCCTGAGACGCCCCCGTCCTCGCGAGCTGAGGGCCTTCTTTTCCTGCATGGCCTGGAGAGCAATCCCGGGTCCTCTCTCCAAACGGAAGAGGAGGCTGGACTCCCTTGAGGCCGCTCAGGGGGCTCCAAGAGACCCGCGTCGCGACTCGAGAGGAGAGCGGAGTCCTTGGCTTCCCCTCGAGACGAGGCCTGACTCCCCGGGGGAGCCTGGAATGCAACCCCGAGATCCCTGCCTTCCCTGGAGAGGAAAATTAGGTCCCGGACACACGCTTAGGTGAGGTCTCTTAGGCCCTGCAGTGACTCGAGCGCCACCCCCAGCTTTCCCTCGCAACCCGAGGGGAAGATTGGGCTTCCCAGGGCCAACCCAAGGGGAAGGCTGAGATCCCCGTCGTAAGTCGAGAATGCCGCCGCAACTCGAGAAAAACCACGTGGTTCCCACCGCTTGGCAAGATGAGGCCCTTGCCCGCGACGGCGTCTCAAGGGAAGTCCCCTGTTCCGCCCTGAAGGGCGAGACGGTCCCTGACAGCCTTCCTGCGACCCCCAAAAGTCCCCCGACACGCCGGGTTCCCCCGAGGGGAACACCGAGGGTCCCGGCACCGCTTCCTCTGAGCCCCTTCTCCCCTCCTGATCGCGACAGGAGAGGCGATGCCCCTGCGTGGTCTGGAAGGGGTTCCCGGCCTTCCCGGCGCACCTCAGGATGAGGCCGGTCTCACGAGGAAATTCGAGACGAGCCACGTGGGTGGGGCCACAGGCCGAACGCCCCCGATTCCCCGGTCCGCTCTTGAGAAGGACCCGAGGCCCGGACCCCTCTTCGAAGGCAACCCTGTGGGTGAAGGCACAACACGAAGGGGCACTGCCACCCCCGTGCATCGTCCGCAAAGACCCGCGGGTTCCACACACAGCTCGACGAGGGGCCTGAGACCCCCTGAGCAACTCGAGAGGCCAGCGGGGTTCCCTTCCTCAGACAAGACGAGGCCTGACTCTCCTGTCCCAACTCTGCAGGGACCCTGCGGTCGGAGTCCGAAACGCAGAGGAAGCCTGAGGTGCCTGCCTCCCCTCGAGGTGAGGCCCTCTTCCGTTGCGCCAGACCCAGCGGAGTCCCGAGGGGCCCCGCCACCTCCACAGGATCCCTCGCCTCTCAGAGGCACCCTGGCAAGTTCCCTAAGGTCCCCGGCAGAAGGCGAGGGACACGAGGGTTTCCCGCCGCCCCCCGACAAAGACCTCGAGAGTCCTTCTTCAACGCGTCTCGAGGCCCTAGTCCCCTCCCGTGACTCGAGAGCCAGGACGCGCTCCCCCTCGCCACGCGCATGGAGACCTGACTTCCCTGGCGCCGCACGAGAGGCTCCCTGAGATCCTCGTCGTGCCTCGGGAGAAAACCCCCACGGGCGCCGCAGCTCGAGGAAACCCCTGAGACGCCCCCGTCCTCGCGAGCTGAGGGCCTTCTTTTCCTGCATGGCCTGGAGAGCAATCCCGGGTCCTCTCTCCAAACGGAAGAGGAGGCTGGACTCCCTTGAGGCCGCTCAGGGGGCTCCAAGAGACCCGCGTCGCGACTCGAGAGGAGAGCGGAGTCCTTGGCTTCCCCTCGAGACGAGGCCTGACTCCCCGGGGGAGCCTGGAATGCAACCCCGAGATCCCTGCCTTCCCTGGAGAGGAAAATTAGGTCCCGGACACACGCTTAGGTGAGGTCTCTTAGGCCCTGCAGTGACTCGAGCGCCACCCCCAGCTTTCCCTCGCAACCCGAGGGGAAGATTGGGCTTCCCAGGGCCAACCCAAGGGGAAGGCTGAGATCCCCGTCGTAAGTCGAGAATGCCGCCGCAACTCGAGAAAAACCACGTGGTTCCCACCGCTTGGCAAGATGAGGCCCTTGCCCGCGACGGCGTCTCAAGGGAAGTCCCCTGTTCCGCCCTGAAGGGCGAGACGGTCCCTGACAGCCTTCCTGCGACCCCCAAAAGTCCCCCGACACGCCGGGTTCCCCCGAGGGGAACACCGAGGGTCCCGGCACCACTTCCTCTGAGCCCCTTCTCCCCTCCTGATCGCGACAGGAGAGGCGATTCCCCTGCGTGGTCTGGAAGGGGTTCCCGGCCTTCCCGGCGCACCTCAGGATGAGGCCGGTCTCACGAGGAAATTCGAGACGAGCCACGTGGGTGGGGCCACAGGCCGAACGCCCCCGATTCCCCGGTCCGCTCTTGAGAAGGACCCGAGGCCCGGACCCCTCTTCGAAGGCAACCCTGTGGGTGAAGGCACAACACGAAGGGGCACTGCCACCCCCGTGCATCGTCCGCAAAGACCCGCGGGTTCCACACACAGCTCGACGAGGGGCCTGAGACCCCCTGAGCAACTCGAGAGGCCAGCGGGGTTCCCTTCCTCAGACAAGACGAGGCCTGACTCTCCTGTCCCAACTCTGCAGGGACCCTGCGGTCGGAGTCCGAAACGCAGAGGAAGCCTGAGGTGCCTGCCTCCCCTCGAGGTGAGGCCCTCTTCCGTTGCGCCAGACCCAGCGGAGTCCCGAGGGGCCCCGCCACCTCCACAGGATCCCTCGCCTCTCAGAGGCACCCTGGGAAGTTCCCTAAGGTCCCCGGCAGAAGGCGAGGGACACGAGGGTTTCCCGCCGCCCCCCGACAAAGACCTCGAGAGTCCTTCTTCAACGCGTCTCGAGGCCCTAGTCCCCTCCCGTGACTCGAGAGCCAGGACGCGCTCCCCCTCGCCACGCGCATGGAGACCTGACTTCCCTGGCGCCGCACGAGAGGCTCCCTGAGATCCTCGTCGTGCCTCGGGAGAAAACCCCCACGGGCGCCGCAGCTCGAGGAAACCCCTGAGACGCCCCCGTCCTCGCGAGCTGAGGGCCTTCTTTTCCTGCATGGCCTGGAGAGCAATCCCGGGTCCTCTCTCCAAACGGAAGAGGAGGCTGGACTCCCTTGAGGCCGCTCAGGGGGCTCCAAGAGACCCGCGTCGCGACTCGAGAGGAGAGCGGAGTCCTTGGCTTCCCCTCGAGACGAGGCCTGACTCCCCGGGGGAGCCTGGAATGCAACCCCGAGATCCCTGCCTTCCCTGGAGAGGAAAATTAGGTCCCGGACACACGCTTAGGTGAGGTCTCTTAGGCCCTGCAGTGACTCGAGCGCCACCCCCAGCTTTCCCTAGCAACCCGAGGGGAAGATTGGGCTTCCCAGGGCCAACCCAAGGGGAAGGCTGAGATCCCCGTCGTAACTCGAGAATGCCGCCGCAACTCGAGAAAAACCACGTGGTTCCCACCGCTTGGCAAGATGAGGCCCTTGCCCGCGACGGCGTCTCAAGGGAAGTCCCCTGTTCCGCCCTGAAGGGCGAGACGGTCCCTGACAGCCTTCCTGCGACCCCCAAAAGTCCCCCGACACGCCGGGTTCCCCCGAGGGGAACACCGAGGGTCCCGGCACCGCTTCCTCTGAGCCCCTTCTCCCCTCCTGATCGCGACAGGAGAGGCGATTCCCCTGCGTGGTCTGGAAGGGGTTCCCGGCCTTCCCGGCGCACCTCAGGATGAGGCCGGTCTCACGAGGAAATTCGAGACGAGCCACGTGGGTGGGGCCACAGGCCGAACGCCCCCGATTCCCCGGTCCGCTCTTGAGAAGGACCCGAGGCCCGGACCCCTCTTCGAAGGCAACCCTGTGGGTGAAGGCACAACACGAAGGGGCACTGCCACCCCCGTGCATCGTCCGCAAAGACCCGCGGGTTCCACACACAGCTCAACGAGGGGCCTGAGACCCCCTGAGCAACTCGAGAGGCCAGCGGGGTTCCCTTCCTCAGACAAGACGAGGCCTGACTCTCCTGTCCCAACTCTGCAGGGACCCTGCGGTCGGAGTCCGAAACGCAGAGGAAGCCTGAGGTGCCTGCCTCCCCTCGAGGTGAGGCCCTCTTCCGTTGCGCCAGACCCAGCGGAGTCCCGAGGGGCCCCGCCACCTCCACAGGATCCCTCGCCTCTCAGAGGCACCCTGGCAAGTTCCCTAAGGTCCCCGGCAGAAGGCGAGGGACACGAGGGTTTCCCGCCGCCCCCCGACAAAGACCTCGAGAGTCCTTCTTCAACGCGTCTCGAGGCCCTAGTCCCCTCCCGTGACTCGAGAGCCAGGACGCGCTCCCCCTCGCCACGCGCATGGAGACCTGACTTCCCTGGCGCCGCACGAGAGGCTCCCTGAGATCCTCGTCGTGCCTCGGGAGAAAACCCCCACGGGCGCCGCAGCTCGAGGAAACCCCTGAGACGCCCCCGTCCTCGCGAGCTGAGGGCCTTCTTTTCCTGCATGGCCTGGAGAGCAATCCCGGGTCCTCTCTCCAAACGGAAGAGGAGGCTGGACTCCCTTGAGGCCGCTCAGGGGGCTCCAAGAGACCCGCGTCGCGACTCGAGAGGAGAGCGGAGTCCTTGGCTTCCCCTCGAGACGAGGCCTGACTCCCCGGGGGAGCCTGGAATGCAACCCCGAGATCCCTGCCTTCCCTGGAGAGGAAAATTAGGTCCCGGACACACGCTTAGGTGAGGTCTCTTAGGCCCTGCAGTGACTCGAGCGCCACCCCCAGCTTTCCCTCGCAACCCGAGGGGAAGATTGGGCTTCCCAGGGCCAACCCAAGGGGAAGGCTGAGATCCCCGTCGTAACTCGAGAATGCCGCCGCAACTCGAGAAAAACCACGTGGTTCCCACCGCTTGGCAAGATGAGGCCCTTGCCCGCGACGGCGTCTCAAGGGAAGTCCCCTGTTCCGCCCTGAAGGGCGAGACGGTCCCTGACAGCCTTCCTGCGACCCCCAAAAGTCCCCCGACACGCCGGGTTCCCCCGAGGGGAACACCGAGGGTCCCGGCACCGCTTCCTCTGAGCCCCTTCTCCCCTCCTGATCGCGACAGGAGAGGCGATTCCCCTGCGTGGTCTGGAAGGGGTTCCCGGCCTTCCCGGCGCACCTCAGGATGAGGCCGGTCTCACGAGGAAATTCGAGACGAGCCACGTGGGTGGGGCCACAGGCCGAACGCCCCCGATTCCCCGGTCCGCTCTTGAGAAGGACCCGAGGCCCGGACCCCTCTTCGAAGGCAACCCTGTGGGTGAAGGCACAACACGAAGGGGCACTGCCACCCCCGTGCATCGTCCGCAAAGACCCGCGGGTTCCACACACAGCTCGACGAGGGGCCTGAGACCCCCTGAGCAACTCGAGAGGCCAGCGGGGTTCCCTTCCTCAGACAAGACGAGGCCTGACTCTCCTGTCCCAACTCTGCAGGGACCCTGCGGTCGGAGTCCGAAACGCAGAGGAAGCCTGAGGTGCCTGCCTCCCCTCGAGGTGAGGCCCTCTTCCGTTGCGCCAGACCCAGCGGAGTCCCGAGGGGCCCCGCCACCTCCACAGGATCCCTCGCCTCTCAGAGGCACCCTGGGAAGTTCCCTAAGGTCCCCGGCAGAAGGCGAGGGACACGAGGGTTTCCCGCCGCCCCCTGACAAAGACCTCGAGAGTCCTTCTTCAACGCGTCTCGAGGCCCTAGTCCCCTCCCGTGACTCGAGAGCCAGGACGCGCACCCCCTAGCCACGCGCATGGAGACCTGACTTCCCTGGCGCCGCACGAGAGGCTCCCTGAGATCCTCGTCGTGCCTCGGGAGAAAACCCCCACGGGCGCCGCAGCTCGAGGAAACCCCTGAGACGCCCCCGTCCTCGCGAGCTGAGGGCCTTCTTTTCCTGCATGGCCTGGAGAGCAATCCCGGGTCCTCTCTCCAAACGGAAGAGGAGGCTGGACTCCCTTGAGGCCACTCAGGGGGCTCCAAGAGACCCGCGTCGCGACTCGAGAGGAGAGCGGAGTCCTTGGCTTCCCCTCGAGACGAGGCCTGACTCCCCGGGGGAGCCTGGAATGCAACCCCGAGATCCCTGCCTTCCCTGGAGAGGAAAATTAGGTCCCGGACACACGCTTAGGTGAGGTCTCTTAGGCCCTGCAGTGACTCGAGCGCCACCCCCAGCTTTCCCTCGCAACCCGAGGGGAAGATTGGGCTTCCCAGGGCCAACCCAAGGGGAAGGCTGAGATCCCCGTCGTAACTCGAGAATGCCGCCGCAACTCGAGAAAAACCACGTGGTTCCCACCGCTTGGCAAGATGAGGCCCTTGCCCGCGACGGCGTCTCAAGGGAAGTCCCCTGTTCCGCCCTGAAGGGCGAGACGGTCCCTGACAGCCTTCCTGCGACCCCCAAAAGTCCCCCGACACGCCGGGTTCCCCCGAGGGGAACACCGAGGGTCCCGGCACCGCTTCCTCTGAGCCCCTTCTCCCCTCCTGATCGCGACAGGAGAGGCGATTCCCCTGCGTGGTCTGGAAGGGGTTCCCGGCCTTCCCGGCGCACCTCAGGATGAGGCCGGTCTCACGAGGAAATTCGAGACGAGCCACGTGGGTGGGGCCACAGGCCGAACGCCCCCGATTCCCCGGTCCGCTCTTGAGAAGGACCCGAGGCCCGGACCCCTCTTCGAAGGCAACCCTGTGGGTGAAGGCACAACACGAAGGGGCACTGCCACCCCCGTGCATCGTCCGCAAAGACCCGCGGGTTCCACACACAGCTCGACGAGGGGCCTGAGACCCCCTGAGCAACTCGAGAGGCCAGCGGGGTTCCCTTCCTCAGACAAGACGAGGCCTGACTCTCCTGTCCCAACTCTGCAGGGACCCTGCGGTCGGAGTCCGAAACGCAGAGGAAGCCTGAGGTGCCTGCCTCCCCTCGAGGTGAGGCCCTCTTCCGTTGCGCCAGACCCAGCGGAGTCCCGAGGGGCCCCGCCACCTCCACAGGATCCCTCGCCTCTCAGAGGCACCCTGGGAAGTTCCCTAAGGTCCCCGGCAGAAGGCGAGGGACACGAGGGTTTCCCGCCGCCCCCCGACAAAGACCTCGAGAGTCCTTCTTCAACGCGTCTCGAGGCCCTAGTCCCCTCCCGTGACTCGAGAGCCAGGACGCGCTCCCCCTCGCCACGCGCATGGAGACCTGACTTCCCTGGCGCCGCACGAGAGGCTCCCTGAGATCCTCGTCGTGCCTCGGGAGAAAACCCCCACGGGCGCCGCAGCTCGAGGAAACCCCTGAGACGCCCCCGTCCTCGCGAGCTGAGGGCCTTCTTTTCCTGCATGGCCTGGAGAGCAATCCCGGGTCCTCTCTCCAAACGGAAGAGGAGGCTGGACTCCCTTGAGGCCGCTCAGGGGGCTCCAAGAGACCCGCGTCGCGACTCGAGAGGAGAGCGGAGTCCTTGGCTTCCCCTCGAGACGAGGCCTGACTCCCCGGGGGAGCCTGGAATGCAACCCCGAGATCCCTGCCTTCCCTGGAGAGGAAAATTAGGTCCCGGACACACGCTTAGGTGAGGTCTCTTAGGCCCTGCAGTGACTCGAGCGCCACCCCCAGCTTTCCCTCGCAACCCGAGGGGAAGATTGGGCTTCCCAGGGCCAACCCAAGGGGAAGGCTGAGATCCCCGTCGTAAGTCGAGAATGCCGCCGCAACTCGAGAAAAACCACGTGGTTCCCACCGCTTGGCAAGATGAGGCCCTTGCCCGCGACGGCGTCTCAAGGGAAGTCCCCTGTTCCGCCCTGAAGGGCGAGACGGTCCCTGACAGCCTTCCTGCGACCCCCAAAAGTCCCCCGACACGCCGGGTTCCCCCGAGGGGAACACCGAGGGTCCCGGCACCGCTTCCTCTGAGCCCCTTCTCCCCTCCTGATCGCGACAGGAGAGGCGATTCCCCTGCGTGGTCTGGAAGGGGTTCCCGGCCTTCCCGGCGCACCTCAGGATGAGGCCGGTCTCACGAGGAAATTCGAGACGAGCCACGTGGGTGGGGCCACAGGCCGAACGCCCCCGATTCCCCGGTCCGCTCTTGAGAAGGACCCGAGGCCCGGACCCCTCTTCGAAGGCAACCCTGTGGGTGAAGGCACAACACGAAGGGGCACTGCCACCCCCGTGCATCGTCCGCAAAGACCCGCGGGTTCCACACACAGCTCGACGAGGGGCCTGAGACCCCCTGAGCAACTCGAGAGGCCAGCGGGGTTCCCTTCCTCAGACAAGACGAGGCCTGACTCTCCTGTCCCAACTCTGCAGGGACCCTGCGGTCGGAGTCCGAAACGCAGAGGAAGCCTGAGGTGCCTGCCTCCCCTCGAGGTGAGGCCCTCTTCCGTTGCGCCAGACCCAGCGGAGTCCCGAGGGGCCCCGCCACCTCCACAGGATCCCTCGCCTCTCAGAGGCACCCTGGGAAGTTCCCTAAGGTCCCCGGCAGAAGGCGAGGGACACGAGGGTTTCCCGCCGCCCCCTGACAAAGACCTCGAGAGTCCTTCTTCAACGCGTCTCGAGGCCCTAGTCCCCTCCCGTGACTCGAGAGCCAGGACGCGCTCCCCCTCGCCACGCGCATGGAGACCTGACTTCCCTGGCGCCGCACGAGAGGCTCCCTGAGATCCTCGTCGTGCCTCGGGAGAAAACCCCCACGGGCGCCGCAGCTCGAGGAAACCCCTGAGACGCCCCCGTCCTCGCGAGCTGAGGGCCTTCTTTTCCTGCATGGCCTGGAGAGCAATCCCGGGTCCTCTCTCCAAACGGAAGAGGAGGCTGGACTCCCTTGAGGCCGCTCAGGGGGCTCCAAGAGACCCGCGTCGCGACTCGAGAGGAGAGCGGAGTCCTTGGCTTCCCCTCGAGACGAGGCCTGACTCCCCGGGGGAGCCTGGAATGCAACCCCGAGATCCCTGCCTTCCCTGGAGAGGAAAATTAGGTCCCGGACACACGCTTAGGTGAGGTCTCTTAGGCCCTGCAGTGACTCGAGCGCCACCCCCAGCTTTCCCTCGCAACCCGAGGGGAAGATTGGGCTTCCCAGGGCCAACCCAAGGGGAAGGCTGAGATCCCCGTCGTAACTCGAGAATGCCGCCGCAACTCGAGAAAAACCACGTGGTTCCCACCGCTTGGCAAGATGAGGCCCTTGCCCGCGACGGCGTCTCAAGGGAAGTCCCCTGTTCCGCCCTGAAGGGCGAGACGGTCCCTGACAGCCTTCCTGCGACCCCCAAAAGTCCCCCGACATGCCGGGTTCCCCCGAGGGGAACACCGAGGGTCCCGGCACCGCTTCCTCTGAGCCCCTTCTCCCCTCCTGATCGCGACAGGAGAGGCGATTGCCCTGCGTGGTCTGGAAGGGGTTCCCGGCCTTCCCGGCGCACCTCAGGATGAGGCCGGTCTCACGAGGAAATTCGAGACGAGCCACGTGGGTGGGGCCACAGGCCGAACGCCCCCGATTCCCCGGTCCGCTCTTGAGAAGGACCCGAGGCCCGGACCCCTCTTCGAAGGCAACCCTGTGGGTGAAGGCACAACACGAAGGGGCACTGCCACCCCCGTGCATCGTCCGCAAAGACCCGCGGGTTCCACACACAGCTCGACGAGGGGCCTGAGACCCCCTGAGCAACTCGAGAGGCCAGCGGGGTTCCCTTCCTCAGACAAGACGAGGCCTGACTCTCCTGTCCCAACTCTGCAGGGACCCTGCGGTCGGAGTCCGAAACGCAGAGGAAGCCTGAGGTGCCTGCCTCCCCTCGAGGTGAGGCCCTCTTCCGTTGCGCCAGACCCAGCGGAGTCCCGAGGGGCCCCGCCACCTCCACAGGATCCCTCGCCTCTCAGAGGCACCCTGGGAAGTTCCCTAAGGTCCCCGGCAGAAGGCGAGGGACACGAGGGTTTCCCGCCGCCCCCGGACAAAGACCTCGAGAGTCCTTCTTCAACGCGTCTCGAGGCCCTAGTCCCCTCCCGTGACTCGAGAGCCAGGACGCGCTCCCCCTCGCCACGCGCATGGAGACCTGACTTCCCTGGCGCCGCACGAGAGGCTCCCTGAGATCCTCGTCGTGCCTCGGGAGAAAACCCCCACGGGCGCCGCAGCTCGAGGAAACCCCTGAGACGCCCCCGTCCTCGCGAGCTGAGGGCCTTCTTTTCCTGCATGGCCTGGAGAGCAATCCCGGGTCCTCTCTCCAAACGGAAGAGGAGGCTGGACTCCCTTGAGGCCGCTCAGGGGGCTCCAAGAGACCCGCGTCGCGACTCGAGAGGAGAGCGGAGTCCTTGGCTTCCCCTCGAGACGAGGCCTGACTCCCCGGGGGAGCCTGGAATGCAACCCCGAGATCCCTGCCTTCCCTGGAGAGGAAAATTAGGTCCCGGACACACGCTTAGGTGAGGTCTCTTAGGCCCTGCAGTGACTCGAGCGCCACCCCCAGCTTTCCCTCGCAACCCGAGGGGAAGATTGGGCTTCCCAGGGCCAACCCAAGGGGAAGGCTGAGATCCCCGTCGTAAGTCGAGAATGCCGCCGCAACTCGAGAAAAACCACGTGGTTCCCACCGCTTGGCAAGATGAGGCCCTTGCCCGCGACGGCGTCTCAAGGGAAGTCCCCTGTTCCGCCCTGAAGGGCGAGACGGTCCCTGACAGCCTTCCTGCGACCCCCAAAAGTCCCCCGACACGCCGGGTTCCCCCGAGGGGAACACCGAGGGTCCCGGCACCGCTTCCTCTGAGCCCCTTCTCCCCTCCTGATCGCGACAGGAGAGGCGATTCCCCTGCGTGGTCTGGAAGGGGTTCCCGGCCTTCCCGGCGCACCTCAGGATGAGGCCGGTCTCACGAGGAAATTCGAGACGAGCCACGTGGGTGGGGCCACAGGCCGAACGCCCCCGATTCCCCGGTCCGCTCTTGAGAAGGACCCGAGGCCCGGACCCCTCTTCGAAGGCAACCCTGTGGGTGAAGGCACAACACGAAGGGGCACTGCCACCCCCGTGCATCGTCCGCAAAGACCCGCGGGTTCCACACACAGCTCGACGAGGGGCCTGAGACCCCCTGAGCAACTCGAGAGGCCAGCGGGGTTCCCTTCCTCAGACAAGACGAGGCCTGACTCTCCTGTCCCAACTCTGCAGGGACCCTGCGGTCGGAGTCCGAAACGCAGAGGAAGCCTGAGGTGCCTGCCTCCCCTCGAGGTGAGGCCCTCTTCCGTTGCGCCAGACCCAGCGGAGTCCCGAGGGGCCCCGCCACCTCCACAGGATCCCTCGCCTCTCAGAGGCACCCTGGGAAGTTCCCTAAGGTCCCCGGCAGAAGGCGAGGGACACGAGGGTTTCCCGCCGCCCCCCGACAAAGACCTCGAGAGTCCTTCTTCAACGCGTCTCGAGGCCCTAGTCCCCTCCCGTGACTCGAGAGCCAGGACGCGCTCCCCCTCGCCACGCGCATGGAGACCTGACTTCCCTGGCGCCGCACGAGAGGCTCCCTGAGATCCTCGTCGTGCCTCGGGAGAAAACCCCCACGGGCGCCGCAGCTCGAGGAAACCCCTGAGACGCCCCCGTCCTCGCGAGCTGAGGGCCTTCTTTTCCTGCATGGCCTGGAGAGCAATCCCGGGTCCTCTCTCCAAACGGAAGAGGAGGCTGGACTCCCTTGAGGCCGCTCAGGGGGCTCCAAGAGACCCGCGTCGCGACTCGAGAGGAGAGCGGAGTCCTTGGCTTCCCCTCGAGACGAGGCCTGACTCCCCGGGGGAGCCTGGAATGCAACCCCGAGATCCCTGCCTTCCCTGGAGAGGAAGATTAGGTCCCGGACACACGCTTAGGTGAGGTCTCTTAGGCCCTGCAGTGACTCGAGCGCCACCCCCAGCTTTCCCTCGCAACCCGAGGGGAAGATTGGGCTTCCCAGGGCCAACCCAAGGGGAAGGCTGAGATCCCCGTCGTAACTCGAGAATGCCGCCGCAACTCGAGAAAAACCACGTGGTTCCCACCGCTTGGCAAGATGAGGCCCTTGCCCGCGACGGCGTCTCAAGGGAAGTCCCCTGTTCCGCCCTGAAGGGCGAGACGGTCCCTGACAGCCTTCCTGCGACCCCCAAAAGTCCCCCGACACGCCGGGTTCCCCCGAGGGGAACACCGAGGGTCCCGGCACCGCTTCCTCTGAGCCCCTTCTCCCCTCCTGATCGCGACAGGAGAGGCGATTCCCCTGCGTGGTCTGGAAGGGGTTCCCGGCCTTCCCGGCGCACCTCAGGATGAGGCCGGTCTCACGAGGAAATTCGAGACGAGCCACGTGGGTGGGGCCACAGGCCGAACGCCCCCCGATTCCCCGGTCCGCTCTTGAGAAGGACCCGAGGCCCGGACCCCTCTTCGAAGGCAACCCTGTGGGTGAAGGCACAACACGAAGGGGCACTGCCACCCCCGTGCATCGTCCGCAAAGACCCGCGGGTTCCACACACAGCTCGACGAGGGGTCTGAGACCCCCTGAGCAACTCGAGAGGCCAGCGGGGTTCCCTTCCTCAGACAAGACGAGGCCTGACTCTCCTGTCCCAACTCTGCAGGGACCCTGCGGTCGGAGTCCGAAACGCAGAGGAAGCCTGAGGTGCCTGCCTCCCCTCGAGGTGAGGCCCTCTTCCGTTGCGCCAGACCCAGCGGAGTCCCGAGGGGCCCCGCCACCTCCACAGGATCCCTCGCCTCTCAGAGGCACCCTGGGAAGTTCCCTAAGGTCCCCGGCAGAAGGCGAGGGACACGAGGGTTTCCCGCCGCCCCCTGACAAAGACCTCGAGAGTCCTTCTTCAACGCGTCTCGAGGCCCTAGTCCCCTCCCGTGACTCGAGAGCCAGGACGCGCTCCCCCTCGCCACGCGCATGGAGACCTGACTTCCCTGGCGCCGCACGAGAGGCTCCCTGAGATCCTCGTCGTGCCTCGGGAGAAAACCCCCACGGGCGCCGCAGCTCGAGGAAACCCCTGAGACGCCCCCGTCCTCGCGAGCTGAGGGCCTTCTTTTCCTGCATGGCCTGGAGAGCAATCCCGGGTCCTCTCTCCAAACGGAAGAGGAGGCTGGACTCCCTTGAGGCCGCTCAGGGGGCTCCAAGAGACCCGCGTCGCGACTCGAGAGGAGAGCGGAGTCCTTGGCTTCCCCTCGAGACGAGGCCTGACTCCCCGGGGGAGCCTGGAATGCAACCCCGAGATCCCTGCCTTCCCTGGAGAGGAAAATTAGGTCCCGGACACACGCTTAGGTGAGGTCTCTTAGGCCCTGCAGTGACTCGAGCGCCACCCCCAGCTTTCCCTCTCCCTCGCAACCCGAGGGGAAGATTGGGCTTCCCAGGGCCAACCCAAGGGGAAGGCTGAGATCCCCGTCGTAACTCGAGAATGCCGCCGCAACTCGAGAAAACCCACGTGGTTCCCACCTCTTGGCAAGATGAGGCCCTTGCCCGCGACGGCGTCTCAAGGGAAGTCCCCTGTTCCGCCCTGAAGGGCGAGACGGTCCCTGACAGCCTTCCTGCGACCCCCAAAAGTCCCCCGACACGCCGGGTTCCCCCGAGGGGAACACCGAGGGTCCCGGCACCGCTTCCTCTGAGCCCCTTCTCCCCTCCTGATCGCGACAGGAGAGGCGATTCCCCTGCGTGGTCTGGAAGGGGTTCCCGGCCTTCCCGGCGCACCTCAGGATGAGGCCAGTCTCACGAGGAAATTCGAGACGAGCCACGTGGGTGGGGCCACAGGCCGAACGCCCCCGATTCCCCGGTCCGCTCTTGAGAAGGACCCGAGGCCCGGACCCCTCCTCGAAGGCAACCCTGTGGCTGAAGGCACAACACGAAGGGGCACTGCCGCCCCCGTGCATCGTCCGCAAAGACCCGCGGGTTCTACACACAGCTCGACGAGGGGCCTGAGACCCCCTGAGCAACTCGAGAGGCCAGCGGGGTTCCCTTCCTCAGACAAGACGAGGCCTGACTCTCCTGTCCCAACTCTGCAGGGACCCTGCGGTCGGAGTCCGAAACGCAGAGGAAGCCTGAGGTGCCTGCCTCCCCTCGAGGTGAGGCCCTCTTCCGTTGCGCCAGACCCAGCGGAGTCCCGAGGGGCCCCGCCACCTCCACAGGATCCCTCGCCTCTCAGAGGCACCCTGGGAAGTTCCCTAAGGTCCCCGGCAGAAGGCGAGGGACACGAGGGTTTCCCGCCGCCCCCCGACAAAGACCTCGAGAGTCCTTCTTCAACGCGTCTCGAGGCCCTAGTCCCCTCCCGTGACTCGAGAGCCAGGACGCGCTCCCCCTCGCCACGCGCATGGAGACCTGACTTCCCTGGCGCCGCACGAGAGGCTCCCTGAGATCCTCGTCGTGCCTCGGGAGAAAACCCCACGGGCGCCGCAGCTCGAGGAAACCCCTGAGACGCCCCCGTCCTCGCGAGCTGAGGGCCTTCTTTTCCTGCATGGCCTGGAGAGCAATCCCGGGTCCTCTCTCCAAACGGAAGAGGAGGCTGGACTCCCTTGAGGCCGCTCAGGGGGCTCCAAGAGACCCGCGTCGCGACTCGAGAGGAGAGCGGAGTCCTTGGCTTCCCCTCGAGACGAGGCCTGACTCCCCGGGGGAGCCTGGAATGCAACCCCGAGATCTCTGCCTTCCCTGGAGAGGAAAATTAGGTCCCGGACACACGCTTAGGTGAGGTCTCTTAGGCCCTGCAGTGACTCGAGCGCCACCCCCAGCTTTCCCTCGCAACCCGAGGGGAAGATTGGGCTTCCCAGGGCCAACCCAAGGGGAAGGCTGAGATCCCCGTCGTAACTCGAGAATGCCGCCGCAACTCGAGAAAAACCACGTGGTTCCCACCGCTTGGCAAGATGAGGCCCTTGCCCGCGACGGCGTCTCAAGGGAAGTCCCCTGTTCCGCCCTGAAGGGCGAGACGGTCCCTGACAGCCTTCCTGCGACCCCCAAAAGTCCCCCGACACGCCGGGTTCCCCCGAGGGGAACACCGAGGGTCCCGGCACCGCTTCCTCTGAGCCCCTTCTCCCCTCCTGATCGCGACAGGAGAGGCGATTCCCCTGCGTGGTCTGGAAGGGGTTCCCGGCCTTCCCGGCGCACCTCAGGATGAGGATGGTCTCACGAGGAAATTCGAGACGAGCCACGTGGGTGGGGCCACAGGCCGAACGCCCCCGATTCCCCGGTCCGCTCTTGAGAAGGACCCGAGGCCCGGACCCCTCTTCGAAGGCAACCCTGTGGGTGAAGGCACAACACGAAGGGCACTGCCACCCCCGTGCATCGTCCGCAAAGACCCGCGGGTTCCACACACAGCTCGACGAGGGGCCTGAGACCCCCTGAGCAACTCGAGAGGCCAGCGGGGTTCCCTTCCTCAGACAAGACGAGGCCTGACTCTCCTGTCCCAACTCTGCAGGGACCCTGCGGTCGGAGTCCGAAACGCAGAGGAAGCCTGAGGTGCCTGCCTCCCCTCGAGGTGAGGCCCTCTTCCGTTGCGCCAGACCCAGCGGAGTCCCGAGGGGCCCCGCCACCTCCACAGGATCCCTCGCCTCTCAGAGGCACCCTGGGAAGTTCCCTAAGGTCCCCGGCAGAAGGCGAGGGACACGAGGGTTTCCCGCCGCCCCCTGACAAAGACCTCGAGAGTCCTTCTTCAACGCGTCTCGAGGCCCTAGTCCCCTCCCGTGACTCGAGAGCCAGGACGCGCTCCCCCTCGCCACGCGCATGGAGACCTGACTTCCCTGGCGCCGCACGAGAGGCTCCCTGAGATCCTCGTCGTGCCTCGGGAGAAAACCCCCACGGGCGCCGCAGCTCGAGGAAACCCCTGAGACGCCCCCGTCCTCGCGAGCTGAGGGCCTTCTTTTCCTGCATGGCCTGGAGAGCAATCCCGGGTCCTCTCTCCAAACGGAAGAGGAGGCTGGACTCCCTTGAGGCCGCTCAGGGGGCTCCAAGAGACCCGCGTCGCGACTCGAGAGGAGAGCGGAGTCCTTGGCTTCCCCTCGAGACGAGGCCTGACTCCCCGGGGGAGCCTGGAATGCAACCCCGAGATCCCTGCCTTCCCTGGAGAGGAAAATTAGGTCCCGGACACACGCTTAGGTGAGGTCTCTTAGGCCCTGCAGTGACTCGAGCGCCACCCCCAGCTTTCCCTCTCCCTCGCAACCCGAGGGGAAGATTGGGCTTCCCAGGGCCAACCCAAGGGGAAGGCTGAGATCCCCGTCGTAACTCGAGAATGCCGCCGCAACTCGAGAAAACCCACGTGGTTCCCACCTCTTGGCAAGATGAGGCCCTTGCCCGCGACGGCGTCTCAAGGGAAGTCCCCTGTTCCGCCCTGAAGGGCGAGACGGTCCCTGACAGCCTTCCTGCGACCCCCAAAAGTCCCCCGACACGCCGGGTTCCCCCGAGGGGAACACCGAGGGTCCCGGCACCGCTTCCTCTGAGCCCCTTCTCCCCTCCTGATCGCGACAGGAGAGGCGATTCCCCTGCGTGGTCTGGAAGGGGTTCCCAGCCTTCCCGGCGCACCTCAGGATGAGGCCAGTCTCACGAGGAAATTCGAGACGAGCCACGTGGGTGGGGCCACAGGCCGAACGCCCCCGATTCCCCGGTCCGCTCTTGAGAAGGACCCGAGGCCCGGACCCCTCCTCGAAGGCAACCCTGTGGCTGAAGGCACAACACGAAGGGGCACTGCCGCCCCCGTGCATCGTCCGCAAAGACCCGCGGGTTCCACACACAGCTCGACGAGGGGCCTGAGACCCCCTGAGCAACTCGAGAGGCCAGCGGGGTTCCCTTCCTCAGACAAGACGAGGCCTGACTCTCCTGTCCCAACTCTGCAGGGACCCTGCGGTCGGAGTCCGAAACGCAGAGGAAGCCTGAGGTGCCTGCCTCCCCTCGAGGTGAGGCCCTCTTCCGTTGCGCCAGACCCAGCGGAGTCCCGAGGGGCCCCGCCACCTCCACAGGATCCCTCGCCTCTCAGAGGCACCCTGGGAAGTTCCCTAAGGTCCCCGGCAGAAGGCGAGGGACACGAGGGTTTCCCGCCGCCCCCCGACAAAGACCTCGAGAGTCCTTCTTCAACGCGTCTCGAGGCCCTAGTCCCCTCCCGTGACTCGAGAGCCAGGACGCGCTCCCCCTCGCCACGCGCATGGAGACCTGACTTCCCTGGCGCCGCACGAGAGGCTCCCTGAGATCCTCGTCGTGCCTCGGGAGAAAACCCCACGGGCGCCGCAGCTCGAGGAAACCCCTGAGACGCCCCCGTCCTCGCGAGCTGAGGGCCTTCTTTTCCTGCATGGCCTGGAGAGCAATCCCGGGTCCTCTCTCCAAACGGAAGAGGAGGCTGGACTCCCTTGAGGCCGCTCAGGGGGCTCCAAGAGACCCGCGTCGCGACTCGAGAGGAGAGCGGAGTCCTTGGCTTCCCCTCGAGACGAGGCCTGACTCCCCGGGGGAGCCTGGAATGCAACCCCGAGATCCCTGCCTTCCCTGGAGAGGAAAATTAGGTCCCGGACACACGCTTAGGTGAGGTCTCTTAGGCCCTGCAGTGACTCGAGCGCCACCCCCAGCTTTCCCTCTCCCTCGCAACCCGAGGGGAAGATTGGGCTTCCCAGGGCCAACCCAAGGGGAAGGCTGAGATCCCCGTCGTAACTCGAGAATGCCGCCGCAACTCGAGAAAACCCACGTGGTTCCCACCGCTTGGCAAGATGAGGCCCTTGCCCGCGACGGCGTCTCAAGGGAAGTCCCCTGTTCCGCCCTGAAGGGCGAGACGGTCCCTGACAGCCTTCCTGCGACCCCCAAAAGTCCCCCGACACGCCGGGTTCCCCCGAGGGGAACACCGGGGGTCCCGGCACCGCTTCCTCTGAGCCCCTTCTCCCCTCCTGATCGCGACAGGAGAGGCGATTCCCCTGCGTGGTCTGGAAGGGGTTCCCGGCCTTCCCGGCGCACCTCAGGATGAGGCCGGTCTCACGAGGAAATTCGAGACGAGCCACGTGGGTGGGGCCACAGGCCGAACGCCCCCGATTCCCCGGTCCGCCCTTGAGAAGGACCCGAGGCCCGGAGCCCTCTTCGAAGGCAACCCTGTGGGTGAAGGCACAACACGAAGGGGCACTGCCACCCCCGTGCATCGTCCGCAAAGACCCGCGGGTTCCACACACAGCTCGACGAGGGGCCTGAGACCCCCTGAGCAACTCGAGAGGCCAGCGGGGTTCCCTTCCTCAGACAAGACGAGGCCTGACTCTCCTGTCCCAACTCTGCAGGGACCCTGCGGTCGGAGTCCGAAACGCAGAGGAAGCCTGAGGTGCCTGCCTCCCCTCGAGGTGAGGCCCTCTTCCGTTGCGCCAGACCCAGCGGAGTCCCGAGGGGCCCCGCCACCTCCACAGGATCCCTCGCCTCTCAGAGGCACCCTGGGAAGTTCCCTAAGGTCCCCGGCAGAAGGCGAGGGACACGAGGGTTTCCCGCCGCCCCCCGACAAAGACCTCGAGAGTCCTTCTTCAACGCGTCTCGAGGCCCTAGTCCCCTCCCGTGACTCGAGAGCCAGGACGCGCTCCCCCTCGCCACGCGCATGGAGACCTGACTTCCCTGGCGCCGCACGAGAGGCTCCCTGAGATCCTCGTCGTGCCTCGGGAGAAAACCCCCACGGGCGCCGCAGCTCGAGGAAACCCCTGAGACGCCCCCGTCCTCGCGAGCTGAGGGCCTTCTTTTCCTGCATGGCCTGGAGAGCAATCCCGGGTCCTCTCTCCAAACGGAAGAGGAGGCTGGACTCCCTTGAGGCCGCTCAGGGGGCTCCAAGAGACCCGCGTCGCGACTCGAGAGGAGAGCGGAGTCCTTGGCTTCCCCTCGAGACGAGGCCTGACTCCCCGGGGGAGCCTGGAATGCAACCCCGAGATCCCTGCCTTCCCTGGAGAGGAAAATTAGGTCCCGGACACACGCTTAGGTGAGGTCTCTTAGGCCCTGCAGTGACTCGAGCGCCACCCCCAGCTTTCCCTCGCAACCCGAGGGGAAGATTGGGCTTCCCAGGGCCAACCCAAGGGGAAGGCTGAGATCCCCGTCGTAAGTCGAGAATGCCGCCGCAACTCGAGAAAAACCACGTGGTTCCGACCGCTTGGCAAGATGAGGCCCTTGCCCGCGACGGCGTCTCAAGGGAAGTCCCCTGTTCCGCCCTGAAGGGCGAGACGGTCCCTGACAGCCTTCCTGCGACCCCCAAAAGTCCCCCGACACGCCGGGTTCCCCCGAGGGGAACACTGAGGGTCCCGGCACCGCTTCCTCTGAGCCCCTTCTCCCCTCCTGATCGCGACAGGAGAGGCGATTCCCCTGCGTGGTCTGGAAGGGGTTCCCGGCCTTCCCGGCGCACCTCAGGATGAGGCCGGTCTCACGAGGAAATTCGAGACGAGCCACGTGGGTGGGGCCACAGGCCGAACGCCCCCGATTCCCCCGTCCGCCCTTGAGAAGGACCCGAGTCCCGGACCCCTCTTCGAAGGCAACCCTGTGGGTGAAGGCACAACATGAAGGGACACTGCCACCCCCGTGATTCGTCCGCAAAGACCCGCGGGTTCCACACACAGCTCGACGAGGGGCCTGAGACCCCCTGAGCAACTCGAGAGGCCAGCGGGGTTCCCTTCCTCAGACAAGACGAGGCCTGACTCTCCTGTCCCAACTCTGCAGGGACCCTGCGGTCGGAGTCCGAAACGCAGAGGAAGCCTGAGGTGCCTGCCTCCCCTCGAGGTGAGGCCCTCTTCCGTTGCGCCAGACCCAGCGGAGTCCCGAGGGGCCCCGCCACCTCCACAGGATCCCTCGCCTCTCAGAGGCACCCTGGGAAGTTCCCTAAGGTCCCCGGCAGAAGGCGAGGGAAACGAGGGTTTCCCGCCGCCCCCCGACAAAGACCTCGAGAGTCCTTCTTCAACGCGTCTCGAGGCCCTAGTCCCCTCCCGTGACTCGAGAGCCAGGACGCGCTCCCCCTCGCCACGCGCATGGAGACCTGACTTCCCTGGCGCCGCACGAGAGGCTCCCTGAGATCCTCGTCGTGCCTCGGGAGAAAACCCCCACGGGCGCCGCAGCTCGAGGAAACCCCTGAGACGCCCCCGTCCTCGCGAGCTGAGGGCCTTCTTTTCCTGCATGGCCTGGAGAGCAATCCCGGGTCCTCTCTCCAAACGGAAGAGGAGGCTGGACTCCCTTGAGGCCGCTCAGGGGGCTCCAAGAGACCCGCGTCGCGACTCGAGAGGAGAACGGAGTCCTTGGCTTCCCCTCGAGACGAGGCCTGACTCCCCGGGGGAGCCTGGAATGCAACCCCGAGATCCCTGCCTTCCCTGGAGAGGAAAATTAGGTCCCGGACACACGCTTAGGTGAGGTCTCTTAGGCCCTGCAGTGACTCGAGCGCCACCCCCAGCTTTCCCTCGCAACCCGAGGGGAAGATTGGGCTTCCCAGGGCCAACCCAAGGGGAAGGCTGAGATCCCCGTCGTAAGTCGAGAATGCCGCCGCAACTCGAGAAAAACCACGTGGTTCCCACCGCTTGGCAAGATGAGGCCCTTGCCCGCGACGGCGTCTCAAGGGAAGTCCCCTGTTCCGCCCTGAAGGGCGAGACGGTCCCTGACAGCCTTCCTGCGACCCCCAAAAGTCCCCCGACACGCCGGGTTCCCCCGAGGGGAACACCGAGGGTCCCGGCACCGCTTCCTCTGAGCCCCTTCTCCCCTCCTGATCGCGACAGGAGAGGCGATTCCCCTGCGTGGTCTGGAAGGGGTTCCCGGCCTTCCCGGCGCACCTCAGGATGAGGCCGGTCTCACGAGGAAATTCGAGACGAGCCACGTGGGTGGGGCCACAGGCCGAACGCCCCCGATTCCCCGGTCCGCTCTTGAGAAGGACCCGAGGCCCGGACCCCTCTTCGAAGGCAACCCTGTGGGTGAAGGCACAACACGAAGGGGCACTGCCACCCCCGTGCATCGTCCGCAAAGACCCTCGGGTTCCACACACAGCTCGACGAGGGGCCTGAGACCCCCTGAGCAACTCGAGAGGCCAGCGGGGTTCCCTTCCTCAGACAAGACGAGGCCTGACTCTCCTGTCCCAACTCTGCAGGGACCCTGCGGTCGGAGTCCGAAACGCAGAGGAAGCCTGAGGTTCCTGCCTCCCCTCGAGGTGAGGCCCTCTTCCGTTGCGCCAGACCCAGCGGAGTCCCGAGGGGCCCCGCCACCTCCACAGGATCCCTCGCCTCTCAGAGGCACCCTGGGAAGTTCCCTAAGGTCCCCGGCAGAAGGCGAGGGAAACGAGGGTTTCCCGCCGCCCCCCGACAAAGACCTCGAGAGTCCTTCTTCAACGCGTCTCGAGGCCCTAGTCCCCTCCCGTGACTCGAGAGCCAGGACGCGCTCCCCCTCGCCACGCGCATGGAGACCTGACTTCCCTGGCGCCGCACGAGAGGCTCCCTGAGATCCTCGTCGTGCCTCGGGAGAAAACCCCCACGGGCGCCGCAGCTCGAGGAAACCCCTGAGACGCCCCCGTCCTCGCGAGCTGAGGGCCTTCTTTTCCTGCATGGCCTGGAGAGCAATCCCGGGTCCTCTCTCCAAACGGAAGAGGAGGCTGGACTCCCTTGAGGCCGCTCAGGGGGCTCCAAGAGACCCGCGTCGCGACTCGAGAGGAGAGCGGAGTCCTTGGCTTCCCCTCGAGACGAGGCCTGACTCCCCGGGGGAGCCTGGAATGCAACCCCGAGATCCCTGCCTTCCCTGGAGAGGAAAATTAGGTCCCGGACACACGCTTAGGTGAGGTCTCTTAGGCCCTGCAGTGACTCGAGCGCCACCCCCAGCTTTCCCTCGCAACCCGAGGGGAAGATTGGGCTTCCCAGGGCCAACCCAAGGGGAAGGCTGAGATCCCCGTCGTAACTCGAGAATGCCGCCGCAACTCGAGAAAAACCACGTGGTTCCCACCGCTTGGCAAGATGAGGCCCTTGCCCGCGACGGCGTCTCAAGGGAAGTCCCCTGTTCCGCCCTGAAGGGCGAGACGGTCCCTGACAGCCTTCCTGCGACCCCCAAAAGTCCCCCGACACGCCGGGTTCCCCCGAGGGGAACACCGAGGGTCCCGGCACCGCTTCCTCTGAGCCCCTTCTCCCCTCCTGATCGCGACAGGAGAGGCGATTCCCCTGCGTGGTCTGGAAGGGGTTCCCGGCCTTCCCGGCGCACCTCAGGATGAGGCCGGTCTCACGAGGAAATTCGAGACGAGTCACGTGGGTGGGGCCACAGGCCGAACGCCCCCGATTCCCCGGTCCGCTCTTGAGAAGGACCCGAGGCCCGGACCCCTCTTCGAAGGCAACCCTGTGGGTGAAGGCACAACACGAAGGGGCACTGCCACCCCCGTGCATCGTCCGCAAAGACCCGCGGGTTCCACACACAGCTCGACGAGGGGCCTGAGACCCCCTGAGCAACTCGAGAGGCCAGCGGGGTTCCCTTCCTCAGACAAGACGAGGCCTGACTCTCCTGTCCCAACTCTGCAGGGACCCTGCGGTCGGAGTCCGAAACGCAGAGGAAGCCTGAGGTGCCTGCCTCCCCTCGAGGTGAGGCCCTCTTCCGTTGCGCCAGACCCAGCGGAGTCCCGAGGGGCCCCGCCACCTCCACAGGATCCCTCGCCTCTCAGAGGCACCCTGGGAAGTTCCCTAAGGTCCCCGGCAGAAGGCGAGGGAAACGAGGGTTTCCCGCCGCCCCCCGACAAAGACCTCGAGAGTCCTTCTTCAACGCGTCTCGAGGCCCTAGTCCCCTCCCGTGACTCGAGAGCCAGGACGCGCTCCCCCTCGCCACGCGCATGGAGACCTGACTTCCCTGGCGCCGCACGAGAGGCTCCCTGAGATCCTCGTCGTGCCTCGGGAGAAAACCCCCACGGGCGCCGCAGCTCGAGGAAACCCCTGAGACGCCCCCGTCCTCGCGAGCTGAGGGCCTTCTTTTCCTGCATGGCCTGGAGAGCAATCCCGGGTCCTCTCTCCAAACGGAAGAGGAGGCTGGACTCCCTTGAGGCCGCTCAGGGGGCTCCAA
Source organism: Bubalus kerabau (assembly GCF_029407905.1). Classification (NCBI taxonomy): domain Eukaryota; kingdom Metazoa; phylum Chordata; class Mammalia; order Artiodactyla; family Bovidae; genus Bubalus; species Bubalus kerabau. The sequence goes on along the minus strand of NW_026577881.1, from coordinate 5,711,423 downwards.
GAGACCCGCGTCGCGACTCGAGAGGAGAGCGGAGTCCTTGGCTTCCCCTCGAGACGAGGCCTGACTCCCCGGGGGAGCCTGGAATGCAACCCCGAGATCCCTGCCTTCCCTGGAGAGGAAAATTAGGTCCCGGACACACGCTTAGGTGAGGTCTCTTAGGCCCTGCAGTGACTCGAGCGCCACCCCCAGCTTTCCCTCGCAACCCGAGGGGAAGATTGGGCTTCCCAGGGCCAACCCAAGGGGAAGGCTGAGATCCCCGTCGTAAGTCGAGAATGCCGCCGCAACTCGAGAAAAACCACGTGGTTCCCACCGCTTGGCAAGATGAGGCCCTTGCCCGCGACGGCGTCTCAAGGGAAGTCCCCTGTTCCGCCCTGAAGGGCGAGACGGTCCCTGACAGCCTTCCTGCGACCCCCAAAAGTCCCCCGACACGCCGGGTTCCCCCGAGGGGAACACCGAGGGTCCCGGCACCGCTTCCTCTGAGCCCCTTCTCCCCTCCTGATCGCGACAGGAGAGGCGATTCCCCTGCGTGGTCTGGAAGGGGTTCCCGGCCTTCCCGGCGCACCTCAGGATGAGGCCGGTCTCACGAGGAAATTCGAGACGAGCCACGTGGGTGGGGCCACAGGCCGAACGCCCCCGATTCCCCGGTCCGCTCTTGAGAAGGACCCGAGGCCCGGACCCCTCTTCGAAGGCAACCCTGTGGGTGAAGGCACAACACGAAGGGGCACTGCCACCCCCGTGCATCGTCCGCAAAGACCCGCGGGTTCCACACACAGCTCGACGAGGGGCCTGAGACCCCCTGAGCAACTCGAGAGGCCAGCGGGGTTCCCTTCCTCAGACAAGACGAGGCCTGACTCTCCTGTCCCAACTCTGCAGGGACCCTGCGGTCGGAGTCCGAAACGCAGAGGAAGCCTGAGGTTCCTGCCTCCCCTCGAGGTGAGGCCCTCTTCCGTTGCGCCAGACCCAGCGGAGTCCCGAGGGGCCCCGCCACCTCCACAGGATCCCTCGCCTCTCAGAGGCACCCTGGGAAGTTCCCTAAGGTCCCCGGCAGAAGGCGAGGGAAACGAGGGTTTCCCGCCGCCCCCCGACAAAGACCTCGAGAGTCCTTCTTCAACGCGTCTCGAGGCCCTAGTCCCCTCCCGTGACTCGAGAGCCAGGACGCGCTCCCCCTCGCCACGCGCATGGAGACCTGACTTCCCTGGCGCCGCACGAGAGGCTCCCTGAGATCCTCGTCGTGCCTCGGGAGAAAACCCCCACGGGCGCCGCAGCTCGAGGAAACCCCTGAGACGCCCCCGTCCTCGCGAGCTGAGGGCCTTCTTTTCCTGCATGGCCTGGAGAGCAATCCCGGGTCCTCTCTCCAAACGGAAGAGGAGGCTGGACTCCCTTGAGGCCGCTCAGGGGGCTCCAAGAGACCCGCGTCGCGACTCGAGAGGAGAGCGGAGTCCTTGGCTTCCCCTCGAGACGAGGCCTGACTCCCCGGGGGAGCCTGGAATGCAACCCCGAGATCCCTGCCTTCCCTGGAGAGGAAAATTAGGTCCCGGACACACGCTTAGGTGAGGTCTCTTAGGCCCTGCAGTGACTCGAGCGCCACCCCCAGCTTTCCCTCGCAACCCGAGGGGAAGATTGGGCTTCCCAGGGCCAACCCAAGGGGAAGGCTGAGATCCCCGTCGTAACTCGAGAATGCCGCCGCAACTCGAGAAAAACCACGTGGTTCCCACCGCTTGGCAAGATGAGGCCCTTGCCCGCGACGGCGTCTCAAGGGAAGTCCCCTGTTCCGCCCTGAAGGGCGAGACGGTCCCTGACAGCCTTCCTGCGACCCCCAAAAGTCCCCCGACACGCCGGGTTCCCCCGAGGGGAACACCGAGGGTCCCGGCACCGCTTCCTCTGAGCCCCTTCTCCCCTCCTGATCGCGACAGGAGAGGCGATTCCCCTGCGTGGTCTGGAAGGGGTTCCCGGCCTTCCCGGCGCACCTCAGGATGAGGCCGGTCTCACGAGGAAATTCGAGACGAGCCACGTGGGTGGGGCCACAGGCCGAACGCCCCCGATTCCCCGGTCCGCTCTTGAGAAGGACCCGAGGCCCGGACCCCTCTTCGAAGGCAACCCTGTGGGTGAAGGCACAACACGAAGGGGCACTGCCACCCCCGTGCATCGTCCGCAAAGACCCGCGGGTTCCACACACAGCTCGACGAGGGGCCTGAGACCCCCTGAGCAACTCGAGAGGCCAGCGGGGTTCCCTTCCTCAGACAAGACGAGGCCTGACTCTCCTGTCCCAACTCTGCAGGGACCCTGCGGTCGGAGTCCGAAACGCAGAGGAAGCCTGAGGTGCCTGCCTCCCCTCGAGGTGAGGCCCTCTTCCGTTGCGCCAGACCCAGCGGAGTCCCGAGGGGCCCCGCCACCTCCACAGGATCCCTCGCCTCTCAGAGGCACCCTGGGAAGTTCCCTAAGGTCCCCGGCAGAAGGCGAGGGACACGAGGGTTTCCCGCCGCCCCCCGACAAAGACCTCGAGAGTCCTTCTTCAACGCGTCTCGAGGCCCTAGTCCCCTCCCGTGACTCGAGAGCCAGGACGCGCTCCCCCTCGCCACGCGCATGGAGACCTGACTTCCCTGGCGCCGCACGAGAGGCTCCCTGAGATCCTCGTCGTGCCTCGGGAGAAAACCCCCACGGGCGCCGCAGCTCGAGGAAACCCTTGAGACGCCCCCGTCCTCGCGAGCTGAGGGCCTTCTTTTCCTGCATGGCCTGGAGAGCAATCCCGGGTCCTCTCTCCAAACGGAAGAGGAGGCTGGACTCCCTTGAGGCCGCTCAGGGGGCTCCAAGAGACCCGCGTCGCGACTCGAGAGGAGAGCAGAGTCCTTGGCTTCCCCTCGAGACGAGGCCTGACTCCCCGGGGGAGCCTGGAATGCAACCCCGAGATCCCTGCCTTCCCTGGAGAGGAAAATTAGGTCCCGGACACACGCTTAGGTGAGGTCTCTTCGGCCCTGCAGTGACTCGAGCGCCACCCCCAGCTTTCCCTCGCAACCCGAGGGGAAGATTGGGCTTCCCAGGGCCAACCCAAGGGGAAGGCTGAGATCCCCGTCGTAACTCGAGAATGCCGCCGCAACTCGAGAAAAACCACGTGGTTCCCACCGCTTGGCAAGATGAGGCCCTTGCCCGCGACGGCGTCTCAAGGGAAGTCCCCTGTTCCGCCCTGAAGGGCGAGACGGTCCCTGACAGCCTTCCTGCGACCCCCAAAAGTCCCCCGACACGCCGGGTTCCCCCGAGGGGAACACCGAGGGTCCCGGCACCGCTTCCTCTGAGCCCCTTCTCCCCTCCTGATCGCGACAGGAGAGGCGATTCCCCTGCGTGGTCTGGAAGGGGTTCCCGGCCTTCCCGGCGCACCTCAGGATGAGGCCGGTCTCACGAGGAAATTCGAGACGAGCCACGTGGGTGGGGCCACAGGCCGAACGCCCCCGATTCCCCGGTCCGCCCTTGAGAAGGACCCGAGGCCCGGACCCCTCTTCGAAGGCAACCCTGTGGGTGAAGGCACAACACGAAGGGGCACTGCCACCCCCGTGCATCGTCCGCAAAGACCCGCGGGTTCCACACACAGCTCGACGAGGGGCCTGAGACCCCCTGAGCAACTCGAGAGGCCAGCGGGGTTCCCTTCCTCAGACAAGACGAGGCCTGACTCTCCTGTCCCAACTCTGCAGGGACCCTGCGGTCGGAGTCCGAAACGCAGAGGAAGCCTGAGGTGCCTGCCTCCCCTCGAGGTGAGGCCCTCTTCCGTTGCGCCAGACCCAGCGGAGTCCCGAGGGGCCCCGCCACCTCCACAGGATCCCTCGCCTCTCAGAGGCACCCTGGGAAGTTCCCTAAGGTCCCCGGCAGAAGGCGAGGGAAACGAGGGTTTCCCGCCGCCCCCCGACAAGACTTCGAGAGTCCTTCTTCAACGCGTCTCGAGGCCCTAGTCCCCTCCCGTGACTCGAGAGCCAGGACGCGCTCCCCCTCGCCACGCGCATGGAGACCTGACTTCCCTGGCGCCGCACGAGAGGCTCCCTGAGATCCTCGTCGTGCCTCGGGAGAAAACCCCCACGGGCGCCGCAGCTCGAGGAAACCCCTGAGACGCCCCCGTCCTCGCGAGCTGAGGGCCTTCTTTTCCTGCAAGGCCTGGAGAGCAATCCCGGGTCCTCTCTCCAAACGGAAGAGGAGGCTGGACTCCCTTGAAGCCGCTCAGGGGGCTCCAAGAGACCCGCGTCGCGACTCGAGAGGAGAGCGGAGTCCTTGGCTTCCCCTCGAGACGAGGCCTGACTCCCCGGGGGAGCCTGGAATGCAACCCCGAGATCCCTGCCTTCCCTGGAGAGGAAAATTAGGTCCCGGACACACGCTTAGGTGAGGTCTCTTAGGCCCTGCAGTGACTCGAGCGCCACCCCCAGCTTTCCCTCTCCCTCGCAACCCGAGGGGAAGATTGGGCTTCCCAGGGCCAACCCAAGGGGAAGGCTGAGATCCCCGTCGTAACTCGAGAATGCCGCCGCAACTCGAGAAAAACCACGTGGTTCCCACCGCTTGGCAAGATGAGGCCCTTGCCCGCGACGGCGTCTCAAGGGAAGTCCCCTGTTCCGCCCTGAAGGGCGAGACGGTCCCTGACAGCCTTCCTGCGACCCCCAAAAGTCCCCCGACACGCCGGGTTCCCCTGAGGGGAACACCGAGGGTCCCGGCACCGCTTCCTCTGAGCCCCTTCTCCCCTCCTGATCGCGACAGGAGAGGCGATTCCCCTGCGTGGTCTGGAAGGGGTTCCCGGCCTTCCCGGCGCACCTCAGGATGAGGCCGGTCTCACGAGGAAATTCGAGACGAGCCACGTGGGTGGGGCCACAGGCCGAACGCCCCCGATTCCCCGGTCCGCCCTTGAGAAGGACCCGAGGCCCGGACCCCTCTTCGAAGGCAACCCTGTGGGTGAAGGCACAACACGAAGGGGCACTGCCACCCCTGTGCATCGTCCGCAAAGACCCGCGGGTTCCACACACAGCTCGACGAGGGGCCTGAGACCCCCTGAGCAACTCGAGAGGCCAGCGGGGTTCCCTTCCTCAGACAAGACGAGGCCTGACTCTCCTGTCCCAACTCTGCAGGGACCCTGCGGTCGGAGTCCGAAACGCAGAGGAAGCCTGAGGTGCCTGCCTCCCCTCGAGGTGAGGCCCTCTTCCGTTGCGCCAGACCCAGCGGAGTCCCGAGGGGCCCCGCCACCTCCACAGGATCCCTCGCCTCTCAGAGGCACCCTGGGAAGTTCCCTAAGGTCCCCGGCAGAAGGCGAGGGACACGAGGGTTTCCCGCCGCCCCCCGACAAAGACCTCGAGAGTCCTTCTTCAACGCGTCTCGAGGCCCTAGTCCCCTCCCGTGACTCGAGAGCCAGGACGCGCTCCCCCTCGCCACACGCATGGAGACCTGACTTCCCTGGCGCCGCACGAGAGGCTCCCTGAGATCCACGTCGTGCCTCGGGAGAAAACCCCCACGGGCGCCGCAGCTCGAGGAAACCCCTGAGACGCCCCCGTCCTCGCGAGCTGAGGGCCTTCTTTTCCTGCATGGCCTGGAGAGCAATCCCGGGTCCTCTCTCCAAACGGAAGAGGAGGCTGGACTCCCTTGAGGCCGCTCAGGGGGCTCCAAGAGACCCGCGTCGCGACTCGAGAGGAGAGCGGAGTCCTTGGCTCCCCTCGAGACGAGGCCTGACTCCCCGGGGGAGCCTGGAATGCAACCCCGAGATCCCTGCCTTCCCTGGAGAGGAAAATAAGGTCCCGGACACACGCTTAGGTGAGGTCTCTTAGGCCCTGCAGTGACTCGAGCGACACCCCCAGCTTTCCCTCGCAACCCGAGGGGAAGATTGGGCTTCCCAGGGCCAACCCAAGGGGAAGCCTGAGATCCCCGTCGTAAGTCGAGAATGCCGCCGCAACTCGAGAAAAACCACGTGGTTCCCACCGCTTGGCAAGATGAGGCCCTTGCCCGCGACGGCGTCTCAAGGGAAGTCCCCTGTTCCGCCCTGAAGGGCGAGACGGTCCCTGACAGCCTTCCTGCGACCCCCAAAAGTCCCCCGACACGCCGGGTTCCCCCGAGGGGAACACCGAGGGTCCCGGCACCGCTTCCTCTGAGCCCCTTCTCCCCTCCTGATCGCGACAGGAGAGGCGATTCCCCTGCGTGGTCTGGAAGGGGTTCCCGGCCTTCCCGGCGCACCTCAGGATGAGGCCGGTCTCACGAGGAAATTCGAGACGAGCCACGTGGGTGGGGCCACAGGCCGAACGCCCCCGATTCCCCGGTCCGCCCTTGAGAAGGACCCGAGGCCCGGACCCCTCTTCGAAGGCAACCCTGTGGGTGAAGGCACAACATGAAGGGGCACTGCCACCCCCGTGCATCGTCCGCAAAGACCCGCGGGTTCCACACACAGCTCGACGAGGGGCCTGAGACCCCCTGAGCAACTCGAGAGGCCAGCGGGGTTCCCTTCCTCAGACAAGACGAGGCCTGACTCTCCTGTCCCAACTCTGCAGGGACCCTGCGGTCGGAGTCCGAAACGCAGAGGAAGCCTGAGGTGCCTGCCTCCCCTCGAGGTGAGGCCCTCTTCCGTTGCGCCAGACCCAGCGGAGTCCCGAGGGGCCCCGCCACCTCCACAGGATCCCTCGCCTCTCAGAGGCACCCTGGGAAGTTCCCTAAGGTCCCCGGCAGAAGGCGAGGGAAACGAGGGTTTCCCGCCGCCCCCCGACAAAGACCTCGAGAGTCCTTCTTCAACGCGTCTCGAGGCCCTAGTCCCCTCCCGTGACTCGAGAGCCAGGACGCGCTCCCCCTCGCCACGCGCATGGAGACCTGACTTCCCTGGCGCCGCACGAGAGGCTCCCTGAGATCCTCGTCGTGCCTCGGGAGAAAACCCCCACGGGCGCCGCAGCTCGAGGAAACCCCTGAGACGCCCCCGTCCTCGCGAGCTGAGGGCCTTCTTTTCCTGCATGGCCTGGAGAGCAATCCCGGGTCCTCTCTCCAAACGGAAGAGGAGGCTGGACTCCCTTGAGGCCGCTCAGGGGGCTCCAAGAGACCCGCGTCGCGACTCGAGAGGAGAGCGGAGTCCTTGGCTTCCCCTCGAGACGAGGCCTGACTCCCCGGGGGAGCCTGGAATGCAACCCCGAGATCCCTGCCTTCCCTGGAGAGGAAAATTAGGTCCCGGAAACACGCTTAGGTGAGGTCTCTTAGGCCCTGCAGTGACTCGAGCGCCACCCCCAGCTTTCCTCGCAACCCGAGGGGAAGATTGGGCTTCCCAGGGCCAACCCAAGGGGAAGGCTGAGATCCCCGTCGTAACTCGAGAATGCCGCCGCAACTCGAGAAAAACCACGTGGTTCCCACCGCTTGGCAAGATGAGGCCCTTGCCCGCGATGACGTCTCAAGGGAAGTCCCCTGTTCCGCCCTGAAGGGCGAGACGGTCCCTGACAGCCTTCCTGCGACCCCCAAAAGTCCCCCGACACGCCGGGTTCCCCCGAGGGGAACACCGAGGGTCCCGGCACCGCTTCCTCTGAGCCCCTTCTCCCCTCCTGATCGCGACAGGAGAGGCGATTCCCCTGCGTGGTCTGGAAGGGGTTCCCGGCCTTCCCGGCGCACCTCAGGATGAGGCCGGTCTCACGAGGAAATTCGAGACGAGCCACGTGGGTGGGGCCACAGGCCGAACGCCCCCGATTCCCCGGTCCGCTCTTGAGAAGGACCCGAGGCCCGGACCCCTCTTCGAAGGCAACCCTGTGGGTGAAGGCACAACACGAAGGGGCACTGCCACCCCCGTGCATCGTCCGCAAAGACCCGCGGGTTCCACACACAGCTCGACGAGGGGCCTGAGACCCCCTGAGCAACTCGAGAGGCCAGCGGGGTTCCCTTCCTCAGACAAGACGAGGCCTGACTCTCCTGTCCCAACTCTGCAGGGACCCTGCGGTCGGAGTCCGAAACGCAGAGGAAGCCTGAGGTGCCTGCCTCCTCTCGAGGTGAGGCCCTCTTCCGTTGCGCCAGACCCAGCGGAGTCCCGAGGGGCCCCGCCACCTCCACAGGATCCCTCGCCTCTCAGAGGCACCCTGGGAAGTTCCCTAAGGTCCCCGGCAGAAGGCGAGGGACACGAGGTTTTCCCGCCGCCCCCCGACAAAGACCTCGAGAGTCCTTCTTCAACGCGTCTCGAGGCCCTAGTCCCCTCCCGTGACTCGAGAGCCAGGACGCGCTCCCCCTCGCCACGCGCATGGAGACCTGACTTCCCTGGCGCCGCACGAGAGGCTCCCTGAGATCCTCGTCGTGCCTCGGGAGAAAACCCCCACGGGCGCCGCAGCTCGAGGAAACCCCTGAGACGCCCCCGTCCTCGCGAGCTGAGGGCCTTCTTTTCCTGCATGGCCTGGAGAGCAATCCCGGGTCCTCTCTCCAAACGGAAGAGGAGGCTGGACTCCCTTGAGGCCGCTCAGGGGGCTCCAAGAGACCCGCGTCGCGACTCGAGAGGAGAGCGGAGTCCTTGGCTTCCCCTCGAGATGAGGCCTGACTCCCCGGGGGAGCCTGGAATGCAACCCCGAGATCCCTGCCTTCCCTGGAGAGGAAAATTAGGTCCCGGACACACGCTTAGGTGAGGTCTCTTAGGCCCTGCAGTGACTCGAGCGCCACCCCCAGCTTTCCCTCGCAACCCGAGGGGAAGATTGGGCTTCCCAGGGCCAACCCAAGGGGAAGGCTGAGATCCCCGTCGTAACTCGAGAATGCCGCCGCAACTCGAGAAAAACCACGTGGTTCCCACCGCTTGGCAAGATGAGGCCCTTGCCCGCGACGGCGTCTCAAGGGAAGTCCCCTGTTCCGCCCTGAAGGGCGAGACGGTCCCTGACAGCCTTCCTGCGACCCCCAAAAGTCCCCCGACACGCCGGGTTCCCCCGAGGGGAACACCGAGGGTCCCGGCACCGCTTCCTCTGAGCCCCTTCTCCCCTCCTGATCGCGACAGGAGAGGCGATTCCCCTGCGTGGTCTGGAAGGGGTTCCCGGCCTTCCCGGCGCACCTCAGGATGAGGCCGGTCTCACGAGGAAATTCGAGACGAGCCACGTGGGTGGGGCCACAGGCCGAACGCCCCCGATTCCCCGGTCCGCTCTTGAGAAGGACCCGAGGCCCGGACCCCTCTTCGAAGGCAACCCTGTGGGTGAAGGCACAACACGAAGGGGCACTGCCACCCCCGTGCATCGTCCGCAAAGACCCGCGGCTTCCACACACAGCTCGACGAGGGGCCTGAGACCCCCTGAGCAACTCGAGAGGCCAGCGGGGTTCCCTTCCTCAGACAAGACGAGGCCTGACTCTCCTGTCCCAACTCTGCAGGGACCCTGCGGTCGGAGTCCGAAACGCAGAGGAAGCCTGAGGTGCCTGCCTCCCCTCGAGGTGAGGCCCTCTTCCGTTGCGCCAGACCCAGCGGAGTCCCGAGGGGCCCCGCCACCTCCACAGGATCCCTCGCCTCTCAGAGGCACCCTGGCAAGTTCCCTAAGGTCCCCGGCAGAAGGCGAGGGACACGAGGGTTTCCCGCCGCCCCCCGACAAAGACCTCGAGAGTCCTTCTTCAACGCGTCTCGAGGCCCTAGTCCCCTCCCGTGACTCGAGAGCCAGGACGCGCTCCCCCTCGCCACGCGCATGGAGACCTGACTTCCCTGGCGCCGCACGAGAGGCTCCCTGAGATCCTCGTCGTGCCTCGGGAGAAAACCCCCACGGGCGCCGCAGCTCGAGGAAACCCCGGAGACGCCCCCGTCCTCGCGAGCTGAGGGCCTTCTTTTCCTGCATGGCCTGGAGAGCAATCCCGGGTCCTCTCTCCAAACGGAAGAGGAGGCTGGACTCCCTTGAGGCCGCTCAGGGGGCTCCAAGAGACCCGCGTCGCGACTCGAGAGGAGAGCAGAGTCCTTGGCTTCCCCTCGAGACGAGGCCTGACTCCCCGGGGGAGCCTGGAATGCAACCCCGAGATCCCTGCCTTCCCTGGAGAGGAATATTAGGTCCAGGACACACGCCTAGGTGAGGTCTCTTCGGCCCTGCAGTGACTCGAGCGCAACCCCCAGCTTTCCCTCGCAACCCGAGGGGAAGATTGGGCTTCCCAGGGCCAACCCAAGGGGAAGGCTGAGATCCCCGTCGTAACTCGAGAATCCCGCCGCAACTCGAGAAAAACCACGTGGTTCCCACCTCTTGGCAAGAGGAGGCCCTTGCCCGCCACGGCGTCTCAAGGGAAGTCCCCTGTTCCGCCCTGAAGGGCGAAACGGTCCCTGACAGCCTTCCTGCGACCCCCAACAGTCCCCCGACACGCCGGGTTCCCTCGAGGGGAACACCGAGGGTCCCGGCACCTCTTCCTCTGAGCCCCTTCTCCCCTCCTGATCGCGACAGGAGAGGCGATTCCCCTGCGTGGTCTGGAAGGGGTTCCCGTCCTTCCCGGCGCACCTCAGGATGAGGCCGGTCTTCACGAGGAAATTCGAGACGAGCCACGTGGGTGGGGCCACATGCCGAACGCCCCCGATTCCCCGGTCCGCCCTTGAGAAGGACCCGAGGCCCGGACCCCTCTTCGAAGGCAACCCTGTGGGTGAAGGCACAACACGAAGGGGCACTGCCACCCCCGTGCATCGTCCGCAAAGACCCGCGGGTTCCACACACAGCTCGACGAGGGGCCGGAGACCCCCTGAGCAACTCGAGAGGCCAGCGGGGTTCCCTTCCTCAGACAAGACGAGGCCTGACTCTCCTGTCCTAACTCTGCAGGGACCCTGCGGTCGGAGTCCGAAACGGAGAGGAAGCCTGAGGTTCCTGCCTGCCCTCGAGGTGAGGCCCTCTTCCGTTGCGCCAGACCCAGCGTAGTCCCGAGGGGCCCCGCCACCTCCACAGGATCCCTCGCCTCTCAGAGGCACCCTGGGAAGTTCCCTAAGGTCCCCGGCAGAAGGCGAGGGACACGAGGGTTTCCCGCCGCCCCCCGAGAAAGACCTCGAGAGTCCTTCTTCAACGCGTCTCGAGGCCCTAGTCCCCTCCCGTGACTCGAGAGCCAGGACGCGCTCCCCCTCGCCACGCGCATGGAGACCTGACTTCCCTGGCGCCGCACGAGAGGCTCCCTGAGATCCTCGTCGTGCCTCGGGAGAAAACCCCCACGGGCGCCGCAGCTCGAGGAAACCCCTGAGACGCCCCCGTCCTCGCGACCTGAGGGCCTTCTTTTCCTGCATGGCCTGGAGAGCAATCCCGGGTCCTCTCTCCAAACGGAAGAGGAGGCTGGACTCCCTTGAGGCCGCTCAGGGGGCTCCAAGAGACCCGCGTCGCGACTCGAGAGGAGAGCGGAGTCCTTGGCTTCCCCTCGAGACGAGGCCTGACTCCCCGGGGGAGCCTGGAATGCAACCCCGAGATCCCTGCCTTCCCTGGAGAGGAAAATTAGGTCCCGGACACACGCTTAGGTGAGGTCTCTTAGGCCCTGCAGTGACTCGAGCGCCACCCCCAGCTTTCCCTCGCAACCCGAGGGGAAGATTGGGCTTCCCAGGGCCAACCCAAGGGGAAGGCTGAGATCCCCGTCGTAACTCGAGAATGCCGCCGCAACTCGAGAAAATCCACGTGGTTCCCACCGCTTGGCAAGATGAGGCCCTTGCCCGCGACGGCGTCTCAAGGGAAGTCCCCTGTTCCGCCCTGAAGGGCGAGACGGTCCCTGACAGCCTTCCTGCGACCCCCAAAAGTCCCCCGACACGCCGGGTTCCCCTGAGGAGAACACCGAGGGTCCCGGCACCGCTTCCTCTGAGCCCCTTCTCCCCTCCTGATCGCGACAGGAGAGGCGATTCCCCTGCGTGGTCTGGAAGGGGTTCCCGGCCTTCCCGGCGCACCTCAGGATGAGGCCGGTCTCACGAGGAAATTCGAGACGAGCCACGTGGGTGGGGCCACAGGCCGAACGCCCCCGATTCCCCGGTCCGCCCTTGAGAAGGACCCGAGGCCCGGACCCCTCTTCGAAGGCAACCCTGTGGGTGAAGGCACAACACGAAGGGGCACTGCCACCCCCGTGCATCGTCCGCAAAGACCCGCGGGTTCCACACACAGCTCGACGAGGGGCCTGAGACCCCCTGAGCAACTCGAGAGGCCAGCGGGGTTCCCTTCCTCAGACAAGACGAGGCCTGACTCTCCTGTCCCAACTCTGCAGGGACCCTGCGGTCGGAGTCCGAAACGCAGAGGAAGCCTGAGGTGCCTGCCTCCCCTCGAGGTGAGGCCCTCTTCCGTTGCGCCAGACCCAGCGGAGTCCCGAGGGGCCCCGCCACCTCCACAGGATCCCTCGCCTCTCAGAGGCACCCTGGGAAGTTCCCTAAGGTCCCCGGCAGAAGGCGAGGGACACGAGGGTTTCCCGCCGCCCCCCGACAAAGACCTCGAGAGTCCTTCTTCAACGCGTCTCGAGGCCCTAGTCCCCTCCCGTGACTCGAGAGCCAGGACGCGCTCCCCCTCGCCACGCGCATGGAGACCTGACTTCCCTGGCGCCGCACGAGAGGCTCCCTGAGATCCTCGTCGTGCCTCGGGAGAAAACCCCCACGGGCGCCGCAGCTCGAGGAAACCCCTGAGACGCCCCCGTCCTCGCGAGCTGAGGGCCTTCTTTTCCTGCATGGCCTGGAGAGCAATCCCGGGTCCTCTCTCCAAACGGAAGAGGAGGCTGGACTCCCTTGAGGCCGCTCAGGGGGCTCCAAGAGACCCGCGTCGCGACTCGAGAGGAGAGCAGAGTCCTTGGCTTCCCCTCGAGACGAGGCCTGACTCCCCGGGGCAGCCTGGAATGCAACCCCGAGATCCCTGCCTTCCCTGGAGAGGAAAATTAGGTCCCGGACACACGCTTAGGTGAGGTCTCTTCGGCCCTGCAGTGACTCGAGCGCCACCCCCAGCTTTCCCTCGCAACCCGAGGGGAAGATTGGGCTTCCCAGGGCCAACCCAAGGGGAAGGCTGAGATCCCCGTCGTAACTCGAGAATGCCGCCGCAACTCGAGAAAAACCACGTGGTTCCCACCGCTTGGCAAGATGAGGCCCTTGCCCGCGACGGCGTCTCAAGGGAAGTCCCCTGTTCCGCCCTGAAGGGCGAGACGGTCCCTGACAGCCTTCCTGCGACCCCCAAAAGTCCCCCGACACGCCGGGTTCCCCCGAGGGGAACACCGAGGGTCCCGGCACCGCTTCCTCTGAGCCCCTTCTCCCCTCCTGATCGCGACAGGAGAGGCGATTCCCCTGCGTGGTCTGGAAGGGGTTCCCGGCCTTCCCGGCGCACCTCAGGATGAGGCCGGTCTCACGAGGAAATTCGAGACGAGCCACGTGGGTGGGGCCACAGGCCGAACGCCCCCGATTCCCCAGTCCGCCCTTGAGAAGGACCCGAGGCCCGGACCCCTCTTCGAAGGCAACCCTGTGGGTGAAGGCACAACACGAAGGGGCACTGCCACCCCCGTGCATCGTCCGCAAAGACCCGCGGGTTCCACACACAGCTCGACGAGGGGCCTGAGACCCCCTGAGCAACTCGAGAGGCCAGCGGGGTTCCCTTCCTCAGACAAGACGAGGCCTGACTCTCCTGTCCCAACTCTGCAGGGACCCTGCGGTCGGAGTCCGAAACGCAGAGGAAGCCTGAGGTGCCTGCCTCCTCTCGAGGTGAGGCCCTCTTCCGTTGCGCCAGACCCAGCGGAGTCCCGAGGGGCCCCGCCACCTCCACAGGATCCCTCGCCTCTCAGAGGCACCCTGGGAAGTTCCCTAAGGTCCCCGGCAGAAGGCGAGGGACACGAGGGTTTCCCGCCGCCCCCCGACAAAGACCTCGAGAGTCCTTCTTCAACGCGTCTCGAGGCCCTAGTCCCCTCCCGTGACTCGAGAGCCAGGACGCGCTCCCCCTCGCCACGCGCATGGAGACCTGACTTCCCTGGCGCCGCACGAGAGGCTCCCTGAGATCCTCGTCGTGCCTCGGGAGAAAACCCCCACGGGCGCCGCAGCTCGAGGAAACCCCTGAGACGCCCCCGTCCTCGCGAGCTGAGGGCCTTCTTTTCCTGCATGGCCTGGAGAGCAATCCCGGGTCCTCTCTCCAAACGGAAGAGGAGGCTGGACTCCCTTGAGGCCACTCAGGGGGCTCCAAGAGACCCGCGTCGCGACTCGAGAGGAGAGCGGAGTCCTTGGCTTCCCCTCGAGATGAGGCCTGACTCCCCGGGGGAGCCTGGAATGCAACCCCGAGATCCCTGCCTTCCCTGGAGAGGAAAATTAGGTCCCGGACACACGCTTAGGTGAGGTCTCTTAGGCCCTGCAGTGACTCGAGCGCCACCCCCAGCTTTCCCTCGCAACCCGAGGGGAAGATTGGGCTTCCCAGGGCCAACCCAAGGGGAAGCCTGAGATCCCCGTCGTAACTCGAGAATGCCGCCGCAACTCGAGAAAATCCACGTGGTTCCCACCGCTTGGCAAGATGAGGCCCTTGCCCGCGACGGCGTCTCAAGGGAAGTCCCCTGTTCCGCCCTGAAGGGCGAGACGGTCCCTGACAGCCTTCCTGCGACCCCCAAAAGTCCCCCGACACGCCGGGTTCCCCTGAGGGGAACACCGAGGGTCCCGGCACCGCTTCCTCTGAGCCCCTTCTCCCCTCCTGATCGCGACAGGAGAGGCGATTCCCCTGCGTGGTCTGGAAGGGGTTCCCGGCCTTCCCGGCGCACCTCAGGATGAGGCCGGTCTCACGAGGAAATTCGAGACGAGCCACGTGGGTGGGGCCACAGGCCGAACGCCCCCGATTCCCCAGTCCGCCCTTGAGAAGGACCCGAGGCCCGGACCCCTCTTCGAAGGCAACCCTGTGGGTGAAGGCACAACACGAAGGGGCACTGCCACCCCCGTGCATCGTCCGCAAAGACCCGCGGGTTCCACACACAGCTCGACGAGGGGCCTGAGACCCCCTGAGCAACTCGAGAGGCCAGCGGGGTTCCCTTCCTCAGACAAGACGAGGCCTGACTCTCCTGTCCCAACTCTGCAGGGACCCTGCGGTCGGAGTCCGAAACGCAGAGGAAGCCTGAGGTGCCTGCCTCCTCTCGAGGTGACGCCCTCTTCCGTTGCGCCAGACCCAGCGGAGTCCCGAGGGGCCCCGCCACCTCCACAGGATCCCTCGCCTCTCAGAGGCACCCTGGGAAGTTCCCTAAGGTCCCCGGCAGAAGGCGAGGGACACGAGGGTTTCCCGCCGCCCCCCGACAAAGACCTCGAGAGTCCTTCTTCAACGCGTCTCGAGGCCCTAGTCCCCTCCCGTGACTCGAGAGCCAGGACGCGCTCCCCCTCGCCACGCGCATGGAGACCTGACTTCCCTGGCGCCGCACGAGAGGCTCCCTGAGATCCTCGTCGTGCCTCGGGAGAAAACCCCCACGGGCGCCGCAGCTCGAGGAAACCCCTGAGACGCCCCCGTCCTCGCGAGCTGAGGGCCTTCTTTTCCTGCATGGCCTGGAGAGCAATCCCGGGTCCTCTCTCCAAACGGAAGAGGAGGCTGGACTCCCTTGAGGCCGCTCAGGGGGCTCCAAGAGAACCGCGTCGCGACTCGAGAGGAGAGCGGAGTCCTTGGCTTCCCCTCGAGATGAGGCCTGACTCCCCGGGGGAGCCTGGAATGCAACCCCGAGATCCCTGCCTTCCCTGGAGAGGAAAATTAGGTCCCGGACACACGCTTAGGTGAGGTCTCTTAGGCCCTGCAGTGACTCGAGCGCCACCCCCAGCTTTCCCTCGCAACCCGAGGGGAAGATTGGGCTTCCCAGGGCCAACCCAAGGGGAAGCCTGAGATCCCCGTCGTAACTCGAGAATGCCGCCGCAACTCGAGAAAAACCACGTGGTTCCCACCGCTTGGCAAGATGAGGCCCTTGCCCGCGACGGCGTCTCAAGGGAAGTCCCCTGTTCCGCCCTGAAGGGCGAGACGGTCCCTGACAGCCTTCCTGCGACCCCCAAAAGTCCCCCGACACGCCGGGTTCCCCCGAGGGGAACACCGAGGGTCCCGGCACCGCTTCCTCTGAGCCCCTTCTCCCCTCCTGATCGCGACAGGAGAGGCGATTCCCCTGCGTGGTCTGGAAGGGGTTCCCGGCCTTCCCGGCGCACCTCAGGATGAGGCCGGTCTCACGAGGAAATTCGAGACGAGCCACGTGGGTGGGGCCACAGGCCGAACGCCCCCGATTCCCCGGTCCGCCCTTGAGAAGGACCCGAGGCCCGGACCCCTCTTCGAAGGCAACCCTGTGGGGGAAGGCACAACATGAAGGGGCACTGCCACCCCCGTGCATCGTCCGCAAAGACCCGCGGGTTCCACACACAGCTCGACGAGGGGCCTGAGACCCCCTGAGCAACTCGAGAGGCCAGCGGGATTCCCTTCCTCAGACAAGACGAGGCCTGACTCTCCTGTCCCAACTCTGCAGGGACCCTGCGGTCGGAGTCCGAAACGCAGAGGAAGCCTGAGGTGCCTGCCTCCCCTCGAGGTGAGGCCCTCTTCCGTTGCGCCAGACCCAGCGGAGTCCCGAGGGGCCCCGCCACCTCCACAGGATCCCTCGCCTCTCAGAGGCACCCTGGGAAGTTCCCTAAGGTCCCCGGCAGAAGGCGAGGGAAACGAGGGTTTCCCGCCGCCCCCCGACAAAGACCTCGAGAGTCCTTCTTCAACGCGTCTCGAGGCCCTAGTCCCCTCCCGTGACTCGAGAGCCAGGACGCGCTCCCCCTCGCCACGCGCATGGAGACCTGACTTCCCTGGCGCCGCACGAGAGGCTCCCTGAGATCCTCGTCGTGCCTTGGGAGAAAACCCCCACGGGCGCCGCAGCTCGAGGAAACCCCTGAGACGCCCCCGTCCTCGCGAGCTGAGGGCCTTCTTTTTCTGCATGGCCTGGAGAGCAATCCCGGGTCCTCTCTCCAAACGGAAGAGGAGGCTGGACTCCCTTGAGGCCGCTCAGGGGGCTCCAAGAGACCCGCGTCGCGACTCGAGAGGAGAGCGGAGTCCTTGGCTTCCCCTCGAGACGAGGCCTGACTCCCCGGGGGAGCCTGGAATGCAACCCCGAGATCCCTGCCTTCCCTGGAGAGGAAAATTAGGTCCCGGAAACACGCTTAGGTGAGGTCTCTTAGGCCCTGCAGTGACTCGAGCGCCACCCCCAGCTTTCCTCGCAACCCGAGGGGAAGATTGGGCTTCCCAGGGCCAACCCAAGGGGAAGGCTGAGATCCCCGTCGTAACTCGAGAATGCCACCGCAACTCGAGAAAAACCACGTGGTTCCCACCGCTTGGCAAGATGAGGCCCTTGCCCGCGATGGCGTCTCAAGGGAAGTCCCCTGTTCCGCCCTGAAGGGCGAGACGGTCCCTGACAGCCTTCCTGCGACCCCCAAAAGTCCCCCGACACGCCGGGTTCCCCCGAGGGGAACACCGAGGGTCCCGGCACCGCTTCCTCTGAGCCCCTTCTCCCCTCCTGATCGCGACAGGAGAGGCGATTCCCCTGCGTGGTCTGGAAGGGGTTCCCGGCCTTCCCGGCGCACCTCAGGATGAGGCCGGTCTCACGAGGAAATTCGAGACGAGCCACGTGGGTGGGGCCACAGGCCGAACGCCCCCGATTCCCCGGTCCGCTCTTGAGAAGGACCCGAGGCCCGGACCCCTCTTCGAAGGCAACCCTGTGGGTGAAGGCACAACACGAAGGGGCACTGCCACCCCCGTGCATCGTCCGCAAAGACCCGCGGGTTCCACACACAGCTCGACGAGGGGCCTGAGACCCCCTGAGCAACTCGAGAGGCCAGCGGGGTTCCCTTCCTCAGACAAGACGAGGCCTGACTCTCCTGTCCCAACTCTGCAGGGACCCTGCGGTCGGAGTCCGAAACGCAGAGGAAGCCTGAGGTGCCTGCCTCCCCTCGAGGTGAGGCCCTCTTCCGTTGCGCCAGACCCAGCGGAGTCCCGAGGGGCCCCGCCACCTCCACAGGATCCCTCGCCTCTCAGAGGCACCCTGGGAAGTTCCCTAAGGTCCCCGGCAGAAGGCGAGGGACACGAGGGTTTCCCTCCGAACCCCGAGAAAGACCTCGAGAGTCCTTCTTCAACGCGTCTCGAGGCCCTAGTCCCCTCCCGTGACTCGAGAGCCAGGACGCGCTCCCCCTCGCCACGCGCATGGAGACCTGACTTCCCTGGCGCCGCACGAGAGGCTCCCTGAGATCCTCGTCGTGCCTCGGGAGAAAACCCCCACGGGCGCCGCAGCTCGAGGAAACCCCGGAGACGCCCCCGTCCTCGCGAGCTGAGGGCCTTCTTTTCCTGCATGGCCTGGAGAGCAATCCCGGGTCCTCTCTCCAAACGGAAGAGGAGGCTGGACTCCCTTGAGGCCGCTCAGGGGGCTCCAAGAGACCCGCGTCGCGACTCGAGAGGAGAGCGGAGTCCTTGGCTTCCCCTCGAGACGAGGCCTGACTCCCCGGGGGAGCCTGGAATGCAACCCCGAGATCCCTGCCTTCCCTGGAGAGGAATATTAGGTCCAGGACACACGCCTAGGTGAGGTCTCTTCGGCCCTGCAGTGACTCGAGCGCAACCCCCAGCTTTCCCTCGCAACCCGAGGGGAAGATTGGGCTTCCCAGGGCCAACCCAAGGGGAAGGCTGAGATCCCCGTCGTAACTCGAGAATCCCGCCGCAACTCGAGAAAAACCACGTGGTTCCCACCTCTTGGCAAGAGGAGGCCCTTGCCCGCCACGGCGTCTCAAGGGAAGTCCCCTGTTCCGCCCTGAAGGGCGAAACGGTCCCTGACAGCCTTCCTGCGACCCCCAAAAGTCCCCCGACACGCCGGGTTCCCCCGAGGGGAACACCGAGGGTCCCGGCACCGCTTCCTCTGAGCCCCTTCTCCCCTCCTGATCGCGACAGGAGAGGCGATTCCCCTGCGTGGTCTGGAAGGGGTTCCCGGCCTTCCCGGCGCACCTCAGGATGAGGCCGGTCTTCACGAGGAAATTCGAGACGAGCCACGTGGGTGGGGCCACATGCCGAACGCCCCCGATTCCACGGTCCGCCCTTGAAAAGGACCCGAAGCCCGGACCCCTCTTCGAAGGCAACCCTGTGGGTGAAGGCACAACACGAAGGGGCACTGCCACCCCCGTGCATCGTCCGCAAAGACCCGCGGGTTCCACACACAGCTCGACGAGGGGCCTGAGACCCCCTGAGCAACTCGAGAGGCCAGCGGGGTTCCCTTCCTCAGACAAGACGAGGCCTGACTCTCCTGTCCCAACTCTGCAGGGACCCTGCGGTCGGAGTCCGAAACGCAGAGGAAGCCTGAGGTGCCTGCCTCCCCTCGAGGTGAGGCCCTCTTCCGTTGCCGCAGACCCAGCGGAGTCCCGAGGGGCCCCGCCACCTCCACAGGATCCCTCGCCTCTCAGAGGCACCCTGGGAAGTTCCCTAAGGTCCCCGGCAGAAGGCGAGGGACACGAGGGTTTCCCGCCGCCCCCCGAGAAAGACCTCGAGAGTCCTTCTTCAACGCGTCTCGAGGCCCTAGTCCCCTCCCGTGACTCGAGAGCCAGGACGCGCTCCCCCTCGCCACGCGCATGGAGACCTGACTTCCCTGGCGCCGCACGAGAGGCTCCCTGAGATCCTCGTCGTGCCTCGGGAGAAAACCCCCACGGGCGCCGCAGCTCGAGGAAACCCCGGAGACGCCCCCGTCCTCGCGAGCTGAGGGCCTTCTTTTCCTGCATGGCCTGGAGAACAATCCCGGGTCCTCTCTCCAAACGGAAGAGGAGGCTGGACTCCCTTGAGGCCGCTCAGGGGGCTCCAAGAGACCCGCGTCGCGACTCGAGAGGAGAGCGGAGTCCTTGGCTTCCCCTCGAGACGAGGCCTGACTCCCCGGGGGAGCCTGGAATGCAACCCCGAGATCCCTGCCTTCCCTGGAGAGGAATATTAGGTCCCGGACACACGCCTAGGTGAGGTCTCTTCGGCCCTGCAGTGACTCGAGCGCAACCCCCAGCTTTCCCTCGCAACCCGAGGGGAAGATTGGGCTTCCCAGGGCCAACCCAAGGGGAAGGCTGAGATCCCCGTCGTAACTCGAGAATCCCGCCGCAACTCGAGAAAAACCACGTGGTTCCCACCTCTTGGCAAGATGAGGCCCTTGCCCGCCACGGCGTCTCAAGGGAAGTCCCCTGTTCCGCCCTGAAGGGCGATACGGTCCGTGACAGCCTTCCTGCGATCCCCAAAAGTCCCCCGACACGCCGGTTTCCCTCGAGGGGTACACCGAGGGTCCCGGCACCGCTTCCTCTGAGCCCCTTCTCCCCTCCTGTTCGCGACAGGAGAGGCGATACACCTGCGTGGTCTGGAAGGGGTTCCCTGCCTTCCCGGCGCACCTAAGGATGAGGCCGGTCTTCACGAGGAAATTCGAGACGAGCCACGTGGGTGGGGCCACATGCCGAACGCCCCCGATTCCCCGGTCCGCCCTTGAGAAGGACCCGAGGCCCGGACCCCTCTTCGAAGGCAACCCTGTGGGTGAAGGCACAACACGAAGGGGCACTGCCACCCCCGTGCATCGTCCACAAAGACCCGCGGGTTCCACACACAGCTCGACGAGGGGCCGGAGACCCCTGAGCAACTCGAGAGGCCAGCGGGGTTCCCTTCCTCAGACAAGACGAGGCCTGACTCTCCTGTCCCAACTCTGCAGGGACCCTGCGGTCGGAGTCCGAAACGGAGAGGAAGCCTGAGGTTCCTGCCTGCCCTCGAGGTGAGGCCCTCTTCCGTTGCGCCAGACCCAGCGTAGTCCCGAGGGGCCCCGCCACCTCCACAGGATCCCTCGCCTCTCAGAGGCACCCTGGGAAGTTCCCTAAGGTCCCCGGCAGAAGGCGAGGGACACGAGGGTTTCCCGCCGCCCCCCGAGAAAGACCTCGAGAGTCCTTCTTCAACGCGTCTCGAGGCCCTAGTCCCCTCCCGTGACTCGAGAGCCAGGACGCGCTCCCCCTCGCCACGCGCATGGAGACCTGACTTCCCTGGCGCCGCACGAGAGGCTCCCTGAGATCCTCGTCGTGCCTCGGGAGAAAACCCCCACGGGCGCCGCAGCTCGAGGAAACCCCTGAGACGCCCCCGTCCTCGCGAGCTGAGGGCCTTCTTTTCCTGCATGGCCTGGAGAGCAATCCCGGGTCCTCTCTCCAAACGGAAGAGGAGGCTGGACTCCCTTGAGGCCGCTCAGGGGGCTCCAAGAGACCCGCGTCGCGACTCGAGAGGAGAGCGGAGTCCTTGGCTTCCCCTCGAGACGAGGCCTGACTCCCCGGGGGAGCCTGGAATGCAACCCCGAGATCCCTGCCTTCCCTGGAGAGGAAAATTAGGTCCCGGACACACGCTTAGGTGAGGTCTCTTAGGCCCTGCAGTGACTCGAGCGCCACCCCCAGCTTTCCCTCGCAACCCGAGGGGAAGATTGGGCTTCCCAGGGCCAACCCAAGGGGAAGGCTGAGATCCCCGTCGTAACTCGAGAATGCCGCCGCAACTCGAGAAAAACCACGTGGTTCCCACCGCTTGGCAAGATGAGGCCCTTGCCCGCGACGGCGTCTCAAGGGAAGTCCCCTGTTCCGCCCTGAAGGGCGAGACGGTCCCTGACAGCCTTCCTGCGACCCCCAAAAGTCCCCCGACACGCCGGGTTCCCCCGAGGGGAACACCGAGGGTCCCGGCACCGCTTCCTCTGAGCCCCTTCTCCCCTCCTGATCGCGACAGGAGAGGCGATTCCCCTGCGTGGTCTGGAAGGGGTTCCCGGCCTTCCCGGCGCACCTCAGGATGAGGCCGGTCTCACGAGGAAATTCGAGACGAGCCACGTGGGTGGGGCCACAGGCCGAACGCCCCCGATTCCCCGGTCCGCTCTTGAGAAGGACCCGAGGCCCGGACCCCTCTTCGAAGGCAACCCTGTGGGTGAAGGCACAACACGAAGGGGCACTGCCACCCCCGTGCATCGTCCGCAAAGACCCGCGGGTTCCACACACAGCTCGACGAGGGGCCTGAGACCCCCTGAGCAACTCGAGAGGCCAGCGGGGTTCCCTTCCTCAGACAAGACGAGGCCTGACTCTCCTGTCCCAACTCTGCAGGGACCCTGCGGTCGGAGTCCGAAACGCAGAGGAAGCCTGAGGTGCCTGCCTCCCCTCGAGGTGAGGCCCTCTTCCGTTGCGCCAGACCCAGCGGAGTCCCGAGGGGCCCCGCCACCTCCACAGGATCCCTCGCCTCTCAGAGGCACCCTGGGAAGTTCCCTAAGGTCCCCGGCAGAAGGCGAGGGACACGAGGGTTTCCCTCCGAACCCCGAGAAAGACCTCGAGAGTCCTTCTTCAACGCGTCTCGAGGCCCTAGTCCCCTCCCGT
Source organism: Bubalus kerabau (assembly GCF_029407905.1). NCBI lineage: Eukaryota > Metazoa > Chordata > Mammalia > Artiodactyla > Bovidae > Bubalus > Bubalus kerabau. The sequence continues at coordinate 5,689,204 of NW_026577881.1, read as the reverse complement.
GACTCGAGAGCCAGGACGCGCTCCCCCTCGCCACGCGCATGGAGACCTGACTTCCCTGGCGCCGCACGAGAGGCTCCCTGAGATCCTCGTCGTGCCTCGGGAGAAAACCCCCACGGGCGCCGCAGCTCGAGGAAACCCCGGAGACGCCCCCGTCCTCGCGAGCTGAGGGCCTTCTTTTCCTGCATGGCCTGGAGAGCAATCCCGGGTCCTCTCTCCAAACGGAAGAGGAGGCTGGACTCCCTTGAGGCCGCTCAGGGGGCTCCAAGAGACCCGCGTCGCGACTCGAGAGGAGAGCGGAGTCCTTGGCTTCCCCTCGAGACGAGGCCTGACTCCCCGGGGGAGCCTGGAATGCAACCCCGAGATCCCTGCCTTCCCTGGAGAGGAATATTAGGTCCAGGACACACGCTTAGGTGAGGTCTCTTAGGCCCTGCAGTGACTCGAGCGCCACCCCCAGCTTTCCCTCGCAACCCGAGGGGAAGATTGGGCTTCCCAGGGCCAACCCAAGGGGAAGGCTGAGATCCCCGTCGTAACTCGAGAATCCCGCCGCAACTCGAGAAAAACCACGTGGTTCCCACCTCTTGGCAAGAGGAGGCCCTTGCCCGCCACGGCGTCTCAAGGGAAGTCCCCTGTTCCGCCCTGAAGGGCGAAACGGTCCCTGACAGCCTTCCTGCGACCCCCAACAGTCCCCCGACACGCCGGGTTCCCTCGAGGGGAACACCGAGGGTCCCGGCACCTCTTCCTCTGAGCCCCTTCTCCCCTCCTGATCGCGACAGGAGAGGCGATTCCCCTGCGTGGTCTGGAAGGGGTTCCCGGCCTTCCCGGCGCACCTCAGGATGAGGCCGGTCTTCACGAGGAAATTCGAGACGAGCCACGTGGGTGGGGCCACATGCCGAACGCCCCCGATTCCACGGTCCGCCCTTGAAAAGGACCCGAAGCCCGGACCCCTCTTCGAAGGCAACCCTGTGGGTGAAGGCACAACACGAAGGGGCACTGCCACCCCCGTGCATCGTCCGCAAAGACCCGCGGGTTCCACACACAGCTCGACGAGGGGCCTGAGACCCCCTGAGCAACTCGAGAGGCCAGCGGGGTTCCCTTCCTCAGACAAGACGAGGCCTGACTCTCCTGTCCCAACTCTGCAGGGACCCTGCGGTCGGAGTCCGAAACGCAGAGGAAGCCTGAGGTGCCTGCCTCCCCTCGAGGTGAGGCCCTCTTCCGTTGCCGCAGACCCAGCGGAGTCCCGAGGGGCCCCGCCACCTCCACAGGATCCCTCGCCTCTCAGAGGCACCCTGGGAAGTTCCCTAAGGTCCCCGGCAGAAGGCGAGGGACACGAGGGTTTCCCGCCGCCCCCCGAGAAAGACCTCGAGAGTCCTTCTTCAACGCGTCTCGAGGCCCTAGTCCCCTCCCGTGACTCGAGAGCCAGGACGCGCTCCCCCTCGCCACGCGCATGGAGACCTGACTTCCCTGGCGCCGCACGAGAGGCTCCCTGAGATCCTCGTCGTGCCTCGGGAGAAAACCCCCACGGGCGCCGCAGCTCGAGGAAACCCCGGAGACGCCCCCGTCCTCGCGAGCTGAGGGCCTTCTTTTCCTGCATGGCCTGGAGAACAATCCCGGGTCCTCTCTCCAAACGGAAGAGGAGGCTGGACTCCCTTGAGGCCGCTCAGGGGGCTCCAAGAGACCCGCGTCGCGACTCGAGAGGAGAGCGGAGTCCTTGGCTTCCCCTCGAGACGAGGCCTGACTCCCCGGGGGAGCCTGGAATGCAACCCCGAGATCCCTGCCTTCCCTGGAGAGGAATATTAGGTCCCGGACACACGCCTAGGTGAGGTCTCTTCGGCCCTGCAGTGACTCGAGCGCAACCCCCAGCTTTCCCTCGCAACCCGAGGGGAAGATTGGGCTTCCCAGGGCCAACCCAAGGGGAAGGCTGAGATCCCCGTCGTAACTCGAGAATCCCGCCGCAACTCGAGAAAAACCACGTGGTTCCCACCTCTTGGCAAGATGAGGCCCTTGCCCGCCACGGCGTCTCAAGGGAAGTCCCCTGTTCCGCCCTGAAGGGCGAAACGGTCCGTGACAGCCTTCCTGCGATCCCCAAAAGTCCCCCGACACGCCGGTTTCCCTCGAGGGGTACACCGAGGGTCCCGGCACCGCTTCCTCTGAGCCCCTTCTCCCCTCCTGTTCGCGACAGGAGAGGCGATACACCTGCGTGGTCTGGAAGGGGTTCCCTGCCTTCCCGGCGCACCTAAGGATGAGGCCGGTCTTCACGAGGAAATTCGAGACGAGCCACGTGGGTGGGGCCACATGCCGAACGCCCCCGATTCCCCGGTCCGCCCTTGAGAAGGACCCGAGGCCCGGACCCCTCTTCGAAGGCAACCCTGTGGGTGAAGGCACAACACGAAGGGGCACTGCCACCCCCGTGCATCGTCCGCAAAGACCCGCGGGTTCCACACACAGCTCGACGAGGGGCCGGAGACCCCTGAGCAACTCGAGAGGCCAGCGGGGTTCCCTTCCTCAGACAAGACGAGGCCTGACTCTCCTGTCCCAACTCTGCAGGGACCCTGCGGTCGGAGTCCGAAACGGAGAGGAAGCCTGAGGTTCCTGCCTGCCCTCGAGGTGAGGCCCTCTTCCGTTGCGCCAGACCCAGCGTAGTCCCGAGGGGCCCCGCCACCTCCACAGGATCCCTCGCCTCTCAGAGGCACCCTGGGAAGTTCCCTAAGGTCCCCGGCAGAAGGCGAGGGACACGAGGGTTTCCCGCCGCCCCCCGAGAAAGACCTCGAGAGTCCTTCTTCAACGCGTCTCGAGGCCCTAGTCCCCTCCCGTGACTCGAGAGCCAGGACGCGCTCCCCCTCGCCACGCGCATGGAGACCTGACTTCCCTGGCGCCGCACGAGAGGCTCCCTGAGATCCTCGTCGTGCCTCGGGAGAAAACCCCCACGGGCGCCGCAGCTCGAGGAAACCCCTGAGACGCCCCCGTCCTCGCGAGCTGAGGGCCTTCTTTTCCTGCATGGCCTGGAGAGCAATCCCGGGTCCTCTCTCCAAACGGAAGAGGAGGCTGGACTCCCTTGAGGCCGCTCAGGGGGCTCCAAGAGACCCGCGTCGCGACTCGAGAGGAGAGCGGAGTCCTTGGCTTCCCCTCGAGACGAGGCCTGACTCCCCGGGGGAGCCTGGAATGCAACCCCGAGATCCCTGCCTTCCCTGGAGAGGAAAATTAGGTCCCGGACACACGCTTAGGTGAGGTCTCTTAGGCCCTGCAGTGACTCGAGCGCCACCCCCAGCTTTCCCTCGCAACCCGAGGGGAAGATTGGGCTTCCCAGGGCCAACCCAAGGGGAAGGCTGAGATCCCCGTCGTAACTCGAGAATGCCGCCGCAACTCGAGAAAAACCACGTGGTTCCCACCGCTTGGCAAGATGAGGCCCTTGCCCGCGACGGCGTCTCAAGGGAAGTCCCCTGTTCCGCCCTGAAGGGCGAGACGGTCCCTGACAGCCTTCCTGCGACCCCCAAAAGTCCCCCGACACGCCGGGTTCCCCCGAGGGGAACACCGAGGGTCCCGGCACCGCTTCCTCTGAGCCCCTTCTCCCCTCCTGATCGCGACAGGAGAGGCGATTCCCCTGCGTGGTCTGGAAGGGGTTCCCGGCCTTCCCGGCGCACCTCAGGATGAGGCCGGTCTCACGAGGAAATTCGAGACGAGCCACGTGGGTGGGGCCACAGGCCGAACGCCCCCGATTCCCCGGTCCGCTCTTGAGAAGGACCCGAGGCCCGGACCCCTCTTCGAAGGCAACCCTGTGGGTGAAGGCACAACACGAAGGGGCACTGCCACCCCCGTGCATCGTCCGCAAAGACCCGCGGGTTCCACACACAGCTCGACGAGGGGCCTGAGACCCCCTGAGCAACTCGAGAGGCCAGCGGGGTTCCCTTCCTCAGACAAGACGAGGCCTGACTCTCCTGTCCCAACTCTGCAGGGACCCTGCGGTCGGAGTCCGAAACGCAGAGGAAGCCTGAGGTGCCTGCCTCCCCTCGAGGTGAGGCCCTCTTCCGTTGCGCCAGACCCAGCGGAGTCCCGAGGGGCCCCGCCACCTCCACAGGATCCCTCGCCTCTCAGAGGCACCCTGGGAAGTTCCCTAAGGTCCCCGGCAGAAGGCGAGGGACACGAGGGTTTCCCGCCGCCCCCCGACAAAGACCTCGAGAGTCCTTCTTCAACGCGTCTCGAGGCCCTAGTCCCCTCCCGTGACTCGAGAGCCAGGACGCGCTCCCCCTCGCCACGCGCATGGAGACCTGACTTCCCTGGCGCCGCACGAGAGGCTCCCTGAGATCCTCGTCGTGCCTCGGGAGAAAACCCCCACGGGCGCCGCAGCTCGAGGAAACCCCTGAGACGCCCCCGTCCTCGCGAGCTGAGGGCCTTCTTTTCCTGCATGGCCTGGAGAGCAATCCCGGGTCCTCTCTCCAAACGGAAGAGGAGGCTGGACTCCCTTGAGGCCGCTCAGGGGGCTCCAAGAGACCCGCGTCGCGACTCGAGAGGAGAGCGGAGTCCTTGGCTTCCCCTCGAGACGAGGCCTGACTCCCCGGGGGAGCCTGGAATGCAACCCCGAGATCCCTGCCTTCCCTGGAGAGGAAAATTAGGTCCCGGACACACGCTTAGGTGAGGTCTCTTAGGCCCTGCAGTGACTCGAGCGCCACCCCCAGCTTTCCCTCGCAACCCGAGGGGAAGATTGGGCTTCCCAGGGCCAACCCAAGGGGAAGGCTGAGATCCCCGTCGTAACTCGAGAATGCCGCCGCAACTCGAGAAAAACCACGTGGTTCCCACCGCTTGGCAAGATGAGGCCCTTGCCCGCGACGGCGTCTCAAGGGAAGTCCCCTGTTCCGCCCTGAAGGGCGAGACGGTCCCTGACAGCCTTCCTGCGACCCCCAAAAGTCCCCCGACACGCCGGGTTCCCCCGAGGGGAACACCGAGGGTCCCGGCACCGCTTCCTCTGAGCCCCTTCTCCCCTCCTGATCGCGACAGGAGAGGCGATTCCCCTGCGTGGTCTGGAAGGGGTTCCCGGCCTTCCCGGCGCACCTCAGGATGAGGCCGGTCTCACGAGGAAATTCGAGACGAGCCACGTGGGTGGGGCCACAGGCCGAACGCCCCCGATTCCCCGGTCCGCTCTTGAGAAGGACCCGAGGCCCGGACCCCTCTTCGAAGGCAACCCTGTGGCTGAAGGCACAACACGAAGGGGCACTGCCACCCCCGTGCATCGTCCGCAAAGACCCGCGGGTTCCACACACAGCTCGACGAGGGGCCTGAGACCCCCTGAGCAACTCGAGAGGCCAGCGGGGTTCCCTTCCTCAGACAAGACGAGGCCTGACTCTCCTGTCCCAACTCTGCAGGGACCCTGCGGTCGGAGTCCGAAACGCAGAGGAAGCCTGAGGTGCCTGCCTCCCCTCGAGGTGAGGCCCTCTTCCGTTGCGCCAGACCCAGCGGAGTCCCGAGGGGCCCCGCCACCTCCACAGGATCCCTCGCCTCTCAGAGGCACCCTGGGAAGTTCCCTAAGGTCCCCGGCAGAAGGCGAGGGACACGAGGGTTTCCCGCCGCCCCCCGACAAAGACCTCGAGAGTCCTTCTTCAACGCGTCTCGAGGCCCTAGTCCCCTCCCGTGACTCGAGAGCCAGGACGCGCTCCCCCTCGCCACGCGCATGGAGACCTGACTTCCCTGGCGCCGCACGAGAGGCTCCCTGAGATCCTCGTCGTGCCTCGGGAGAAAACCCCCACGGGCGCCGCAGCTCGAGGAAACCCCTGAGACGCCCCCGTCCTCGCGAGCTGAGGGCCTTCTTTTCCTGCATGGCCTGGAGAGCAATCCCGGGTCCTCTCTCCAAACGGAAGAGGAGGCTGGACTCCCTTGAGGCCGCTCAGGGGGCTCCAAGAGACCCGCGTCGCGACTCGAGAGGAGAGCGGAGTCCTTGGCTTCCCCTCGAGACGAGGCCTGACTCCCCGGGGGAGCCTGGAATGCAACCCCGAGATCCCTGCCTTCCCTGGAGAGGAAAATTAGGTCCCGGACACACGCTTAGGTGAGGTCTCTTAGGCCCTGCAGTGACTCGAGCGCCACCCCCAGCTTTCCCTCGCAACCCGAGGGGAAGATTGGGCTTCCCAGGGCCAACCCAAGGGGAAGGCTGAGATCCCCGTCGTAACTCGAGAATGCCGCCGCAACTCGAGAAAAACCACGTGGTTCCCACCGCTTGGCAAGATGAGGCCCTTGCCCGCGACGGCGTCTCAAGGGAAGTCCCCTGTTCCGCCCTGAAGGGCGAGACGGTCCCTGACAGCCTTCCTGCGACCCCCAACAGTCCCCCGACACGCCGGGTTCCCCCGAGGGGAACACCGAGGGTCCCGGCACCGCTTCCTCTGAGCCCCTTCTCCCCTCCTGATCGCGACAGGAGAGGCGATTCCCCTGCGTGGTCTGGAAGGGGTTCCCGGCCTTCCCGGCGCACCTCAGGATGAGGCCGGTCTCACGAGGAAATTCGAGACGAGCCACGTGGGTGGGGCCACAGGCCGAACGCCCCCGATTCCCCGGTCCGCTCTTGAGAAGGACCCGAGGCCCGGACCCCTCTTCGAAGGCAACCCTGTGGGTGAAGGCACAACACGAAGGGGCACTGCCACCCCCGTGCATCGTCCGCAAAGACCCGCGGGTTCCACACACAGCTCGACGAGGGGCCTGAGACCCCCTGAGCAACTCGAGAGGCCAGCGGGGTTCCCTTCCTCAGACAAGACGAGGCCTGACTCTCCTGTCCCAACTCTGCAGGGACCCTGCGGTCGGAGTCCGAAACGCAGAGGAAGCCTGAGGTGCCTGCCTCCCCTCGAGGTGAGGCCCTCTTCCGTTGCGCCAGACCCAGCGGAGTCCCGAGGGGCCCCGCCACCTCCACAGGATCCCTCGCCTCTCAGAGGCACCCTGGGAAGTTCCCTAAGGTCCCCGGCAGAAGGCGAGGGACACGAGGGTTTCCCGCCGCCCCCCGACAAAGACCTCGAGAGTCCTTCTTCAACGCGTCTCGAGGCCCTAGTCCCCTCCCGTGACTCGAGAGCCAGGACGCGCTCCCCCTCGCCACGCGCATGGAGACCTGACTTCCCTGGCGCCGCACGAGAGGCTCCCTGAGATCCTCGTCGTGCCTCGGGAGAAAACCCCCACGGGCGCCGCAGCTCGAGGAAACCCCTGAGACGCCCCCGTCCTCGCGAGCTGAGGGCCTTCTTTTCCTGCATGGCCTGGAGAGCAATCCCGGGTCCTCTCTCCAAACGGAAGAGGAGGCTGGACTCCCTTGAGGCCGCTCAGGGGGCTCCAAGAGACCCGCGTCGCGACTCGAGAGGAGAGCGGAGTCCTTGGCTTCCCCTCGAGACGAGGCCTGACTCCCCGGGGGAGCCTGGAATGCAACCCCGAGATCCCTGCCTTCCCTGGAGAGGAAAATTAGGTCCCGGACACACGCTTAGGTGAGGTCTCTTAGGCCCTGCAGTGACTCGAGCGCCACCCCCAGCTTTCCCTCGCAACCCGAGGGGAAGATTGGGCTTCCCAGGGCCAACCCAAGGGGAAGGCTGAGATCCCCGTCGTAACTCGAGAATGCCGCCGCAACTCGAGAAAAACCACGTGGTTCCCACCGCTTGGCAAGATGAGGCCCTTGCCCGCGATGGCGTCTCAAGGGAAGTCCCCTGTTCCGCCCTGAAGGGCGAGACGGTCCCTGACAGCCTTCCTGCGACCCCCAAAAGTCCCCCGACACGCCGGGTTCCCCCGAGGGGAACACCGAGGGTCCCGGCACCGCTTCCTCTGAGCCCCTTCTCCCCTCCTGATCGCGACAGGAGAGGCGATTCCCCTGCGTGGTCTGGAAGGGGTTCCCGGCCTTCCCGGCGCACCTCAGGATGAGGCCGGTCTCACGAGGAAATTCGAGACGAGCCACGTGGGTGGGGCCACAGGCCGAACGCCCCCGATTCCCCGGTCCGCTCTTGAGAAGGACCCGAGGCCCGGACCCCTCTTCGAAGGCAACCCTGTGGGTGAAGGCACAACACGAAGGGGCACTGCCACCCCCGTGCATCGTCCGCAAAGACCCGCGGGTTCCACACACAGCTCGACGAGGGGCCTGAGACCCCCTGAGCAACTCGAGAGGCCAGCGGGGTTCCCTTCCTCAGACAAGACGAGGCCTGACTCTCCTGTCCCAACTCTGCAGGGACCCTGCGGTCGGAGTCCGAAACGCAGAGGAAGCCTGAGGTGCCTGCCTCCCCTCGAGGTGAGGCCCTCTTCCGTTGCGCCAGACCCAGCGGAGTCCCGAGGGGCCCCGCCACCTCCACAGGATCCCTCGCCTCTCAGAGGCACCCTGGGAAGTTCCCTAAGGTCCCCGGCAGAAGGCGAGGGACACGAGGGTTTCCCGCCGCCCCCCGACAAAGACCTCGAGAGTCCTTCTTCAACGCGTCTCGAGGCCCTAGTCCCCTCCCGTGACTCGAGAGCCAGGACGCGCTCCCCCTCGCCACGCGCATGGAGACCTGACTTCCCTGGCGCCGCACGAGAGGCTCCCTGAGATCCTCGTCGTGCCTCGGGAGAAAACCCCCACGGGCGCCGCAGCTCGAGGAAACCCCTGAGACGCCCCCGTCCTCGCGAGCTGAGGGCCTTCTTTTCCTGCATGGCCTGGAGAGCAATCCCGGGTCCTCTCTCCAAACGGAAGAGGAGGCTGGACTCCCTTGAGGCCGCTCAGGGGGCTCCAAGAGACCCGCGTCGCGACTCGAGAGGAGAGCGGAGTCCTTGGCTTCCCCTCGAGACGAGGCCTGACTCCCCGGGGGAGCCTGGAATGCAACCCCGAGATCCCTGCCTTCCCTGGAGAGGAAAATTAGGTCCCGGACACACGCTTAGGTGAGGTCTCTTAGGCCCTGCAGTGACTCGAGCGCCACCCCCAGCTTTCCCTCGCAACCCGAGGGGAAGATTGGGCTTCCCAGGGCCAACCCAAGGGGAAGGCTGAGATCCCCGTCGTAACTCGAGAATGCCGCCGCAACTCGAGAAAAACCACGTGGTTCCCACCGCTTGGCAAGATGAGGCCCTTGCCCGCGACGGCGTCTCAAGGGAAGTCCCCTGTTCCGCCCTGAAGGGCGAGACGGTCCCTGACAGCCTTCCTGCGACCCCCAAAAGTCCCCCGACACGCCGGGTTCCCCCGAGGGGAACACCGAGGGTCCCGGCACCGCTTCCTCTGAGCCCCTTCTCCCCTCCTGATCGCGACAGGAGAGGCGATTCCCCTGCGTGGTCTGGAAGGGGTTCCCGGCCTTCCCGGCGCACCTCAGGATGAGGCCGGTCTCACGAGGAAATTCGAGACGAGCCACGTGGGTGGGGCCACAGGCCGAACGCCCCCGATTCCCCGGTCCGCTCTTGAGAAGGACCCGAGGCCCGGACCCCTCTTCGAAGGCAACCCTGTGGGTGAAGGCACAACACGAAGGGGCACTGCCACCCCCGTGCATCGTCCGCAAAGACCCGCGGGTTCCACACACAGCTCGACGAGGGGCCTGAGACCCCCCGAGCAACTCGAGAGGCCAGCGGGGTTCCCTTCCTCAGACAAGACGAGGCCTGACTCTCCTGTCCCAACTCTGCAGGGACCCTGCGGTCGGAGTCCGAAACGCAGGGGAAGCCTGAGGTGCCTGCCTCCCCTCGAGGTGAGGCCCTCTTCCGTTGCGCCAGACCCAGCGGAGTCCCGAGGGGCCCCGCCACCTCCACAGGATCCCTCGCCTCTCAGAGGCACCCTGGCAAGTTCCCTAAGGTCCCCGGCAGAAGGCGAGGGACACGAGGGTTTCCCGCCGCCCCCCGACAAAGACCTCGAGAGTCCTTCTTCAACGCGTCTCGAGGCCCTAGTCCCCTCCCGTGACTCGAGAGCCAGGACGCGCTCCCCCTCGCCACGCGCATGGAGACCTGACTTCCCTGGCGCCGCACGAGAGGCTCCCTGAGATCCTCGTCGTGCCTCGGGAGAAAACCCCCACGGGCGCCGCAGCTCGAGGAAACCCCTGAGACGCCCCCGTCCTCGCGAGCTGAGGGCCTTCTTTTCCTGCATGGCCTGGAGAGCAATCCCGGGTCCTCTCTCCAAACGGAAGAGGAGGCTGGACTCCCTTGAGGCCGCTCAGGGGGCTCCAAGAGACCCGCGTCGCGACTCGAGAGGAGAGCGGAGTCCTTGGCTTCCCCTCGAGACGAGGCCTGACTCCCCGGGGGAGCCTGGAATGCAACCCCGAGATCCCTGCCTTCCCTGGAGAGGAAAATTAGGTCCCGGACACACGCTTAGGTGAGGTCTCTTAGGCCCTGCAGTGACTCGAGCGCCACCCCCAGCTTTCCCTCGCAACCCGAGGGGAAGATTGGGCTTCCCAGGGCCAACCCAAGGGGAAGGCTGAGATCCCCGTCGTAACTCGAGAATGCCGCCGCAACTCGAGAAAAACCACGTGGTTCCCACCGCTTGGCAAGATGAGGCCCTTGCCCGCGACGGCGTCTCAAGGGAAGTCCCCTGTTCCGCCCTGAAGGGCGAGACGGTCCCTGACAGCCTTCCTGCGACCCCCAAAAGTCCCCCGACACGCCGGGTTCCCCCGAGGGGAACACCGAGGGTCCCGGCACTGCTTCCTCTGAGCCCCTTCTCCCCTCCTGATCGCGACAGGAGAGGCGATTCCCCTGCGTGGTCTGGAAGGGGTTCCCGGCCTTCCCGGCGCACCTCAGGATGAGGCCGGTCTCACGAGGAAATTCGAGATGAGCCACGTGGGTGGGGCCACAGGCCGAACGCCCCCGATTCCCCGGTCCGCCCTTGAGAAGGACCCGAGGCCCGGACCCCTCTTCGAAGGCAACCCTGTGGGTGAAGGCACAACACGAAGGGGCACTGCCACCCCCGTGCATCGTCCGCAAAGACCCGCGGGTTCCACACACAGCTCGACGAGGGGCCTGAGACCCCCTGAGCAACTCGAGAGGCCAGCGGGGTTCCCTTCCTCAGACAAGACGAGGCCTGACTCTCCTGTCCCAACTCTGCAGGGACCCTGCGGTCGGAGTCCGAAACGCAGAGGAAGCCTGAGGTGCCTGCCTCCCCTCGAGGTGAGGCCCTCTTCCGTTGCGCCAGACCCAGCGGAGTCCCGAGGGGCCCCGCCACCTCCACAGGATCCCTCGCCTCTCAGAGGCACCCTGGGAAGTTCCCTAAGGTCCCCGGCAGAAGGCGAGGGACACGAGGGTTTCCCGCCGCCCCCCGACAAAGACCTCGAGAGTCCTTCTTCAACGCGTCTCGAGGCCCTAGTCCCCTCCCGTGACTCGAGAGCCAGGACGCGCTCCCCCTCGCCACGCGCATGGAGACCTGACTTCCCTGGCGCCGCACGAGAGGCTCCCTGAGATCCTCGTCGTGCCTCGGGAGAAAACCCCCACGGGCGCCGCAGCTCGAGGAAACCCCTGAGACGCCCCCGTCCTCGCGAGCTGAGGGCCTTCTTTTCCTGCATGGCCTGGAGAGCAATCCCGGGTCCTCTCTCCAAACGGAAGAGGAGGCTGGACTCCCTTGAGGCCGCTCAGGGGGCTCCAAGAGACCCGCGTCGCGACTCGAGAGGAGAGCGGAGTCCTTGGCTTCCCCTCGAGACGAGGCCTGACTCCCCGGGGGAGCCTGGAATGCAACCCCGAGATCCCTGCCTTCCCTGGAGAGGAAAATTAGGTCCCGGACACACGCTTAGGTGAGGTCTCTTAGGCCCTGCAGTGACTCGAGCGCCACCCCCAGCTTTCCCTCGCAACCCGAGGGGAAGATTGGGCTTCCCAGGGCCAACCCAAGGGGAAGGCTGAGATCCCCGTCGTAACTCGAGAATGCCGCCGCAACTCGAGAAAAACCACGTGGTTCCCACCGCTTGGCAAGATGAGGCCCTTGCCCGCGACGGCGTCTCAAGGGAAGTCCCCTGTTCCGCCCTGAAGGGCGAGACGGTCCCTGACAGCCTTCCTGCGACCCCCAAAAGTCCCCCGACACGCCGGGTTCCCCCGAGGGGAACACCGAGGGTCCCGGCACCGCTTCCTCTGAGCCCCTTCTCCCCTCCTGATCGCGACAGGAGAGGCGATTCCCATGCGTGGTCTGGAAGGGGTTCCCGGCCTTCCCGGCGCACCTCAGGATGAGGCCGGTCTCACGAGGAAATTCGAGACGAGCCACGTGGGTGGGGCCACAGGCCGAACGCCCCCGATTCCCCGGTCCGCTCTTGAGAAGGACCCGAGGCCCGGACCCCTCTTCGAAGGCAACCCTGTGGGTGAAGGCACAACACGAAGGGGCACTGCCACCCCCGTGCATCGTCCGCAAAGACCCGCGGGTTCCACACACAGCTCGACGAGGGGCCTGAGACCCCCTGAGCAACTCGAGAGGCCAGCGGGGTTCCCTTCCTCAGACAAGACGAGGCCTGACTCTCCTGTCCCAACTCTGCAGGGACCCTGCGGTCGGAGTCCGAAACGCAGAGGAAGCCTGAGGTGCCTGCCTCCCCTCGAGGTGAGGCCCTCTTCCGTTGCGCCAGACCCAGCGGAGTCCCGAGGGGCCCCGCCACCTCCACAGGATCCCTCGCCTCTCAGAGGCACCCTGGCAAGTTCCCTAAGGTCCCCGGCAGAAGGCGAGGGACACGAGGGTTTCCCGCCGCCCCCCGACAAAGACCTCGAGAGTCCTTCTTCAACGCGTCTCGAGGCCCTAGTCCCCTCCCGTGACTCGAGAGCCAGGACGCGCTCCCCCTCGCCACGCGCATGGAGACCTGACTTCCCTGGCGCCGCACGAGAGGCTCCCTGAGATCCTCGTCGTGCCTCGGGAGAAAACCCCCACGGGCGCCGCAGCTCGAGGAAACCCCTGAGACGCCCCCGTCCTCGCGAGCTGAGGGCCTTCTTTTCCTGCATGGCCTGGAGAGCAATCCCGGGTCCTCTCTCCAAACGGAAGAGGAGGCTGGACTCCCTTGAGGCCGCTCAGGGGGCTCCAAGAGACCCGCGTCGCGACTCGAGAGGAGAGCGGAGTCCTTGGCTTCCCCTCGAGACGAGGCCTGACTCCCCGGGGGAGCCTGGAATGCAACCCCGAGATCCCTGCCTTCCCTGGAGAGGAAAATTAGGTCCCGGACACACGCTTAGGTGAGGTCTCTTAGGCCCTGCAGTGACTCGAGCGCCACCCCCAGCTTTCCCTCGCAACCCGAGGGGAAGATTGGGCTTCCCAGGGCCAACCCAAGGGGAAGGCTGAGATCCCCGTCGTAACTCGAGAATGCCGCCGCAACTCGAGAAAAACCACGTGGTTCCCACCGCTTGGCAAGATGAGGCCCTTGCCCGCGACGGCGTCTCAAGGGAAGTCCCCTGTTCCGCACTGAAGGGCGAGACGGTCCCTGACAGCCTTCCTGCGACCCCCAAAAGTCCCCCGACACGCCGGGTTCCCCCGAGGGGAACACCGAGGGTCCCGGCACCGCTTCCTCTGAGCCCCTTCTCCCCTCCTGATCGCGACAGGAGAGGCGATTCCCCTGCGTGGTCTGGAAGGGGTTCCCGGCCTTCCCGGCGCACCTCAGGATGAGGCCGGTCTCACGAGGAAATTCGAGACGAGCCACGTGGGTGGGGCCACAGGCCGAACGCCCCCGATTCCCCGGTCCGCTCTTGAGAAGGACCCGAGGCCCGGACCCCTCTTCGAAGGCAACCCTGTGGGTGAAGGCACAACACGAAGGGGCACTGCCACCCCCGTGCATCGTCCGCAAAGACCCGCGGGTTCCACACACAGCTCGACGAGGGGCCTGAGACCCCCTGAGCAACTCGAGAGGCCAGCGGGGTTCCCTTCCTCAGACAAGACGAGGCCTGACTCTCCTGTCCCAACTCTGCAGGGACCCTGTGGTCGGAGTCCGAAACGCAGAGGAAGCCTGAGGTGCCTGCCTCCCCTCGAGGTGAGGCCCTCTTCCGTTGCGCCAGACCCAGCGGAGTCCCGAGGGGCCCCGCCACCTCCACAGGATCCCTCGCCTCTCAGAGGCACCCTGGCAAGTTCCCTAAGGTCCCCGGCAGAAGGCGAGGGACACGAGGGTTTCCCGCCGCCCCCCGACAAAGACCTCGAGAGTCCTTCTTCAACGCGTCTCGAGGCCCTAGTCCCCTCCCGTGACTCGAGAGCCAGGACGCGCTCCCCCTCGCCACGCGCATGGAGACCTGACTTCCCTAGCGCCGCACGAGAGGCTCCCTGAGATCCTCGTCGTGCCTCGGGAGAAAACCCCCACGGGCGCCGCAGCTCGAGGAAACCCCTGAGACGCCCCCGTCCTCGCGAGCTGAGGGCCTTCTTTTCCTGCATGGCCTGGAGAGCAATCCCGGGTCCTCTCTCCAAACGGAAGAGGAGGCTGGACTCCCTTGAGGCCGCTCAGGGGGCTCCAAGAGACCCGCGTCGCGACTCGAGAGGAGAGCGGAGTCCTTGGCTTCCCCTCGAGACGAGGCCTGACTCCCCGGGGGAGCCTGGACTGCAACCCCGAGATCCCTGCCTTCCCTGGAGAGGAAAATTAGGTCCCGGACACACGCTTAGGTGAGGTCTCTTAGGCCCTGCAGTGACTCGAGCGCCACCCCCAGCTTTCCCTCGCAACCCGAGGGGAAGATTGGGCTTCCCAGGGCCAACCCAAGGGGAAGGCTGAGATCCCCGTCGTAACTCGAGAATGCCGCCGCAACTCGAGAAAAACCACGTGGTTCCCACCGCTTGGCAAGATGAGGCCCTTGCCCGCGACGGCGTCTCAAGGGAAGTCCCCTGTTCCGCCCTGAAGGGCGAGACGGTCCCTGACAGCCTTCCTGCGACCCCCAAAAGTCCCCCGACACGCCGGGTTCCCCCGAGGGGAACACCGAGGGTCCCGGCACCGCTTCCTCTGAGCCCCTTCTCCCCTCCTGATCGCGACAGGAGAGGCGATTCCCCTGCGTGGTCTGGAAGGGGTTCCCGGCCTTCCCGGCGCACCTCAGGATGAGGCCGGTCTCACGAGGAAATTCGAGACGAGCCACGTGGGTGGGGCCACAGGCCGAACGCCCCCGATTCCCCGGTCCGCTCTTGAGAAGGACCCGAGGCCCGGACCCCTCTTCGAAGGCAACCCTGTGGGTGAAGGCACAACACGAAGGGGCACTGCCACCCCCGTGCATCGTCCGCAAAGACCCGCGGGTTCCACACACAGCTCGACGAGGGGCCTGAGACCCCCTGAGCAACTCGAGAGGCCAGCGGGGTTCCCTTCCTCAGACAAGACGAGGCCTGACTCTCCTGTCCCAACTCTGCAGGGACCCTGTGGTCGGAGTCCGAAACGCAGAGGAAGCCTGAGGTGCCTGCCTCCCCTCGAGGTGAGGCCCTCTTCCGTTGCGCCAGACCCAGCGGAGTCCCGAGGGGCCCCGCCACCTCCACAGGATCCCTCGCCTCTCAGAGGCACCCTGGCAAGTTCCCTAAGGTCCCCGGCAGAAGGCGAGGGACACGAGGGTTTCCCGCCGCCCCCCGACAAAGACCTCGAGAGTCCTTCTTCAACGCGTCTCGAGGCCCTAGTCCCCTCCCGTGACTCGAGAGCCAGGACGCGCTCCCCCTCGCCACGCGCATGGAGACCTGACTTCCCTAGCGCCGCACGAGAGGCTCCCTGAGATCCTCGTCGTGCCTCGGGAGAAAACCCCCACGGGCGCCGCAGCTCGAGGAAACCCCTGAGACGCCCCCGTCCTCGCGAGCTGAGGGCCTTCTTTTCCTGCATGGCCTGGAGAGCAATCCCGGGTCCTCTCTCCAAACGGAAGAGGAGGCTGGACTCCCTTGAGGCCGCTCAGGGGGCTCCAAGAGACCCGCGTCGCGACTCGAGAGGAGAGCGGAGTCCTTGGCTTCCACTCGAGACGAGGCCTGACTCCCCGGGGGAGCCTGGACTGCAACTCCGAGATCCCTGCCTTCCCTGGAGAGGAAAATTAGGTCCTGGACACACGCTTAGGTGAGGTCTCTTAGGCCCTGCAGTGACTCGAGCGCCACCCCCAGCTTTCCCTCGCAACCCGAGGGGAAGATTGGGCTTCCCAGGGCCAACCCAAGGGGAAGGCTGAGATCCCCGTCGTAACTCGAGAATGCCGCCGCAACTCGAGAAAAACCACGTGGTTCCCACCGCTTGGCAAGATGAGGCCCTTGCCCGCGACGGCGTCTCAAGGGAAGTCCCCTGTTCCGCCCTGAAGGGCGAGACGGTCCCTGACAGCCTTCCTGCGACCCCCAAAAGTCCCCCGACACGCCGGGTTCCCCCGAGGGGAACACCGAGGGTCCCGGCACCGCTTCCTCTGAGCCCCTTCTCCCCTCCTGATCGCGACAGGAGAGGCGATTCCCCTGCGTGGTCTGGAAGGGGTTCCCGGCCTTCCCGGCGCACCTCAGGATGAGGCCGGTCTCACAAGGAAATTCGAGACGAGCCACGTGGGTGGGGCCACAGGCCGAACGCCCCCGATTCCCCGGTCCGCTCTTGAGAAGGACCCGAGGCCCGGACCCCTCTTCGAAGGCAACCCTGTGGGTGAAGGCACAACACGAAGGGGCACTGCCACCCCCGTGCATCGTCCGCAAAGACCCGCGGGTTCCACACACAGCTCGACGAGGGGCCTGAGACCCCCTGAGCAACTCGAGAGGCCAGCGGGGTTCCCTTCCTCAGACAAGACGAGGCCTGAATCTCCTGTCCCAACTCTGCAGGGACCCTGCGGTCGGAGTCCGAAACGCAGAGGAAGCCTGAGGTGCCTGCCTCCCCTCGAGGTGAGGCCCTCTTCCGTTGCGCCAGACCCAGCGGAGTCCCGAGGGGCCCCGCCACCTCCACAGGATCCCTCGCCTCTCAGAGGCACCCTGGGAAGTTCCCTAAGGTCCCCGGCAGAAGGCGAGGGACACGAGGGTTTCCCGCCGCCCCCCGACAAAGACCTCGAGAGTCCTTCTTCAACGCGTCTCGAGGCCCTAGTCCCCTCCCGTGACTCGAGAGCCAGGACGCGCTCCCCCTCGCCACGCGCATGGAGACCTGACTTCCCTGGCGCCGCACGAGAGGCTCCCTGAGATCCTCGTCGTGCCTCGGGAGAAAACCCCCACGGGCGCCGCAGCTCGAGGAAACCCCTGAGACGCCCCCGTCCTCGCGAGCTGAGGGCCTTCTTTTCCTGCATGGCCTGGAGAGCAATCCCGGGTCCTCTCTCCAAACGGAAGAGGAGGCTGGACTCCCTTGAGGCCGCTCAGGGGGCTCCAAGAGACCCGCGTCGCGACTCGAGAGGAGAGCGGAGTCCTTGGCTTCCCCTCGAGACGAGGCCTGACTCCCCGGGGGAGCCTGGAATGCAACCCCGAGATCGCTGCCTTCCCTGGAGAGGAAAATTAGGTCCCGGACACACGCTTAGGTGAGGTCTCTTAGGCCCTGCAGTGACTCGAGCGCCACCCCCAGCTTTCCCTCGCAACCCGAGGGGAAGATTGGGCTTCCCAGGGCCAACCCAAGGGGAAGGCTGAGATCCCCGTCGTAACTCGAGAATGCCGCCGCAACTCGAGAAAAACCACGTGGTTCCCACCGCTTGGCAAGATGAGGCCCTTGCCCGCGACGGCGTCTCAAGGGAAGTCCCCTGTTCCGCCCTGAAGGGCGAGACGGTCCCTGACAGCCTTCCTGCGACCCCCAAAAGTCCCCCGACACGCCGGGTTCCCCCGAGGGGAACACCGAGGGTCCCGGCACCGCTTCCTCTGAGCCCCTTCTCCCCTCCTGATCGCGACAGGAGAGGCGATTCCCCTGCGTGGTCTGGAAGGGGTTCCCGGCCTTCCCGGCGCACCTCAGGATGAGGCCGGTCTCACGAGGAAATTCGAGACGAGCCACGTGGGTGGGGCCACAGGCCGAACGCCCCCGATTCCCCGGTCCGCTCTTGAGAAGGACCCGAGGCCCGGACCCCTCTTCGAAGGCAACCCTGTGGGTGAAGGCACAACACGAAGGGGCACTGCCACCCCCGTGCATCGTCCGCAAAGACCCGCGGGTTCCACACACAGCTCGACGAGGGGCCTGAGACCCCCTGAGCAACTCGAGAGGCCAGCGGGGTTCCCTTCCTCAGACAAGACGAGGCCTGAATCTCCTGTCCCAACTCTGCAGGGACCCTGCGGTCGGAGTCCGAAACGCAGAGGAAGCCTGAGGTGCCTGCCTCCCCTCGAGGTGAGGCCCTCTTCCGTTGCGCCAGACCCAGCGGAGTCCCGAGGGGCCCCGCCACCTCCACAGGATCCCTCGCCTCTCAGAGGCACCCTGGGAAGTTCCCTAAGGTCCCCGGCAGAAGGCGAGGGACACGAGGGTTTCCCGCCGCCCCCCGACAAAGACCTCGAGAGTCCTTCTTCAACGCGTCTCGAGGCCCTAGTCCCCTCCCGTGACTCGAGAGCCAGGACGCGCTCCCCCTCGCCACGCGCATGGAGACCTGACTTCCCTGGCGCCGCACGAGAGGCTCCCTGAGATCCTCGTCGTGCCTCGGGAGAAAACCCCCACGGGCGCCGCAGCTCGAGGAAACCCCTGAGACGCCCCCGTCCTCGCGAGCTGAGGGCCTTCTTTTCCTGCATGGCCTGGAGAGCAATCCCGGGTCCTCTCTCCAAACGGAAGAGGAGGCTGGACTCCCTTGAGGCCGCTCAGGGGGCTCCAAGAGACCCGCGTCGCGACTCGAGAGGAGAGCGGAGTCCTTGGCTTCCCCTCGAGACGAGGCCTGACTCCCCGGGGGAGCCTGGACTGCAACCCCGAGATCCCTGCCTTCCCTGGAGAGGAAAATTAGTTCCCGGACACACGCTTAGGTGAGGTCTCTTAGGCCCTGCAGTGACTCGAGCGCCACCCCCAGCTTTCCCTCGCAACCCGAGGGGAAGATTAAGCTTCCCAGGGCCAACCCAAGGGGAAGGCTGAGATCCCCGTCGTAAGTCGAGAATGCCGCCGCAACTCGAGAAAAACCACGTGGTTCCCACCGCTTGGCAAGATGAGGCCCTTGCCCGCGACGGCGTCTCAAGGGAATTCCCCTGTTCCGCCCTGAAGGGCGAGACGGTCCCTGACAGCCTTCCTGCGACCCCCAAAAGTCCCCCGACACGCCGGGTTCCCCCGAGGGGAACACCGAGGGTCCCGGCACCGCTTCCTCTGAGCCCCTTCTCCCCTCCTGATCGCGACAGGAGAGGCGATTCCCCTGCGTGGTCTGGAAGGGGTTCCCGGCCTTCCCGGCGCACCTCAGGATGAGGCCGGTCTCACGAGGAAATTCGAGACGAGCCACGTGGGTGGGGCCACAGGCCGAACGCCCCCGATTCCCCGGTCCGCTCTTGAGAAGGACCCGAGGCCCGGACCCCTCTTCGAAGGCAACCCTGTGGGTGAAGGCACAACACGAAGGGGCACTGCCACCCCCGTGCATCGTCCGCAAAGACCCGCGGGTTCCACACACAGGTCGACGAGGGGCCTGAGACCCCCTGAGCAACTCGAGAGGCCAGCGGGGTTCCCTTCCTCAGACAAGACGAGGCCTGACTCTCCTGTCCCAACTCTGCAGGGACCCTGCGGTCGGAGTCCGAAACACAGGGGAAGCCTGAGGTGCCTGCCTCCCCTCGAGGTGAGGCCCTCTTCCGTTGCGCCAGACCCAGCGGAGTCCCGAGGGGCCCCGCCACCTCCACAGGATCCCTCGCCTCTCAGAGGCACCCTGGGAAGTTCCCTAAGGTCCCCGGCAGAAGGCGAGGGAAACGAGGGTTTCCCGCCGCCCCCCGACAAAGACCTCGAGAGTCCTTCTTCAACGCGTCTCGAGGCCCTAGTCCCCTCCCGTGACTCGAGAGCCAGGACGCGCTCCCCCTCGCCACGCGCATGGAGACCTGACTTCCCTGGCGCCGCACGAGAGGCTCCCTGAGATCCTCGTCGTGCCTCGGGAGAAAACCCCCACGGGCGCCGCAGCTCGAGGAAACCCCTGAGACGCCCCCGTCCTCGCGAGCTGAGGGCCTTCTTTTCCTGCATGGCCTGGAGAGCAATCCCGGGTCCTCTCTCCAAACGGAAGAGGAGGCTGGACTCCCTTGAGGCCGCTCAGGGGGCTCCAAGAGACCCGCGTCGCGACTCGAGAGGAGAGCGGAGTCCTTGGCTTCCCCTCGAGACGAGGCCTGACTCCCCGGGGGAGCCTGGAATGCAACCCCGAGATCCCTGCCTTCCCTGGAGAGGAAAATTAGGTCCCGGACACACGCTTAGGTGAGGTCTCTTAGGCCCTGCAGTGACTCGAGCGCCACCCCCAGCTTTCCCTCGCAACCCGAGGGGAAGATTGGGCTTCCCAGGGCCAACCCAAGGGGAAGGCTGAGATCCCCGTCGTAACTCGAGAATGCCGCCGCAACTCGAGAAAAACCACGTGGTTCCCACCGCTTGGCAAGATGAGGCCCTTGCCCGCGACGGCGTCTCAAGGGAAGTCCCCTGTTCCGCCCTGAAGGGCGAGACGGTCCCTGACAGCCTTCCTGCGACCCCCAAAAGTCCCCCGACACGCCGGGTTCCCCCGAGGGGAACACCGAGGGTCCCGGCACCGCTTCCTCTGAGCCCCTTCTCCCCTCCTGATCGCGACAGGAGAGGCGATTCCCCTGCGTGGTCTGGAAGGGGTTCCCGGCCTTCCCGGCGCACCTCAGGATGAGGCCGGTCTCACGAGGAAATTCGAGACGAGCCACGTGGGTGGGGCCACAGGCCGAACGCCCCCGATTCCCCGGTCCGCTCTTGAGAAGGACCCGAGGCCCGGACCCCTCTTCGAAGGCAACCCTGTGGGTGAAGGCACAACACGAAGGGGCACTGCCACCCCCGTGCATCGTCCGCAAAGACCCGCGGGTTCCACACACAGCTCGACGAGGGGCCTGAGACCCCCTGAGCAACTCGAGAGGCCAGCGGGGTTCCCTTCCTCAGACAAGACGAGGCCTGACTCTCCTGTCCCAACTCTGCAGGGACCCTGCGGTCGGAGTCCGAAACGCAGAGGAAGCCTGAGGTGCCTGCCTCCCCTCGAGGTGAGGCCCTCTTCCGTTGCGCCAGACCCAGCGGAGTCCCGAGGGGCCCCGCCACCTCCACAGGATCCCTCGCCTCTCAGAGGCACCCTGGGAAGTTCCCTAAGGTCCCCGGCAGAAGGCGAGGGAAACGAGGGTTTCCCGCCGCCCCCCGACAAAGACCTCGAGAGTCCTTCTTCAACGCGTCTCGAGGCCCTAGTCCCCTCCCGTGACTCGAGAGCCAGGACGCACTCCCCCTCGGCACGCGCATGGAGACCTGACTTCCCTGGCGCCGCACGAGAGGCTCCCTGAGATCCTCGTCGTGCCTCGGGAGAAAACCCCCACGGGCGCCGCAGCTCGAGGAAACCCCTGAGACGCCCCCGTCCTCGCGAGCTGAGGGCCTTCTTTTCCTGCATGGCCTGGAGAGCAATCCCGGGTCCTCTCTCCAAACGGAAGAGGAGGCTGGACTCCCTTGAGGCCGCTCAGGGGGCTCCAAGAGACCCGCGTCGCGACTCGAGAGGAGAGCGGAGTCCTTGGCTTGCCCTCGAGACGAGGCCTGACTCCCCGGGGGAGCCTGGAATGCAACCCCGAGATCCCTGCCTTCCCTGGAGAGGAAAATTAGGTCCCGGACACACGCTTAGGTGAGGTCTCTTAGGCCCTGCAGTGACTCGAGCGCCACCCCCAGCTTTCCCTCGCAACCCGAGGGGAAGATTGGGCTTCCCAGGGCCAACCCAAGGGGAAGGCTGAGATCCCCGTCGTAACTCGAGAATGCCGCCGCAACTCGAGAAAAACCACGTGGTTCCCACCGCTTGGCAAGATGAGGCCCTTGCCCGCGACGGCGTCTCAAGGGAAGTCCCCTGTTCCGCCCTGAAGGGCGAGACGGTCCCTGACAGCCTTCCTGCGACCCCCAAAAGTCCCCTGACACGCCGGGTTCCCCCGAGGGGAACACCGAGGGTCCCGGCACCGCTTCCTCTGAGCCCCTTCTCCCCTCCTGATCGCGACAGGAGAGGCGATGCCCCTGCGTGGTCTGGAAGGGGTTCCCGGCCTTCCCGGCGCACCTCAGGATGAGGCCGGTCTCACGAGGAAATTCGAGACGAGCCACGTGGGTGGGGCCACAGGCCGAACGCCCCCGATTCCCCGGTCCGCTCTTGAGAAGGACCCGAGGCCCGGACCCCTCTTCGAAGGCAACCCTGTGGGTGAAGGCACAACACGAAGGGGCACTGCCACCCCCTTGCATCGTCCGCAAAGACCCGCGGGTTCCACACACAGCTCGACGAGGGGCCTGAGACCCCCTGAGCAACTCGAGAGGCCAGCGGGGTTCCCTTCCTCAGACAAGACGAGGCCTGACTCTCCTGTCCCAACTCTGCAGGGACCCTGCGGTCGGAGTCCGAAACGCAGAGGAAGCCTGAGGTGCCTGCCTCCCCTCGAGGTGAGGCCCTCTTCCGTTGCGCCAGACCCAGCGGAGTCCCGAGGGGCCCCGCCACCTCCACAGGATCCCTCGCCTCTCAGAGGCACCCTGGGAAGTTCCCTAAGGTCCCCGGCAGAAGGCGAGGGAAACGAGGGTTTCCCGCCGCCCCCCGACAAAGACCTCGAGAGTCCTTCTTCAACGCGTCTCGAGGCCCTAGTCCCCTCCCGTGACTCGAGAGCCAGGACGCGCTCCCCCTCGCCACGCGCATGGAGACCTGACTTCCCTGGCGCCGCACGAGAGGCTCCCTGAGATCCTCGTCGTGCCTCGGGAGAAAACCCCCACGGGCGCCGCAGCTCGAGGAAACCCCTGAGACGCCCCCGTCCTCGCGAGCTGAGGGCCTTCTTTTCCTGCATGGCCTGGAGAGCAATCCCGGGTCCTCTCTCCAAACGGAAGAGGAGGCTGGACTCCCTTGAGGCCGCTCAGGGGGCTCCAAGAGACCCGCGTCGCGACTCGAGAGGAGAGCGGAGTCCTTGGCTTGCCCTCGAGACGAGGCCTGACTCCCCGGGGGAGCCTGGAATGCAACCCCGAGATCCCTGCCTTCCCTGGAGAGGAAAATTAGGTCCCAGACACACGCTTAGGTGAGGTCTCTTAGGCCCTGCAGTGACTCGAGCGCCACCCCCAGCTTTCCCTCGCAACCCGAGGGGAAGATTGGGCTTCCCAGGGCCAACCCAAGGGGAAGGCTGAGATCCCCGTCGTAACTCGAGAATGCCGCCGCAACTCGAGAAAAACCACGTGGTTCCCACCGCTTGGCAAGATGAGGCCCTTGCCCGCGACGGCGTCTCAAGGGAAGTCCCCTGTTCCGCCCTGAAGGGCGAGACGGTCCCTGACAGCCTTCCTGCGACCCCCAAAAGTCCCCCGACACGCCGGGTTCCCCCGAGGGGAACACCGAGGGTCCCGGCACCGCTTCCTCTGAGCCCCTTCTCCCCTCCTGATCGCGACAGGAGAGGCGATTCCCCTGCGTGGTCTGGAAGGGGTTCCCGGCCTTCCCGGCGCACCTCAGGATGAGGCCGGTCTCACGAGGAAATTCGAGACGAGCCACGTGGGTGGGGCCACAGGCCGAACGCCCCCGATTCCCCGGTCCGCTCTTGAGAAGGACCCGAGGCCCGGACCCCTCTTCGAAGGCAACCCTGTGGGTGAAGGCACAACACGAAGGGGCACTGCCACCCCCGTGCATCGTCCGCAAAGACCCGCGGGTTCCACACACAGCTCGACGAGGGGCCTGAGACCCCCTGAGCAACTCGAGAGGCCAGCGGGGTTCCCTTCCTCAGACAAGACGAGGCCTGACTCTCCTGTCCCAACTCTGCAGGGACCCTGCGGTCGGAGTCCGAAACGCAGGGGAAGCCTGAGGTGCCTGCCTCCCCTCGAGGTGAGGCCCTCTTCCGTTGCGCCAGACCCAGCGGAGTCCCGAGGGGCCCCGCCACCTCCACAGGATCCCTCGCCTCTCAGAGGCACCCTGGGAAGTTCCCTAAGGTCCCCGGCAGAAGGCGAGGGAAACGAGGGTTTCCCGCCGCCCCCCGACAAAGCCCTCGAGAGTCCTTCTTCAACGCGTCTCGAGGCCCTAGTCCCCTCCCGTGACTCGAGAGCCAGGACGCGCTCCCCCTCGGCACGCGCATGGAGACCTGACTTCCCTGGCGCCGCACGAGAGGCTCCCTGAGATCCTCGTTTTGCCTCGGGAGAAAACCCCCACGGGCGCCGCAGCTCGAGGAAACCCCTGAGACGCCCCTGTCCTCGCGAGCTGAGGGCCTTCTTTTCCTGCATGGCCTGGAGAGCAATCCCGGGTCCTCTCTCCAAACAGAAGAGGAGGCTGGACTCCCTTGAGGCCGCTCAGGGGGCTCCAAGAGACCCGCGTCGCGACTCGAGAGGAGAGCGGAGTCCTTGGCTTCCCCTCGAGACGAGGCCTGACTCCCCGGGGGAGCCTGGAATGCAACCCCGAGATCCCTGCCTTCCCTGGAGAGGAAAATTAGGTCCCGGACACACGCTTAGGTGAGGTCTCTTAGGCCCTGCAGTGACTCGAGCGCCACCCCCAGCTTTCCCTCGCAACCCGAGGGGAAGATTGGGCTTCCCAGGGCCAACCCAAGGGGAAGGCTGAGATCCCCGTCGTAACTCGAGAATGCCGCCGCAACTCGAGAAAAACCACGTGGTTCCCACCGCTTGGCAAGATGAGGCCCTTGCCCGCGACGGCGTCTCAAGGGAAGTCCCCTGTTCCGCCCTGAAGGGCGAGACGGTCCCTGACAGCCTTCCTGCGACCCCCAAAAGTCCCCCGACACGCCGGGTTCCCCCGAGGGGAACACCGAGGGTCCCGGCACCGCTTCCTCTGAGCCCCTTCTCCCCTCCTGATCGCGACAGGAGAGGCGATTCCCCTGCGTGGTCTGGAAGGGGTTCCCGGCCTTCCCGGCGCACCTCAGGATGAGGCCGGTCTCACGAGGAAATTCGAGACGAGCCACGTGGGTGGGGCCACAGGCCGAACGCCCCCGATTCCCCGGTCCGCTCTTGAGAAGGACCTGAGGCCCGGACCCCTCTTCGAAGGCAACCCTGTGGGTGAAGGCACAACACGAAGGGGCACTGCCACCCCCGTGCATCGTCCGCAAAGACCCGCGGGTTCCACACACAGCTCGACGAGGGGCCTGAGACCCCCTGAGCAACTCGAGAGGCCAGCGGGGTTCCCTTCCTCAGACAAGACGAGGCCTGACTCTCCTGTCCCAACTCTGCAGGGACCCTGCGGTCGGAGTCCGAAACGCAGGGGAAGCCTGAGGTGCCTGCCTCCCCTCGAGGTGAGGCCCTCTTCCGTTGCGCCAGACCCAGCGGAGTCCCGAGGGGCCCCGCCACCTCCACAGGATCCCTCGCCTCTCAGAGGCACCCTGGGAAGTTCCCTAAGGTCCCCGGCAGAAGGCGAGGGAAACGAGGGTTTCCCGCCGCCCCCCGACAAAGACCTCGAGAGTCCTTCTTCAACGCGTCTCGAGGCCCTAGTCCCCTCCCGTGACTCGAGAGCCAGGACGCGCTCCCCCTCGCCACGCGCATGGAGACCTGACTTCCCTGGCGCCGCACGAGAGGCTCCCTGAGATCCTCGTCGTGCCTCGGGAGAAAACCCCCACGGGCGCCGCAGCTCGAGGAAACCCCTGAGACGCCCCCGTCCTCGCGAGCTGAGGGCCTTCTTTTCCTGCATGGCCTGGAGAGCAATCCCGGGTCCTCTCTCCAAACGGAAGAGGAGGCTGGACTCCCTTGAGGCCGCTCAGGGGGCTCCAAGAGACCCGCGTCGCGACTCGAGAGGAGAGCGGAGTCCTTGGCTTGCCCTCGAGACGAGGCCTGACTCCCCGGGGGAGCCTGGAATGCAACCCCGAGATCCCTGCCTTCCCTGGAGAGGAAAATTAGGTCCCGGACACACGCTTAGGTGAGGTCTCTTAGGCCCTGCAGTGACTCGAGCGCCACCCCCAGCTTTCCCTCGCAACCCGAGGGGAAGATTGGGCTTCTCAGGGCCAACCCAAGGGGAAGGCTGAGATCCCCGTCGTAACTCGAGAATGCCGCCGCAACTCGAGAAAAACCACGTGGTTCCCACCGCTTGGCAAGATGAGGCCCTTGCCCGCGACGGCGTCTCAAGGGAAGTCCCCTGTTCCGCCCTGAAGGGCGAGACGGTCCCTGACAGCCTTCCTGCGACCCCCAAAAGTCCCCCGACACGCCGGGTTCCCCCGAGGGGAACACCGAGGGTCCCGGCACCGCTTCCTCTGAGCCCCTTCTCCCCTCCTGATCGCGACAGGAGAGGCGATTCCCCTGCGTGGTCTGGAAGGGGTTCCCGGCCTTCCCGGCGCACCTCAGGATGAGGCCGGTCTCACGAGGAAATTCGAGACGAGCCACGTGGGTGGGGCCACAGGCCGAACGCCCCCGATTCCCCGGTCCGCTCTTGAGAAGGACCCGAGGCCCGGACCCCTCTTCGAAGGCAACCCTGTGGGTGAAGGCACAACACGAAGGGGCACTGCCACCCCCGTGCATCGTCCGCAAAGACCCGCGGGTTCCACACACAGCTCGACGAGGGGCCTGAGACCCCCTGAGCAACTCGAGAGGCCAGCGGGGTTCCCTTCCTCAGACAAGACAAGGCCTGACTCTCCTGTCCCAACTCTGCAGGGACCCTGCGGTCGGAGTCCGAAATGCAGGGGAAGCCTGAGGTGCCTGCCTCCCCTCGAGGTGAGGCCCTCTTCCGTTGCGCCAGACCCAGCGGAGTCCCGAGGGGCCCCGCCACCTCCACAGGATCCCTCGCCTCTCAGAGGCACCCTGGGAAGTTCCCTAAGGTCCCCGGCAGAAGGCGAGGGAAACGAGGGTTTCCCGCCACCCCCCGACAAAGACCTCGAGAGTCCTTCTTCAACGCGTCTCGAGGCCCTAGTCCCCTCCCGTGACTCGAGAGCCAGGACGCGCTCCCCCTCGCCACGCGCATGGAGACCTGACTTCCCTGGCGCCGCACGAGAGGCTCCCTGAGATCCTCGTCGTGCCTCGGGAGAAAACCCCCACGGGCGCCGCAGCTCGAGGAAACCCCTGAGACGCCCCCGTCCTCGCGAGCTGAGGGCCTTCTTTTCCTGCATGGCCTGGAGAGCAATCCCGGGTCCTCTCTCCAAACGGAAGAGGAGGCTGGACTCCCTTGAGGCCGCTCAGGGGGCTCCAAGAGACCCGCGTCGCGACTCGAGAGGAGAGCGGAGTCCTTGGCTTCCCCTCGAGACGAGGCCTGACTCCCCGGGGGAGCCTGGAATGCAACCCCGAGATCCCTGCCTTCCCTGGAGAGGAAAATTAGGTCCCGGACACACGCTTAGGTGAGGTCTCTTAGGCCCTGCAGTGACTCGAGCGCCACCCCCAGCTTTCCCTCGCAACCCGAGGGGAAGATTGGGCTTCCCAGGGCCAACCCAAGGGGAAGGCTGAGATCCCCGTCGTAACTCGAGAATGCCTCCGCAACTCGAGAAAAACCACGTGGTTCCCACCGCTTGGCAAGATGAGGCCCTTGCCCGCGACGGCGTCTCAAGGGAAGTCCCCTGTTCCGCCCTGAAGGGCGAGACGGTCCCTGACAGCCTTCCTGCGACCCCCAAAAGTCCCCCGACACGCCGGGTTCCCCCGAGGGGAACACCGAGGGTCCCGGCACCGCTTCCTCTGAGCCCCTTCTTCCCTCCTGATCGCGACAGGAGAGGCGATTCCCCTGCGTGGTCTGGAAGGGGTTCCCGGCCTTCCCGGCGCACCTCAGGATGAGGCCGGTCTCACGAGGAAATTCGAGACGAGCCACGTGGGTGGGGCCACAGGCCGAACGCCCCCGATTCCCCGGTCCGCTCTTGAGAAGGACCCGAGGCCCGGACCCCTCTTCGAAGGCAACCCTGTGGGTGAAGGCACAACACGAAGGGGCACTGCCACCCCCGTGCATCGTCCGCAAAGACCCGCGGGTTCCACACACAGCTCGACGAGGGGCCTGAGACCCCCTGAGCAACTCGAGAGGCCAGCGGGGTTCCCTTCCTCAGACAAGACGAGGCCTGACTCTCCTGTCCCAACTCTGCAGGGACCCTGCGGTCGGAGTCCGAAACGCAGAGGAAGCCTGAGGTGCCTGCCTCCCCTCGAGGTGAGGCCCTCTTCCGTTGCGCCAGACCCAGCGGAGTCCCGAGGGGCCCCGCCACCTCCACAGGATCCCTTGCCTCTCAGAGGCACCCTGGGAAGTTCCCTAAGGTCCCCGGCAGAAGGCGAGGGAAACGAGGGTTTCCCCCCGCCCCCCGACAAAGCCCTCGAGAGTCCTTCTTCAACGCGTCTCGAGGCCCTAGTCCCCTCCCGTGACTCGAGAGCCAGGACGCGCTCCCCCTCGGCACGCGCATGGAGACCTGACTTCCCTGGCGCCGCACGAGAGGCTCCCTGAGATCCTCGTCGTGCCTCGGGAGAAAACCCCCACGGGCGCCGCAGCTCGAGGAAACCCCTGAGACGCCCCCGTCCTCGCGAGCTGAGGGCCTTCTTTTCCTGCATGGCCTGGAGAGCAATCCCGGGTCCTCTCTCCAAACGGAAGAGGAGGCTGGACTCCCTTGAGGCCACTCAGGGGGCTCCAAGAGACCCGCGTCGCGACTCGAGAGGAGAGCGGAGTCCTTGGCTTCCCCTCGAGACGAGGCCTGACTCCCCGGGGGAGCCTGGAATGCAACCCCGAGATCCCTGCCTTCCCTGGAGAGGAAAATTAGGTCCCGGACACACGCTTAGGTGAGGTCTCTTAGGCCCTGCAGTGACTCGAGCGCCACCCCCAGCTTTCCCTCGCAACCCGAGGGGAAGATTGGGCTTCCCAGGGCCAACCCAAGGGGAAGGCTGAGATCCCCGTCGTAACTCGAGAATGCCGCCGCAACTCGAGAAAAACCACGTGGTTCCCACCGCTTGGCAAGATGAGGCCCTTGCCCGCGACGGCGTCTCAAGGGAAGTCCCCTGTTCCGCCCTGAAGGGCGAGACGGTCCCTGACAGCCTTCCTGCGACCCCCAAAAGTCCCCCGACACGCCGGGTTCCCCCGAGGGGAACACCGAGGGTCCCGGCACCGCTTCCTCTGAGCCCCTTCTCCCCTCCTGATCGCGACAGGAGAGGCGATTCCCCTGCGTGGTCTGGAAGGGGTTCCCGGCCTTCCCGGCGCACCTCAGGATGAGGCCGGTCTCACGAGGAAATTCGAGACGAGCCACGTGGGTGGGGCCACAGGCCGAACGCCCCCGATTCCCCGGTCCGCTCTTGAGAAGGACCCGAGGCCCGGACCCCTCTTCGAAGGCAACCCTGTGGGTGAAGGCACAACACGAAGGGGCACTGCCACCCCCGTGCATCGTCCGCAAAGACCCGCGGGTTCCACACACAGCTCGACGAGGGGCCTGAGACCCCCTGAGCAACTCGAGAGGCCAGCGGGGTTCCCTTCCTCAGACAAGACGAGGCCTGACTCTCCTGTCCCAACTCTGCAGGGACCCTGCGGTCGGAGTCCGAAACGCAGAGGAAGCCTGAGGTGCCTGCCTCCCCTCGAGGTGAGGCCCTCTTCCGTTGCGCCAGACCCAGCGGAGTCCCGAGGGGCCCCGCCACCTCCACAGGATCCCTCGCCTCTCAGAGGCACCCTGGGAAGTTCCCTAAGGTCCCCGGCAGAAGGCGAGGGAAACGAGGGTTTCCCGCTGCCCCCCGACAAAGACCTCGAGAGTCCTTCTTCAACGCGTCTCGAGGCCCTAGTCCCCTCCCGTGACTCGAGAGCCAGGACGCGCTCCCCCTCGCCACGCGCATGGAGACCTGACTTCCCTGGCGCCGCGCGAGAGGCTCCCTGAGATCCTCGTCGTGCCTCGGGAGAAAACCCCCACGGGCGCTGCAGCTCGAGGAAACCCCTGAGACGCCCCCGTCCTCGCGAGCTGAGGGCCTTCTTTTCCTGCATGGCCTGGAGAGCAATCCCGGGTCCTCTCTCCAAACGGAAGAGGAGGCTGGACTCCCTTGAGGCCGCTCAGGGGGCTCCAAGAGACCCGCGTCGCGACTCGAGAGGAGAGCGGAGTCCTTGGCTTCCCCTCGAGATGAGGCCTGACTCCCCGGGGGAGCCTGGAATGCAACCCCGAGATCCCTGCCTTCCCTGGAGAGGAAAATTAGGTCCCGGACACACGCTTAGGTGAGGTCTCTTAGGCCCTGCAGTGACTCGAGCGCCACCCCCAGCTTTCCCTCGCAACCCGAGGGGAAGATTGGGCTTCCCAGGGC
Source organism: Bubalus kerabau (assembly GCF_029407905.1). Taxonomy (NCBI): domain Eukaryota; kingdom Metazoa; phylum Chordata; class Mammalia; order Artiodactyla; family Bovidae; genus Bubalus; species Bubalus kerabau. Next base: position 5,659,202 of record NW_026577881.1, on the reverse strand, counting down.
CAACCCAAGGGGAAGGCTGAGATCCCCGTCGTAACTCGAGAATGCCGCCGCAACTCGAGAAAAACCACGTGGTTCCCACCGCTTGGCAAGATGAGGCCCTTGCCCGCGACGGCGTCTCAAGGGAAGTCCCCTGTTCCGCCCTGAAGGGCGAGACGGTCCCTGACAGCCTTCCTGCGACCCCCAAAAGTCCCCCGACACGCCGGGTTCCCCCGAGGGGAACACCGAGGGTCCCGGCACCGCTTCCTCTGAGCCCCTTCTCCCCTCCTGATCGCGACAGGAGAGGCGATTCCCCTGCGTGGTCTGGAAGGGGTTCCCGGCCTTCCCGGCGCACCTCAGGATGAGGCCGGTCTCACGAGGAAATTCGAGACGAGCCACGTGGGTGGGGCCACAGGCCGAACGCCCCCGATTCCCCGGTCCGCTCTTGAGAAGGACCCGAGGCCCGGACCCCTCTTCGAAGGCAACCCTGTGGCTGAAGGCACAACACGAAGGGGCACTGCCACCCCCGTGCATCGTCCGCAAAGACCCGCGGGTTCCACACACAGCTCGACGAGGGGCCTGAGACCCCCTGAGCAACTCGAGAGGCCAGCGGGGTTCCCTTCCTCAGACAAGACGAGGCCTGACTCTCCTGTCCCAACTCTGCAGGGACCCTGCGGTCGGAGTCCGAAACGCAGAGGAAGCCTGAGGTGCCTGCCTCCCCTCGAGGTGAGGCCCTCTTCCGTTGCGCCAGACCCAGCGGAGTCCCGAGGGGCCCCGCCACCTCCACAGGATCCCTCGCCTCTCAGAGGCACCCTGGGAAGTTCCCTAAGGTCCCCGGCAGAAGGCGAGGGACACGAGGGTTTCCCGCCGCCCCCCGACAAAGACCTCGAGAGTCCTTCTTCAACGCGTCTCGAGGCCCTAGTCCCCTCCCGTGACTCGAGAGCCAGGACGCGCTCCCCCTCGCCACGCGCATGGAGACCTGACTTCCCTGGCGCCGCACGAGAGGCTCCCTGAGATCCTCGTCGTGCCTCGGGAGAAAACCCCCACGGGCGCCGCAGCTCGAGGAAACCCCTGAGACGCCCCCGTCCTCGCGAGCTGAGGGCCTTCTTTTCCTGCATGGCCTGGAGAGCAATCCCGGGTCCTCTCTCCAAACGGAAGAGGAGGCTGGACTCCCTTGAGGCCGCTCAGGGGGCTCCAAGAGACCCGCGTCGCGACTCGAGAGGAGAGCGGAGTCCTTGGCTTCCCCTCGAGACGAGGCCTGACTCCCCGGGGGAGCCTGGAATGCAACCCCGAGATCCCTGCCTTCCCTGGAGAGGAAAATTAGGTCCCGGACACACGCTTAGGTGAGGTCTCTTCGGCCCTGCAGTGACTCGAGCACCACCCCCAGCTTTCCCTCGCAACCCGAGGGGAAGATTGGGCTTCCCAGGGCCAACCCAAGGGGAAGGCTGAGATCCCCGTCGTAACTCGAGAATGCCGCCGCAACTCGAGAAAAACCACGTGGTTCCCACCGCTTGGCAAGATGAGGCCCTTGCCCGCGACGGCGTCTCAAGGGAAGTCCCCTGTTCCGCCCTGAAGGGCGAGACGGTCCCTGACAGCCTTCCTGCGACCCCCAAAAGTCCCCCGACACGCCGGGTTCCCCCGAGGGGAACACCGGGGGTCCCGGCACCGCTTCCTCTGAGCCCCTTCTCCCCTCCTGATCGCGACAGGAGAGGCGATTCCCCTGCGTGGTCTGGAAGGGGTTCCCGGCCTTCCCGGCGCACCTCAGGATGAGGCCGGTCTCACGAGGAAATTCGAGACGAGCCACGTGGGTGGGGCCACAGGCCGAACGCCCCCGATTCCCCGGTCCGCTCTTGAGAAGGACCCGAGGCCCGGACCCCTCTTCGAAGGCAACCCTGTGGGTGAAGGCACAACACGAAGGGGCACTGCCACCCCCGTGCATCGTCCGCAAAGACCCGCGGGTTCCACACACAGCTCGACGAGGGGCCTGAGACCCCCTGAGCAACTCGAGAGGCCAGCGGGGTTCCCTTCCTCAGACAAGACGAGGCCTGACTCTCCTGTCCCAACTCTGCAGGGACCCTGCGGTCGGAGTCCGAAACGCAGAGGAAGCCTGAGGTGCCTGCCTCCCCTCGAGGTGAGGCCCTCTTCCGTTGCGCCAGACCCAGCGGAGTCCCGAGGGGCCCCGCCACCTCCACAGGATCCCTCGCCTCTCAGAGGCACCCTGGGAAGTTCCCTAAGGTCCCCGGCAGAAGGCGAGGGACACGAGGGTTTCCCGCCGCCCCCCGACAAAGACCTCGAGAGTCCTTCTTCAACGCGTCTCGAGGCCCTAGTCCCCTCCCGTGACTCGAGAGCCAGGACGCGCTCCCCCTCGCCACGCGCATGGAGACCTGACTTCCCTGGCGCCGCACGAGAGGCTCCCTGAGATCCTCGTCGTGCCTCGGGAGAAAACCCCCACGGGCGCCGCAGCTCGAGGAAACCCCTGAGACGCCCCCGTCCTCGCGAGCTGAGGGCCTTCTTTTCCTGCATGGCCTGGAGAGCAATCCCGGGTCCTCTCTCCAAACGGAAGAGGAGGCTGGACTCCCTTGAGGCCGCTCAGGGGGCTCCAAGAGACCCGCGTCGCGACTCGAGAGGAGAGCGGAGTCCTTGGCTTCCCCTCGAGACGAGGCCTGACTCCCCGGGGGAGCCTGGAATGCAACCCCGAGATCCCTGCCTTCCCTGGAGAGGAAAATTAGGTCCCGGACACACGCTTAGGTGAGGTCTCTTCGGCCCTGCAGTGACTCGAGCGCCACCCCCAGCTTTCCCTCGCAACCCGAGGGGAAGATTGGGCTTCCCAGGGCCAACCCAAGGGGAAGGCTGAGATCCCCGTCGTAACTCGAGAATGCCGCCGCAACTCGAGAAAAACCACGTGGTTCCCACCGCTTGGCAAGATGAGGCCCTTGCCCGCGACGGCGTCTCAAGGGAAGTCCCCTGTTCCGCCCTGAAGGGCGAGACGGTCCCTGACAGCCTTCCTGCGACCCCCAAAAGTCCCCCGACACGCCGGGTTCCCCCGAGGGGAACACCGAGGGTCCCGGCACCGCTTCCTCTGAGCCCCTTCTCCCCTCCTGATCGCGACAGGAGAGGCGATTCCCCTGCGTGGTCTGGAAGGGGTTCCCGGCCTTCCCGGCGCACCTCAGGATGAGGCCGGTCTCACGAGGAAATTCGAGACGAGCCACGTGGGTGGGGCCACAGGCCGAACGCCCCCGATTCCCCGGTCCGCCCTTGAGAAGGACCCGAGGCCCGGACCCCTCTTCGAAGGCAACCCTGTGGCTGAAGGCACAACACGAAGGGGCACTGCCACCCCCGTGCATCGTCCGCAAAGACCCGCGGGTTCCACACACAGCTCGACGAGGGGCCTGAGACCCCCTGAGCAACTCGAGAGGCCAGCGGGGTTCCCTTCCTCAGACAAGACGAGGCCTGACTCTCCTGTCCCAACTCTGCAGGGACCCTGCGGTCGGAGTCCGAAACGCAGAGGAAGCCTGAGGTGCCTGCCTCCCCTCGAGGTGAGGCCCTCTTCCGTTGCGCCAGACCCAGCGGAGTCCCGAGGGGCCCCGCCACCTCCACAGGATCCCTCGCCTCTCAGAGGCACCCTGGGAAGTTCCCTAAGGTCCCCGGCAGAAGGCGAGGGACACGAGGGTTTCCCGCCGCCCCCCGACAAAGACCTCGAGAGTCCTTCTTCAACGCGTCTCGAGGCCCTAGTCCCCTCCCGTGACTCGAGAGCCAGGACGCGCTCCCCCTCGCCACGCGCATGGAGACCTGACTTCCCTGGCGCCGCACGAGAGGCTCCCTGAGATCCTCGTCGTGCCTCGGGAGAAAACCCCCACGGGCGCCGCAGCTCGAGGAAACCCCTGAGACGCCCCCGTCCTCGCGAGCTGAGGGCCTTCTTTTCCTGCATGGCCTGGAGAGCAATCCCGGGTCCTCTCTCCAAACGGAAGAGGAGGCTGGACTCCCTTGAGGCCGCTCAGGGGGCTCCAAGAGACCCGCGTCGCGACTCGAGAGGAGAGCGGAGTCCTTGGCTTCCCCTCGAGACGAGGCCTGACTCCCCGGGGGAGCCTGGAATGCAACCCCGAGATCCCTGCCTTCCCTGGAGAGGAAAATTAGGTCCCGGACACACGCTTAGGTGAGGTCTCTTCGGCCCTGCAGTGACTCGAGCGCCACCCCCAGCTTTCCCTCGCAACCCGAGGGGAAGATTGGGCTTCCCAGGGCCAACCCAAGGGGAAGGCTGAGATCCCCGTCGTAACTCGAGAATGCCGCCGCAACTCGAGAAAAACCACGTGGTTCCCACCGCTTGGCAAGATGAGGCCCTTGCCCGCGACGGCGTCTCAAGGGAAGTCCCCTGTTCCGCCCTGAAGGGCGAGACGGTCCCTGACAGCCTTCCTGCGACCCCCAAAAGTCCCCCGACACGCCGGGTTCCCCCGAGGGGAACACCGAGGGTCCCGGCACCGCTTCCTCTGAGCCCCTTCTCCCCTCCTGATCGCGACAGGAGAGGCGATTCCCCTGCGTGGTCTGGAAGGGGTTCCCGGCCTTCCCGGCGCACCTCAGGATGAGGCCGGTCTCACGAGGAAATTCGAGACGAGCCACGTGGGTGGGGCCACAGGCCGAACGCCCCCGATTCCCCGGTCCGCCCTTGAGAAGGACCCGAGGCCCGGACCCCTCTTCGAAGGCAACCCTGTGGCTGAAGGCACAACACGAAGGGGCACTGCCACCCCCGTGCATCGTCCGCAAAGACCCGCGGGTTCCACACACAGCTCGACGAGGGGCCTGAGACCCCCTGAGCAACTCGAGAGGCCAGCGGGGTTCCCTTCCTCAGACAAGACGAGGCCTGACTCTCCTGTCCCAACTCTGCAGGGACCCTGCGGTCGGAGTCCGAAACGCAGAGGAAGCCTGAGGTGCCTGCCTCCCCTCGAGGTGAGGCCCTCTTCCGTTGCGCCAGACCCAGCGGAGTCCCGAGGGGCCCCGCCACCTCCACAGGATCCCTCGCCTCTCAGAGGCACCCTGGGAAGTTCCCTAAGGTCCCCGGCAGAAGGCGAGGGACACGAGGGTTTCCCGCCGCCCCCCGACAAAGACCTCGAGAGTCCTTCTTCAACGCGTCTCGAGGCCCTAGTCCCCTCCCGTGACTCGAGAGCCAGGACGCGCTCCCCCTCGCCACGCGCATGGAGACCTGACTTCCCTGGCGCCGCACGAGAGGCTCCCTGAGATCCTCGTCGTGCCTCGGGAGAAAACCCCCACGGGCGCCGCAGCTCGAGGAAACCCCTGAGACGCCCCCGTCCTCGCGAGCTGAGGGCCTTCTTTTCCTGCATGGCCTGGAGAGCAATCCCGGGTCCTCTCTCCAAACGGAAGAGGAGGCTGGACTCCCTTGAGGCCGCTCAGGGGGCTCCAAGAGACCCGCGTCGCGACTCGAGAGGAGAGCGGAGTCCTTGGCTTCCCCTCGAGACGAGGCCTGACTCCCCGGGGGAGCCTGGAATGCAACCCCGAGATCCCTGCCTTCCCTGGAGAGGAAAATTAGGTCCCGGACACACGCTTAGGTGAGGTCTCTTCGGCCCTGCAGTGACTCGAGCGCCACCCCCAGCTTTCCCTCGCAACCCGAGGGGAAGATTGGGCTTCCCAGGGCCAACCCAAGGGGAAGGCTGAGATCCCCGTCGTAACTCGAGAATGCCGCCGCAACTCGAGAAAAACCACGTGGTTCCCACCGCTTGGCAAGATGAGGCCCTTGCCCGCGACGGCGTCTCAAGGGAAGTCCCCTGTTCCGCCCTGAAGGGCGAGACGGTCCCTGACAGCCTTCCTGCGACCCCCAAAAGTCCCCCGACACGCCGGGTTCCCCCGAGGGGAACACCGAGGGTCCCGGCACCGCTTCCTCTGAGCCCCTTCTCCCCTCCTGATCGCGACAGGAGAGGCGATTCCCCTGCGTGGTCTGGAAGGGGTTCCCGGCCTTCCCGGCGCACCTCAGGATGAGGCCGGTCTCACGAGGAAATTCGAGACGAGCCACGTGGGTGGGGCCACAGGCCGAACGCCCCCGATTCCCCGGTCCGCCCTTGAGAAGGACCCGAGGCCCGGACCCCTCTTCGAAGGCAACCCTGTGGCTGAAGGCACAACACGAAGGGGCACTGCCACCCCCGTGCATCGTCCGCAAAGACCCGCGGGTTCCACACACAGCTCGACGAGGGGCCTGAGACCCCCTGAGCAACTCGAGAGGCCAGCGGGGTTCCCTTCCTCAGACAAGACGAGGCCTGACTCTCCTGTCCCAACTCTGCAGGGACCCTGCGGTCGGAGTCCGAAACGCAGAGGAAGCCTGAGGTGCCTGCCTCCCCTCGAGGTGAGGCCCTCTTCCGTTGCGCCAGACCCAGCGGAGTCCCGAGGGGCCCCGCCACCTCCACAGGATCCCTCGCCTCTCAGAGGCACCCTGGGAAGTTCCCTAAGGTCCCCGGCAGAAGGCGAGGGACACGAGGGTTTCCCGCCGCCCCCCGACAAAGACCTCGAGAGTCCTTCTTCAACGCGTCTCGAGGCCCTAGTCCCCTCCCGTGACTCGAGAGCCAGGACGCGCTCCCCCTCGCCACGCGCATGGAGACCTGACTTCCCTGGCGCCGCACGAGAGGCTCCCTGAGATCCTCGTCGTGCCTCGGGAGAAAACCCCCACGGGCGCCGCAGCTCGAGGAAACCCCTGAGACGCCCCCGTCCTCGCGAGCTGAGGGCCTTCTTTTCCTGCATGGCCTGGAGAGCAATCCCGGGTCCTCTCTCCAAACGGAAGAGGAGGCTGGACTCCCTTGAGGCCGCTCAGGGGGCTCCAAGAGACCCGCGTCGCGACTCGAGAGGAGAGCGGAGTCCTTGGCTTCCCCTCGAGACGAGGCCTGACTCCCCGGGGGAGCCTGGAATGCAACCCCGAGATCCCTGCCTTCCCTGGAGAGGAAAATTAGGTCCCGGACACACGCTTAGGTGAGGTCTCTTCGGCCCTGCAGTGACTCGAGCGCCACCCCCAGCTTTCCCTCGCAACCCGAGGGGAAGATTGGGCTTCCCAGGGCCAACCCAAGGGGAAGGCTGAGATCCCCGTCGTAACTCGAGAATGCCGCCGCAACTCGAGAAAAACCACGTGGTTCCCACCGCTTGGCAAGATGAGGCCCTTGCCCGCGACGGCGTCTCAAGGGAAGTCCCCTGTTCCGCCCTGAAGGGCGAGACGGTCCCTGACAGCCTTCCTGCGACCCCCAAAAGTCCCCCGACACGCCGGGTTCCCCCGAGGGGAACACCGGGGGTCCCGGCACCGCTTCCTCTGAGCCCCTTCTCCCCTCCTGATCGCGACAGGAGAGGCGATTCCCCTGCGTGGTCTGGAAGGGGTTCCCGGCCTTCCCGGCGCACCTCAGGATGAGGCCGGTCTCACGAGGAAATTCGAGACGAGCCACGTGGGTGGGGCCACAGGCCGAACGCCCCCGATTCCCCGGTCCGCTCTTGAGAAGGACCCGAGGCCCGGACCCCTCTTCGAAGGCAACCCTGTGGGTGAAGGCACAACACGAAGGGGCACTGCCACCCCCGTGCATCGTCCGCAAAGACCCGCGGGTTCCACACACAGCTCGACGAGGGGCCTGAGACCCCCTGAGCAACTCGAGAGGCCAGCGGGGTTCCCTTCCTCAGACAAGACGAGGCCTGACTCTCCTGTCCCAACTCTGCAGGGACCCTGCGGTCGGAGTCCGAAACGCAGAGGAAGCCTGAGGTGCCTGCCTCCCCTCGAGGTGAGGCCCTCTTCCGTTGCGCCAGACCCAGCGGAGTCCCGAGGGGCCCCGCCACCTCCACAGGATCCCTCGCCTCTCAGAGGCACCCTGGGAAGTTCCCTAAGGTCCCCGGCAGAAGGCGAGGGAAACGAGGGTTTCCCGCCGCCCCCCGACAAAGACCTCGAGAGTCCTTCTTCAACGCGTCTCGAGGCCCTAGTCCCCTCCCGTGACTCGAGAGCCAGGACGCGCTCCCCCTCGCCACGCGCATGGAGACCTGACTTCCCTGGCGCCGCACGAGAGGCTCCCTGAGATCCTCGTCGTGCCTCGGGAGAAAACCCCCACGGGCGCCGCAGCTCGAGGAAACCCCTGAGACGCCCCCGTCCTCGCGAGCTGAGGGCCTTCTTTTCCTGCATGGCCTGGAGAGCAATCCCGGGTCCTCTCTCCAAACGGAAGAGGAGGCTGGACTCCCTTGAGGCCGCTCAGGGGGCTCCAAGAGACCCGCGTCGCGACTCGAGAGGAGAGCGGAGTCCTTGGCTTCCCCTCGAGACGAGGCCTGACTCCCCGGGGGAGCCTGGAATGCAACCCCGAGATCCCTGCCTTCCCTGGAGAGGAAAATTAGGTCCCGGACACACGCTTAGGTGAGGTCTCTTCGGCCCTGCAGTGACTCGAGCGCCACCCCCAGCTTTCCCTCGCAACCCGAGGGGAAGATTGGGCTTCCCAGGGCCAACCCAAGGGGAAGGCTGAGATCCCCGTCGTAACTCGAGAATGCCGCCGCAACTCGAGAAAAACCACGTGGTTCCCACCGCTTGGCAAGATGAGGCCCTTGCCCGCGACGGCGTCTCAAGGGAAGTCCCCTGTTCCGCCCTGAAGGGCGAGACGGTCCCTGACAGCCTTCCTGCAACCCCCAAAAGTCCCCCGACACGCCGGGTTCCCCCGAGGGGAACACCGAGGGTCCCGGCACCGCTTCCTCTGAGCCCCTTCTCCCCTCCTGATCGCGACAGGAGAGGCGATTCCCCTGCGTGGTCTGGAAGGGGTTCCCGGCCTTCCCGGCGCACCTCAGGATGAGGCCGGTCTCACGAGGAAATTCGAGACGAGCCACGTGGGTGGGGCCACAGGCCGAACGCCCCCGATTCCCCGGTCCGCTCTTGAGAAGGACCCGAGGCCCGGACCCCTCTTCGAAGGCAACCCTGTGGGTGAAGGCACAACACGAAGGGGCACTGCCACCCCCGTGCATCGTCCGCAAAGACCCGCGGGTTCCACACACAGCTCGACGAGGGGCCTGAGACCCCCTGAGCAACTCGAGAGGCCAGCGGGGTTCCCTTCCTCAGACAAGACGAGGCCTGACTCTCCTGTCCCAACTCTGCAGGGACCCTGCGGTCGGAGTCCGAAACGCAGAGGAAGCCTGAGGTGCCTGCCTCCCCTCGAGGTGAGGCCCTCTTCCGTTGCGCCAGACCCAGCGGAGTCCCGAGGGGCCCCGCCACCTCCACAGGATCCCTCGCCTCTCAGAGGCACCCTGGGAAGTTCCCTAAGGTCCCCGGCAGAAGGCGAGGGACACGAGGGTTTCCCGCCGCCCCCCGACAAAGACCTCGAGAGTCCTTCTTCAACGCGTCTCGAGGCCCTAGTCCCCTCCCGTGACTCGAGAGCCAGGACGCGCTCCCCCTCGCCACGCGCATGGAGACCTGACTTCCCTGGCGCCGCACGAGAGGCTCCCTGAGATCCTCGTCGTGCCTCGGGAGAAAACCCCCACGGGCGCCGCAGCTCGAGGAAACCCCTGAGACGCCCCCGTCCTCGCGAGCTGAGGGCCTTCTTTTCCTGCATGGCCTGGAGAGCAATCCCGGGTCCTCTCTCCAAACGGAAGAGGAGGCTGGACTCCCTTGAGGCCGCTCAGGGGGCTCCAAGAGACCCGCGTCGCGACTCGAGAGGAGAGCGGAGTCCTTGGCTTCCCCTCGAGACGAGGCCTGCCTCCCCGGGGGAGCCTGGAATGCAACCCCGAGATCCCTGCCTTCCCTGGAGAGGAAAATTAGGTCCCGGACACACGCTTAGGTGAGGTCTCTTAGGCCCTGCAGTGACTCGAGCGCCACCCCCAGCTTTCCCTCGCAACCCGAGGGGAAGATTGGGCTTCCCAGGGCCAACCCAAGGGGAAGGCTGAGATCCCCGTCGTAACTCGAGAATGCCGCCGCAACTCGAGAAAAACCACGTGGTTCCCACCGCTTGGCAAGATGAGGCCCTTGCCCGCGACGGCGTCTCAAGGGAAGTCCCCTGTTCCGCCCTGAAGGGCGAGACGGTCCCTGACAGCCTTCCTGCGACCCCCAAAAGTCCCCCGACACGCCGGGTTCCCCCGAGGGGAACACCGAGGGTCCCGGCACCTCTTCCTCTGAGCCCCTTCTCCCCTCCTGATCGCGACAGGAGAGGCGATTCCCCTGCGTGGTCTGGAAGGGGTTCCCGGCCTTCCCGGCGCACCTCAGGATGAGGCCGGTCTCACGAGGAAATTCGAGACGAGCCACGTGGGTGGGGCCACAGGCCGAACGCCCCCGATTCCCCGGTCCGCTCTTGAGAAGGACCCGAGGCCCGGACCCCTCTTCGAAGGCAACCCTGTGGGTGAAGGCACAACACGAAGGGGCACTGCCACCCCCGTGCATCGTCCGCAAAGACCCGCGGGTTCCACACACAGCTCGACGAGGGGCCTGAGACCCCCTGAGCAACTCGAGAGGCCAGCGGGGTTCCCTTCCTCAGACAAGACGAGGCCTGACTCTCCTGTCCCAACTCTGCAGGGACCCTGCGGTCGGAGTCCGAAACGCAGAGGAAGCCTGAGGTGCCTGCCTCCCCTCGAGGTGAGGCCCTCTTCCGTTGCGCCAGACCCAGCGGAGTCCCGAGGGGCCCCGCCACCTCCACAGGATCCCTCGCCTCTCAGAGGCACCCTGGGAAGTTCCCTAAGGTCCCCGGCAGAAGGCGAGGGAAACGAGGGTTTCCCGCCGCCCCCCGACAAAGACCTCGAGAGTCCTTCTTCAAGGCGTCTCGAGGCCCTAGTCCCCTCCCGTGACTCGAGAGCCAGGACTCGCTCCCCCTCGCCACGCGCATGGAGACCTGACTTCCCTGGCGCCGCACGAGAGGCTCCCTGAGATCCTCGTCGTGCCTCGGGAGAAAACCCCCACGGGCGCCGCAGCTCGAGGAAACCCCTGAGACGCCCCCGTCCTCGCGAGCTGAGGGCCTTCTTTTCCTGCATGGCCTGGAGAGCAATCCCGGGTCCTCTCTCCAAACGGAAGAGGAGGCTGGACTCCCTTGAGGCCGCTCAGGGGGCTCCAAGAGACCCGCGTCGCGACTCGAGAGGAGAGCGGAGTCCTTGGCTTCCCCTCGAGACGAGGCCTGACTCCCCGGGGGAGCCTGGAATGCAACCCCGAGATCCCTGCCTTCCCTGGAGAGGAAAATTAGGTCCCGGACACACGCTTAGGTGAGGTCTCTTAGGCCCTGCAGTGACTCGAGCGCCACCCCCAGCTTTCCCTCGCAACCCGAGGGGAAGATTGGGCTTCCCAGGGCCAACCCAAGGGGAAGGCTGAGATCCCCGTCGTAACTCGAGAATGCCGCCGCAACTCGAGAAAAACCACGTGGTTCCCACCGCTTGGCAAGATGAGGCCCTTGCCCGCGACGGCGTCTCAAGGGAAGTCCCCTGTTCCGCCCTGAAGGGCGAGACGGTCCCTGACAGCCTTCCTGCGACCCCCAAAAGTCCCCCGACACGCCGGGTTAACCCCGAGGGGAACACCGAGGGTCCCGGCACCGCTTCCTCTGAGCCCCTTCTCCCCTCCTGATCGCGACAGGAGAGGCGATACCCCTGCGTGGTCTGGAAGGGGTTCCCGGCCTTCCCGGCGCACCTCAGGATGAGGCCGGTCTCACGAGGAAATTCGAGACGAGCCACGTGGGTGGGGCCACAGGCCGAACGCCCCCGATTCCCCGGTCCGCCCTTGAGAAGGACCCGAGGCCCGGACCCCTCTTCGAAGGCAACCCTGTGGGTGAAGGCACAACACGAAGGGGCACTGCCACCCCCGTGCATCGTCCGCAAAGACCCGCGGGTTCCACACACAGCTCGACGAGGGGCCTGAGACCCCCTGAGCAACTCGAGAGGCCAGCGGGGTTCCCTTCCTCAGACAAGACGAGGCCTGACTCTCCTGTCCCAACTCTGCAGGGACCCTGCGGTCGGAGTCCGAAACGCAGAGGAAGCCTGAGGTGCCTGCCTCCCCTCGAGGTGAGGCCCTCTTCCGTTGCGCCAGACCCAGCGGAGTCCCGAGGGGCCCCGCCACCTCCACAGGATCCCTCGCCTCTCAGAGGCACCCTGGGAAGTTCCCTAAGGTCCCCGGCAGAAGGCGAGGGAAACGAGGGTTTCCCGCCGCCCCCCGACAAAGACCTCGAGAGTCCTTCTTCAAGGCGGCTCGAGGCCCTAGTCCCCTCCCGTGACTCGAGAGCCAGGACGCGCTCCCCCTCGCCACGCGCATGGAGACCTGACTTCCCTGGCGCCACACGAGAGGCTCCCTGAGATCCTCGTCGTGCCTCGGGAGAAAACCCCCACGGGCGCCGCAGCTCGAGGAAACCCCTGAGACGCCCCCGTCCTCGCGAGCTGAGGGCCTTCTTTTCCTGCATGGCCTGGAGAGCAATCCCGGGTCCTCTCTCCAAACGGAAGAGGAGGCTGGACTCCCTTGAGGCCGCTCAGGGGGCTCCAAGAGACCCGCGTCGCGACTCGAGAGGAGAGCGGAGTCCTTGGCTTCCCCTCGAGACGAGGCCTGACTCCCCGGGGGAGCCTGGAATGCAACCCCGAGATCCCTGCCTTCCCTGGAGAGGAAAATTAGGTCCCGGACACACGCTTAGGTGAGGTCTCTTAGGCCCTGCAGTGACTCGAGCGCCACCCCCAGCTTTCCCTCGCAACCCGAGGGGAAGATTGGGCTTCCCAGGGCCAACCCAAGGGGAAGGCTGAGATCCCCGTCGTAACTCGAGAATGCCGCCGCAACTCGAGAAAAACCACGTGGTTCCCACCGCTTGGCAAGATGAGGCCCTTGCCCGCGACGGCGTCTCAAGGGAAGTCCCCTGTTCCGCCCTGAAGGGCGAGACGGTCCCTGACAGCCTTCCTGCGACCCCCAAAAGTCCCCCGACACGCCGGGTTAACCCCGAGGGGAACACCGAGGGTCCCGGCACCGCTTCCTCTGAGCCCCTTCTCCCCTCCTGATCGCGACAGGAGAGGCGATACCCCTGCGTGGTCTGGAAGGGGTTCCCGGCCTTCCCGGCGCACCTCAGGATGAGGCCGGTCTCACGAGGAAATTCGAGACGAGCCACGTGGGTGGGGCCACAGGCCGAACGCCCCCGATTCCCCGGTCCGCCCTTGAGAAGGACCCGAGGCCCGGACCCCTCTTCGAAGGCAACCCTGTGGGTGAAGGCACAACACGAAGGGGCACTGCCACCCCCGTGCATCGTCCGCAAAGACCCGCGGGTTCCACACACAGCTCGACGAGGGGCCTGAGACCCCCTGAGCAACTCGAGAGGCCAGCGGGGTTCCCTTCCTCAGACAAGACGAGGCCTGACTCTCCTGTCCCAACTCTGCAGGGACCCTGCGGTCGGAGTCCGAAACGCAGAGGAAGCCTGAGGTGCCTGCCTCCCCTCGAGGTGAGGCCCTCTTCCGTTGCGCCAGACCCAGCGGAGTCCCGAGGGGCCCCGCCACCTCCACAGGATCCCTCGCCTCTCAGAGGCACCCTGGGAAGTTCCCTAAGGTCCCCGGCAGAAGGCGAGGGAAACGAGGGTTTCCCGCCGCCCCCCGACAAAGACCTCGAGAGTCCTTCTTCAAGGCGGCTCGAGGCCCTAGTCCCCTCCCGTGACTCGAGAGCCAGGACGCGCTCCCCCTCGCCACGCGCATGGAGACCTGACTTCCCTGGCGCCGCACGAGAGGCTCCCTGAGATCCTCGTCGTGCCTCGGGAGAAAACCCCCACGGGCGCCGCAGCTCGAGGAAACCCCTGAGACGCCCCCGTCCTCGCGAGCTGAGGGCCTTCTTTTCCTGCATGGCCTGGAGAGCAATCCCGGGTCCTCTCTCCAAACGGAAGAGGAGGCTGGACTCCCTTGAGGCCGCTCAGGGGGCTCCAAGAGACCCGCGTCGCGACTCGAGAGGAGAGCGGAGTCCTTGGCTTCCCCTCGAGACGAGGCCTGACTCCCCGGGGGAGCCTGGAATGCAACCCCGAGATCCCTGCCTTCCCTGGAGAGGAAAATTACGTCCCGGACACACGCTTAGGTGAGGTCTCTTAGGCCCTGCAGTGACTCGAGCGCCACCCCCAGCTTTCCCTCGCAACCCGAGGGGAAGATTGGGCTTCCCAGGGCCAACCCAAGGGGAAGGCTGAGATCCCCGTCGTAACTCGAGAATGCCGCCGCAACTCGAGAAAAACCACGTGGTTCCCACCGCTTGGCAAGATGAGGCCCTTGCCCGCGACGGCGTCTCAAGGGAAGTCCCCTGTTCCGCCCTGAAGGGCGAGACGGTCCCTGACAGCCTTCCTGCGACCCCCAAAAGTCCCCCGACACGCCGGGTTCCCCCGAGGGGAACACCGAGGGTCCCGGCACCGCTTCCTCTGAGCCCCTTCTCCCCTCCTCATCGCGACAGGAGAGGCGATACCCCTGCGTGGTCTGGAAGGGGTTCCCGGCCTTCCCGGCGCACCTCAGGATGAGGCCGGTCTCACGAGGAAATTCGAGACGAGCCACGTGGGTGGGGCCACAGGCCGAACGCCCCCGATTCCCCGGTCCGCCCTTGAGAAGGACCCGAGGCCCGGACCCCTCTTCGAAGGCAACCCTGTGGGTGAAGGCACAACACGAAGGGGCACTGCCACCCCCGTGCATCGTCCGCAAAGACCCGCGGGTTCCACACACAGCTCGACGAGGGGCCTGAGACCCCCTGAGCAACTCGAGAGGCCAGCGGGGTTCCCTTCCTCAGACAAGACGAGGCCTGACTCTCCTGTCCCAACTCTGCAGGGACCCTGCGGTCGGAGTCCGAAACGCAGAGGAAGCCTGAGGTGCCTGCCTCCCCTCGAGGTGAGGCCCTCTTCCGTTGCGCCAGACCCAGCGGAGTCCCGAGGGGCCCCGCCACCTCCACAGGATCCCTCGCCTCTCAGAGGCACCCTGGGAAGTTCCCTAAGGTCCCCGGCAGAAGGCGAGGGAGACGAGGGTTTCCCGCCGCCCCCCGACAAAGACCTCGAGAGTCCTTCTTCAAGGCGGCTCGAGGCCCTAGTCCCCTCCCGTGACTCGAGAGCCAGGACGCGCTCCCCCTCGCCACGCGCATGGAGACCTGACTTCCCTGGCGCCGCACGAGAGGCTCCCTGAGATCCTCGTCGTGCCTCGGGAGAAAACCCCCACGGGCGCCGCAGCTCGAGGAAACCCCTGAGACGCCCCCGTCCTCGCGAGCTGAGGGCCTTCTTTTCCTGCATGGCCTGGAGAGCAATCCCGGGTCCTCTCTCCAAACGGAAGAGGAGGCTGGACTCCCTTGAGGCCGCTCAGGGGGCTCCAAGAGACCCGCGTCGCGACTCGAGAGGAGAGCGGAGTCCTTGGCTTCCCCTCGAGACGAGGCCTGACTCCCCGGGGGAGCCTGGAATGCAACCCCGAGATCCCTGCCTTCCCTGGAGAGGAAAATTAGGTCCCGGACACACGCTTAGGTGAGGTCTCTTAGGCCCTGCAGTGACTCGAGCGCCACCCCCAGCTTTCCCTCGCAACCCGAGGGGAAGATTGGGCTTCCCAGGGCCAACCCAAGGGGAAGGCTGAGATCCCCATCGTAACTCGAGAATGCCGCCGCAACTCGAGAAAAACCACGTGGTTCCCACCGCTTGGCAAGATGAGGCCCTTGCCCGCGACGGCGTCTCAAGGGAAGTCCCCTGTTCCGCCCTGAAGGGCGAGACGGTCCCTGACAGCCTTCCTGCGACCCCCAAAAGTCCCCCGACACGCCGGGTTCCCCCGAGGGGAACACCGAGGGTCCCGGCACCGCTTCCTCTGAGCCCCTTCTCCCCTCCTGATCGCGACAGGAGAGGCGATTCCCCTGCGTGGTCTGGAAGGGGTTCCCGGCCTTCCCGGCGCACCTCAGGATGAGGCCGGTCTCACGAGGAAATTCGAGACGAGCCACGTGGGTGGGGCCACAGGCCGAACGCCCCCGATTCCCCGGTCCGCTCTTGAGAAGGACCCGAGGCCCGGACCCCTCTTCGAAGGCAACCCTGTGGGTGAAGGCACAACACGAAAGGGCACTGCCACCCCCGTGCATCGTCCGCAAAGACCCGCGGGTTCCACACACAGCTCGACGAGGGGCCTGAGACCCCCTGAGCAACTCGAGAGGCCAGCGGGGTTCCTTCCTCAGACAAGACGAGGCCTGACTCTCCTGTCCCAACTCTGCAGGGACCCTGCGGTCGGAGTCCGAAACGCAGAGGAAGCCTGAGGTGCCTGCCTCCCCTCGAGGTGAGGCCCTCTTCCGTTGCGCCAGACCCAGCGGAGTCCCGAGGGGCCCCGCCACCTCCACAGGATCCCTCGCCTCTCAGAGGCACCCTGGGAAGTTCCCTAAGGTCCCCGGCAGAAGGCGAGGGACACGAGGGTTTCCCGCCGCCCCCCGACAAAGACCTCGAGAGTCCTTCTTCAAGGCTGCTCGAGGCCCTAGTCCCCTCCCGTGACTCGAGAGCCAGGATGCGCTCCCCCTCGCCACGCGCATGGAGACCTGACTTCCCTGGCGCCGCACGAGAGGCTCCCTGAGATCCTCGTCGTGCCTCGGGAGAAAACCCCCACGGGCGCCGCAGCTCGAGGAAACCCTGAGACGCCCCCGTCCTCGCGAGCTGAGGGCCTTCTTTTCCTGCATGGCCTGGAGAGCAATCCCGGGTCCTCTCTCCAAACGGAAGAGGAGGCTGGACTCCCTTGAGGCCGCTCAGGGGGCTCCAAGAGACCCGCGTCGCGACTCGAGAGGAGAGCGGAGTCCTTGGCTTGCCCTCGAGACGAGGCCTGACTCCCCGGGGGAGCCTGGAATGCAACCCCGAGATCCCTGCCTTCCCTGGAGAGGAAAATTAGGTCCCGGACACACGCTTAGGTGAGGTCTCTTAGGCCCTGCAGTGACTCGAGCGCCACCCCCAGCTTTCCCTCGCAACCCGAGGGGAAGATTGGGCTTCCCAGGGCCAACCCAAGGGGAAGGCTGAGATCCCCGTCGTAACTCGAGAATGCCGCCGCAACTCGAGAAAAACCACGTGGTTCCCACCGCTTGGCAAGATGAGGCCCTTGCCCGCGACGGCGTCTCAAGGGAAGTCCCCTGTTCCGCCCTGAAGGGCGAGACGGTCCCTGACAGCCTTCCTGCGACCCCCAAAAGTCCCCCGACACGCCGGGTTAAACCCGAGGGGAACACCGAGGGTCCCGGCACCGCTTCCTCTGAGCCCCTTCTCCCCTCCTG
This sequence comes from Bubalus kerabau, assembly GCF_029407905.1. Classification (NCBI taxonomy): domain Eukaryota; kingdom Metazoa; phylum Chordata; class Mammalia; order Artiodactyla; family Bovidae; genus Bubalus; species Bubalus kerabau. Next base: position 5,642,074 of record NW_026577881.1, on the reverse strand, counting down.
ATCGCGACAGGAGAGGCGATACCCCTGCGTGGTCTGGAAGGGGTTCCCGGCCTTCCCGGCGCACCTCAGGATGAGGCCGGTCTCACGAGGAAATTCGAGACGAGCCACGTGGGTGGGGCCACAGGCCGAACGCCCCCGATTCCCCGGTCCGCCCTTGAGAAGGACCCGAGGCCCGGACCCCTCTTCGAAGGCAACCCTGTGGGTGAAGGCACAACACGAAGGGGCACTGCCACCCCGTGCATCGTCCGCAAAGACCCGCGGGTTCCACACACAGCTCGACGAGGGGCCTGAGACCCCCTGAGCAACTCGAGAGGCCAGCGGGGTTCCCTTCCTCAGACAAGACGAGCCTGACTCTCCTGTCCCAACTCTGCAGGGACCCTGCGGTCGGAGTCCGAAACGCAGAGGAAGCCTGAGGTGCCTGCCTCCCCTCGAGGTGAGGCCCTCTTCCGTTGCGCCAGACCCAGCGGAGTCCCGAGGGGCCCCGCCACCTCCACAGGATCCCTCGCCTCTCAGAGGCACCCTGGGAAGTTCCCTAAGGTCCCCGGCAGAAGGCGAGGGACACGAGGGTTTCCCGCCGCCCCCCGACAAAGACCTCGAGAGTCCTTCTTCAACGCGTCTCGAGGCCCTAGTCCCCTCCCGTGACTCGAGAGCCAGGACGCGCTCCCCCTCGCCACGCGCATGGAGACCTGACTTCCCTGGCGCCGCACGAGAGGCTCCCTGAGATCCTCGTCGTGCCTCGGGAGAAAACCCCCACGGGCGCCGCAGCTCGAGGAAACCCCTGAGACGCCCCCGTCCTCGCGAGCTGAGGGCCTTCTTTTCCTGCATGGCCTGGAGAGCAATCCCGGGTCCTCTCTCCAAACGGAAGAGGAGGCTGGACTCCCTTGAGGCCGCTCAGGGGGCTCCAAGAGACCCGCGTCGCGACTCGAGAGGAGAGCGGAGTCCTTGGCTTCCCCTCGAGACGAGGCCTGACTCCCCGGGGGAGCCTGGAATGCAACCCCGAGATCCCTGCCTTCCCTGGAGAGGAAAATTAGGTCCCGGACACACGCTTAGGTGAGGTCTCTTAGGCCCTGCAGTGACTCGAGCGCCACCCCCAGCTTTCCCTCGCAACCCGAGGGGAAGATTGGGCTTCCCAGGGCCAACCCAAGGGGAAGGCTGAGATCCCCGTCGTAACTCGAGAATGCCGCCGCAACTCGAGAAAAACCACGTGGTTCCCACCGCTTGGCAAGATGAGGCCCTTGCCCGCGACGGCTTCTCAAGGGAAGTCCCCTGTTCCGCCCTGAAGGGCGAGACGGTCCCTGACAGCCTTCCTGCGACCCCCAAAAGTCCCCGACACGCCGGGTTCCCCCGAGGGGAACACCGAGGGTCCCGGCACCGCTTCCTCTGAGCCCCTTCTCCCTCCTGATCGCGACAGGAGAGGCGATTCCCCCTGCGTGGTCTGGAAGGGGTTCCCGGCCTTCCCGGCGCACCTCAGGATGAGGCCGGTCTCACGAGGAAATTCGAGACGAGCCACGTGGGTGGGGCCACAGGCCGAACGCCCCCGATTCCCCGGTCCGCCCTTGAGAAGGACCCGAGGCCCGGACCCCTCTTCGAAGGCAACCCTGTGGGTGAAGGCACAACACGAAGGGGCACTGCCACCCCCCGTGCATCATCCGCAAAGACCCGCGGGTTCCACACACAGCTCGACGAGGGGCCTGAGACCTCCTGAGCAACTCGAGAGGCCAGCGGGGTTCCCTTCCTCAGACAAGACGAGGCCTGACTCTCCTGTCCCAACTCTGCAGGGACCCTGCGGTCGGAGTCCGAAACGCAGAGGAAGCCTGAGGTGCCTGCCTCCCCTCGAGGTGAGGCCCTCTTCCGTTGCGCCAGACCCAGCGGAGTCCCGAGGGGACCCGCCACCTCCACAGGATCCCTCGCCTCTCAGAGGCACCCTGGAAGTTCCCTAAGGTCCCCGGCAGAAGGCGAGGGACACGAGGGTTTCCCGCCGCCCCCCGACAAAGACCTCGAGAGTCCTTCTTCAACGCGTCTCGAGGCCCTAGTCCCCTCCCGTGACTCGAGAGCCAGGACGCGCTCCCCCTCGCCACGCGCATGGAGACCTGACTTCCCTGGCGCCGCACGAGAGGCTCCCTGAGATCCTCGTCGTGCCTCGGGAGAAAACCCCCACGGGCGCCGCAGCTCGAGGAAACCCCTGAGACGCCCCCGTCCTCGCGAGCTGAGGGCCTTCTTTTCCTGCATGGCCTGGAGAGCAATCCCGGGTCCTCTCTCCAAACGGAAGAGGAGGCTGGACTCCCTTGAGGCCGCTCAGGGGGCTCCAAGAGACCCGCGTCGCGACTCGAGAGGAGAGCGGAGTCCTTGGCTTCCCCTCGAGACGAGGCCTGACTCCCCGGGGGAGCCTGGAATGCAACCCCGAGATCCCTGCCTTCCCTGGAGAGGAAAATTAGGTCCCGGACACACGCTTAGGTGAGGTCTCTTAGGCCCTGCAGTGACTCGAGCGCCACCCCCAGCTTTCCCTCGCAACCCGAGGGGAAGATTGGGCTTCCCAGGGCCAACCCAAGGGGAAGGCTGAGATCCCCGTCGTAACTCGAGAATGCCGCCGCAACTCGAGAAAAACCACGTGGTTCCCACCGCTTGGCAAGATGAGGCCCTTGCCCGCGACGGCGTCTCAAGGGAAGTCCCCTGTTCCGCCCTGAAGGGCGAGACGGTCCCTGACAGCCTTCCTGCGACCCCCAAAAGTCCCCCGACACGCCGGGTTCCCCCGAGGGGAACACCGAGGGTCCCGGCACCGCTTCCTCTGAGCCCCCTCTCCCCTCCTGATCGCGACAGGAGAGGCGATTCCCCTGCGTGGTCTGGAAGGGGTTCCCGGCCTTCCCGGCGCACCTCAGGATGAGGCCGGTCTCACGAGGAAATTCGAGACGAGCCACGTGGGTGGGGCCACAGGCCGAACGCCCCCGATTCCCCGGTCCGCTCTTGAGAAGGACCCGAGGCCCGGACCCCTCTTCGAAGGCAACCCTGTGGGTGAAGGCACAACACGAAGGGGCACTGCCACCCCCGTGCATCATCCGCAAAGACCCGCGGGTTCCACACACAGCTCGACGAGGGGCCTGAGACCTCCTGAGCAACTCGAGAGGCCAGCGGAGTTCCCTTCCTCAGACAAGACGAGGCCTGACTCTCCTGTCCCAACTCTGCAGGGACCCTGCGGTCGGAGTCCGAAACGCAGAGGAAGCCTGAGGTGCCTGCCTCCCCTCGAGGTGAGGCCCTCTTCCGTTGCGCCAGACCCAGCGGAGTCCCGAGGGGCCCCGCCACCTCCACAGGATCCCTCGCCTCTCAGAGGCACCCTGGGAAGTTCCCTAAGGTCCCCGGCAGAAGGCGAGGGACACGAGGGTTTCCCGCCGCCCCCCGACAAAGACCTCGAGAGTCCTTCTTCAACGCGTCTCGAGGCCCTAGTCCCCTCCCGTGACTCGAGAGCCAGGACGCGCTCCCCCTCGCCACGCGCATGGAGACCTGACTTCCCTGGCGCCGCACGAGAGGCTCCCTGAGATCCTCGTCGTGCCTCGGGAGAAAACCCCCACGGGCGCCGCAGCTCGAGGAAACCCCTGAGACGCCCCCGTCCTCGCGAGCTGAGGGCCTTCTTTTCCTGCATGGCCTGGAGAGCAATCCCGGGTCCTCTCTCCAAACGGAAGAGGAGGCTGGACTCCCTTGAGGCCGCTCAGGGGGCTCCAAGAGACCCGCGTCGCGACTCGAGGAGAGCGGAGTCCTTGGCTTCCCCTCGAGACGAGGCCTGACTCCCCGGGGGAGCCTGGAATGCAACCCCGAGATCCCTGCCTTCCCTGGAGAGGAAAATTAGGTCCCGGACACACGCTTAGGTGAGGTCTCTTAGGCCCTGCAGTGACTCGAGCGCCACCCCCAGCTTTCCCTTGCAACCCGAGGGGAAGATTGGGCTTCCCAGGGCCAACCCAAGGGGAAGGCTGAGATCCCCGTCGTAACTCGAGAATGCCGCCGCAACTCGAGAAAAACCACGTGGTTCCCACCGCTTGGCAAGATGAGGCCCTTGCCCGCGACGGCGTCTCAAGGGAAGTCCCCTGTTCCGCCCTGAAGGGCGAGACGGTCCCTGACAGCCTTCCTGCGACCCCCAAAAGTCCCCCGACACGCCGGGTTCCCCCGAGGGAACACCGAGGGTCCCGGCACCGCTTCCTCTGAGCCCCCTCTCCCCTCCTGATCGCGACAGGAGAGGCGATTCCCCTGCGTGGTCTGGAAGGGGTTCCCGGCCTTCCCGGCGCACCTCAGGATGAGGCCGGTCTCACGAGGAAATTCGAGACGAGCCACGTGGGTGGGGCCACAGGCCGAACGCCCCCGATTCCCCGGTCCGCTCTTGAGAAGGACCCGAGGCCCGGACCCCTCTTCGAAAGCAACCCTGTGGGTGAAGGCACAACACGAAGGGGCACTGCCACCCCCGTGCATCGTCCGCAAAGACCTGCGGGTTCCACACACAGCTCGACGAGGGGCCTGAGACCCCCTGAGCAACTCGAGAGGCCAGCGGGGTTCCCTTCCTCAGACAAGACGAGGCCTGACTCTCCTGTCCCAACTCTGCAGGGACCCTGCGGTCGGAGTCCGAAACGCAGAGGAAGCCTGAGGTGCCTGCCTCCCCTCGAGGTGAGGCCCTCTTCCGTTGCGCCAGACCCAGCGGAGTCCCGAGGGGCCCCGCCACCTCCACAGGATCCCTCGCCTCTCAGAGGCACCCTGGGAAGTTCCCTAAGGTCCCCGGCAGAAGGCGAGGGAAACGAGGGTTTCCCGCCGCCCCCCGACAAAGACCTCGAGAGTCCTTCTTCAACGCGTCTCGAGGCCCTAGTCCCCTCCCGTGACTCGAGAGCCAGGACGCGCTCCCCCTCGCCACGCGCATGGAGACCTGACTTCCCTGGCGCCGCACGAGAGGCTCCCTGAGATCCTCGTCGTGCCTCGGGAGAAAACCCCCACGGGCGCCGCAGCTCGAGGAAACCCCTGAGACGCCCCCGTCCTCGCGAGCTGAGGGCCTTCTTTTCCTGCATGGCCTGGAGAGCAATCCCGGGTCCTCTCTCCAAACGGAAGAGGAGGCTGGACTCCCTTGAGGCCGCTCAGGGGGCTCCAAGAGACCCGCGTCGCGACTCGAGAGGAGAGCGGAGTCCTTGGCTTCCCCTCGAGACGAGGCCTGACTCCCCGGGGGAGCCTGGAATGCAACCCCGAGATCCCTGCCTTCCCTGGAGAGGAAAATTAGGTCCCGGACACACGCTTAGGTGAGGTCTCTTAGGCCCTGCAGTGACTCGAGCGCCACCCCCAGCTTTCCCTCGCAACCCGAGGGGAAGATTGGGCTTCCCAGGGCCAACCCAAGGGGAAGGCTGAGATCCCCGTCGTAAGTCGAGAATGCCGCCGCAACTCGAGAAAAACCACGTGGTTCCCACCGCTTGGCAAGATGAGGCCCTTGCCCGCGACGGCGTCTCAAGGGAAGTCCCCTGTTCCGCCCTGAAGGGCGAGACGGTCCCTGACAGCCTTCCTGCGACCCCCAAAAGTCCCCCGACACGCCGGGTTCCACCGAGGGGAACACCGAGGGTCCCGGCACCGCTTCCTCTGAGCCCCCTCTCCCCTCCTGATCGCGACAGGAGAGGCGATTCCCCTGCGTGGTCTGGAAGGGGTTACCGGCCTTCCCGGCGCACCTCAGGATGAGGCCGGTCTCACGAGGAAATTCGAGACGAGCCACGTGGGTGGGGCCACAGGCCGAACGCCCCCGATTCCCCGGTCCGCTCTTGAGAAGGACCCGAGGCCCGGACCCCTCTTCGAAAGCAACCCTGTGGGTGAAGGCACAACACGAAGGGGCACAGCCACCCCCGTGCATCGTCCGCAAAGACCCGCGGGTTCCACACACAGCTCGACGAGGGGCCTGAGACCCCCTGAGCAACTCGAGAGGCCAGCGGGGTTCCCTTCCTCAGACAAGACGAGGCCTGACTCTCCTGTCCCAACTCTGCAGGGACCCTGCGGTCAGAGTCCGAAACGCAGAGGAAGCCTGAGGTGCCTGCCTCCCCTCGAGGTGAGGCCCTCTTCCGTTGCGCCAGACCCAGCGGAGTCCCGAGGGGCCCCGCCACCTCCACAGGATCCCTCGCCTCTCAGAGGCACCCTGGGAAGTTCCCTAAGGTCCCCGGCAGAAGGCGAGGGAAACGAGGGTTTCCCGCCGCCCCCCGACAAAGACCTCGAGAGTCCTTCTTCAACGCGTCTCGAGGCCCTAGTCCCCTCCCGTGACTCGAGAGCCAGGACGCGCTCCCCCTCGCCACGCGCATGGAGACCTGACTTCCCTGGCGCCGCACGAGAGGCTCCCTGAGATCCTCGTCGTGCCTCGGGAGAAAACCCCCACGGGCGCCGCAGCTCGAGGAAACCCCTGAGACGCCCCCGTCCTCGCGAGCTGAGGGCCTTCTTTTCCTGCATGGCCTGGAGAGCAATCCCGGGTCCTCTCTCCAAACGGAAGAGGAGGCTGGACTCCCTTGAGGCCGCTCAGGGGGCTCCAAGAGACCCGCGTCGCGACTCGAGAGGAGAGCGGAGTCCTTGGCTTCCCCTCGAGACGAGGCCTGACTCCCCGGGGGAGCCTGGAATGCAACCCCGAGATCCCTGCCTTCCCTGGAGAGGAAAATTAGGTCCCGGACACACGCTTAGGTGAGGTCTCTTAGGCCCTGCAGTGACTCGAGCGCCACCCCCAGCTTTTTTCCCTCGCAACCCGAGGGGAAGATTGGGCTTCCCAGGGCCAACCCAAGGGGAAGGCTGAGATCCCCGTCGTAACTCGAGAATCCCGCCGCAACTTGAGAAAAACCACGTGGTTCCCACCTCTTGGCAAGATGAGGCCCTTGCCCGCGACGGCGTCTCAAGGGAAGTCCCCTGTTCCGCCCTGAAGGGCGAGACGGTCCCTGACAGCCTTCCTGCGACCCCCAAAAGCCCCCCGACACGCCGGGTTCCCTCGAGGGGAACACCGAGGGTCCCGGCACCGCTTCCTCTGAGCCCCTTCTCCCCTCCTGATCGCGACAGGAGAGGCGATACCCCTGCGTGGTCTGGAAGGGGTTCCCGGCCTTCCCGGCGCACCTCAGGATGAGGCCGGTCTTCACGAGGAAATTCGAGACGAGCCACGTGGGTGGGGCCACATGCCGAACGCCCCCGATTCCCCGGTCCGCCCTTGAGAAGGACCCGAGGCCCGGACCCCTCTTCGATGGCAACCCTGTGGGTGAAGGCACAACACGAAGGGGCACTGCCACCCCCGTGCATCGTCCGCAAAGACCCGCGGGTTCCACACACAGCTCGACGAGGGGCCTGAGACCCCCTGAGCAACTCGAGAGGCCAGCGGGGTTCCCTTCCTCAGACAAGACGAGGCCTGACTCTCCTGTCCCAACTCTGCAGGGACCCTGCGGTCGGAGTCCGAAACGCAGAGGAAGCCTGAGGTTCCTGCCTCCCCTCGAGGTGAGGCCCTCTTCCGTTGCGCCAGACCCAGCGGAGTCCCGAGGGGCCCCGCCACCTCCACAGGATCCCTCGCCTCTCAGAGGCACCCTGGGAAGTTCCCTAAGGTCCCCGGCAGAAGGCGAGGGACACGAGGGTTTCCCGCCGCCCCCCGACAAAGACCTCGAGAGTCCTTCTTCAACGCGTCTCGAGGCCCTAGTCCCCTCCCGTGACTCGAGAGCCAGGACGCGCTCCCCCTCGCCACGCGCATGGAGACCTGACTTCCCTGGCGCCGCACGAGAGGCTCCCTGAGATCCTCGTCGTGCCTCGGGAGAAAACCCCCACGGGCGCCGCAGCTCGAGGAAACCCCTGAGACGCCCCCGTCCTCGCGAGCTGAGGGCCTTCTTTTCCTGCATGGCCTGGAGAGCAATCCCGGGTCCTCTCTCCAAACGGAAGAGGAGGCTGGACTCCCTTGAGGCCGCTCAGGGGGCTCCAAGAGACCCGCGTCGCGACTCGAGAGGAGAGCGGAGTCCTTGGCTTCCCCTCGAGACGAGGCCTGACTCCCCGGGGGCGCCTGGAATGCAACCCCGAGATCCCTGCCTTCCCTGGAGAGGAATATAAGGTCCCGGACACACGCCTAGGTGAGGTCTCTTCGGCCCTGCGGTGACTCGAGCGCAACCCCCAGCTTTCCCTCGCAACCCGAGGGGAAGATTGGGCTTCCCAGGGCCAACCCAAGGGGAAGGCTGAGATCCCCGTCGTAACTCGAGAATCCCGCCGCAACTCGAGAAAAACCACGTGGTTCCCACCTCTTGGCAAGATGAGGCCCTTGCCCGCCACGGCGTCTCAAGGGAAGTACCCTGTTCCGCCCTGAAGGGCGAGACGGTCCCTGACAGCCTTCCTGCGACCCCCAAAAGCCCCCCGACACGCCGGGTTCCCTCAAGGGGAACACCAAGGGTCCCGGCACCGCTTCCTCTGAGCCCCTTCTCCCCTCCTGATCGCGACAGGAGAGGCGATTCCCCTGCGTGGCCTGGAAGGGGTTCCCGGCCTTCCCGGCGCACCTCAGGATGAGGCCGGTCTCACGAGGAAATTCGAGATGAGCCACGTGGGTGGGGCCACATGCCGAACGCCCCCGATTCCCCGGTCCGCCCTTGAGAAGGACCCGAGGCCCGGACCCCTCTTCGAAGGCAACCCTGTGGGTGAAGGCACAACACGAAGGGGCACTGCCACCCCCGTGCATCGTCCGCAAAGACCCGCGGGTTCCACACACAGCTCGACGAGGGGCCTGAGACCCCCTGAGCAACTCGAGAGGCCAGCGGGGTTCCCTTCCTCAGACAAGACGAGGCCTGACTCTCCTGTCCCAACTCTGCAGGGACCCTGCGGTCGGAGTCCGAAACGGAGAGGAAGCCTGAGGTTCCTGCCTCCCCTCGAGGTGAGGCCCTCTTCCGTTGCGCCAGACCCAGCGGAGTCCCGAGGGGCCCCGCCACCTCCACAGGATCCCTCGCCTCTCAGAGGCACCCTGTGAAGTTCCCTAAGTTCCCCGGCAGAAGGCGAGGGACACGAGCGTTTCCCGCCGCCCCCCGAGAAAGACCTCGAGAGTCCTTCTTCAACGCGTCTCGAGGCCCTAGTCCCCTCCCGTGACTCGAGAGCCAGGACGCGCTCCCCCTCGCCACGCGCATGGAGACCTGACTTCCCTGGCGCCGCACGAGAGGCTCCCTGAGATCCTCGTCGTGCCTCGGGAGAAAACCCCCACGGGCGCCGCAGCTCGAGGAAACCCCTGAGACGCCCCCGTCCTCGCGAGCTGAGGGCCTTCTTTTCCTGCATGGCCTGGAGAGCAATCCCGGGTCCTCTCTCCAAACGGAAGAGGAGGCTGGACTCCCTTGAGGCCGCTCAGGGGGCTCCAAGAGACCCGCGTCGCGACTCGAGAGGAGAGCGGAGTCCTTGGCTTCCCCTCGAGACGAGGCCTGACTCCCCGGGGGCGCCTGGAATGCAACCCCGAGATCCCTGCCTTCCCTGGAGAGGAATATTAGGTCCCGGACACACGCCTAGGTGAGGTCTCTTCGGCCCTGCAGTGACTCGAGCGCAACCCCCAGCTTTCCCTCGCAACCCGAGGGGAAGATTGGGCTTCCCAGGGCCAACCCAAGGGGAAGGCTGAGATCCCCGTCGTAACTCGAGAATCCCGCCGCAACTCGAGAAAAACCACGTGGTTCCCACCTCTTGGCAAGATGAGGCCCTTGCCCGCCACGGCGTCTCAAGGGAAGTCCCCTGTTCCGCCCTGAAGGGCGAGACGGTCCCTGACAGCCTTCCTGCGACCCCCAAAAGCCCCCCGGCACGCCGGGTTCCCTCGAGGGGAACACCGAGGGTCCCGGCACCGCTTCCTCTGAGCCCCTTCTCCCCTCCTGATCGCGACAGGAGAGGCGATTCCCCTGCGTGGTCTGGAAGGGGTTCCCGGCCTTCCCGGCGCACCTCAGGATGAGGCCGGCCTCACGAGGAAATTCGAGACGAGCCACGTGGGTGGGGCCACAGGCCGAACGCCCCCGATTCCCCGGTCCGCCCTTGAGAAGGACCCGAGGCCCGGACCCCTCTTCGAAGGCAACCCTGTGGGTGAAGGCACAACACGAAGGGGCACTGCCACCCCCGTGCATCGTCCGCAAAGACCCGCGGGTTCCACACACAGCTCGACGAGGGGCCTGAGACCCCCTGAGCAACTCGAGAGGCCAGCGGGGTTCCCTTCCTCAGACAAGACGAGGCCTGACTCTCCTGTCCCAACTCTGCAGGGACCCTGCGGTCGGAGTCCGAAACGGAGAGGAAGCCTGAGGTGCCTGCCTCCCCTCGAGGTGAGGCCCTCTTCCGTTGCGCCAGACCCAGCGGAGTCCCGAGGGGCCCCGCCACCTCCACAGGATCCCTCGCCTCTCAGAGGCACCCTGGGAAGTTCCCTAAGGTCCCCGGCAGAAGGCGAGGGACACGAGGGTTTCCCGCCGCCCCTCGACAAAGACCTCGAGAGTCCTTCTTCAACGCGTCTCGAGGCCCTAGTCCCCTCCCGTGACTCGAGAGCCAGGACGCGCTCCCCCTCGCCACGCGCATGGAGACCTGACTTCCCTGGCGCCGCACGAGAGGCTCCCTGAGATCCTCGTCGTGCCTCGGGAGAAAACCCCCACGGGCGCCGCAGCTCGACGAAACCCCTGAGACGCCCCCGTCCTCGCGAGCTGAGGGCCTTCTTTTCCTGCATGGCCTGGAGAGCAATCCCGGGTCCTCTCTCCAAACGGAAGAGGAGGCTGGACTCCCTTGAGGCCGCTCAGGGGGCTCCAAGAGACCCGCGTCGCGACTCGAGAGGAGAGCGGAGTCCTTGGCTTCCCCTCGAGACGAGGCCTGACTCCCCGGGGGCGCCTGGAATGCAACCCCGAGATCCCTGCCTTCCCTGGAGAGGAATATTAGGTCCCGGACACACGCCTAGGTGAGGTCTCTTCGGCCCTGCAGTGACTCGAGCGCAACCCCCAGCTTTCCCTCGCAACCCGAGGGGAAGATTGGGCTTGCCAGGGCCAACCCAAGGGGAAGGCTGAGATCCCCGTCGTAACTCGAGAATCCCGCCGCAACTCGAGAAAAACCACGTGGTTCCCACCTCTTGGCAAGATGAGGCCCTTGCCCGCCACGGCGTCTCAAGGGAAGTCCCCTGTTCCGCCCTGAAGGGCGAGACGGTCCCTGACAGCCTTCCTGCGACCCCCAAAAGCCCCCCGACACGCCGGGTTCCCTCGAGGGGAACACCGAGGGTCCCGGCACCGCTTCCTCTGAGCCCCTTCTCCCCTCCTGATCGCGACAGGAGAGGCGATTCCCCTGCGTGGTCTGGAAGGGGTTCCCGGCCTTCCCGGCGCACCTCAGGATGAGGCCGGTCTCACGAGGAAATTCGAGACGAGCCACGTGGGTGGGGCCACAGGCCGAACGCCCCCGATTCCCCGGTCCGCCCTTGAGAAGGACCCGAGGCCCGGACCCCTCTTCGAAGGCAACCCTGTGGGTGAAGGCACAACACGAAGGGGCACTGCCACCCCCGTGCATCGTCCGCAAAGACCCGCGGGTTCCACACACAGCTCGACAAGGGGCCTGAGACCCCCCGAGCAACTCGAGAGGCCAGCGGGGTTCCCTTCCTCAGACAAGACGCGTCCTGACTCTCCTGTCCCAACTCTGCAGGGACCCTGCGGTCGGAGTCCGAAACGCAGAGGAAGCCTGAGGTTCCTGCCTCCCCTCGAGGTGAGGCCCTCTTCCGTTGCGCCAGACCCAGCGGAGTCCCGAGGGGCCCCGCCACCTCCACAGGATCCCTCGCCTCTCAGAGGCACCCCGGGAAGTTCCCTAAGGTCCCCGGCAGAAGGCGAGGGACACGAGGGTTTCCCGCCGCCCCCCGACAAAGACCTCGAGAGTCCTTCTTCAACGCGTCTCGAGGCCCTAGTCCCCTCCCGTGACTCGAGAGCCAGGACGCGCTCCCCCTCGCCACGCGCATGGAGACCTGACTTCCCTGGCGCCGCACGAGAGGCTCCCTGAGATCCTCGTCATGCCTCGGGAGAAAACCCCCACGGGCGCCGCAGCTCGAGGAAACCCCTGAGACGCCCCCGTCCTCGCGAGCTGAGGGCCTTCTTTTCCTGCATGGCCTGGAGAGCAATCCCGGGTCCTCTCTCCAAACGGAAGAGGAGGCTGGACTCCCTTGAGGCCGCTCAGGGGGCTCCAAGAGACCCGCGTCGCGACTCGAGAGGAGAGCGGAGTCCTTGCTTCCCCTCGAGACGAGGCCTGACTCCCCGGGGGAGCCTGGAATGCAACCCCGAGATCCCTGCCTTCCCTGGAGAGGAAAATTAGGTCCCGGACACACGCTTAGGTGAGGTCTCTTAGGCCCTGCAGTGACTCGAGCGCCACCCCCAGCTTTCCCTCGCAACCCGAGGGGAAGATTGGGCTTCCCAGGGCCAACCCAAGGGGAAGGCTGAGATCCCCGTCGTAACTCGAGAATGCCGCCGCAACTCGAGAAAAACCACGTGGTTCCCACCGCTTGGCAAGATGAGGCCCTTGCCCGCGACGGCGTCTCAAGGGAAGTCCCCTGTTCCGCCCTGAAGGGCGAGACGGTCCCTGACAGCCTTCCTGCGACCCCCAAAAGTCCCCCGACACGCCGGGTTCCCCCGAGGGGAACACCGAGGGTCCCGGCACCGCTTCCTCTGAGCCCCCTCTCCCCTCCTGATCGCGACAGGAGAGGCGATTCCCCTGCGTGGTCTGGAAGGGGTTCCCGGCCTTCCTGGCGCACCTCAGGATGAGGCCGGTCTCACGAGGAAATTCGAGACGAGCCACGTGGGTGGGGCCACAGGCCGAACGCCCCCGATTCCCCGGTCCGCTCTTGAGAAGGACCCGAGGCCCGGACCCCTCTTCGAAGGCAACCCTGTGGGTGAAGGCACAACACGAAGGGGCACTGCCACCCCCGTGCATCGTCCGCAAAGACCCGCGGGTTCCACACACAGCTCGACGAGGGGCCTGAGACCCCCTGAGCAACTCGAGAGGCCAGCGGGGTTCCCTTCCTCAGACAAGACGAGGCCTGACTCTCCTGTCCCAACTCTGCAGGGACCCTGCGGTCGGAGTCCGAAACGCAGAGGAAGCCTGAGGTTCCTGCCTCCCCTCGAGGTGAGGCCCTCTTCCGTTGCGCCAGACCCAGCGGAGTCCCGAGGGGCCCCGCCACCTCCACAGGATCCCTCGCCTCTCAGAGGCACCCCGGGAAGTTCCCTAAGGTCCCCGGCAGAAGGCGAGGGACACGAGGGTTTCCCGCCGCCCCCCGACAAAGACCTCGAGAGTCCTTCTTCAACGCGTCTCGAGGCCCTAGTCCCCTCCCGTGACTCGAGAGCCAGGACGCGCTCCCCCTCGCCACGCGCATGGAGACCTGACTTCCCTGGCGCCGCACGAGAGGCTCCCTGAGATCCTCGTCGTGCCTCGGGAGAAAACCCCCACGGGCGCCGCAGCTCGAGGAAACCCCTGAGACGCCCCCGTCCTCGCGAGCTGAGGGCCTTCTTTTCCTGCATGGCCTGGAGAGCAATCCCGGGTCCTCTCTCCAAACGGAAGAGGAGGCTGGACTCCCTTGAGGCCGCTCAGGGGGCTCCAAGAGACCCGCGTCGCGACTCGAGAGGAGAGCGGAGTCCTTGCTTCCCCTCGAGACGAGGCCTGACTCCCCGGGGGAGCCTGGAATGCAACCCCGAGATCCCTGCCTTCCCTGGAGAGGAAAATTAGGTCCCGGACACACGCTTAGGTGAGGTCTCTTAGGCCCTGCAGTGACTCGAGCGCCACCCCCAGCTTTCCCTCGCAACCCGAGGGGAAGATTGGGCTTCCCAGGGCCAACCCAAGGGGAAGGCTGAGATCCCCGTCGTAACTCGAGAATGCCGCCGCAACTCGAGAAAAACCACGTGGTTCCCACCGCTTGGCAAGATGAGGCCCTTGCCCGCGACGGCGTCTCAAGGGAAGTCCCCTGTTCCGCCCTGAAGGGCGAGACGGTCCCTGACAGCCTTCCTGCGACCCCCAAAAGTCCCCCGACACGCCGGGTTCCCCCGAGGGGAACACCGAGGGTCCCGGCACCGCTTCCTCTGAGCCCCCTCTCCCCTCCTGATCGCGACAGGAGAGGCGATTCCCCTGCGTGGTCTGGAAGGGGTTCCCGGCCTTCCTGGCGCACCTCAGGATGAGGCCGGTCTCACGAGGAAATTCGAGACGAGCCACGTGGGTGGGGCCACAGGCCGAACGCCCCCGATTCCCCGGTCCGCTCTTGAGAAGGACCCGAGGCCCGGACCCCTCTTCGAAGGCAACCCTGTGTGTGAAGGCACAACACGAAGGGGCACTGCCACCCCCGTGCATCGTCCGCAAAGACCCGCGGGTTCCACACACAGCTCGACGAGGGGCCTGAGACCCCCTGAGCAACTCGAGAGGCCAGCGGGGTTCCCTTCCTCAGACAAGACGAGGCCTGACTCTCCTGTCCCAACTCTGCAGGGACCCTGCGGTCGGAGTCCGAAACGCAGAGGAAGCCTGAGGTTCCTGCCTCCCCTCGAGGTGAGGCCCTCTTCCGTTGCGCCAGACCCAGCGGAGTCCCGAGGGGCCCCGCCACCTCCACAGGATCCCTCGCCTCTCAGAGGCACCCTGGGAAGTTCCCTAAGGTCCCCGGCAGAAGGCGAGGGAAACGAGGGTTTCCCGCCGCCCCCCGACAAAGACCTCGAGAGTCCTTCTTCAAAGCGTCTCGAGGCCCTAGTCCCCTCCCGTGACTCGAGAGCCAGGACGCGCTCCCCCTCGCCACGCGCATGGAGACCTGACTTCCCTGGCGCCGCACGAGAGGCTCCCTGAGATCCTCGTCGTGCCTCGGGAGAAAACCCCCACGGGCGCCGCAGCTCGAGGAAACCCCTGAGACGCCCCCGTCCTCGCGAGCTGAGGGCCTTCTTTTCCTGCATGGCCTGGAGAGCAATCCCGGGTCCTCTCTCCAAACGGAAGAGGAGGCTGGACTCCCTTGAGGCCGCTCAGGGGGCTCCAAGAGACCCGCGTCGCGACTCGAGAGGAGAGCGGAGTCCTTGGCTTCCCCTCGAGACGAGGCCTGACTCCCCGGGGGAGCCTGGAATGCAACCCCGAGATCCCTGCCTTCCCTGGAGAGGAAAATTAGGTCCCGGACACACGCTTAGGTGAGGTCTCTTAGGCCCTGCAGTGACTCGAGCGCCACCCCCAGCTTTCCCTCGCAACCCGAGGGGAAGATTGGGCTTCCCAGGGCCAACCCAAGGGGAAGGCTGAGATCCCCGTCGTAACTCGAGAATGCCGCCGCAACTCGAGAAAAACCACGTGGTTCCCAACTCTTGGCAAGATGAGGCCCTTGCCCGCGACGGCGTCTCAAGGGAAGTCCCCTGTTCTGCCCTGAAGGGCGAGACGGTCCCTGACAGCCTTCCTGCGACCCCCAAAAGTCCCCCGACACGCCGGGTTCCCCCGAGGGGAACACCGAGGGTCCCGGCACCGCATCCTCTGAGCCCCCTCTCCCCTCCTGATCGCGACAGGAGAGGCGATTCCCCTGCGTGGTCTGGAATGGGTTCCCGGCCTTCCCGGCGCACCTCAGGATGAGGCCGGTCTCACGAGGAAATTCGAGACGAGCCACGTGGGTGGGGCCACAGGCCGAACGCCCCCGATTCCCCGGTCCGCTCTTGAGAAGGACCCGAGGCCAGGACCCCTCTTCGAAAGCAACCCTGTGGGTGAAGGCACAACACGAAGGGGCACTGCCACCCCCGTGCATCGTCCGCAAAGACCCGCGGGTTCCACACACAGCTCGACGAGGGGCCTGAGACCCCCTGAGCAACTCGAGAGGCCAGCGGGGTTCCCTTCCTCAGACAAGACGAGGCCTGACTCTCCTGTCCCAACTCTGCAGGGACCCTGCTGTCGGAGTCCGAAACGCAGAGGAAGCCTGAGGTTCCTGCCTCCCCTCGAGGTGAGGCCCTCTTCCGTTGCGCCAGACCCAGCGGAGTCCCGAGGGGCCCCGCCACCTCCACAGGATCCCTCTCCTCTCAGAGGCACCCTGGGAAGTTCCCTAAGGTCCCCGGCAGAAGGCGAGGGAAACGAGGGTTTCCCGCCGCCCCCCGACAAAGACCTAGAGAGTCCTTCTTCAACGCGTCTCGAGGCCCTAGTCCCCTCCCGTGACTCGAGAGCCAGGACGCGCTCCCCCTCGCCACGCGCATGGAGACCTGACTTCCCTGGCGCCGCACGAGAGGCTCCCTGAGATCCTCGTCGTGCCTCGGGAGAAAACCCCCACGGGCGCCGCAGCTCGAGGAAACCCCTGAGACGCCCCCGTCCTCGCGAGCTGAGGGCCTTCTTTTCCTGCATGGCCTGGAGAGCAATCCCGGGTCCTCTCTCCAAACGGAAGAGGAGGCTGGACTCCCTTGAGGCCGCTCAGGGGGCTCCAAGAGACCCGCGTCGCGACTCGAGAGGAGAGCGGAGTCCTTGGCTTCCCCTCGAGACGAGGCCTGACTCCCCGGGGGAGCCTGGAATGCAACCCCGAGATCCCTGCCTTCCCTGGAGAGGAAAATTAGGTCCCGGACACACGCTTAGGTGAGGTCTCTTAGGCCCTGCAGTGACTCGAGCGCCACCCCCAGCTTTCCCTCGCAACCCGAGGGGAAGATTGGGCTTCCCAGGGCCAACCCAAGGGGAAGGCTGAGATCCCCGTCGTAACTCGAGAATGCCGCCGCAACTCGAGAAAAACCACGTGGTTCCCACCGCTTGGCAAGATGAGGCCCTTGCCCGCGACGGCGTCTCAAGGGAAGTCCCCTGTTCCGCCCTGAAGGGCGAGACGGTCCCTGACAGCCTTCCTGCGACCCCCAAAAGTCCCCCGACACGCCGGGTTCCCCCGAGGGGAACACCGAGGGTCCCGGCACCGCTTCCTCTGAGCCCCCTCTCCCCTCCTGATCGCGACAGGAGAGGCGATTCCCCTGCGTGGTCTGGAAGGGGTTTCCGGCCTTCCCGGCGCACCTCAGGATGAGGCCGGTCTCACGAGGAAATTCGAGACGAGCCACGTGGGTGGGGCCACAGGCCGAACGCCCCCGATTCCCCGGTCCGCTCTTGAGAAGGACCCGAGGCCCGGACCCCTCTTCGAAGGCAACCCTGTGGGTGAAGGCACAACACGAAGGGGCACTGCCACCCCCGTGCATCGTCTGCAAAGACCCGCGGGTTCCACACACAGCTCGACGAGGGGCCTGAGACCCCCTGAGCAACTCGAGAGGCCAGCGGGGTTCCCTTCCTCAGACAAGACGAGGCCTGACTCTCCTGTCCCAACTCTGCAGGGACCCTGCGGTCGGAGTCCGAAACGCAGAGGAAGCCTGAGGTTCCTGCCTCCCCTCGAGGTGAGGCCCTCTTCCGTTGCGCCAGACCCAGCGGAGTCCCGAGGGGCCCCGCCACCTCCACAGGATCCCTCGCCTCTCAGAGGCACCCCGGGAAGTTCCCTAAGGTCCCCGGCAGAAGGCGAGGGAAACGAGGGTTTCCCGCCGCCCCCCGACAAAGACCTCGAGAGTCCTTCTTCAACGCGTCTCGAGGCCCTAGTCCCCTCCCGTGACTCGAGAGCCAGGACGCGCTCCCCCTCGCCACGCGCATGGAGACCTGACTTCCCTGGCGCCGCACGAGAGGCTCCCTGAGATCCTCGTCGTGCCTCGGGAGAAAACCCCCAAGGGCGCTGCAGCTCGAGGAAACCCCTGAGACGCCCCCGTCCTCGCGAGCTGAGGGCCTTCTTTTCCTGCATGGCCTGGAGAGCAATCCCGGGTCCTCTCTCCAAACGGAAGAGGAGGCTGGACTCCCTTGAGGCCGCTCAGGGGGCTCCAAGAGACCCGCGTCGCGACTCGAGAGGAGAGCGGAGTCCTTGGCTTCCCCTCGAGACGAGGCCTGACTCCCCAGGGGAGCCTGGAATGCAACCCCGAGATCCCTGCCTTCCCTGGAGAGGAAAATTAGGTCCCGGACACACGCTTAGGTGAGGTCTCTTAGGCCCTGCAGTGACTCGAGCGCCACCCCCAGCTTTCCCTCTCAACCCGAGGGGAAGATTGGGCTTCCCAGGGCCAACCCAAGGGGAAGGCTGAGATCCCCGTCGTAACTCGAGAATGCCGCCGCAACTCGAGAAAAACCACGTGGTTCCCACCGCTTGGCAAGATGAGGCCCTTGCCCGCGACGGCGTCTCAAGGGATGTCCCCTGTTCCGCCCTGAAGGGCGAGACGGTCCCTGACAGCCTTCCTGCGACCCCCAAAAGTCCCCCAACACGCCGGGTTCCCCCGAGGGGAACACCGAGGGTCCCGGCACCGCTTCCTCTGAGCCCCCTCTCCCCTCCTGATCGCGACAGGAGAGGCGATTCCCCTGCGTGGTCTGGAAGGGGTTCCCGGCCTTCCTGGCGCACCTCAGGATGAGGCCGGTCTCACGAGGAAATTCGAGACGAGCCACGTGGGTGGGGCCACAGGCCGAACGCCCCCGATTCCCCGGTCCGCTCTTGAGAAGGACCCGAGGCCCGGACCCCTCTTCCAAGGCAACCCTGTGGGTGAAGGCACAACACGAAGGGGCACTGCCACCCCCGTGCATCATCCGCAAAGACCCGCGGGTTCCACACACAGCTCGACGAGGGGCCTGAGACCCCCTGAGCAACTCGAGAGGCCAGCGGGGTTCCCTTCCTCAGACAAGACGAGGCCTGACTCTCCTGTCCCAACTCTGCAGGGACCCTGCGGTCGGAGTCCGAAACGCAGAGGAAGCCTGAGGTTCCTGCCTCCCCTCGAGGTGAGGCCCTCTTCCGTTGCGCCAGACCCAGCGGAGTCCCAAGGGGCCCCGCCACCTCCACAGGATCCCTCGCCTCTCAGAGGCACCCTGGGAAGTTCCCTAAGGTCCCCGGCAGAAGGCGAGGGAAACGAGGGTTTCCCGCCGCCCCCTGACAAAGACCTCGAGAGTCCTTCTTCAACGCGTCTCGAGGCCCTAGTCCCCTCCCGTGACTCGAGAGCCAGGACGCGCTCCCCCTCGCCACGCGCATGGAGACCTGACTTCCCTGGCGCCGCACGAGAGGCTCCCTGAGATCCTCGTCGTGCCTCGGGAGAAAACCCCCACGGGCGCCGCAGCTCGAGGAAACCCCTGAGACGCCCCCGTCCTCGCGAGCTGAGGGCCTTCTTTTCCTGCATGGCCTGGAGAGCAATCCCGGGTCCTCTCTCCAAACGGAAGAGGAGGCTGGACTCCCTTGAGGCCGCTCAGGGGGCTCCAAGAGACCCGCGTCGCGACTCGAGAGGAGAGCGGAGTCCTTGGCTTCCCCTCGAGACGAGGCCTGACTCCCCGGGGGAGCCTGGAATGCAACCCCGAGATCCCTGCCTTCCCTGGAGAGGAAAATTAGGTCCCGGACACACGCTTAGGTGAGGTCTCTTAGGCCCTGCAGTGACTCGAGCGCCACCCCCAGCTTTCCCTCGCAACCCGAGGGGAAGATTGGGCTTCCCAGGGCCAACCCAAGGGGAAGGCTGAGATCCCCGTCGTAACTCGAGAATGCCGCCGCAACTCGAGAAAAACCACGTGGTTCCCACCGCTTGGCAAGATGAGGCCCTTGCCCGCGACGGCGTCTCAAGGGAAGTCCCCTGTTCCGCCCTGAAGGGCGAGACAGTCCCTGACAGCCTTCCTGCGACCCCCAAAAGTCCCCCGACACACCGGGTTCCCCCGAGGGGAACACCGAAGGTCCCGGCACCGCTTCCTCTGAGCCCCCTCTCCCCTCCTGATCGCGACAGGAGAGGCGATTCCCCTGCGTGGTCTGGAAGGGGTTCCCGGCCTTCCTGGCGCACCTCAGGATGAGGCCGGTCTCACGAGGAAATTCGAGACGAGCCACGTGGGTGGGGCCACAGGCCGAACGCCCCCGATTCCCCGGTCCGCTCTTGAGAAGGACCCGAGGCCCGGACCCCTCTTCGAAGGCAACCCTGTGGTTGAAGGCACAACACGAAGGGGCACTGCCACCCCCGTGCATCGTCCGCAAAGACCCGCGGGTTCCACACACAGCTCGACGAGGGGCCTGAGACCCCCTGAGCAACTCGAGAGGCCAGCGGGGTTCCCTTCCTCAGACAAGACGAGGCCTGACTCTCCTGTCCCAACTCTGCAGGGACCCTGCGGTCGGAGTCCGAAACGCAGAGGAAGCCTGAGGTTCCTGCCTCCCCTCGAGGTGAGGCCCTCTTCCGTTGCGCCAGACCCAGCGGAGTCCCGAGGGGCCCCGCCACCTCCACAGGATCCCTCGCCTCTCAGAGGCACCCTGGGAAGTTCCCTAAGGTCCCCGGCAGAAGGCGAGGGAAACGAGGGTTTCCCGCCGCCCCCCGACAAAGACCTCGAGAGTCCTTCTTCAACGCGTCTCGAGGCCCTAGTCCCCTCCCGTGACTCGAGAGCCAGGACGCGCTCCCCCTCGCCACGCGCATGGAGACCTGACTTCCCTGGCGCCGCACGAGAGGCTCCCTGAGATCCTCGTCGTGCCTCGGGAGAAAACCCCCACGGGCGCCGCAGCTCGAGGAAACCCCTGAGACGCCCCCGTCCTCGCGAGCTGAGGGCCTTCTTTTCCTGCATGGCCTGGAGAGCAATCCCGGGTCCTCTCTGCAAACGGAAGAGGAGGCTGGACTCCCTTGAGGCCGCTCAGGGGGCTCCAAGAGAGCCGCGTCGCGACTCGAGAGGAGAGCGGAGTCCTTGGCTTCCCCTCGAGACGAGGCCTGACTCCCCGGGGGAGCCTGGAATGCAACCCCGAGATCCCTGCCTTCCCTGGAGAGGAAAATTAGGTCCCGGACACACGCTTAGGTGTGGTCTCTTAGGCCCTGCAGTGACTCGAGCGCCACCCCCAGCTTTCCCTCGCAACCCGAGGGGAAGATTGGGCTTCCCAGGGCCAACCCAAGGGGAAGGCTGAGATCCCCGTCGTAACTCGAGAATGCCGCCGCAACTCGAGAAAAACCACGTGGTTCCCACCGCTTGGCAAGATGAGGCCCTTGCCCGCGACGGCGTCTCAAGGGAAGTCCCCTGTTCCGCCCTGAAGGGCGAGACGGTCCCTGACAGCCTTCCTGCGACCCCCAAAAGTCCCCCGACACGCCGGGTTCCCCCGAGGGGAACACCGAGGGTCCCGGCACCGCTTCCTCTGAGCCCCTTCTCCCCTCCTGATCGCGACAGGAGAGGCGATTCCCCTGCGTGGTCTGGAAGGGGTTCCCGGCCTTCCCGGCGCACCTCAGGATGAGGCCGGTCTCACGAGGAAATTCGAGACGAGCCACGTGGGTGGGGCCACAGGCCGAACGCCCCCGATTCCCCGGTCCGCTCTTGAGAAGGACCCGAGGCCCGAAACCCTCTTCGAAGGCAACCCTGTGGGTGAAGGCAGAACACGAAGGGGCACTGCCACCCCCGTGCATCGTCCGCAAAGACCCGCGGGTTCCACACACAGCTCGACGAGGGGCCTGAGACCCCCTGAGCAACTCGAGAGGCCAGCGGGGTTCCCTTCCTCAGACAAGACGAGGCCTGACTCTCCTGTCCCAACTCTGCAGGGACCCTGCGGTCGGAGTCCGAAACGCAGAGGAAGCCTGAGGTTCCTGCCTCCCCTCGAGGTGAGGCCCTCTTCCGTTGCGCCAGACCCAGCGGAGTCCCGAGGGGCCCCGCCACCTCCACAGGATCCCTCGCCTCTCAGAGGCACCCTGGGAAGTTCCCTAAGGTCCCCGGCAGAAGGCGAGGGAAACGAGGGTTTCCCGCCGCCCCCCGACAAAGACCTCGAGAGTCCTTCTTCAACGCGTCTCGAGGCCCTAGTCCCCTCCCGTGACTCGAGAGCCAGGACGCGCTCCCCCTCGCCACGCGCATGGAGACCTGACTTCCCTGGCGCCGCACGAGAGGCTCCCTGAGATCCTCGTCGTGCCTCGGGAGAAAACCCCCACGGGCGCCGCAGCTCGAGGAAACCCCTGAGACGCCCCCGTCCTCGCGAGCTGAGGGCCTTCTTTTCCTGCATGGCCTGGAGAGCAATCCCGGGTCCTCTCTCCAAACGGAAGAGGAGGCTGGACTCCCTTGAGGCCGCTCAGGGGGCTCCAAGAGACCCGCGTCGCGACTCGAGAGGAGAGCGGAGTCCTTGGCTTCCCCTCGAGACGAGGCCTGACTCCCCGGGGGAGCCTGGAATGCAACCCCGAGATCCCTGCCTTCCCTGGAGAGGAAAATTAGGTCCCGGACACACGCTTAGGTGAGGTCTCTTAGGCCCTGCAGTGACTCGAGCGCCACCCCCAGCTTTCCCTCGCAACCCGAGGGGAAGATTGGGCTTCCCAGGGCCAACCCAAGGGGAAGGCTGAGATCCCCGTCGTAACTCGAGAATGCCGCCGCAACTCGAGAAAAACCACGTGGTTCCCACCGCTTGGCAAGATGAGGCCCTTGCCCGCGACGGCGTCTCAAGGGAAGTCCCCTGTTCCGCCCTGAAGGGCGAGACGGTCCCTGACAGCCTTCCTGCGACCCCCAAAAGTCCCCCGACACGCCGGGTTCCCCCGAGGGGAACACCGAGGGTCCCGGCACCGCTTCCTCTGAGCCCCCTCTCCCCTCCTGATCGCGACAGGAGAGGCGATTCCCCTGCGTGGTCTGGAAGGGGTTCCCGGCCTTCCCGGCGCACCTCAGGATGAGGCCGGTCTCACGAGGAAATTCGAGACGAGCCACGTGGGTGGGGCCACAGGCCGAACGCCCCCGATTCCCCGGTCCGCTCTTGAGAAGGACCCGAGGCCCGGACCCCTCTTCGAAGGCAACCCTGTGGGTGAAGGCACAACACGAAGGGGCACTGCCACCCCCGTGCATCGTCCGCAAAGACCCGCGGGTTCCACACACAGCTCGACGAGGGGCCTGAGACCCCCTGAGCAACTCGAGAGGCCAGCGGGGTTCCCTTCCTCAGACAAGACGAGGCCTGACTCTCCTGTCCCAACTCTGCAGGGACCCTGCGGTCGGAGTCCGAAACGCAGAGGAAGCCTGAGGTGCCTGCCTCCCCTCGAGGTGAGGCCCTCTTCCGTTGCGCCAGACCCAGCGGAGTCCCGAGGGGCCCCGCCACCTCCACAGGATCCCTCGCCTCTCAGAGGCACCCTGGGAAGTTCCCTAAGGTCCCAGGCAGAAGGCGAGGGAAACGAGGGTTTCCCGCCGCCCCCCGACAAAGACCTCGAGAGTCCTTCTTCAACGCGTCTCGAGGCCCTAGTCCCCTCCCGTGACTCGAGAGCCAGGACGCGCTCCCCCTCGCCACGCGCATGGAGACCTGACTTCCCTGGCGCCGCACGAGAGGCTCCCTGAGATCCTCGTCGTGCCTCGGGAGAAAACCCCCACGGGCGCCGCAGCTCGAGGAAACCCCTGAGACGCCCCCGTCCTCGCGAGCTGAGGGCCTTCTTTTCCTGCATGGCCTGGAGAGCAATCCCGGGTCCTCTCTGCAAACGGAAGAGGAGGCTGGACTCCCTTGAGGCCGCTCAGGGGGCTCCAAGAGACCCGCGTCGCGACTCGAGAGGAGAGCGGAGTCCTTGGCTTCCCCTCGAGACGAGGCCTGACTCCCCGGGGGAGCCTGGAATGCAACCCCGAGATCCCTGCCTTCCCTGGAGAGGAAAATTAGGTCCCGGACACACGCTTAGGTGAGGTCTCTTAGGCCCTGCAGTGACTCGAGCGCCACCCCCAGCTTTCCCTCGCAACCCGAGGGGAAGATTGGGCTTCCCAGGGCCAACCCAAGGGGAAGGCTGAGATCCCCGTCGTAACTCGAGAATGCCGCCGCAACTCGAGAAAAACCACGTGGTTCCCACCGCTTGGCAAGATGAGGCCCTTGCCCGCGACGGCGTCTCAAGGGAAGTCCCCTGTTCCGCCCTGAAGGGCGAGACAGTCCCTGACAGCCTTCCTGCGACCCCCAAAAGTCCCCCGACACACCGGGTTCCCCCGAGGGGAACACCGAAGTTCCCGGCACCGCTTCCTCTGAGCCCCCTCTCCCCTCCTGATCGCGACAGGAGAGGCGATTCCCCTGCGTGGTCTGGAAGGGGTTCCCGGCCTTCCTGGCGCACCTCAGGATGAGGCCGGTCTCACGAGGAAATTCGAGACGAGCCACGTGGGTGGGGCCACAGGCCGAACGCCCCCGATTCCCCGGTCCGCTCTTGAGAAGGACCCGAGGCCCGGACCCCTCTTCGAAGGCAACCCTGTGGGTGAAGGCACAACACGAAGGGGCACTGCCACCCCCGTGCATCGTCCGCAAAGACCCGCGGGTTCCACACACAGCTCGACGAGGGGCCTGAGACCCCCTGAGCAACTCGAGAGGCCAGCGGGGTTCCCTTCCTCAGACAAGACGAGGCCTGACTCTCCTGTCCCAACTCTGCAGGGACCCTGCGGTCGGAGTCCGAAACGCAGAGGAAGCCTGAGGTTCCTGCCTCCCCTCGAGGTGAGGCCCTCTTCCGTTGCGCCAGACCCAGCGGAGTCCCGAGGGGCCCCGCCACCTCCACAGGATCCCTCGCCTCTCAGAGGCACCCTGGGAAGTTCCCTAAGGTCCCCGGCAGAAGGCGAGGGAAACGAGGGTTTCCCGCCGCCCCCCGACAAAGACCTCGAGAGTCCTTCTTCAACGCGTCTCGAGGCCCTAGTCCCCTCCCGTGACTCGAGAGCCAGGACGCGCTCCCCCTCGCCACGCGCATGGAGACCTGACTTCCCTGGCGCCGCACGAGAGGCTCCCTGAGATCCTCGTCGTGCCTCGGGAGAAAACCCCCACGGGCGCCGCAGCTCGAGGAAACCCCTGAGACGCCCCCGTCCTCGCGAGCTGAGGGCCTTCTTTTCCTGCATGGCCTGGAGAGCAATCCCGGGTCCTCTCTGCAAACGGAAGAGGAGGCTGGACTCCCTTGAGGCCGCTCAGGGGGCTCCAAGAGAGCCGCGTCGCGACTCGAGAGGAGAGCGGAGTCCTTGGCTTCCCCTCGAGACGAGGCCTGACTCCCCGGGGGAGCCTGGAATGCAACCCCGAGATCCCTGCCTTCCCTGGAGAGGAAAATTAGGTCCCGGACACACGCTTAGGTGTGGTCTCTTAGGCCCTGCAGTGACTCGAGCGCCACCCCCAGCTTTCCCTCGCAACCCGAGGGGAAGATTGGGCTTCCCAGGGCCAACCCAAGGGGAAGGCTGAGATCCCCGTCGTAACTCGAGAATGCCGCCGCAACTCGAGAAAAACCACGTGGTTCCCACCGCTTGGCAAGATGAGGCCCTTGCCCGCGACGGCGTCTCAAGGGAAGTCCCCTGTTCCGCCCTGAAGGGCGAGACGGTCCCTGACAGCCTTCCTGCGACCCCCAAAAGTCCCCCGACACGCCGGGTTCCCCCGAGGGGAACACCGAGGGTCCCGGCACCGCTTCCTCTGAGCCCCTTCTCCCCTCCTGATCGCGACAGGAGAGGCGATTCCCCTGCGTGGTCTGGAAGGGGTTCCCGGCCTTCCCGGCGCACCTCAGGATGAGGCCGGTCTCACGAGGAAATTCGAGACGAGCCACGTGGGTGGGGCCACAGGCCGAACGCCCCCGATTCCCCGGTCCGCTCTTGAGAAGGACCCGAGGCCCGGACCCCTCTTCGAAGGCAACCCTGTGGGTGAAGGCACAACACGAAGGGGCACTGCCACCCCCGTGCATCGTCCGCAAAGACCCGCGGGTTCCACACACAGCTCGACGAGGGGCCTGAGACCCCCTGAGCAACTCGAGAGGCCAGCGGGGTTCCCTTCCTCAGACAAGACGAGGCCTGACTCTCCTGTCCCAACTCTGCAGGGACCCTGCGGTCGGAGTCCGAAACGCAGAGGAAGCCTGAGGTTCCTGCCTCCCCTCGAGGTGAGGCCCTCTTCCGTTGCGCCAGACCCAGCGGAGTCCCGAGGGGCCCCGCCACCTCCACAGGATCCCTCGCCTCTCAGAGGCACCCTGGGAAGTTCCCTAAGGTCCCCGGCAGAAGGCGAGGGACACGAGGGTTTCCCGCCGCCCCCCGACAAAGACCTCGAGAGTCCTTCTTCAACGCGTCTCGAGGCCCTAGTCCCCTCCCGTGACTCGAGAGCCAGGACGCGCTCCCCCTCGCCACGCGCATGGAGACCTGACTTCCCTGGCGCCGCACGAGAGGCTCCCTGAGATCCTCGTCGTGCCTCGGGAGAAAACCCCCACGGGCGCCGCAGCTCGAGGAAACCCCTGAGACGCCTCCGTCCTCGCGAGCTGAGGGCCTTCTTTTCCTGCATGGCCTGGAGAGCAATCCCGGGTCCTCTCTCCAAACGGAAGAGGAGGCTGGACTCCCTTGAGGCCGCTCAGGGGGCTCCAAGAGACCCGCGTCGCGACTCGAGAGGAGAGCGGAGTCCTTGGCTTCCCCTCGAGACGAGGCCTGACTCCCCGGGGGAGCCTGGAATGCAACCCCGAGATCCCTGCCTTCCCTGGAGAGGAAAATTAGGTCCCGGACACACGCTTAGGTGAGGTCTCTTAGGCCCTGCAGTGACTCGAGCGCCACCCCCAGCTTTCCCTCGCAACCTGAGGGGAAGATTGGGCTTCCCAGGGCCAACCCAAGGGGAAGGCTGAGATCCCCGTCGTAACTCGAGAATGCCGCCGCAACTCGAGAAAAACCACGTGGTTCCCACCGCTTGGCAAGATGAGGCCCTTGCCCGCGACGGCGTCTCAAGGGAAGTCCCCTGTTCCGCCCTGAAGGGCGAGACGGTCCCTGACAGCCTTCCTGCGACCCCCAAAAGTCCCCCGACACGCCGGGTTCCCCCGAGGGGAACACCGAGGGTCCCGGCACCGCTTCCTCTGAGCCCCTTCTCCCCTCCTGATCGCGACAGGAGAGGCGATTCCCCTGCGTGGTCTGGAAGGGGTTCCCGGCCTTCCCGGCGCACCTCAGGATGAGGCCGGTCTCACGAGGAAATTCGAGACGAGCCACGTGGGTGGGGCCACAGGCCGAACGCCCCCGATTCCCCGGTCCGCTCTTGAGAAGGACCCGAGGCCCGGACCCCTCTTCGAAGGCAACCCTGTGGGTGAAGGCACAACACGAAGGGGCACTGCCACCCCCGTGCATCGTCCGCAAAGACCCGCGGATTCCACACACAGCTCGACGAGGGGCCTGAGACCCCCTGAGCAACTCGAGAGGCCAGCGGGGTTCCCTTCCTCAGACAAGACGAGGCCTGACTCTCCTGTCCCAACTCTGCAGGGACCCTGCGGTCGGAGTCCGAAACGCAGAGGAAGCCTGAGGTGCCTGCCTCCCCTCGAGGTGAGGCCCTCTTCCGTTGCGCCAGACCCAGCGGAGTCCCGAGGGGCCCCGCCACCTCCACAGGATCCCTCGCCTCTCAGAGGCACCCTGGGAAGTTCCCTAAGGTCCCCGGCAGAAGGCGAGGGACACGAGGGTTTCCCGCCGCCCCCCGACAAAGACCTCGAGAGTCCTTCTTCAACGCGTCTCGAGGCCCTAGTCCCCTCCCGTGACTCGAGAGCCAGGACGCGCTCCCCCTCGCCACGCGCATGGAGACCTGACTTCCCTGGCGCCGCACGAGAGGCTCCCTGAGATCCTCGTCGTGCCTCGGGAGAAAACCCCCACGGGCGCCGCAGCTCGAGGAAACCCCTGAGACGCCCCCGTCCTCGCGAGCTGAGGGCCTTCTTTTCCTGCATGGCCTGGAGAGCAACCCCGGGTCCTATCTCCAAACGGAAGAGGAGGCTGGACTCCCTTGAGGCCGCTCAGGGGGCTCCAAGAGACCCGCGTCGCGACTCGAGAGGAGAGCGGAATCCTTGGCTTCCCCTCGAGACGAGGCCTGACTCCCCGGGGGAGCCTGGAATGCAACCCCGAGATCCCTGCCTTCCCTGGAGAGGAAAATTAGGTCCCGGACACACGCTTAGGTGAGGTCTCTTCGGCCCTGCAGTGACTCGAGCGCCACCCCCAGCTTTCCCTCGCAACCCGAGGGGAAGATTGGGCTTCCCAGGGCCAACCCAAGGGGAAGGCTGAGATCCCCGTCGTAACTCGAGAATGCCGCCGCAACTCGAGAAAAACCACGTGGTTCCCACCGCTTGGCAAGATGAGGCCCTTGCCCGCGACGGCGTCTCAAGGGAAGTCCCCTGTTCCGCCCTGAAGGGCGAGACGGTCCCTGACAGCCTTCCTGCGACCCCCAAAAGTCCCCCGACACGCCGGGTTCCCCCGAGGGGAACACCGAGGGTCCCGGCACCGCTTCCTCTGAGCCCCCTCTCCCCTCCTGATCCCGACAGGAGAGGCGATTTCCCTGCGTGGTCTGGAAGGGGTTCCCGGCCTTCCTGGCGCACCTCAGGATGAGGCCGGTCTCACGAGGAAATTCGAGACGAGCCACGTGGGTGGGGCCACAGGCCGAACGCCCCCGATTCCCCGGTCCGCTCTTGAGAAGGACCCGAGGCCCGGACCCCTCTTCGAAGGCAACCCTGTGGGTGAAGGCACAACACGAAGGGGCACTGCCACCCCCGTGCATCGTCCGCAAAGACCCGCGGGTTCCACACACAGCTCGACGAGGGGCCTGAGACCCCCTGAGCAACTCGAGAGGCCAGCGGGGTTCCCTTCCTCAGACAAGATGAGCCTGACTCTCCTGTCCCAACTCTGCAGGGACCCTGCGGTCGGAGTCCGAAACGCAGAGGAAGCCTGAGGTTCCTGCCTCCCCTCGAGGTGAGGCCCTCTTCCGTTGCGCCAGACCCAGCGGAGTCCCGAGGGGCCCCGCCACCTCCACAGGATCCCTCGCCTCTCAGAGGCACCCTGGGAAGTTCCCTAAGGTCCCCGGCAGAAGGCGAGGGAAACGAGGGTTTCCCGCCGCCCCCCGACAAAGACCTCGAGAGTCCTTCTTCAACGCGTCTCGAGGCCCTAGTCCCCTCCCGTGACTCGAGAGCCAGGACGCGCTCCCCCTCGCCACGCGCATGGAGACCTGACTTCCCTGGCGCCGCACGAGAGGCTCCCTGAGATCCTCGTCGTGCCTCGGGAGAAAACCCCCACGGGCGCCGCAGCTCGAGGAAACCCCTGAGACGCCCCCGTCCTCGCGAGCTGAGGGCCTTCTTTTCCTGCATGGCCTGGAGAGCAATCCCGGGTCCTCTCTCCAAAAGGAAGAGGAGGCTGGACTCCCTTGAGGCCGCTCAGGGGGCTCCAAGAGACCCGCGTCGCGACTCGAGAGGAGAGCGGAGTCCTTGGCTTCCCCTCGAGACGAGGCCTGACTCCCCGGGGGAGCCTGGAATGCAACTCCGAGATCCCTGCCTTCCCTGGAGAGGAAAATTAGGTCCCGGACACACGCTTAAGTGAGGTCTCTTAGGCCCTGCAGTGACTCGAGCGCCACCCCCAGCTTTCCCTCGCAACCCGAGGGGAAGATTGGGCTTCCCAGGGCCAACCCAAGGGGAAGGCTGAGATCCCCGTCGTAACTCGAGAATGCCGCCGCAACTCGAGAAAAACCACGTGGTTCCCACCGCTTGGCAAGATGAGGCCCTTGCCCGCGACGGCGTCTCAAGGGAAGTCCCCTGTTCCGCCCTGAAGGGCGAGACGGTCCCTGACAGCCTTCCTGCGACCCCCAAAAGTCCCCCGACACGCCGGGTTCCCCCGAGGGGAACACCGAGGGTCCCGGCACCGCTTCCTCTGAGCCCCCTCTCCCCTCCTGATCGCAACAGGAGAGGCGATTCCCCTGCGTGGTCTGGAAGGGGTTCCCGGCCTTCCCGGCGCACCTTAGGATGAGGCCGGTCTCACGAGGAAATTCGAGACGAGCCACGTGGGTGGGGCCACATGCCGAATGCCCCCGATTCCCCGGTCCGCTCTTGAGAAGGACCCGAGGCCCGGACCCCTCTTCGAAGGCAACCCTGTGGGTGAAGGCACAACACGAAGGGGCACTGCCACCCCCGTGCATCGTCCGCAAAGACCCGCGGGTTCGACACACAGCTCGACGAGGGGCCTGAGACCCCCTGAGCAACTCGAGAGGCCAGCGGGGTTCCCTTCCTCAGACAAGACGAGGCCTGACTCTCCTGTCCCAACACTGCAGGGACCCTGCGGTCGGAGTCCGAAACGGAGAGGAAGCCTGAAGTTCCTGCCTCCCCTCGAAGTGAGGCCCTCTTCCGTTGCGCCAGACCCAGCGGAGTCCCGAGGGGCCCCGCCACCTCCACAGGATCCCTCGCCTCTCAGAGGCACCCCGGGAAGTTCCCTAAGGTCCCCGGCAGAAGGCGAGGGAAACGAGGGTTTCCCGCCCCCCCCCGACAAAGACCTCGAGAGTCCTTCTTCAACGCGTCTCGAGGCCCTAGTCCCCTCCCGTGACTCGAGAGCCAGGACGCGCTCCCCCTCGCCACGCGCATGGAGACCTGACTTCCCTGGCGCCGCACGAGAGGCTCCCTGAGATCCTCGTCGTGCCTCGGGAGAAAACCCCCACGGGCGCCGCAGCTCGAGGAAACCCTTGAGACGCCCCCGTCCTCGCGAGCTGAGGGCCTTCTTTTCCTGCATGGCCTGGAGAGCAATCCCGGGTCCTCTCTCCAAACGGAAGGGGAGGCTGGACTCCCTTGAGGCCGCTCAGGGGGCTCCAAGAGACCCGCGTCGCGACTCGAGAGGAGAGCGGAGTCCTTGGCTTCCCCTCGAGACGAGGCCTGTCTCCCCGGGGGAGCCTGGAATGCAACCCCGAGATCCCTGCCTTCCCTGGAGAGGAAAATTAGGTCCCGGACACACGCTTAGGTGAGGTCTCTTAGGCCCTGCAGTGACTCGAGCGCCACCCCCAGCTTTCCCTCGCAACCCGAGGGGAAGATTGGGCTTCCCAGGGCCAACCCAAGGGGAAGGCTGAGATCCCCATCGTAACTCGAGAATCCCGCCGCAACTCGAGAAAAACCACGTGGTTCCCACCGCTTGGCAAGATGAGGCCCTTGCCCGCGACGGCGTCTCAAGGGAAGTCCCCTGTTCCGCCCTGAAGGGCGAGACGGTCCCTGACAGCCTTCCTGCGACCCCCAAAAGTCCCCCGACACGCCGGGTTCCCCCGAGGGGAACACCGAGGGTCCCGGCACCGCTTCCTCTGAGCCCCCTCTCCCCTCCTGATCCCGACAGGAGAGGCGATTTCCCTGCGTGGTCTGGAAGGGGTTTCCGGCCTTCCCGGCGCACCTCAGGATGAGGCCGGTCTCACGAGGAAATTCGAGACGAGCCACGTGGGTGGGGCCACAGGCCGAACGCCCCCGATTCCCCGGTCCGCTCTTGAGAAGGACCCGAGGCCCGGACCCCTCTTCGAAGGAAACCCTGTGGCTGAAGGCACAACACGAAGGGGCACTGCCACCCCCGTGCATCGTCCGCAAAGACCCGCGGGTTCCACACACAGCTCGACGAGGGGCCTGAGACCCCCTGAGCAACTCGAGAGGCCAGCGGGGTTCCCTTCCTCAGACAAGATGAGCCTGACTCTCCTGTCCCAACTCTGCAGGGACCCTGCGGTCGGAGTCCGAAACGCAGAGGAAGCCTGAGGTTCCTGCCTCCCCTCGAGGTGAGGCCCTCTTCCGTTGCGCCAGACCCAGCGGAGTCCCGAGGGGCCCCGCCACCTCCACAGGATCCCTCGCCTCTCAGAGGCACCCTGGGAAGTTCCCTAAGGTCCCCGGCAGAAGGCGAGGGAAACGAGGGTTTCCCGCCGCCCCCCGACAAAGACCTCGAGAGTCCTTCTTCAAGGCGTCTCGAGGCCCTAGTCCCCTCCCGTGACTCGAGAGCCAGGACGCGCTCCCCCTCGCCACGCGCATGGAGACCTGACTTCCCTGGCGCCGCACGAGAGGCTCCCTGAGATCCTCGTCGTGCCTCGGGAGAAAACCCCCACGGGCGCCGCAGCTTGAGGAAACCCTTGAGACGCCCCCGTCCTCGCGAGCTGAGGGCCTTCTTTTCCTGCATGGCCTGGAGAGCAATCCCGGGTCCTCTCTCCAAACGGAAGGGGAGGCTGGACTCCCTTGAGGCCGCTCAGGGGGCTCCAAGAGACCCGCGTCGCGACTCGAGAGGAGAGCGGAGTCCTTGGCTTCCCCTCGAGACGAGGCCTGACTCCCCGAGGGAGCCTGGAATGCAACCCCGAGATCCCTGCCTTCCCTGGAGAGGAAAATTAGGTCCCGGACACACGCTTAGGTGAGGTCTCTTAGGCCCTGCAGTGACTCGAGCGCCACCCCCAGCTTTCCCTCGCAACCCGAGGGGAAGATTGGGCTTCCCAGGGCCAACCCAAGGGGAAGGCTGAGATCCCCGTCGTAACTCGAGAATGCCGCCGCAACTCGAGAAAAACCACGTGGTTCCCACCGCTTGGCAAGATGAGGCCCTTGCCCGCGACGGCGTCTCAAGGGAAGTCCCCTGATCCGCCCTGAAGGGCGACACGGTCCCTGACAGCCTTCCTGCGACCCCCAAAAGTCCCCCGACACGCCGGGTTCCCCCGAGGGGAACACCGAGGGTCCCGGCACCGCTTCCTCTGAGCCCCCTCTCCCCTCCTGATCGCGACAGGAGAGGCGATTCCCCTGCGTGGTCTGGAAGGGGTTCCCGGCCTTCCTGGCGCACCTCAGGATGAGGCCGGTCTCACGAGGAAATTCGAGATGAGCCACGTGGGTGGGGCCACAGGCCGAACGCCCCCGATTCCCCGGTCCGCTCTTGAGAAGGACCCGAGGCCCGGACCCCTCTTCGAAGGCAACCCTGTGGGTGAAGGCACAACACGAAGGGGCACTGCCACCCCCGTGCATCGTCCGCAAAGACCCGCGGGTTCCACACACAGCTCGACGAGGGGCCTGAGACCCCCTGAGCAACTCGAGAGGCCAGCGGGGTTCCCTTCCTCAGACAAGACGAGGCCTGACTCTCCTGTTCCAACTCTGCAGGGACCCTGCGGTCGGAGTCCGAAACGGAGAGGAAGCCTGAGGTTCCTGCCTCCCCTCGAGGTGAGGCCCTCTTCCGTTGCGCCAGACCCAGCGGAGTCCCGAGGGGCCCCGCCACCTCCACAGGATCCCTCGCCTCTCAGAGGCACCCCGGGAAGTTCCCTAAGGTCCCCGGCAGAAGGCGAGGGAAACGAGGGTTTCCCGCCCCCCCCGACAAAGACCTCGAGAGTCCTTCTTCAACGCGTCTCGAGGCCCTAGTCCCCTCCCGTGACTCGAGAGCCAGGACGCGCTCCCCCTCGCCACGCGCATGGAGACCTGACTTCCCTGGCGCCGCACGAGAGGCTCCCTGAGATCCTCGTCGTGCCTCGGGAGAAAACCCCCACGGGCGCCGCAGCTCGAGGAAACCCCTGAGACGCCCCCGTCCTCGCGAGCTGAGGGCCTTCTTTTCCTGCATGGCCTGGAGAGCAATCCCGGGTCCTCTCTCCAAACGGAAGAGGAGGCTGGACTCCCTTGAGGCCGCTCAGGGGGCTCCAAGAGACCCGCGTCGCGACTCGAGAGGAGAGCGGAGGCCTTGGCTTCCCCTCGAGACGAGGCCTGACTCCCCGGGGGAGCCTGGAATGCAACCCCGAGATCCCTGCCTTCCCTGGAGAGGAAAATTAGGTCCCGGACACACGCTTAGGTGAGGTCTCTTCGGCCCTGCAGTGACTCGAGCGCCACCCCCAGCTTTCCCTCGCAACCCGAGGGGAAGATTGGGCTTCCCAGGGCCAACCCAAGGGGAAGGCTGAGATCCCCGTCGTAACTCGAGAATGCCGCCGCAACTCGAGAAAAACCACGTGGTTCCCACCGCTTGGCAAGATGAGGCCCTTGCCCGCGACGGCGTCTCAAGGGAAGTCCCCTGTTCCGCCCTGAAGGGCGAGACGGTCCCTGACAGCCTTCCTGCGACCCCCAAAAGTCCCCCGAGACGCCGGGGTCCCCCGAGGGGAACACCGAGGGTCCCGGCACCGCTTCCTCTGAGCCCCTTCTCCCCTCCTGATCGCGACAGGAGAGGCGATTCCCCTGCGTGGTCTGGAAGGGGTTCCCGGCCTTCCCGGCGCACCTCAGGATGAGGCCGGTCTCACGAGGAAATTCGAGACGAGCCACGTGGGTGGGGCCACATGCCGAACGCCCCCGATTCCCCGGTCCGCCCTTGAGAAGGACCCGAGGCCCGGACCCCTCTTCGAAGGCAACCCTGTGGGTGAAGGCACAACACGAAGGGGCGCTGCCACCCCCGTGCATCGTCCGCAAAGACCCGCGGGTTCCACACACAGCTCGACGAGGGGCCTGAGACCCCCTGAGCAACTCGAGACGCCAGCGGGGTTCCCTTCCTCAGACAAGACGAGGCCTGACTCTCCTGTCCCAACTCTGCAGGGACCCTGCGGTCGGAGTCCGAAACGGAGAGGAAGCCTGAGGTTCCTGCCTCCCCTCGAGGTGAGGCCCTCTTCCGTTGCGCCAGACCCAGCGGAGTCCCGAGGGGCCCCGCCACCTCCACAGGATCCCTCGCCTCTCAGAGGCACCCTGGGAAGTTCCCTAAGGTCCCCGGCAGAAGGCGAGGGACACGAGGGTTTCCCGCCGCCCCCAGAGAAAGACCTCGAGAGTCCTTCTTCGACGCGTCTCGAGGCCCTAGACCCCTCCCGTGACTCGAGAGCCAGGACGCGCTCCCCCTCGCCACGCGCATGGAGACCTGACTTCCCTGGCGCCGCACGTGGGGCTCCCTGAGATCCTCGTCGTGCCTCGGGAGAAAACCCCCACGGGCGCCGCAGCTCGAGGAAACCCCTGAGACGCCCCCGTCCTCGCGAGCTGAGGGCCTTCTTTTCCTGCATGGCCTGGAGAGCAATCCCGGGTCCTCTCTCCAAACGGAAGAGGAGGCTGGACTCCCTTGAGGCCGCTCAGGGGGCTCCAAGAGACCCGCGTCGCGACTCGAGAGGAGAGCGGAGTCCTTGGCTTCCCCTCGAGACGAGGCCTGACTCCCCGGGGGAGCCTGGAATGCAACCCCGAGATCCCTGCCTTCCCCGTAGAGGAATATTAGGTCCCGGACACCCGACTAGGTGAGGTCGCTTCGGCCCTGCAGTGACTCGAGCGCAACCCCCAGCTTTCCCTCGCAACCTGAGGGGAAGATTGGGCTTCCCAGGGCCAACCCAATGGGAAGGCTGAGATCCCCGTCGTAACTCGAGAATGCCGCCGCAACTCGAGAAAAACCACGTGGTTCCCACCTCTTGGCAAGATGAGGCCCTTGCCCGCCACGGCGTCTCAAGGGAAGTCCCCTGTTCCTCCCTGAAGGGCGAAACGGTCCCTGACAGCCTTCCTGAGACCCTCAGGAGTCCCCCGACACGCCAGGTTCCCCCGAGGGGAGCACCAAGGGTCCCGGCACCGCTTCCTCTGAGCCCCTTCTCCCCTCCTGATCGCGACAGGAGAGGCGATTCCCCTGCCTGGTCTGGAAGGGGTTCCCGGCCTTCCCGGCGCACCTCAGGATGAGGCCGGTCTCACGAGGAAATTCGAGACGAGCTACGTGGGTGAAGCCACATGCCGAACGCCCCCGATTCCCCGGTCCGCTATTGAGAAGGACCCGAGGCCCGGGCCCCTCTTCGAAGGCAACCCTGTGGGTGAAGGCACAACACGAAGGGGCACTGCCACCCCCGTGCATCGTCCGCAAAACCCGCGGGTTCCACACACAGCTCGACGAGGGGCCTGAGACCCCCTGAGCAACTCGAGAGGCCAGCGGGGTTCCCTTCCTCAGACAAGACGAGGCCTGACTCTCCTGTCCCAACTCTGCAGGGACCCTGCGGTCGGAGTCTGAAACGGAGAGGAAGCCTGAGGTTCCTGCCTCCCCTCGAGGTGAGGCCCTCTTCCTTTGCGCCAGACCCAGCGGAATCCCGAGGGGCCCCGCTACCTCCACAGGATCCCTCGCCTCTCAGAGGCACCCTGGAAAGTTCCCTAAGGTCCCCGGCAGAAGGCGAGGGAAACGAGGGTTTCCCGCCGCCCCCCGACAAAGACCTCGAGAGTCCTTCTTCAACGCGTCTCGAGGCCCTAGTCCCCTCCCGTGACTCGAGAGCCAGGACGCGCTCCCCCTCGCCACGCGCATGGAGACCTGACTTCCCTGGCGCCGCACGAGAGGCTCTCTGAGATCCTCGTCGTGCCTCGGGAGAAAACGCCCAAGGGCGCCGCAGCTCGAGGAAACCCCTGAGACGCCCCCGTCCTCGCGAGCTGAGGGCCTTCTTTTCCTGCCTGGCCTGGAGAGCAATCCCGGGTCCTCTCTCCAAACGGAAGAGGAGGCTGGACTCCCTTGAGGCTGCTCAGGGGGCTCCAAGAGACCCGTGTCGCGACTCGAGAGGAGAACGGAGTCCTTGGCTTCCCCTCGAGACGAGGCCTGACTCCCCGGGGGAGCCGGGAATGCAACCCCGAGATCCCTGCCTTCCCTGGAGAGGAATATTAGGTCCCAGACACACGCCTATGTGAGGTCTCTTCGGCCCTGCAGTGACCCGAGCGCAAACCCCTGCTTTCCCTCGCAACCTGAGGGGATGGTTGGGCTTCCCAGGGCCAACCCAAGAGGAAGCCTGAGATCCCCGTCGTAACTCGAGAATCCCGCCGCAACTCGAGAAAAACCACTTGGTTCCCACCTCTTGGCAAGATGAGGCCCTTGCCCGCGATGGCGTCTCAAGGGAAATCCCCTGTTCCGCCCTGAAGGGCGAAACGGTCCCTGACAGCCTTCCTGTGACCCCCAAAAGTTCCCCGACACCCCGGGTTCCCTCGAGGGCAACACCGAGGGTCCCGGAACAGCTTCCTCTGAGGCCCTTCTCCCCTCCTGATCGTGGCAGGAGAGTCGATTCCCCCGCGAGGTCTGGAAGGGGTTCCCGGCCTTCCCGGCGCACCTCAGGATGAGGCCGGTCTCACGAGGAAATTCGAGACGAGCCACGTGGGTGGGGCCACATGCCGAACGCCCCCGATTCCCCGGTCCGCTCTTGAGAAGGACCCGAGGCCCGGACCCCTCTTCGAAGTCAACCCTGTGGGTGAAGGCACAACACGAAGGGGCTCTGCCACAACCGTGCATCGTCCGCAACGACCCGCGGGTTCCACACACAGCTCGACGAGGGGCCTGAGACCCCCTGAGCAACTCGAGAGCCCAGCCGCCTTCCGTTCCTCAGACAAGACGAGGCCTGACTCTCCTGTCCCAACTCTGCAGGGACCCTGCGGTCGGAGTCCGAAACGGAGAGAAATCCTGAGGTTCCTGTCTCCCCTCGAGGTGAGGCCCTATTCCATTGCACCAAACCCAGATGAGTCGCGAGAGGCCCTTCCCAACTCCACAGTATCCCTGAATTCTCAGAGGCACCTTGAGAATCTACCTGAGGTCACCGGCTCAAGTCCAGGGAACCCAGGGTTTCCTGCTGCGACCCGAGAAAGACCTTGAGAGTCCTTCGGCGCGTCTTGAGACCCGATTCCCCTACCATGACTCGAGAGCAAAGATCCGCTCCCCATCGCCATGCGCATGGAGACCTGACTTCCCTGACTCCTGAAGAGAGTCTCCCTGAGCTCCCCGTCGTACCTCTTCGGAAACCCCATTCAGGCACCGCAGCTCGAGAAAACCCACGATACGCCCTCGTCATCACGAGATGAGGGACTTGTTTCCTGCCTGGCATGGAGAGCAAAACCGAGTCCTCTCTCCAGACTCCACAGGAGGCTTGACTCTCTTTAGGCCTCTCAGTTGGCTCCAAGAGATACCTGTCAGGACCTGAAGGGAGAGCAGAGTCCTTTGCTTCCCCTCGAGACGAGGCCTGACTCCCCGTGTGAGTCTGGAATGCAACCCCGAGTTCCTGTCACACCTGGAGAGGAAAACTCGGTCCTGGACACAAGCCTAGATGAGGTCTATTTTGCACTGCAGTTACTAGAGCGCAATCGCCAGCTCTCCCTCGCAAATCGAATTGAAGATTGGACTTCCCTGGGCCAATACAATTGGAAGCCTGAATTCGACATCGTAACTCGAGAATCCCGCCGAAACTCGAGAAAATCCACGTGGTTCCCCCATCAGCGCTAGATGAGGCCCTTGCCCGCTACAGCGACTCAAGAGAAGTCCCACTTTCTGTCTTGAAGTGCGAAACGGTATTTGGCACCCTTGATGCAATCTCAAAATTCCCCGACATACCGGTCTCACTCGAAAGGAACACCGAGGTTCCCGGAACCACTTCATTTGAGCTCCTTCTCCCCTCGTGATCGCGACAGGAGTGTCGATTCCCCTGCTATGTCTGGAAGGGGTTCCCGACCTTTCCAGCGCGCCTAAGGATGAGGCAGGTCTCACGAGGAAATTCGAGACATAGCCTCGTGGGTGGTGCCACAAGCCGAAAGACCCCGATTTCCCGGTCTGCTCTTGATAAGAACGTGATGCCGTGACACTTTACGAAGGAAAACCTGTGGATGAAAGCACAACACGAAGGGGCACTGACACCCCCGTGCATCGTCCAGAAAAACCCGCAGGTTACAAACACAGTTCAACAAGTGGTCTGTCACCCCGTGAACAACTCGACAGGCAAGTGGAGTTCCATTCCTCCACACAAGACGAGACCTGATTTTCTGTACCAACTCTGCAGGGAAACTGCGATCCGAGTCAGTACCAGCGACAGGAAACCCAGGAGAGGAAACATGAGGTTCCTGCCTCCACTCGAGATGAGGCTCTCATCCATTGCACCAAACCCAGTGGAGTCCAGAGAGGCCCCTCCCAACTCCACAGTACCCCTGACTTCTCAGAGGCACCCGGAGAAGCTCCATGAGGTCACCGGCACATGTTGAGGGAACCCAGGGTTTCCTGCCACAATGGGAAAAAGACCTCGAGAGTCCTACTTCAACGTGTCTTGAAGCCCGAATCTGCTTCCATGGCTCTATAGAAATGACACGCACCCCCTCGCCACGCACATGGAGACCTGACTTCCCTGGCGCCATAAGAGAGGCTCCCTGAGCTCCCTGTCGTACCTCGAGAGAAACCCCACACTGACGCCGCAGCTTGAGAAAACTCACCATACGCCCCTGTCATCGCGAGATGAGGGCCTTCTTTTCCTGCATGGTCTGGAGAGGAATCCCGAATCCTCTTTCCAAACTCCACAGGAGGCTTGACTCCCTTTAGGCCACTTAGTGGGCTCCAAGAGATACCCGTCGCGACTCGAGAGGAGAATTGAGTCCTTTGCTTCCCCTCGAGACAAGGCCTGACTCACCAGGTGGGTCTGGAATGCAACCCCGAGATCCCTGTCTCCCCTGGAGAGGAACATTCGGTCCTGGAAACAAGCCTAGATGAGGTCTCTTTTGCCCTTCTGTAACTCGAGAGCAATCCCCCGCTCTCCCTGACAACTCGAATGGAAGATTGGACTTCCCTGGGCCAACACAAGAGGAAGCCTGAATTCCCCTTCGTAACTCGAGAATCCCGCCGCAACTCGAGAAAAAGCACTTGGTTCCCTCGTCATCACAAGATGAGGCCCTTGCCCGCTACAGCTTCTCAAGAAAAGTCCCACGTTCCGTCTTGAAGTGCAAAACGATACTTGACACCCTTGATGTGACCCCAAAAGTTCCCCGAAATATCGGTCTCACTCGAGGTGAACACCGAGGTTCCCGGCACCAGTTTATCTGAGCCCCTTCTCCCCTCCTGTTCGTGATAGGAGGGTCACTTCCCCTGCTTTGTTTGTAAGGGGTTCCCGACCTTCACGGGGCACTTCAGGATGAGGCCAGTCTCACGAGGAAATTCGAGACGTAGCTCGCGGGTGGTACCACATGCCAAAAGACTATGATTTCCCGGTACGCTCGTGATAAGAACCCGATGCCTGGACACCTCTTCGAAGGCAACCCTGTGGATGAAGGCACAACACAAAGGGGCACTGACACCCTCGTGCATCGTCCGGAAAAACCCGCAGGTTCCACATACATCTCAACAAGTGGCTTGTCACCCCTGAAGAACTCGAGAGGCAAGTGGGGTTTCATTCCTCTACACAAGACGATGCCTGACTCTCCTGTCCCAACTCTGCAGGGACTTTGCGATCCGAATCAGACCAGCGCCAGTGAAGTCACGAGAGGAACGCTGAGGTTCCTGCCTCCACTCGAGATTAGGACCTCTTCCATTGCACGAAACCCAGTGGAGTCCCGAGAGATGCGTCCCAGCTCCACAGTATCCCTGACTTCTCAGAGGCACCCTGAGAAGCTCCCTGAGGTCACCAGCACAATTCGAGTGAACCCAGGGTTTACTGCCGCCACCATAGAAAGAACTCAAGAGTCCTTCTTCAACGCATTTTGAGGCCTGATTCCCCTACCATGACTCGAGGGCAATGACACGCTCCCTCTGCTACTCTCATGAAGCCCTGACTTCCCTGGCACCACACGAGAGGCTCCCTGAGCTCCCCGTCATACCTCGTGAGAAACCAAACACTGGCGCCACAGATAGAGAAAACCCACGAGACGCCCCCATTTTCGCGACATGACGGCCTTCTTTTCTAGCATGGCCTGGAGAGCAATCCCGAGTCCTCTCTCCAAACTCCACAGTAGGCTTGACTCCCTTTTGGTCACTCAGTGGACTCCAAGACATACCTGTCGCGACTCGAGAGGAGAGCAGAGTCTTTTCCTTCCCCTCGAGGCGAGGCCTGACTCCTCGGGTGTGTATGATATGTGAACCGGAGATCCCTGTCGCCCCTGGAGAGAAACATTAGGTCCTGGACACAAGCCTAGATGAGGTCTCTTTTTTCCTGCAGTGACTCGAGAGCAATCCCCAACTCTCCCTCGCAACTCGAATGGAAGACTGGACTTCCCTGGCCCAACAGAAGAGGAAGCCTGAATTTCCCGTTGTAACTCAAGAATCCCGCCACAACTCGAGAAAAACCACGTCGTTCCCTCTTCATCGCAAGATGCGGCCATTGCCGCTACAGCGTCTCAAAAGAAGTCTTACGTTCCATCTTGAAGTGCGATACGGTACTTGGCACCTTTGATGCGACCCCAAAAGTTCCCCAACACACTGGTCTCACTGGAGGGGAACACCGAGGTTCCCGGCATCACCTCATCTGTGCCCCTTCTCCCCTCCTGATCGAGACAGGAGGGTCGATTCCCCTGCTTTGTCTGCAAGGGGTTCCGACCTTCCCGGCGCACCTCAGGATGAGGCCGGTCTCACTAGGAAATTCGAGACGTAGCCTGGTGGGTGGTGCCACATGCGGAAAGGCCCCGATTTCCCGGTCCGCTCTTAATAAGAACCCGATGCCAGGACACCTCTTTGAAAGCAAACCTGTGGATGAATGCACAACACGAAGGGGTACTGACATCCCCATGCATAGTACAGAAAAACACGCAGATTCCAAACACAGATCGACAAGTGTCCTGTCATCCCTTGAAGAACTAGAGAGGCATGCGGAGTTCCGTTCCTCCACACAAGAGAAGGCCTGACTCTCCTTTCCCAACTCTGCAGGGACCGTGCGATCGGAGTCAGAAATGTAGATGAAACCTGACGTTCCTGCATCAACTCGAAATGAGGCCCTCTTCCATTGCGCCATACCCAGTGGAGTCCCGAGAGGCCCCTAAAACTCCACAGTATCCCTGATTCTCAGAGGCACCCTCAGAAGCTCTCTGCGGTCACTGGCACAAGTCGAGTGAACCCAGGGTTTCCTGCTGCATTCTGAGAAAGACCTTGAGAGTCCTTCTTTACCGCGTCTTGAGGCCCGATACCCTACCATGACTGGAGAGCAATGACGCATTCCCCTCGCCACGCCCATTGAAACCTAACTTCCCTGGCGCCACACGAGAGGCTCCCTGCGCTCCCCGTCCTACCTCATGAAAACCCCACACTGGCACCGCCGCTCGAGAAAACGCACGAGACGCCCCCATCATCGTAAGATGAGGGCCTTCTTTTCCTACATGACCTAGAGAGCAATCCCGAGTCCACTCTCCAAACTCCACTGGAGGCCTGACTCCCTTTAGGCCACTCAGTAGCCTCCAAGAGATACACGTCGCTACTCTAGAGGAGAGCAGAGTCCGTTGCTTCCCCTCGAGCCGAGGCCTGACTACTTGGGTGAGTCTGGAATGGGATCCCGAGATCCGTGTCGCCCCTGTAGAGGAAAACTCGGTCCTGGACACAAGCCTAAATGAGGTCTTTTTTGTCCTGCATTGACTCAAGT
Source organism: Bubalus kerabau (assembly GCF_029407905.1). Lineage (NCBI taxonomy): Eukaryota > Metazoa > Chordata > Mammalia > Artiodactyla > Bovidae > Bubalus > Bubalus kerabau. The sequence goes on along the minus strand of NW_026577881.1, from coordinate 5,600,232 downwards.
GCAATCCCCAGCTCTCCCTCGCAACTCGAATGGATGATTGGACTTCCCTGGGCCAACACAAGAGGAAGCCTGTATTCCCCATTGTAATTCGAGAATCCCGCGGCAACTGGAGAAAAACAACGTGGCTCCTCCGTCATCGAAATATGAGGCCCCTGTCAGCTATAGCGTCTCCAGGGAAGTCCCATGTTCCGTCTTGAAGTGTGAAACGGTACTTGGCACCCTTGATGCGACCCCCAAATTTCCCTGACACCCCGGTCTCACTCGAGGAGAACATGGAAGTTCCCAGCACCGCTTCAGCTGAGCCTCTTCTCCCCTCCTGATGGCGACAGGAGGGTTGATTCCCCTGCTTTGTCTGGAAGGGGTTCCCAGACTTCCCGGCGAACCTCAGGATGAGGCCAGTCTCACGAGGGAAGTCGAGACGTAGCCTCGTGGGTTGTGCCACATGCCGAAAGACCCCGATTTCCTGGTCCGCTATTGATAAGATCCCGATGCCGGGTCACCTCTTCGAAGGTAACCCTGTGGATGAAGGCACAACACGAAGGGGCACTGACACCCCTGTGCATCGTCCCCCAAAACCGCAGGTTCCACATACAACTCGACAGGTGGCCTGTCATCCCGTGAACAACTCGGAGGCAAGCGGAGTTCCATTACTCCACACAAGACGAGGTCTGACTCTCCTGTCCCAACTCTGCAGGGACCCTGCTATCCGAGTCAGAAATGGAGAGGAACCCTGACGTTACTGCCTCAATCCGAGATTAGGTCCTCTTCAATTGCACCAGTCCCTGTGATGTCCTGAGAAGCCCCTCTCAACTCCACAGTATCCCTGACTTCTCAGAGGAACCCCGCTAAGCTCCCTGAGGTCATGGGCACAAGTCGAGGGAACCCAGGGTTTCCTGCCACACCCCAAGAAAGACCTCGAGAGTTCTTCTTCGAAGCGTCTTGAGGCTTAATTCCCCTACCATGACTCGAGAGCAATGAGGCGCTCCCCCACGCCACGTCCATGGAGACCTGACTTCCGTGGCACCACAGGAGTCTCCCTGAGCTCCCCGTCCTATCTCGTGAGAAACCCCAACCAGGCACTGCACCTTGAGAAAACCCACGAGACGCCCCCGTCATCGCGAGATGAGGGCCTTCTTTTCCTGCATGGCCTAGAGAGCAATCCCGAGTCCTCTCTCCAAACTCCACAGGAGGCTTAACTCCATTTAGGCCACTCTTGGGCTCCAAGGGATACCCGTCGCGACTCGAGAGGAGAGCGGAGTCCATTCATTCCCTTCGAGACGAGGCCTGACTCCCCGGGTGAGTCTGGAATGCAACCCCGAGATCCCTGTCGCCCCTGGAGAGAAAAACTCGGTCCTGGACACAAACCTAGATGAGCTCTCTTTTGCCCTGCAGTGACTCGAGAGCAATCTCCAGCTCTCACTTGCAACTTGAATGGAAGATTGGACTTCTCTGGGCCAACACAAGAGGAAACCTGTATTCCCCATCGTAACTCAAGAATCCTGCCGCAACTCGAGAAAAAACACTTGGGTCCCCCGTCAGTGCTAGATGAGGCCCTTGCCCACTACAGCATCTCAAGAGAAGTCCCAGGTTCCGTCTTGAAGTGCGAAACGGTACTTGGCACCCTTGATGCAACCAGAAAAGTTACCCGACTTTCACTCAAGGAGAGCACCGAGGTTCCCGGCACTACTTCATCTGAGCCCTTTCTCTCCTCCTGATCCCGAAAGTAGGGTCGATTCCCCTGCTTTGTTTGGAAAGGGTTCCCGGACTTTCCTGCGCACCTCAGGATGAGGCCGGTCTCACGAGAAAATTCGAGACGTAGCCTAGTGGGTGGTGCAACATGCTGAAAGACCCCAATTTCCCGGTCCGCACTTGAGGAGAACACGATACCCGGACACCTCTTCGAAGGCAACCTTGTGGATGAAGGCACAACAGGAAGGAGCACTGACGCCCCCGTGCATCTCCGAAAAACCCTCAGGTTCCACACACATCACGAAAAGTGGTGTTATCCTTGAACAACTTGAGATGTAAGCGGAGTTCCATTCCTCCGCAGAACACGAGACCTGACACTCCTGAGCAAACTCAACAGGGACCCTGCGATCTGAGTCACATCCGGCATCCAGGAAGTCAGGAGCAGAACCCTGAGGTTCCTGCCTCAACTCGAGATGAGGCCCACTTCCATTGCACCAAACCCAAAGGAGTCCCGAGAGGCCTCTCCCAAATCCACAGTATCCCTGACTTCTCAGAGGCACCCTGAGACGCTCCCTGAGGTCACCGGCACAAGTCAAGGGAACCCAGGGTTTCCTGCCGCAACCCTAGAAAGACATCGAGAGTTCTTTTTCAACCCGTCATGAGGCCCGATTCCCCTACCCTGACTTGAGAGCAATGACGCGCTCCCCCTTGCCCCGCCCATGGAGACCTGACTTCCCTGTTGCCACACGAGAGGCTACCTGAACTCCCCGTCGTACCTCGTGAGAAACCCCACACTGGCGCCGCAGCTCGAGAAAACCCACGAGACGCCCCCGTCATCTCGAGATGTGGGCCTTCTTTTCCTGCATGGCCTGGAGAGCAATCCCGAGTCCTCTCTCCAAACTGAAGAGGAGGGTTGACTCCCTTTAGACCACTCAGTGGGCTCCAAGAGATACGCGTCGCAACTCGAGAGGATAGCCGAGTCCTTTGCTTCCCCTCGAGACGAGGCCTAACTCCCCGGGTGAGTCTGTAATGCAAACCCGAGATCCCTGTCGCCCTTGGAGAGGATCACTGGGTCCTGAACACAAGGCTAGATGAGGTCGCTTTTGCCCTGCAGTAACTCGAGAGCACTCCCCAGCTTTCCCTCGCAACCCGAATGGAAGATTGGACCTCCCTGGGCCAACACAAGAGGAAGCCTGAATTCCCAGTAGTAATTCGAGAATTCTGCCTCAACTTGAGAAAAACCACGTGGTTCCCCCGTCATTGCAAGATGAGGCCCTTGCCCGCTCCAGCGTCTCAAGAGTAGTCCCACGTTCTGTCTTCAAGTGCGAAATGATATTTGGCACCCTTAATGCTACCCCAAAAGTTCCCCGACATACGGGTCTCACTAGAGGGGAACACCGAGGTTCCTGGCACCACTTCATCTGAGCCCCTTCTCCCCTCCTGATCGCGAAAGGAGGGTCAATTCCCCTGCTTTGTCTGCAAGGGGTTCCCGACCTTCTCCACGCACCTCAGATGAGGCTGTCTCACGAGGAAATTCGAGATGTAGCCTCGATGGTGGTGCCACATGCCGAAAGACCGTGATTTCCCGATCTGCTCTTGATAAGAACGCGATGCCCAGACACCTATTCGAAGATAGTGTGGATGAAGGCACAACACGAAGGGGCACTGACACCCCCGTGCATCGTCCGGAAAAGACCGCAGGTTACTCATACAGCTCAACAAGTGCCTGTAACCCAGTGAACAACTCGAGAGGCAAGCGGAGGTCCATTCCTGCACACAAGACAAGGCCTGACTCACCTCTCCCAACTATGCAGGGGGCTGCGATCGGAATCAGAAATGGAGAGGAACCCTGAGGTTCCTGCCTCCCCTCGAGATGAGGCCCCCTTCCATTTCACCAAACCCAGTGGAGTCCCGAGAGGTCTTTCCCAACTCCACAGTATCCCTGACTTCTCAGAGGCACCCGGAGAATCTCCCTGAGGTCACCGGCACAAGTCGAGGGAACCCAGGTATTCTTGCCAAGACCCGAGAGAGATCTTGAGAGTCCTTCAACGCGTCTAGAGGCCTGATTCCCCTACCATGACTCGAGAGCAATGACGCGCTCCCCCTCGCCACACGCATCGAGACCTAACTTCCCTGGCGCCACACAAGAGGCTCCCTGAGCTCCCCGTCGTACCTCCTGAGAAACCAACACAGGCGCTGCAGCTCGGTAAAACCACCGAGACCCCCCCCCCCGTCATCGTGAGATGAGTGCCTTCTTTTCCTGCATGTCCTGGAGTGCAATCCCGAGTCCTCTCTCCAAACTCCAGAGGAGGCTTGACTCCCTTTAGTCCACTCAGTGGGCTCCAAGAAATACCCGTCGCGACTCGAGAAGAGAGAGAAGTCCTTTGTTTCCCCTCGAGAGGACGCCTGACTCCTGGGTGAGTCTAGAATGCAACCCCAAGATCCCAGTCATCCCTTGAGAGGAACATTAGGTCCTAGACACAAGCCTGGATGAGGTTTCTTTTGCCCTGCAGTGACTCGAGCGCAACCCCCAGCTCTCCCTCGCAACTCGAATGGAAGATTGGGCTTCCCTGGGCCAACACAAGAGGAAGCCAGAAATCCCCTTCGTAACTCGAGAATCCCGCCTCAACTCGAGAAAAACCACGTGTTTCCAACGTCATCCCAAGATGAGGCCCTTGCTGCTATGGCGTCTCAAGAAAAGAACCACGTTCCGTCTTGAAGTGCGAAACGGTACTTTGCACCCTTGATGCGACACCAAATGTTCCCGGACACGCCGGTCTCACTCAACAGGAACACCGAGGTTCCCGCACCACTTCATCTGAGCACCTTCTCCCCTCCTGTTCAAGACAGGAGGGTCTATTCCCCTGCTTTGTTTGGAAGGGGTTTCCCACATTCCCGGCGCACCTAAGGATGAGGCCGGTCTCACGAGTAAATTCGAGACATAGCGTCGTGGGTGGTGTCACATGCCGAAATACCCCGATTTCCCGGCCCACTCTTGAGAAGAACCCGATGCCCGGACACCTCTTCGAAGGCAACCCTGTGGATGAAGGCACAAAACGAAGGGTCACTGACACTCCCGTGCATCATTCGGTAAAAGCCGCAGGTTCCACACACAGCTCGACAAGAGGCCTGTCATCCCATGAACAACTCGAGAGGCAAGCAGAGTTCCATTCCTCCACTCAAGACGAGGCCTGACTCTCCGGTCCCAACTCTGAAGGGACCCTGCGATCGGAGTCCGAAATGGAGAGGAACCCTGAGGTTCCTGACTCCACTCGAGATGAGGCCCTCTTCCATTACACCAAAAACAGTGGAGGCCCGAGAGGCCCCTCCCAAATCCACAGTATCGCGACTTCTCAGAGGCACCCTTAGAAGCTCCCTGAGGTCACTGGCACAAGTCGAGGGAACACAGGGTTTCCTGACGCAACCCGAGAAAGACCTCGAAAATCCTCCTTCAACGCATCTTGAATCCCGATTCCCCTACCATGACTCGAGAGCAATGACGCGTTCCCCCTCGCCACTCGCATGGAGACTTGACTTCCCTGGCGCCACACGAGAGGCTCCCTGAGCTCCCCGTCATACCTCGTGAGAAATCCCACACTGGCTCCCCAGCTCCAGAAAACCCACGAGACGCCTCCGTCATCGCGAGATGAAGGCCTTCTTTTCCTGCATGGCCTGGAGAGCAATCTCGAGGCCTCTCTTCAAACTCCACAGGAGGCCTGACTCCCTTTAGGCCACTCTGTGGGCTCCAAGAGATACCCGTTGGGATTCGAGAGGAGAGAGAATTCTTTGCTTCCCCTATATACCAGGCCTGACTCCTCAGGTGAGTCTGGAATGCAACCCCGAGATCCCTGTCGCCCCTGGAGAGGAACATTAGGTCCTAGACACAAGCATAGATGAGGTCTCATTTGCCCTGAAGTGACTCGAGAGCAATCCCCTGCTCTCCCTCGCACCTCGAATGGAAGAATGGACTTCCCTGGGACAACACAAGAGGAAACCTGAATTCCCCGTCGTAATTCGAAAATCCCGCTGCAACTCGAGGAAAACCACGTGGTTCCCCCGTCATCGCAAGATGAGGCCCTTGCCAGCTACAGCGTCTCAGTAGAAGCCCTACGTTCCATCTTGAAGTTTAAAACGATAATTGGCAACCTTGATGTTAGCACAAAAGTTCCCCGACACCCTGGTCTCACTGGAGGGGAACACCAAGGTTCGGCGCACCGCTTGTTCTGAGCCCCTTATCCCCTCCTGATCGCGACGGGAGGGTCGATTACCCTGCTTTGTCTGGAAGGGGTTCCGGACCTTCCCGGCGCACCTCAGGATGAGGCCGGTCTCACGAGGAAATTCGAGACGTAGCCTTGTGGTTGGTGCCACACGCCGAAAGACCCCGATTTCCCTGTCTGCTCTTGATAAGAACCCAATGCTAGGACACCTCTTCGAAGGCAATCCTGTGGACAAAGGCACAAAACGAAGGGGTCTGACACCCTCCTGCATCGTTGGAAAAGCCCGCAAGTTCCACATACAGATCGACAAGTGGCCTGTCACCCCGTGAACAACTCGAGAGGCAAGAGGAGTTAAATTCCTCCACACAAGACGAGGCCTGACTCTCCTGTCCCAACTCTGCATGGACACTGAGATCCGATTCAGAAATGGAGAGGAACCATAAGGTTCCTGCCTCAACTCGAGATAAGGCCCTCTTCTACTGCACCAAACCCAGTGGAGTTCGGAGCGGCCCCTCCCAACTGCACAGTATCCCTGACTTCTCAGAGGTACCCTGAAAAGCTCCCTGAGGTCACGGGCATAAGTCGACGGAACCCAGGGTTTCCTGCCGTAACCTGAGAAAAACCTCGCGAGTCCTTCTTCACGCGTCTTGAGGCCCGATTCCCCTACCATGACTGGAGAAAAATGACGCGCTCCCCCTCGCCACGCGCATGAAGATCTGACTTCCCCGGCACCACATGAGAGGCTCCCTGAGCTCCCCATCGTACCTCGTGAGAAACCCCACACTGGCGCCGCAGCTCGAGAAAACCCACGAGACCCCCCTGTCATGGTGAAATGAGGGCCTTTCCTGCATGACCTGAAGAGCAATCCCGAATCCTCTCTCCAAACTCCAAAGGAGGCTTGACTCCCTTTAGGTCACTCAGTGGGCTCCAAGAGATACCCGTCGATACTCAGGAGGAGAGCGGTGTCCTTTGCTTCCCCTCGAGTTGAGGCCTGACTACGAGGGTGAGTCTGGAATGCAACCCTGGATCCCTGTCGCCCCTGGAGAGGAACCTTAGGTCCTGGACAAAAGCCTAGATGAGGTCTCTTTGGCCCTGCAGTGACTCAAGCGCAACCCCTAGCTTTCCCTTGCAACTCGAATGGAAGATTGGCCTTTCTGAGCCAACACAAGAGGAAGCCTGAATTTCCAGTTGTAATTTGAGAAACCCGCCGCAACTCGAGAAAAATCACGCGGTTCCCCGTATTGCAAGATGAGGCCCTTGCCCCCTACAGCGTCTCAAGAGAAGTCTCACATTCCGTCTTGAAGAGCAAAACAGTACTTGGCACCCTTGATGCGACCCCAAAAGTTCCCCTATATACCGATCTCACTAGAGGGGACACTGAAGTTTCCGGCACCACTTCATCTGAGGCCTTTCTCCTCTCCTGATCGCGATAGGAGGGTCGATTCCACTGCTTTGTCTCGAAGGGATTCCCGACCTTCCCGGCACACCTCAGGATGAGGCCGGTCTCACGAGGAAATTCGAGAGGTAGCCTCGAGGGCCATACTACATGCCGAAAGACCCCGATTCCATGGTCCACTTTTGATCAAAACCAGACTCCTGGACACCTCTTCGAAGGCAAGCCTGTGGATGAAGGCACAACACGTAGGGGCACTGACACCCCGTGCATCTTCCGGAAAAACCCGCAGGTTCCTCACACAGCTCCACAAGTGGTCTGTCACCTCGTGAACAACTCGAGAAGCAAGCGGAGTTCCATTCCTCCACACAAGACGATGCCTGACTCTCCTGTCACAACTCTAGGGACCTAGCGCACCGAGTCAGAAATGGAGAGGAAGCCTGAGGTTCCTGCCTCCACTCAAGATGAGGCCCTTTTCCATTGCCACAAAACCAGTGGAGTCCCGAGAGGCCCGTCCCAAATCCACAGTATGCCTGACTTCTCAGAGGCACCCTGAGAAGCTCCCTAAGGTCACCGGCAGAAGTCGACGGAACCCAGGGTTTCCTGCCGCAACCCGAGAAAGACCTTGAGAGTCCTGCTTTAACGTGTCTTGAGGCCCGATTCCCGTATCATATCTCGAGGGCAATGACGCGCTCCCCCTTGCCATGCACATGGAGACCTGAATTCCCTGGTGCCACACGAAAGGCTCCCTGAGCTTCCCGTCGCACCTCGTCAGAAACCGCACACTGGCACCGCAGCTCGAGAAAACCAACAAGACGCCCCTGTCATCGCGAGATGAGGGTCTTCTTTTCCTGCATGGCCTGGAGAGCAATCCTGAGTCCTCTCTCCAAACTCCACAGGGGGCTTGACTCCCTTTAGGCCACTCAGTGGGCTCCAAGAGACACCTGTGGTGACTCAAGAGGAGAGCGGGGTCCTTTGCTTCCCCTCGAGTCGAGCTCTGACTCCCAGGATGCGTCTGGAATGCAACCCCGAGATCGCTGTCGGCCCTGGAGAGGAATATTAGGTCCTGGACACAAGCCTAGATGAGGTCTCTTTTGCCCTGCAGTGACTCAAGAGCAAACCCCAGCTCTCCCTCGAAACTCGAATGGAAGATTGGACTTCCCTGGGCCAACACAAGAGGAAGCCTGAATTCCCCGTCGTAACTCGAGAATCCCGCTGCACCTTGAGAAAAACCACGTGATTCCCCCGTCATCCCAAGATGAGGCCCTTGCCCTCTACAGCGTGTCAAGAGAAGCCCCAAGTCCGTATTGAAGTGCAAAACGGTACTTGGCACCCTTGAAGTGACCCCAAAAGTTTCCCGACACACCGGTCCCACTCGAGGGGAACACCGAGGTTCCCGGCACGACTTCAACTGAGCCCTTTCACTCCTCCTGATCGTGACAAGATGGTCGATTCCCCTGCTTTGTCTGGAAGGGGTTCCCGATCTTCGTGGCGCACCTCAGGATGACACCAGTCTAATGAAGAAATTTGAGACGTAGCCTCATGGATGGTGCCACGTTCTGAAAGACCCCGATTTCCTGCTCTGCTATTGATAAGAACCCGATGTCCGGACACCTCTTTGAAGGCAACCCTGTGGATGAAGGCACAACACGAAGGGGCACTGACCCCCTCATGCATCTTATGGAAAAAACCGAAGGTTCCACTCACAGCTCGACAAATGGTCTGTTATCCTGTGAACAACTCGAGAGGCAAGTGGAGTTCCATTCCTCCACACAAGACGAGGCCTGACTCTCCTGTCCCAACTCTTCAGGGACCCTGTGGTCGGAGTTTTAAATGGAGAGGAACCCTTAGGTTCCTGCCTCAACTCGAGATGAGAACCTTTGCCATTGCACCAAACCCAGTGGAGTTCCGAGAGCGCCTCCCAAGTCCACAGTATGCCTGACTTCTCAGAGGCACCCTGAGAAGCTCCCTGAGGTCACCGGTACAAGTTGAGGGAACCCAGGGTTTCCTGCCGCAACCTGAGAAAGACCTCGAGACTCCTTCTTCAACGCGTCTTGAGTCCCGATTTCCCTACCATGACTCGAGAGCATTTATGGGCTCCTCCTCATCACACGCATAGACACCTGACTTTCCTGGCGCCACACGAGAGGCTCCCTGAGCTCCCCGTCGTACCTCGTGAGAAAACTCATACTTGCGCTCCAACTCGAGAAAACCCACAAGACGCCCCCATCATTGCGAGCTGAGGGCCTTCTTTCCTGTATGGCCTGGAGAGCAATCCCGAGTCCTCTCTCCAACTCCACAGGAGGCTTGACTCCCTGGAGGCCACTCAGTGGGCTCCAAGAGATACCTATCGCGACCCAGGAGGATATCAGAATCCTTTGCTTCCCCTCGAGCCGAGGCCTGACTCACTGGGTGAGTCTGGAATGCGTCCCCGTGATCCCTATCGCCCCTGGAGAGGAACATTAGGTCCTGGACACAAGCCTAGATGAGGTCTATTTTGACCTGCCGTGACTCGAGAGCAATTCCCACCCAGCTCTCCCTGGCAACTCGAATGGAAGAATGGACTTCCCTGGGCCAACAGAAGAGGAAACCTGAATTCCCCGTCGTAAGTCAACAATCCCATCGCAACTCGAAAAAAAACCACGTGGTTTCCCCTTCATCACAAGATGAGGCCCTTGCCCGCCACAGCGTCTCAAGAGAAGTCCCACGTTTCATCTTGAAGTTTGAAACAGTATTTGGCAAGCTTCGTGAGACCCCAAAAGTTCCCTGACATACCGGTCTCACTCAAGGGGAACACCGAGGTTCCCGGCACCACTTCATCTGAGCCCCTTCTCCCCTCCTGATCGCGACAGTAGGGTCAATTAACCTGCTTTGTCTGGAAGGCTTTCCCGACCTTCCAGGGGCACCTCAGCATGAGGCCCGTCTCACGAGGAAATTCGAGACGTAGCCTCGTGTGTGGTGCCGCATTCCAAAAGACCCCGATTTCCTGGTCCGCTCTTAATAAGAACCCGATGCCCGCACACCACTTCGAAGGCAACCCTGTGGATGAAAGCACATCACGAAGGGGCACTGACACCCCCGTGCATTGTCTGGAAAAAACCGCAGGTTCCACACACAGCTCGACAAGTGGCCTGTCACTCCTTGAACAACTCGAGAGGCAAGCGGAGTTCCATTCCTCCACACAAGACGAGGCCTGACTCTCCTGTCCCAACTCTGCAGGGACCCTGCAATCTGAGTCAGAAATGGAGAGGAACCCTGAGGTTCCTTCCTGATCTCGAGATTAGGCCCTCTTCCATTGCAGCAAACCCAGTGGAGTCCCGAGAGGCCTCTCCCAGCTCCATAGTATCCCTGACTTCTCAGAGGCACCCTGAGAAGCTACCTGAGGTCACAGGCACAAGTCGAGGGAACCCAGGGTTTCCTGCCGCAACCCGAGAAAGACCTCGAGCGTCCTTTTTCATTGCGTTGAGCCCTGATTCCACTACCATGACTCGAGAGCAATGACGTGCGCCCCCTCGCCACTCGTATGGAGACTTGACTTCCCTGACACCACACGAGAGGCTCCCTGAGCTCCCGGTCGTACCTTGTGAGAAACCCCACACTGGCACCGCAGCTCCAGAAAAACCACGAGACTCCCCCGACATCGCGAGATGAGGGCCTTCTTTTCCTGCATGGCCTGGAGAGCAATCCCGCATGCTCTCTCCAAACTCCACAAGAGAGGAGCCAAGATTGCTGAGGAGTAGGACGGGGAGAACTCTTTCCCCCCCAAACAATTTCATCAAAAGAGCATTTAAACGTCGAGTAAATTCCACAATACAACTTATGAATGCTGCCAGAGGACATCAGGCACCCAGAAAAGAACCCAACTCTTGGAAAGTAGGTAGGAAAAAGTATAAAAGACAAAAAAAGAGACAAAAGAGGGAGGGAGGGATTTCCGTCCCGGGAAGATAGTCTTAAAAAGAGAAAAGTTTCCAAACACCAGGAAAGCTTTTCACTGCCAAATCTTTGCCAAGCTTTGGAAGCACAAAGGGCAACATAAGGGGGATAAAAATAAATAAACAATTAAAACTCGCAGATTGCAAGCCCTACGGTAACTCCCCCAGCCGCAAAGCAGTGCAGACGCCTGCTCACACCATTAGCAAGCAGGGGCTGGGCAGGGAGGCGCGGCGCGGGCTGCATCGCTTAGAGTAAGAATCTGGCCTGAATACCCTGAGCACTATCTGAACGAAATAACTTGGGCTAGCGAACCAGACTCTGGGATATCTACCACGCAAAAAGCCAGCCCTAACCTAAGACACCGCCAGGCCTGCGCACGGAACAAAGGACTGAACAGAGATAGCCGGCTGCAGACCCTCCCCCTCCGGTGACAGGCAGCCAGAGCCAGAAGGGGGCAATCGCAGCCCCAGAGAGACATTATCTATAAAACTGTAAGCAGCCTTCTTTGCTAACTAAAACTTCTTGGGGATCTGGACGGTCAACATCTGCCTGAGAAGGTGCGCCTGTTTTACACCCAGATAACCGAGTGGCGGGGAGGCGATAAGTCACAACATTGGCGCTCGCCAAACACCTCATCACCTGAGCTGCTCGGACCTGGGAAGAGCACAAAACGCAAGCCCAACCGAGTCTGTGCCTCTGAGGACTACCCGAGTGCCTGAACCTGAGCGGCTTGGACCTGGGAGGTGCATGCAGCCCAGGGCCAGCTTCGGATTGTTCCCGGTGGAACAACCTAGAGCCCGAGCAGTGTGGGCAGGGAGGCTACACGTGCCGTGAGCAGGGGCAGACCCAGTGTGGCTGAGGCACTGCGAGCGCACGCCAGTGTTATTTGTTTGCAGCATCACTCCCTCCCTCCCTCCCCACAGCGCAACTGAACAAGTGAGCCTAAAAAAAAAAAAGTGTCCTCCACCGTCCCCTTTGTGTCAGGGCGTAAACCAGACACTGAAGAGACCAGCAAACAAAAGAAGCTATAACAGAGGGAAACGCCTTGGAAGCTACAGGCAATAGATTAAAACCCTGTGGTTACTAGGACTACATAGGAAGGCGCCTATAGATCTTGAGAAATATAAGTCGGACCAAGAAACTAGCCAAAAATGAACCGAACCCACGATACTCACAACAAAACCAGAGAAAGTCCTAGATATATTTTTATGATCATTCTTACTTTTTTAATTTTTTTAATTTTAAGTTCTCTATTGTTCATTTAATTTTCACTTTTATAACCTATTACTTTGCAAAAAAAAAGACCCTATTTTTTTCTTCTTCAGCAAACTTCATATATATATATATATATATATATATATATATCATAATTTTTTGACCTTGTTTTTTTGTTTTGTTTTTTTTTCTTCTTTTCTTTAACATTGTATTTTTGAAATTCCAAACTGTACTCTAGATTTTTAATTTATGCTTTTTGATATTTGATATCAATTTTGTACCTGTAGTTTCTTTATAATTTTTGCGACATTGCTTGTTGTTGTTTGTTCGTTTTCTCTTTAGTTTTCTTCTTCCTTTTTTTAAACATTGTATTTTTGAAATTCCAAACTCTACTCTAGATTTTTAATTTTTGCTTTTTGGTATTAGTTATCAATTTTGTACCTGTATTTTCTTGATAATTTTTGCGACCTTGTTTGTTTTTCTTTGTTCGTTTTTTCTCTCTTTCTTTTCCTTCTTCTTTTCTTTAACATCGTATTTTTGAAATTCCAAACTCTACTCTAGATTTTTAATTTTTGCTTTTATGTATTTGTTACCAATTTTGTACCTTTAAGAACCCAATCTTCAGTACCCATTTTTCACTAGGGAGCGAGATTACTGGCTTGACTGCTCTCTCTCCCTTTGGACTCTCCTTTTTCTCCACCAGGTCGCCTGTGTCTCCTCCCTAACCCCTCTCTAGTCTACCCAACTCTGTGAATTTCTGTGTATTCCAGACGGTGGAGAACACTTAGGGAACTGATTACTGGCTGGATCTGTCTCCCTTCTTTTCATTCCCCCCTTTTATCCTTCTGGCCACCTCTGTCTCCTTCCTCCTTCTTCTCATCTCTGTATAACTCTGTGAACATCTCTGAGCGGTCCGGTTGTGGAGTGCACATAAGGAAGTGACTACTGGCCAGCCCACTCTCTCCACTATTGATTCCACCTGATCTCATTTGGGTCACCTCTAACTCCCTCCTCCCTCTTCTCTTCTCCATGTAATGCTGTGAACCTTTCTGAGTGGCCCTCACAGTAGAGAAACTTTTCTTCTTTAACGTAGATGTTTTATCAATGGTGCTGTATAGAAGGAGAAGTTTTGAAACTACTGTAAAAGTAAGACAGATAACTGGAAGCAGGAGGCTTAAGTCCAAACCCTGACTCCAGGGAACTCCTGACTCCAAGGAACATTAATTGACAGGAGCTCATCAAATGCCTCCATACCGACACTGAAATCAAGCACCACACAAGGGCCAACAAGTTCCAGGGCAAGACATACCAAGCCAATTCTCCAGCAACAAAGGAACGCAGCCCTGAGCTTCAAGATACAGGCTGCCCAAAGTCACCCCAAAACCACAGACATCTCATAACTCATTACTGGACACTTCATTGCACTCCAGAGAGAAGAAATACAGCTCCACCCACCAGAACACGGACACAAGCTTCCCTAACCAGGAAACCTTGACAAGACACCTGTACAAACCCACACACAGCGAGGAAATGCCACAGTAAAGAACTCCACAAACTGCCAGAATACAGAAAGGACACCCCAAACTCAGCAATTTAAACAAGATGAGACAGAGGAATACCCAGCACATAAACGAACAGGATAAATGCCCACCAAACCAAACAAAAGAGGAAGAGATAGGGAATCTACCTGATAAAGAATTCCGAGTAAGGATAGTGAAATGGATCTAAAATCTTGAAATTAAAATGGAATCACAGATAAATAGCCTGGAGACAAGGATTGAGAAGATGCAAGAAAGGTTTAACAAGGACCTAGAAGAAATAAAAAAAGAGTCAATATATAATGAATAATGCAATAAATGAAATTAAAAACACTCTGGAGGCAACAAATAGTAGAATAACAGAGGCAGAAGATAGGATTAGTGAATTCGAAGATAGAATGGTAGAAATAAATGAATCAGAGAGGATAGATGAAAAACGAATTAAAAGAAATGAGCACAATCTCAGAGACCTCCAGGACAATATTAAACGCTACAACATTCGAATCATAGGGGTCCCAGAAGAAGAAGACAAAAAGAAAGACCGTGAGAAAATACTTGAGGAGATAATAGTTGAAAACTTCCCTAAAATGGGGAAGGAAATACTCACTCAAGTCCAAGAAACCCAGAGAGTCCCAAACAGGATAAAGCCAAGGCGAAACCCCCCAAGACACATATTAATCACATTAACAAAAATCAAACACAAAGAACAAATATGAAAAGCAGCAAGGGAAAAACAACAAATAACACACAAGGGAATTGCCATAAGGATAACAGCTGATCTTTCAATAGAAACTCTTCAAGCAAGGAGGGAATGGCAAGACATACTTAAAATGATGAAAGAAAATAACCTACAGCCCAGATTATTGTACCCAGCAAGGATCTCATTCAAGTATGAATGAGAAATCAAAAGCTTTTCAGACAAGCAAAAGCTGAGAGAATTCTGCACCACCAAACCAGCTCTCCAACAAATACTAAACAGGAAACACAAAAACGGTGTATAAATTCAAACCCCAAACAATAAAGTAAATGGCAATGGGATCATACTTATCAGTAATTACCTTAAATGTAAATGGGTTGAATGCTCCAACCAAAAGACAAAGACTGGCTGAATGGATACAAAAACAAGACCCCTACATATGTTGTCTACAAGAGACCCACCTCAAAACAGGGGATACATACAGACTGAAAGTGAAGGGCTGGAAAAAGATTTTCCATGCAAATAGGGACCAAAAGAAAGCAGGAGTAGTGATACTCATATCAGATAAAATAGACTTTAAAACAAAGGCTGTGAAAAGAGACAAAGAAGGTCACTACATAATGATCAAAGGATCAATCCAAGAAGAAGATATAACAATTATAAATATATATGCACCCAACGTGGGAGCACCACAGTATGTAAGACAAATGCTAACAAGTATGAAAGGAGAAATTAACACTAACACAATAATAGTTGGAGATTTTAATACCCCACTCACACCTATGGATAGATCAACTAAACAGAAATTTAACAAGGAAACACAAACTTTAAATGATACAATAGACCAGTTAGACCTAATTGATATCTATAGGACAATTCATCCCAAAACAATGAATTTCAACTTTTTCTAAAGTGCACATGGAACCTTCTCCAGGATAGATCACATCCTGGGCCATAAAGCTAGCATTGGTAAATTCAAAAAAATAGAAATCATTCCAAGCATCTTTTCTGACCACAATGCAGTAAGATTAGATCTCAATTACAGGAGAAAAACTATTAAAAATTCCAACATATGGAGGCTGAACAACAAGCTGCTGAATAACCAACAAATCACAGAAGAAATCAAAAAAGAAATCAAAATTTGCATAGAAACGGATGAAAATGAAAACACAACAACCCAAAACTTGTGGGACACGGTAAAAGCAGTCCTAAGGGGAAAGTTCATAGCAATACAGGCACACCTCAAGAAACAAGAAAAAAGTCAAATAAATAAACTAATCCTACACCTAAAGCAACTAGAAAAGTAAGAAATGAAGAACCCCAGGGTTAGTAGAAGGAAAGAAATCTTAAAAATTAGAGCAGAAATAAATGCAAAAGAAACAAAAGAGACCATAGCAAAAATCAACAAAACCAAAAGCTGGTTCTTTGAAACAATAAATAAAATTGCAAACCATTAGCCAGACTCATCAAGAAACAAAGGGAGAAAAATCAAATCAATAAAATTAGAAATGAAAATGGAGAGATCACAACAGAAAACACAGAAATACAAAGGATCATAAGAGACTACTATCAACAATTATATGCCAATAAAATGGACAACGTGGAAGAAATGGACAAATTCTTAGAAAAGTACAACTTTCCAAAACTGGACCAGGGAAGAAATAGAAAATCTTAACAGACCCATCACAAGCACGGAAATGGAAACTGTAACCAAAAATCTTCCAGCCAACAAAAGCCCAGGTCCAGACGGCTTCACAGCTGAATTCTACGAAAAATTTAGAGAAGAGCTAACACCTATCCTGCTCAAACTCTTCCAGAAAATTGCAGAGGAAGGTAAACTTCCAAACTCATTCTATGAGGCCACCATCAGCCTAATACCAAAACCTGACAAAGATCCCACAAAAAAAGAAAACTACAGGCCAATATCACTGATGACATAGATGCAAAAATCCTTAACAAAATTCTAGCAATCAGAATCCAACAACACATTAAAAAGATCATACACCATGACCAAGTGGGCTTTATCCCAGGGATGCAAGGATTCTTCAATATCCGCAAATCAATCAATGTAATACACCACCTTAACAAATTGAAAAATAAAAACCATATGATTTTCTCAATAGATGCAGAGAAAGCCTTTGACAAAATTCAACATCCATTTATGATAAAAACTCTCCAGAAAGCAGGAATAGAAGGAACATACCTCAACATAATAAAAGCTATATATGACAAACCCACAGCAAACATTATCCTCAATGGTGAAAAATTGAAAGCATTTCCTCTAAAGTCAGGAACTAGACAAGGGTGCCCACTTTCACCATTACTATTCAACATAGCTTTGGAAGTTTTGGCCACAGCAATCAGAGCAGAAAAAGAAACAAAAGGAATCCAAATTGGAAAAGAAGAAGTAAAACTCTCACTGTTTGCAGATGACATGATCCTCTACATAGAAAACCCTAAAGACTCCACCAGAAAATCACTAGAACTAGTCAATGACTATAGTAAAGTTGCAGGATATAAAATCAACACACAGAAATCCCTTGAATTCCTATACACTAATAATGAGAAAACAGAAAGAGAAATTAAGGAAACAATTTCATTCACCATTGCAACGGAAAGAATAAAATACTTAGGAATATACCTACCTAAAGAAACTAAAGACCTATATATAGAAAACTATAAAACACTGGTGAAAGAAATCAAAGAGGACACTAATAGGTGGAGAAATATACCATGTTCATGGATTGGAAGAATCAATATAGTGAAAATGAGTATACTACCCAAGGCAATTTATAGATTCAATGCAATCCCTATCAAGCTACCAACAGTATTCTTCACAGAGCTAGAACAAATAATTTCACAATTTGTATGGAAATACAAAAAACCTCGAATAGCCAAAGCGATCTTGAGAAAGAAGAATGGAACTGGAGGAATCAACCTACCTGATTTCAGGCTCCGCTACAAAGCCACAGTTATCAAGAGAGTATGGTACTGGCACAAAGACAGAAATATAGATTAGTGGAACGAAATAGAAAGCCCAGAGATAAATCCACACACATATGGACACCTTATCTTTGACAAAGGAGGCAAAAATATACAATGGATTAAAGACAATCTCTTTAACAAGTGGTGCTGGGAAATCTGGTCAACCACTTGTAAAAGAATGAAACTAGAACACTTTCTAACACAATACACAAAAATAAACTCAAAATGGATTAAAGATCTAAACGTAAGACCAGAAACTATAAAACTCCTAGAGGAGAACATAGGCAAAACACTCTCTGAAATACATCACAGCAGGATCCTCTATGACCCACCTCCCAGAATATTGGAAATAAAAACAAAAATAAACAAATGGGACCTAATTAACCTTAAAAGCTTCTGCACATCAAAGCAAACTATTAGCAAGGTGAAAAGACAGCCTTCGGAATGGGAGAAAATAATAGGAAATGAAGCAACTGACAAACAACTAATCTCAAAAATATACAAGCAACACCTACAGCTCAACTCCAGAAAAATAGATGACCCAATCAAAAAATGGGCCAAAGAACTAAATAGACATTTCTCCAAAGAAGACATACAGATGGCTAACAAACACATGAAAAGATGCTCAAAATCACTCATTATCATAGAAATGCAAATCAAAACCACTATGAGGTACCATTTCACGCCAGTCAGAATGGCTGCAATCCAAAAGTCTACAAATAATAAATGCTGGAGAGGGTGTGGAGAAAAGGGAACCCTCTTACACTGTTGGTGGGAATGCAAACTAGTACAGCCACTATGGAGAACAGTGTGGAGATTCCTTAAAAAACTGGAAATAGAACTGCCTTATGATCCAGCAATCCCACTGCTGGGCATACACACTGAGGAAACCAGAAGGGAAAGAGACACGTGTACCCCAATGTTCATCGCAGCACTGTTTCTAATAGCCAGGACATGGAAGCAACCTAGATGTCCATCAGCAGATGAATGGATAAGAAAGCTGTGGTACATATACACAATGGAGTATTACTCCGCCATTAAAAAGAATAGAATGAATCAGTTCTAATGAGGTGGATGAAACTGGAGCCTATTATACAGAGTGAAGTAAGCCAGAAAGAAAAACACCAATACAGTATACTAACGCATATATATGGAACTTTGAAAGACGGTAACAATAACCCTGAGTACGAGACAGCAAAAGAGACACTGATGTATAGAAGAGTCTTATGGACTCTGTGGGAGAGGGAGAAGGTGGGAAGATTTGGGAGAATGGCATTGAAACATGTAAAATATCATGTATGAAAAGAGTTGCCAGTCCAGGTTTGATGCATGACACTGGATGCTTGGGGCTAGTGCACTGGGACGACCCAGAGGGATGCTATGGGGGGGAGGAGGGAGGAGGGTTCAGGATGGGGAGCACATGTATACCTGAGGCGGATTCATTTTGATATTTGGAAAAACTAATACAATTATGTAAAGTTTAAAAATAAAATAAAATTAAAAAAAAAAATCCACAGGAGGCTTGACTCCCTTTAGGCCACTCAGTGGTCTCCAAGAAATACCCGTCGGGACTCGAGAGCAGAGCAGAGTCCTTTCCTTCCTCTCGAGATGAGGTCTGACTCCTCGGGTGCGTCTAAAATGCAACCCCGAGATCTCTGTCGCCCCTGGAGAGGAACATTAGGTCCTGGACACAAGCTTAGATGAGGTCTCTTTTGCCCTGAAGTGACTCGAGAGCAATCCCTAGCTCTCTCTCGCAACTCCAATGGAAGATTGGACTTCCCTGGGCCAACACAAGAGGAAGCCTGAATTCCCCATCGTAACTCGAGAATCCCGCCGAAACTCGAGAAAAACCACATGGTTACCCTGTCATCGCAAGATGAGGCCCTTGCCCGCTACAGCGTCTAAAGAGAAGTCCCAGGTTTCTTCTTGAAGTGTTTTCACACTTCAAGTGTGAAAACTTGGCACCCTTGATGCGATTCCAAAAGTTCCCCGACACCCTGGTCTCTCTCGAGGGGAACACCGAGGTTCCCGGTACGACTTCATCTGAGCCACTTCTCCCCTCCTGATTGCGACTGGAGGGTCGACTCCCGTGCTTTGTCTGGAAGGGGTTCCCAACCTTCCCAGCGCACCTCAGGATGAGGCCGGTCTAACGAGAATATTTGAGACGTAGCTTCATGGGTGGTAACACATGCTGAAAGACCCCGATTCCCTGGTCCACTCTTGATAAGAACCCGATGCCCGGACACCTCTTGAAAGGCAACCCTGTGGAAGAAGGCACAACACGAAGGGGCACTGACACCCTCGTGCATCGTCCGGAAAAACCCGCAGATTCCAAACACAGTTCGACAAGTTGCCTGTCACCCCGTGAATAACTCGAGAGGCAAGCGGAGTTCCATTCCTCCTTACAAGACGAGGCCTGACTCTCCTGTCCCAACTCTGCAGGGACCCTGCGATCAGAGTCAGAAATGGAGATGAACCCTGAGGTTCCTGCCTCCACTCGAGATGAGGCCCTCTTCTATTGCACCAAACCCAGTGGAGTCCCGAGAGGGCCCTCCCAACTCCAGGGTATCCTTGACTTCTCAGAGGCACACTGAGAAGCTCCCTGAGGCCACCGGCACTAGTCGAGGGAACCCAGGGTTTACTGCCGTGACCCAAGAAACACCTTGAAAGTCCTTCTTTAAAGGTTCTTGAGGCCCGATACACCTTCCATGACTCTAGAGCAATGACGCGCTCCCCCTCGCAATGCGCATGGAGACCTGACTTCCCAAGCGCCACATGAGAGGCTCCCTGAGCTCCCCGTAGTACCTCATGAGAAACCCCACACTGGCGCTGCAGCTCGAGAAAACCCACGAGACGCCCCCTTCATCGCGAGATGATGGCCTTCTTTTCCTGCATGGCCTGGAGAGCAATCACGAGTCCTCTCTCCAAACTCCACAGGAGGCTTGACTCCCTTTAGGCCACTCAGTGGGCTCCAAGAGATACCCGTCGCAACTCGAGAGGAGAGCGGAGTCCTTCGCTTCCCCTCGAGACAAGGACTGACTCCCCGGGTGCATCAGGAAAGCAACCCCGAGATCCCTGTCCCCCCTGGAGACGAACATTATGTCCTGGACACAAGCCTAGATAAGGTCTCTTTTGCCCTGCAGTAACTCAAGCGCAATCCCTAGCTCTCCCTCGCAACTCGAATGGAAGACTGGACTTCCCTGGGCCAACACAAGAGGAAGCCTGAATTTCCTGACCTAACTCGAGAATCCCGCCACAACTCGAGAAAAACGACGTGGTTAACCTGTCACCACAAGATGAGGCCCTTGCCAGCTACAGCGTCTCAAGAGAAGTCTCACGTTCCGTCTTGAAGTTTGAAACGGTACTTAGCACCTTTGATGTGACTCCAAAAGTTCCCCGACATCCCAGTTTTACTCGAGGGGAACATCGAGGTTCCCGGCACCACTTCATCTGAGCCCCTTCTCCTCTCCTGATCGGGACAAGAGGGTCGATTCACTTGCTTTGTCTGAAAGGGTTACCAACCTTCCTGGTGCACCTCAGGTTGAGGTCCGTCTCAAGAAGAAATTCGAGACGTAGGCTTGTGGGTGGTGCCACATGCCGAAAGACACTGATTTCCTGGTCTGCTCTTGATAAGAATCTGAAGGCTGGATACCTCTTCGAAGGCAACCCTGTGTATGAAGGCAAAAAACAAAGGCGAACTGACACCCCCATGCATCGTCCGGATAAAACCGCAGGTTCCACACACAGCTCGACAAGTGGCCTGTTATCCGGTGAACAACTCGAGAGTCCAGTGTAGTTCCATTCCTCCACACAAGACGAGGCCTGACTCTCCTGTCCTAACTCTGTAGGGACTCTGTGTTCAGAGTCAGAAATGGAGAGCAACCCTGAGGTTCCTGCTTCAAATCGAGATGAGGCCCTCTTCTGACAAGGTCCAGCCTCGGCTGGTCCAGGGTTTTCGAAGGGGAGACAGAGTAGGCGACCTATTGATTTATTTATCGAAGATATAAAGAGTAATAGAATGAGGATAGCTCAGTAGGAAAATTTAGTGGAGAAAAGAAGCTGAGTAGCTTGGTTTATGCGGAAAATCAGTATAACCCGTGACACCAGGTTAGCTCTGACCACGGAGGCCGCAGGCTCCCTCTCGAATAGCGAAAAGTGCCCCACCTTAGACACCTTCTCAAGTGGTCTTCGAAGCCCAGGCAAATAAATGGTCGCAGAGGATATCCGCGCTCCAGATGGACACTCATCTGAAAATTGAGGGGAAGAATGACATTAGGAGACTAAGAGTTGGCAATCAAGGCCCGTAGCTTTATTTTCAACAGGGGTTTTTATACCCTAAGTTACACATAGAGGATAATGGGGATGCAAAGACAGCAGCCTTTGATCCTTATCAAAAACCAGAGTTTCTGTCCTGCAAATGTATCGTATACAAATGGTTTAGGTGATTTACATCATCTTCTAGCCAGAAGACCTATTAACATTTTATGACTCTTGACAAAGACTTATCAACCGTAAGACTTATTTTCTCTAAGAGTAATTATTTTAAGGTTTGGCCCCATCTTTCGAAGATAAAATGGCATTCCTATAGGGCAGATGTGTAATGGGCTTACAACAAAGGAAAGAATTTATTACCTTAAGGGTCTAAAGTTAGTAACACCAAGGCCACTACTTATTTCTTCTACATACCAACTATATTAATTAATACACATTCAAGGATACAATTCAGGGGATGTGGAAACTTGGCAACAAGCATTGGTTCATCAATGAAATCTTTTACTAGTTTTATTCTGACAGTTTCTAACTCTCTGAGAGGCTCTAAGCTATTTGAATATCTTAAGCTTCCCGTGCCTCTCGAGGCTCGGAGACTGTAAACAATTGTATGCATTGCGGTAGGAGACCGGGTAAACTTGTCAGGCGAGTTAGAGAGCCATCTGACGTGTTTGGATTTAAACACTCCTAATTGCCCAGGAACTTTATTAATTGGAGCTGTAAGTTAGCTCTTTGACAGAGAGAGTGAGATGGTGGTGGGGGACAGCCCCCAGTAAAGTCAGAGGGGAGAGCACAAAGCAATAAAGTAGGCAGACTCTGGTTTTGGGGGGTAGATGCTCAAGAATATCCGGGAGGACTCCCGAGGCTCGATCCCGCCTTTGTGTATGCCCAGCCTCCTTCCTCATGACCTTTGTCACGAGTGGAATGTCTCTCGCCGGCTCCCGGCATCTCCCCGTTTTGTATTTCTTAAAACAGCCAGATGTAGCTCAGTCGCGAGCCTCTGAATACTCTGCCGAAGAATCCTGACAATACAAGGAAGAATGATTATGAGAAGCAGAATTAAAGCAGCCACCGCAGCATAGCTAAAGACATTAGACAGAATATTCTTTCCTGAGATGTAGTTAGGGAAAGTATGGAAGAAATCATTTGCTGTTCCAGCAGCAGTAAAATCTAATCGGGAGTGCTCCATGGTTGCTATTTGATAGTGAAGTTTCCCTACGTCTCAACCAATGTCAGAGCTGTTCCAGATACCTGAAATATGGTTTTTAATCTTTCCCCATTCAAAATCTGTCTCATTTACTTTCAGGGGTGTTCCACATATCCACCGATAGTCAGCATGACAAGACAATGCCATTTTCACCTTTAAAGCCTGCAATTCAGTCCCAATATGTATTACTGCTTCCTCTAGGGCGTCTACCCTCATTTCTAATTTTCTCTCTATAGCTTCCTGTGTTGCCAATGTTAAAGAAACATTTTTGGACATAGAATCAACATATTGAGCAGTATGTACTTGTTGAGTCAATGATATTGCTGCCACAGTAACAGAAGTGATTGCACTTATCAAAGCTGCTGTTCCCAAGATAAGTAAGCCCACAAACCGTCGTGTTTGCATTAAATCCTGTAGTTGTTGTAATACAGCAAGACCATAATTCAATAAGTGGTTACATCATAAGATAAGGTGGATGTTGTAGCATTACAAAGGAGCAAACATTATATTGAGGGTTTAAACAAGATGAACCAGGGAGCAGCTGTAGGCGTCAGCCCGGGGGAGCAGTGTCCCCAGCATCAGGAGGCAGAACGCGAGCGGCAGGCTGTGGGCCAAGGCGCCTATGGTGGGCGGAGGGGCAGGGTTCGTGGTTTAGGGCTAGCCGCCACCACTTGGGCTCAGGGCGGTCCCCTCTCGCCGGTGGGGCCACGCTGGTCTGGACGGCACTCCGCGGGCGCGCTTTCCTCTCTGGCCCTCACTCGCTGCACAGACTTCTTTGCTCTAGGTCACGGGGTGCAGAGAGGTGGGTGCGAGGCGCTGCTGGTGGCGCGGAGGCGAGAGCTGGCTGGGGGAGGGGGAGCGAGCGAGTGCGCGCGCCGCGAACCTGGTCTTTGGGGAATGTGACATGACGAATTTGTCTGAGATCCAAACCGGAGAATCTGCATTCTGTAGAAATATACAAGCATACCCTCTCCCACAAGTTAGCAACACATCTGGCCTTTTTCACTCTCCCGTAAGGAGGCCTTTTTACTTGACCAGGGGCCGAGTCGTAGCCTGTAATTCAGGCATCTAGTGTCTCATCATTGTAGTCTGCCCCTGTGTGTTTACGTTTAAGTGATTAATTACAATTGGAACATAACTTCACTATTTGTCTAGCTGTTTCCCTATGGATATGTTAATTTAGGTCTAATGTTTAGTTTAGGTCTCTGTATAAATTTAAGTAATAAATGTATAACCTCCTTATCTCATTTTGGTATACAGGTATACAGATATACCTAAATGCAAAATGCATTTATATATGTATTTATATATGGCAACAAGTATAAAGTTATTGACATATAATATATATAAATCAATATACTTGAATTAATCTTTATAATCAATATATTAATTAATATATATTACAACAATACAACACATACACAGCTAATACCAACCAACACAAACCAATATACTGTAATAATACATGTCACACATTTATAATTATACAGTATATAGAACATATATCATCACAGCACATCAATCCATACCAATTAATATCAGCCACACACACATTATATTACTGCCATATATATTTAATTATACAGTATATATATGTGTGTGTGTGTATAGTATACATATTAATTTATATACAAATTAATTAAGTATAGATCTATAAATAGAATTAGGTATACCTTTATTATATTTTATTTATACCCATACCTAATTAGGCAAACTGTAATTAGGCAAATACATTTATATTATGTATTTATAACAATATATAAAGTATTGTTAAATGTACCACCTGTACAGCATCTCCACCCCACATACCACTTTCTCTAATCCCACCAACTCATTTTCAGTATTATGTGTTGGCCAGGAGCTGGGCCAGTCTTTCCCAGCAATGTTAAGAGACGTCTGTTCCTGTGTCTAATAGCCCTGGCGTTTTATTCTCTTGAATTAAAAGATCTTTTAAAGGCCTTGGAACTGTAATTTCCTGCACCCAAAAGGCTAGATCACTAGATCCAAATGTTTTGTGGCTCTTAGATTGAGAAGTCAAGTTTTTCCTTGTCTGATAGTAAGGTAAAAGTAAAAGCTGTGTTACTCTTTGACCTTTATTAATTTGTACAGTTTTGATAGGCAGTGAGATCAAGACTTTAATTTCTCAATATCATCAGAATCTACTACACCATGCACCAGCGAAATTTCTTTTCTTTCTTTTTTTTTTATTTAATTTTTTTTTAAAAGAAAGCGAGCTACGCCCCAGGACAAATCTTACAATGTCCTCAGATAGGGGGCCAGCCACTCCGGTTGGAATTGGAGTAAGCGGCACATCAGGGGTTAATATTGTTATTAAATCTCCTTGCCTTTTCGCTTTTCTCCTAGCCTGGGTGAGACCCCCCTGAGGGAGTTTTCTCCAAGGAGCACGCTCTGCATATTGTGTACTAAAAGCTCCATTGTTTAAAAAACTTTTTATCTTCCTCAGTCTTAGGCAACACTTTGGGAGGCTTTGGGGGCAAAGTGGGGAACTCCTGGGTCCTGGGAGGCACAATCGAAGGCGGTGGCAGTCGCCTTAAATCAGAAAGTGGTGGATAAGTTTTTTAAAGGTTTGCGCAGAGGGGGAGGGAGCTCGCCAGGGCTCTCGGCCACAGCGTCCTGTAAGCCCTCTCCTTCCTCGGGAGGTAGACCACTTTCTCCCTCCTTTTTTTTTTTCTTCAATGGCAGAAAATATGATCTGTGCAGTAAATGGAGACTCACCACCATCCACCTCTATAGTCTCCCCCATAGTCTATTTAACAGCCTCGTGACGGAGGTCCAGGACATTTCTAATCATATTCCACAGTCAATAAATATTTGTCTATTCTTAGATGCAGAGAAATCCATTTTTAATTTTTTTTTTAATTTTAGAGAATATTTTTATTTATTTTGTAACCTCTTTACCCTGGCCAAACTGCAGAGGGGACTAGAAAAGAAGCCTCAAGGTGAGGATCAAGTTCATCCTTGGGACTAGAGAAAATCCTTCTCCGGGAAACTCCTAGCGGTGGCCCTTTACCCCGACATGGAGGAGGAGGCATAGGGGGATGGGAGCGTCCCGAAGTTTTCCTCTTCTGTTCCGGAGATCCTTTAACTGTTTGGTAACTAAATCTTACGAACTGTCTGATCGGGGATGTTTCCCTCAACCTCCTAGGAGCGGATGGTCTGATTAGGGATGTTTTCTTAAACTTTTAGGAGCATCTTTAGCTTAAAAAATAAAAAATCCTCATCAGAATGGCATCGAGCTGCTGTTTCCTCTAAACCTTTTTCAAATTGAGGGGAGAGCTGATCTTTCTTTTCATCCCTATCTTTTACATGCTCATTGGCAGTCATAGCGGCCAGCCATTCATTTAGCTGTCGATAGCTAGGTATAGCCACTTCATTTTCACTTTTCTTTATAACAGGTACCTTTTCAGATTTGCTTTTTTGTTTAACAGGTACTGTTCCAACTTTACTTTCCTCTTTAACAGGTACCTTTTCAAATTCATGAGCTGGATCTAAAACATCTCTAGTCATATTCCACAGAGGAAAGGTGTAAGTAGGGATTTTTTCCAAACCTTGCTGAGCACAATAAGCTCTTAGCTGTTTTCCTAGTTTTTTCAAGATATCGAGGTTAACAGTGCCTTGTTGTAGAAACCAAGGGCAGTGGTCTTGTACAAATGTAAAAAATGATTGAATGGAAGATTTTTTAACCTTGATTCTTCTTTTACTTAATAACTGTAAAATTACTCCTATAAAGAGCTGTCTTTCATTTGATTCAGTGTTGCCCATGTCAGAAACTTAAGGATAGTAAAAGATTTTGCTTTTAGCTATCTAAAGATTAGGCCTTTTTTGTCAGCCTTTTTAGAAACCGTTTTTTCTCTCTAACTCTTCAACACTTCCCACTCCTCTCGCCCTGTCTATTCTACAGGGGGATCTGCAGCCCCCTAAGTGGGATCCTATCTGTCCTGAAAACTGAACACTGGGGGAATGGGGTTGGGGATTTACCTTCGAAATGCCTGTCTCGGGCGCCACCTGCAGAGGTCCAGCCCCAGCTGATCCAGGGTATTCGAAGGGAAGATGGAGTAGGCGACCTATTTATATATTTATTTATTCATCAAAGATATAAAGAGTAATAGAATGAGGATAGCTCAGTAGGAAAATTCAGTGGAGAAAAGCAGCTGAGTAGCTTGGTTTACGCGGAAAATCAATATAACCCATGACACCAGGTTAGCTCTGACCACGGAGGCTGCAAGTGCCCTCTAGAATAGAGGAAGGTGCCCCACCTTAGACACCTTATCGAGTGGGTCTTCGAAGCCCAGGCAAATAAATGGTCGCAGAGGATATCCGCGCTCCAGATGGACACTCATCTGAAAATTGAGGGGAATAATGACATGGGGAGACCAAGCGTTGGCGAGCAAGGCCCGTAGCTTTATTTTCAACACAGGTTTTAATACCCTAAGTTACACATAGAGGATAATAGGGGATGCAAAGTCAGCAGTCTTTAATCCTTATCAAAAACCAGGGTTTCTTTTCTGCAGATTTATCGTATAAAAATGGTTTAGATGATTTACATCATCTTCTGGCCAGAAGACCTATTAACATTTTATGACTCTTGACAAAGACTTATCAACCATAAGAGTTATTTTCTCTAAGAGTAATTGTTTAAGGTTTGGCGCCATCTTTCGAAGATAAAATTGCATTCCTATAGGGAGGATGTGTAATGGGTTTACAACAAAGAAAAGAATTTATTACCTTAAGGGTCTAAAGTTACCAACATCAAGGCCACTACTTATTTTTTCTACATACCAACTATATTAATTAGCACACATTCAAGGATACAATTCAGGGGATGTGGAAACTTGGCAACAAGCATTGGTTCATCAATGAAATCTTTTACTAGTTTTATTCTGACAGTTTCTAACTCTCTGAGAGGCTCTAAGCTATTTGAATATCTTAAACTTCCCGTGCGTCTCGAGGCTGGGAGACTGTACACAATCGTATGCATAGCTGTAGGAGACCGGGTAAACTTGTCAGGCGAGTTAGAAAACCATCTGAGGGGTTTGGATTTAAACACTACTAATTGCCCAGGAACATTATTAGTTGGAGCTGTAAGTTAGCTCTTTGACAGAGAGAGTGAGATGGTGGTGGGGGACATCCCCAGTAATGTCAGAGGTGAGAGAACAAAGCAATAAAGAAGGCAGACTTTGGTTTTTGGGGGTAGATGCTGAAGAATATACGGGGGAACTCCCGGAGGCTCGATCCCGCCTTTGCGTATGCCGAGACTCTTTCCTCATGACATTTGTCACGAGTGGAATATCTCTCGCTGGCTCCCGGCAATCTTCCATTGCACCAAACGCAGTGGAGTCCCGAGAGGCCCCTCCCAACACCACAGTATCAGTGTCTTCTCAGAGGCACCCTGAGCAACTCCCTGAGTTCACCGGCACAAGTCGAGGGAACACAGGGTATCCTGCCGCAACCCGAGAAAGACCTCAAGAGTCCGTCTTCAACGCGTCTTGAGGCCGGATTCCCCTACCATGACTCGAGAGCAATGACACGCTCCCCCTCGCCATGCGCATGGACACCTGACTTCCCTGGCACCACATGAGAGGCTCCCTGAGCTCCCCGTCATACCTCGTGAGAAACCCCACACTGGCGCCACAGCTCGGGAAAACCCACGAGACGCCACCGTCATCGCGAGATTGGGGACATCTTTTCCTGCCTGACCTGGAGAGCAATCCCTGGTCCTTTCTCCAAACTTCACAGGAGGCTTTACTCCCTTTAGGCCACTCAATGGGCTCCAAGAGATACCTGTCGCGACTTGAGAGGAGAGCAGAGTACTTTGTTTCCCCTCGAGATGAGGCCTTACCTTGGGTGAGTCTGGAATGCAACCCCGAGATCCCTGTTGCCCCTGGAGAGGAACATTATGTCCTGGACAAAAGCCTAGATGAGGTCTATTTTGCCCTACAGTGACTCGAGAGCAACACCCATCTCTCCCTCGCAATTCGAATGGAAGATTGGTCTTCACTGGGCCAACACAAGAGGAAGTCTGAATTTCCCGTTGTAACTCGAGAATCCCGCCGCAACTCTTAAAAACCACGTGGTACCCCATTCATCACAATATGAGGCCTTTGCCCGCTACAGAGTCTCAAGAGAAGTCCCATGTTTCGTCATAAAGTTCGAAATGCTACTTGGCACCCTTGATGCGACCCCAAAAGTTCCCCAATATACCGGTCTCACTCCAAGGGAACACCGAAGTTCCTGGCACCACTTCATTTGAGCCCCTTCTCCCCTCCTGATCACGGCAGGAAGGTCGATTCCCCTGCTTTGTCTAGAAGGGGTTCCCGACCTTCATGGCGCACCTCAGGATGAGGCCAGTCTCACGAAGAAATTCGAGACGTAGCCTCGTGTTGGTGCCACGTGCCGAAAGACCCCGATTTCTCGGTCTTGCTCTTGATAAGAACCCGATGCCCGGACCTCTTCTAAGGCAACCCTGTGGATGAAGGCACTACACGAGGGGGCACTGGCAACCCTGTTCATCATCCGGAAAATCCCGCAGGATCCACATACAGCTCCACAACTGGCCTGTCACCCCTTAAACAACGAGAGAGGCAAGCGGAGTTCCCTTCCTCAGATAAGACGAGGCCTGAGTATCCAATCCCAACTCTGCAGGCACGCTTCGATCTGAGTCAGAAATGGAGAGGAAACCTGAGGTTCCTGCCTCAACCCGAGATGAGGCCCTCTTCCATTAAAACAAACCCAGTGGAGACCCGAGAGGCCACTCCCATCTCCACAGTATCCCTGACTTCTCATAGGCATTCTGAGAAGCTCCTTGAGGCCACCGGCAAACGTCGAGGGAAATAAGGGTTTCCTGCCACAACCAAAGAAAGACCTCGAGAGTCCTTCTTCAACGCGTCTTGAGGTCAGATTCCCCTACCATGGCTCGAGAGCAATAACGCACTCCCCCTCGCCACCCACATGGAGACCTGATTTCCCTGGCGCCACATGAGAGGCTCCCTGAGCTCCCTGTCGTACCTCGTGTGAAACCCCACACTGGCGCCACAGCTTGAGAAAACACACAAGACCCCTCCGTCATCGCGAGATGAGGGCCATCTTTTCCTGCATGGCCTGGAGAGCAGTCCCAAGTCCTCTCTCCAAACTTCACAGGAGGCTTGACTCCCTTTAGGCCACAAAGTGGGCTCCAAGAGGTGCCCGTCGCAACTCGAAAGGAGAGCAGAGTCCTTTGCTTCCCTTCGACACGAGGCCTGACTCCCTGGGTGAGTCTGGAATGCAAATCTGAGATCCCTGTGGCCCTTGGAGAGGAACATTAGGTCCTGGACACAAGCCTAGATGAGGTCTCCTTTGCCCTGCAGTGACTCGAGCGCAACCCCCAGCTCTCCCTCGCAACTCGAATGGATGATTGGACTTCCCTGGCCCAACACAAGAGGAAGCCTGAAATCCCCGTCGTAACTCGAGAATCCCGCCGCAACTCGAGAAAAACCACGTGGCTCCCCCGTCATCGCAAGATGAGGCCCTTGGCCGCTACAGCATATCAAGAGAAGTCCCACGTTCCATCCTGAAGTACAAAACGGTACTTGGCACCCTTGATTCGACCCCCAAAGTTCCCTGACATACCGGTCTCACTCGAGGGAAACACCAAAGTTCATGGCACCACTTCCTGTGAGCCCCTTCACCCCTCCTGATCGCGACAGGAGGGTCGACTCCCATGCTTTGTCTGCAAGGGGTTCCCGACGTTCCCCGCAAACCTCCGGATGAGGCCGGTCTCATGAGGAAATTCGAAAAGTAGCCTCATGGTTGGTGCCACATGTTGAAAGATCCCGAATTCCCGGTCCACTCTAGATAAGAACCTGACGCCCGGACATCTCTTCGAAGGCAACCCTGTGGATGAAGGCACAACACGAAGGGACAATGACATCCACATGCATCGTCTGGAAAAACCCGCCGATTCCACTCACAGCTCCAAATGTGGACTGTCACCCCGTGAACAACTCGAGAGGCAAGTGAAGTTGCATTCCTTCACACAAGACGAGGCCTTACCCTCCTGGCCCAACTCTTCAGGGACCCTGCGATCGGAGTCAGAAATGGAGAGGAACCCTGAGGTTCCTACCTCAACTAGAGAAGAGGCCCTCTTCCATTGAACCAAACTCAGTGGTCTCCCGAGAGGCCCCTCCCAACACCACAGTATCCCTGAATTCTCAGAGGCTCCCTGAGAAGCTACCTGAGGTCACTGGCACAAGTCGAGGGAACCCAGAGTTTCCTGAAGTAACCCGAGAAAGACTTGGAGAGTCCTTTTTCAACGTCTCTTGATGCCCGATTCCCCTACCATGACTCCAGAGCAAGGACGCGCTCCCCTCGCCACAAGCAGGAAAACTGACTTCCCTAGTACCACACAAGAGGCTCCCTGAGTACCCCATCATACCTCGTGAGAAAACCCACAGTGGCGCCGCAGTTCGAGAAAAACCACAAGATGCCCCCGTCAAGGAGAGATGGGGGCCTTCTTTTCCTGCCTGACCTGGACAGCAATCCCTGGTCCTCTCTCCAAACTTCACAGGAGGATTGACTCCCTTTAGGCCACTCAGTTGGGTCCAAGAAATACCCGGTGCGACTCGAGAGGAGAGCGGAGTCCTTTGCTTCCCTCAAGACGAGGCCTGACTCCCCGGGTGAGTTTGGAATGCAACCCCGACATCCCTGTCGCCCCTGGAGTGGAACATTATGTCCTAGACACAAGCCTAGATGAGGTCTATTTTGCCCTACAGTGATCGAGAGCAACCTCCATCTCTCCCTCACATTGAATGGAAGATTGGGCTTCCCACGGTCAACACATGAGGAAGTCTGAATATCCCATCGTAATTCGAGAATTCAGCCTCAAGTCTTAAAAACCATGTGGTTCCCCCTTCATCGCAATATGAGGCCCTTGCCAGCTAGAGTCTCAAGAGAAGTCCCACGTTCCATCTTAAAGTTCGAAATGCTACTTGGCACGCTTGATGCGACCCCAAAGTTCCCCAACATACCGGTCTCACTCCAGGGGAACACCGAAATTCCCGGCGTCTCCAGGGAAGTCCCATGTTCTGTCCTTAAGTGCGAAACGGTACTTGACACCCTTGATGTGACCACTAAAGTTCCCGACACGCTGGGTTCCCTCGAGGGGAACACCAAGGGTCCCGGCACCACTTCATCTGAGCCCCTTCTCCCCTCCTGATCGCGACAGGAGAGTCAATTCCCCTGCTTTCTCTGGAAGGGGTTCCCGGCCTTCCTGGTGCACCTCAGGATGAGGCCGGTCTCAGGAGGAAATTCGAGACCAGCCATGTGTGAGGTGCCACGTGCCGAACGACACCGATTTTCCGGTCCGCTCTTGATAAGAACCTGATGCCCGGACACCTCTTCGAAGGCAACCCTGTGAGTGAAGGCACAACACGAAGGGGCACTGACACACCCGTGCATCATCCGGAAAAACCCGCAGGGTCTACCCACAGCTCGACAAGAGGCCTGAGACTCCCGGAACAACTCGAGAGGCAACCAGAATTCCATTCCTCAGACAAGACGAGGCATGATTCTCCTGTCCCAACACTGCAGGGACCGTGCAGTCGGAGTCAGAATTGGAGAGGAAGCCTGAGGTTCCTGCCTCCCCTCGAGATGAGGCCCTCTTCCATTGTGCCGAACCCAGCAGAGTCCCGAGAGGCCCTGCCAACTCCACAGCATTCCTCACCTCTCAGAGGCACCCTGGTAAGTTCCCTATAGTCCCCTGCAGAAGTCGAGGGAAACGAGGGTTTCCCGCCGCCACCCGAGAAAGACCTCGAGAGTCCTTCTTCAACGCGTCTTGAGGCCCTAGTCACTTCCCATGACTCGAGAGTGATGACCAGCTCCCCCTCGCCATGCGCATGGAGACATGAGTTCCCTGGCACCGCACGAGAGGCTCCCTGAGGTCCTCGTCGTGACTCGTGAGAAAACCCGCACGGGCGCCACAGCCTGAGGAAACCCATGAGATGCCCCCGTCATCGCGAGATGAGGGCCTTCTTTTCCTGCCTGACCTGGAGAGCAATCCCGAGTCCTCTCTCCAAACTGAAGAGGAGGCTCGACACCCTTGAGTCCACTCAGTGGGCTCCAAGAGATCCGTGTCGCGGCTTGAGAGGAAAGTGGAGTCCTCTGCTTCCCCTCGAGGTGAGGCCTGACTCCCCGGGGGAGTCTGGAATGGAAACCCGAAATCTCTGTCTTCCCTTGAGAGGAATATTAGGTCCTGGACACACACCTCGATGAGGTCTCTTTGGCCCTGTAGTGACTCGAGCAGAACCCCCAGCTTTCCCTCGCAACTCCAGGGGAAGATTGAGCTTCCCAGGGCCAACCCAAGAGGAAGCCTGAAATCCCCGTCGTTTTCAAGAATCCAGACGCAACTCGAGAAAAAAGACGTGGTTCCAACGTCTTCACAGGATGAGGCCCTTGCCCGCTACAGCGTCTCCAGGGAAGTCCCATGTTCCGTCCTGAAGTGGGAAACGGTACTTGGCTCCCTTGATGCGACCCCTAAAGTTCCCTGAAACGCCGGGTTCCCTCGAGTGGAACACCTAGAGTCCCGGCCCCACTTCATCTGAGCCCCATCTCCCCTCCTGATCGCGACAGGAGAGTCGATTCCCCTTCTTTGTGTGGAAGGTGTTCCTGGCCTTCCCGGCGCACCTCAGGATGATGCTGGTCTCACGAGGAAATTCGAGATGAGCCACGTGGGTGGTGCCACATGCCGAATGACTCCGATTTCCCGGTCCGCTCTTGAAATGAACCTGATGCTGGACACCTCTTTGAAGGCAACCCTGTGGGGGAAGGCACCAAATGAAGGGGCAATGACACCACCGTGCATCTTCTGGAAACACCCGCAGGTTCCACACACAGCTCGACAAGGTGCGTGACCCACTGAACGACTCGAGAGGCAAGCAGAGTTCCATTACTCAGACAAGACGAGGCCTGACTCTCCTGTCCCAACCCTGCAGGGACCCTGCGGTCGGAGTCAGAAATGGAGAGGAAGCCTGAGGTTCCTGCCTCCAATCGAGATGAGGCCCTCTTTCATTTCGTCAAACCTAGTGGAGTCCCGAGAGGCCCCTCTAACTCCTCAGTATCCCTCACCTCTCAGAGGCACCTGGGAAGTTCCCTAAGGTCCCCGGTAGAGGTCGAGGGAAACGAGTGTTTCCCACCCCAACCCAAGAAAGACCTCGAGAGTCCTTCTTAAATGTGTCTGGAGGCCCTAGTCCCTCTCATGACTCCAGAGCAATGACGCGATCTGCCTGGCCACACGCATGGAGGCCTGACTTCTCTGGCGCCGCACGAGAGGCTCCCTGAGCTCCCCATCATATCTCGTGAGAAACCCCACACTGGCGCCGCAGCTCGAGAAAACCCATGAGACGCTCCCGTCATCACGAGAGGAGGGCCATCTTTAACTGAATGGTATGCAGATCAAGCGTGAACCTTCTGTCCAAGCTACACAGGACGCTTGACTCCCTTTAGGCCACTCATTGGGCTCCAAGAGTTACACGTCGCGACTCGAGAGGATAGTGGAGTCCTTTGCTTCCACTCGAGACGAGGCGTGACCCACCGGGTGAGACTGGAATGCGACCCCGATATCCCTGTTGCCCCTGGAGAGGAACACTACGTCCTGGACCCAAGCCTAGATGAGGACTCTTTGCCCTGAAGTGACTCGAGAGCATCCCACAGCTCTCTCTGACAAGTTGAATGGAAGATTGGACTTCCTGGGCCAACACAAGAGGAAGCCTGAATTCCCCGTCGTAACTCGAGAATCCCGCCGCAACTCGAGAAAAACCACGTGTTTCCCTCGTCATCGCAATATGAGGCCCTTGCCCGCTAGAGCATCTCCAGAGAATTCCTACGTTCCATCTTGAAGTGCGAAACTGTACTTGGCACCCTTGATGCGACCTCAAAAGTGCCATGACATACCGGTCTCACTCGAGGGGACCACCGAGGTTCCCGGCACCACTTCATCTGAGCCCCTTCTCCCCTTCTGATCGCGACCGGTGTGTCGATTCCCCTGCTTTGTCTGCAAGGGTTCCCTACCTTCCCGGCGAACCTCAGGATGAGGCCGGTCTCCCGAGGAAATTCGAGACGTAGCCTCGTGGGTGGTACCACATGCTGAAAGACCCCAATTTTCTGGTACGCTCTTGAAAAGAACCCGATGCCCGGACACCTCTTTGAAGGCAACCCTGTGGATGAAGGCACAACACGAAGGGGCACTGACACCCCTGTGCATCGTCCGGAAAAACCCGCACGTTCCACACACAGCTCAACAAGTGGCCTGTCACTCCGTGAACAACTCGAAAGGCAAGCGGAGATCCATTGCTCCACGGAAGACGAGGCGTGACTCTCTTGTCCGTACTCGGCAGGTACTCTGCGACCCGAGTCAGTAATGGAGAGGACCCCTGAGGTTCCTGCCTCCATTCGAGATGAGGCCCTCTTCGATTACACCAAACCCAGTTGAGTAACGAAAGGCCCCTCCCAAATCCACAGTGTCCCTGACTTCTCAGAGGCACCCTGAGAAGTTGCCTGAGGTCACCGACACAAGTCGAGGGAACCCAGGGTTCCCTGCCGCAACCCGAGAAAGACCTCGAGAGTCCTTCTTCAATGCGTCTTGAGGCCCGATTCGCCTACTATGACTCGAGAGCAATCACGCACTCCCCTTCACCACACGCACGGAGACCTGACGTCCCTAGCACCACACGAGAGGCTCTCTGAGCTCCCCGTTGTACCTCGTGAGAAATCTGATACTGCGCCGCAGCTGGAGAAAACCCACGAGACGCCCCCGTCATCGCGAGATGAGGGCCTTTTTTCCTGCATGGCCAGGAAAACAATCCCGAGTCATCTCTCCAAACTCCATAGGAGGCTTCACTCCCTTTACGCCACGCAGTGGGCTCCAAGAGATACCCGTCGCGACTCGACAGGAGAGCGGAGTCCTTTTTTTCCCCTCAAGACGAGGCCTGACTCTCCGGGTGAGTCGAGAATGCAACCCTGAGATCCCTGTCGGCCCAGTAGTGGAACACTAGGTCCTGGACACAAGCGTAGATGAGGTCTATTTTGCCCTGCAGTGACTGGAGAGCAATCCCCAGTTCTAACTTGCAACTCGAATGGAATACTGGATTTTCCTGGCGCCACACAAGAGCCTCCCTGAAATCCCTGTGGTACTTCATGAGACACCCCACACTGGCGCCGCAGCTCGAGAAAACCCACGAGACGCCACCGTCATCTCGAGATGAGGGCCTTCTTTTCCTGCATGGCCTGGAGTCCAATCCCGAGTCCTCTCTCCAAACTCCACAGGAGGCTTGACTCCTTTTAGTACACACATTGGGCTCCAAGAGACACCCATCGTGACTCGAGACGAGAGCGGAATTCTTTGCTTACCCTCGAGGTGAGAACTGACTCCCCGGATGAGTCTGGAATGCAAACCCGAGATCCCTGTCGCCCCTGGAGAGCAACGTTAGATCCTGGACACAAGCCTAGATTAGGTCTCTTTTGCCCTGCAGTGACTCTAGCGCAATCCCCAGCTCCCCCTCGCAACGCGAATGGAAGATTGGATTTCAAGGCCAACAAGAGGAAGCCTAAATTCCCGGTCATAACTCGAGAATCCCGCCGCAACTCGAGCAAAACCACGTGGTTCTCCCGTCATCGCAAGATGAGGCCCTTGCCCGCTACAGCGTTTCAAAAGATGTCCCAGGTTCCGTCTTGAAATGCGAAACGGTACTTGGCACCCTTGATGCGACCCCAAAAGTCCCCCAACACGCCGGTCTCACTCAAGGGGAACACCGAGGTTCCCGGCACCACTTCATTTAAGCCCCTTCTCCCCTCCTGATCGTGACCGGTGGGTCGATTCCCCTGCTTTGTCTGCAAGGGGGCCCGACCTTCCCTGCACAACTCAGGATGAGGCCGGTCTCATGGGGAAATTCGATACGTAGCTTTGTGGGTGGTGCCACTTGCTGAAAGACTCCAATTTCCCGGTCCGCTCTTGATAAGAATCCGATGCTCGGACACCTCTTGGAAGGCAGCCTTGAGTATGAAGGTACAACACGAAGGGGCAGTAACACACCTGTGCATCATCCGGAAAAAAGGGCAGGTTACATACACAGCTCGACAAGTGGCCTGTCACCTCGAGAACAACTCGAGAGGCAAGAGGAGTCCCATCCTCCAGAAAAGACGAGGCCTGACTCTCCTGTACCAACATGCAGGGACCTTGCGATCTGAGTCAGAAATGGAGAGGAACACTGAGGTTCCTGCTTCAACTCGAGATGAGTCCCTCTTACATTCCACCAAATGCAGAGGAGTCTCGAGAGGCCCCTCCAAACTGCACAGTATCCCTGACTTCTCAGAGGCACTCTGAGACGCTCCCTGAGGTCGCAGGCACAAGTCAAGGGAACCCTGGGTTTTATGCAGTGACCCGAGAAAGACCTCGAGAGTCCTTCTTCAACCCGTCTTGAGGCCCGATTACCCTACCATGACTCGAGAGCAATGACGAACTCCCCCTAGCCATCTCATGGGGACCTGACTTCCCTGGCGCCACACGAGAGGCTCCCTGAGCTCCCTCTCGTACCTCGTCAGAAACCCGGCACTAGCGCGGCAGTCTAGAAAACCCACAAGAGGCCGCCATCATCACGAGATGAGGGCCTTCTTTTCCTGCATGGCCTGGAGAGGAATTCCGAGTCCTCTATCCAAACAGCACAGGAGGCTTGACTCCCTTTAGGGCACACAGTGGGCTCCAAGAGATACCCATCGCGACTCAAAAGGACAGCGGAGTTCTTTGCTTCCCCTCGAGACGAGGCCTGATTCCCCGGGTGAGTCTGGTATGCAAGCCCGAGATCCCTGTCGCCCCTAGGGATGAACATTAAGTCCTGGACACAAGGCTAGATGAGGTCTATTTTGCCCTGCAGTGACTCGTGGACAATCCCCAGCTCTCCTTTGAAACTCGAATGGAAGATAGGACTTCCCTGGGCCAACACATGAGGAAGACTGTATTCCCCGTCGAAACTCGAGAATCCCGCCACAACTCGAGAAACGCTACGTGGTTCCCCCGTCATCGCAAGATGAGGCCCTTGCCCCCTACAGCGTCTCAAGAGAAGTCCCACGTTCCGTCTTGAAGTGCGAAACGGTTTCGGCACCCTTGATGCAACCTCAAAAGTTCCTCGACACACCAGTCTGACTCGAGGAGAACACCGAGGTTCCCGGCACCACTATATCTGGGCCCCTTCTCCCCTCCTGATCGCGACAGGAGGGTCGATTCCCCTGTTTTGTCTTGAAGGGGTTCCCGCCTTTCCCGGTGCATCTCAGGATGAGGCCGGTCTCACGAGGATATTCGAGACATAGCCTCGTGGATGGTGACACATGCCGAAAGACCCCGATTTCCCGGTTCGCTCTTGATAAGATCCCAATGCCCGGACACCTCTTTGAAGATAACCCTTTTGATGAAGGCACAACACGAAGGGGCACTGACACCCCCGGGTATCGTCCGGAGAAACCTGCAGGTACCACACACAGCTCGAGAAGTGACCTGTCACCCCGTGAACAACTGGAGAGGCAAGCAGAGTTCCATTCCTCCACACAAGACGAGGCCTGACTCTCCTGTTCGAACTCTGCAGCGAAACTGCAATCCAAGTCAGATCTGGCCCAGGGGAAGTCAGGAGAGGAAACATGAGTTTCCTGCCTCCACTCGAGATGAGGCCCTCTTCCATTGCACCGAACCCAGTGGAGTCCCGAGAGGCCCCTCCCAACTGCACAGTATCCCTGACTTCTCAGAGGCACCCTTAGACCTTCTTGAGATCACAGGCACAAGTCGAGGGAACCAAGGGTTTCCTGCCCCAACCCGTAAAAGACCTCGAGAGTCCTTCTTCAACGCGTCTTGAGGTGCGATTCCCCTACCATGACTCAAGAGCAATGACGCACTCCGACTAGCCACGCGCATAGAAACCTGACTTCCCTGGCGCCACAGGAGAGGCTCCCTGAGCTCCCCATTATACCTTGTGAGCAACACCACACTGGAGCCGCAGCTCGAGAATACCCACGAGACGCCCCAGTCCTCACGAGATGAGGGCCTTCTTTTGCTGTATGGCCTGGAGAGCAATCCTGAGTCCTCTCTCCAAACTCCACAGGAGGCTTGACTCATTTTAGGCCACACAGTGAGCTCCAAGATATACCCGTCGCGACTTGACAGGAGAGCGGTGTCCTTGGCTTCCCCTCGAGATGAGGCCTGATTCCCCGGGTGAGTCGAGAATGCAATGCCGAGATCGCTGTCACCCCAGCAGAGGAACATTAGGTCCTGGACACAAGCTTAGATGAGGTCTATTTGGCCCTGCAGTGTCTCGAGAGCAATCCCCAGTTCTAACTCGCAATTCGAATGAAAACTGGACTTCCCTGGGCCAGTTGAACAGGAAGCCTGAATTCGCCGTCGTAACTCGAGAATCCCGCCGCAACTCAAGAAAAACCACGTGGTTCCCCCGTCATCGAAAGATGAGGCCCTTGCCCGCTACAGCGTCTCAAGAGAAGTCCCACGTTCCGTATTGAAGAGCGAAAAGTTACTTGGAACCCTTGATGCGACCCCAAAAGTTCCCCGACATACCAGTCTCACTTGAGGAGAACACCGAGGTTCCCGGCACCACTTCATCTGAGACTCTTCTCCCCTCTTGATCGCGACAGGAGGTTCGATTCCCCTGCTTTGTCTGGAAGGCGTTCCCGACCTTCCTGGCGCACATCAAGATGAGGCCAGTCTCACGAGGAAATTTGAGACATAGCCTCGTGGGTGGTGCGGCATGCCAAAAGACCCCAATTCCCCGGTCCGCTCTTGATAAGAACCCGATGGCAGAACCCAACTCGAAGGCAATCCTGTGGAACAAGGCACAACACGAAGGGGCAGTGACACCCCGGTGCATCGTCCAGAAAAACCCACAAGTTCCACATACAAATCGACAAGTGGCCTGTCACCCCATGAACAACGCGAGAGTCAAGCGGAGTTCCAGTCCTCCACACAAGACGAGGCCTGACTCTCCTGTCCCAACTCTGCAGGGACTCTGCGATCCGAGTCAGATCCGGTGCATTCGAAGCCAGGAGAGGAACCCTGAGGTTCCTGCCTCAACTTGTCATGAGGCCCTCTTCCATTGCACCAAACCCAGTGGATTTCAGAGAGGCCCCTCCCAACTCCACAGTGACCCTGACTTCTCAGAGGCACGCAGAGAAGCTTCCTGAAGTCACTGGCACAAGTCGATGGAACCCAGGGTTTCCTGCTGCAACCCAGGAAAGACCTCGAGAGTCCTTCTTTAACACCTCTTCAGGCCCAATTCCCCTACCATGACTCGAGAACAATGACGGGCTCCCTCTCACCACGTGCATAGAGACCTGACTGCCCTGGCACCACGTGAGAGGCTCACTGAGCTCCCAGTCTTACTTCGTGAGAAACCCCACACTAGCTCCACAGCTCGAGAAAACCTACGAGACGCCCCAGTCACTGGGAGATGAGGGCCTTCATTTCATGCATTCCCTGGAGAGCAATCCCGTGTCCTCCCTCCAAACACCAAAGGAGGTTTGACTCCCTTTAAGCCACTCAGTGGGCTCCAAGACATACCCGTCCGACTCGAGAGGAGAGCAGAGTCCTTTGCTTCCCCTCGAGATGAGGGCTGACTCCAAGGTGAGTCTGGAATGCAACCCCGAGATTTCTGTCGAGCCTTGACATGAACATTAGGTCCTGCACACAAGCCTTGGTGGGGTCTCTTTTGCCTTCAGTGACTAGAGCGCACCTCCAGCTCTTCCTCGAATCTCGAATGGAAGATAAGACTTTTGTGGGCCAACACAAGAGGAAGCATGAATTCCCTGCGGTAACTCAAATATCCCACCGCAACTCGAGAAAAACCAAGTGGTTCCGCCGTCATTCCAAGATGAGGCCCATGCCCGCTGGAGCACCCCAAGAGAAGTCCAACGTTCCATTTTGAAGAGCAAAACGGTACTTGGAACGCTTTATGCGACCCCAAAAGTTACCCGACATACCTGTCTCACTTGAGGGAAACACCGAGGTTCCCAGCAGCACTTCATCTGAGCCACTTCTCCCCTCCTGATCGCCACAGGAGGGTCGATTCCTCTGCTTTGTCTGGAAGAGTTTCATGAACTTTGCAGCACATTTCAGGATGAGGCCGGTTTCATGAGGAAATTCGAGACAACCCACGTGGGTGGTGCCAAATGCTGAACGACCCCGATATCCCGGTCCGCTCTTCATAAGAACCCGATGCCCGGACACCTCTTCGAAGGCAACCCTGTGGATGAAGACACAAAACGAAGGGTCACTGACACCCCCGTGCATCGTCTGGAAAAACCTGCAGATTCCACACACAGTTTGACAAGGGGCCTGAAACCCCATGAACAACTCGAGAGGCAAGCAGAGTTCCATTCCTCAGAAAAGACGTAGCCTGTCTCTCCTGTCCCAACTCTGCAGGGACCCTGATGTCGGAGTCCGAAAAAGAGAGGAAGTCTGAGGTTCCTGTCTCCCCTCGAGATGAGCCCCTCTTCCATTGCAACAAACCCAGCGGAGTCCCGAGAGGCACCGCCAACTCCACAGTATCCCTCAACTCTCAGAGACACCCTGGGAAGTTCCCTAAGGTCCCCGGCAGAAGTCGAGGGAAACGACTTTTTCCCGCCACAACCCGAGAAAGACCTCAAGAGTCCCTCTTCAACGCGTCTTGAGGCCCTAGTCCCCTCCCATTACTCGAGAGCCACAACGCGCTCCTCCTCGCTACGCGCAGGGAGACCTGACTTCACTGGCGCCGCACGAGAGGCTCCATGAGATCCTCGCCGTGCCTCGCGAGAAAACCCCCACGGGCGCCGCAGCTTGAGGAAACCCCTGAGACGCCCCCGTCCTCGCGATGTGAAGGGACTTCTTTTCCTGCATGGCCTGGAGAACAATCCCGAGCCCTCTCTCCAAAATGAAGAGGAGGATTGACTCCACTGACGCCACTAGGGGGCTCCAAGATATCCGCGTCGCGACTCGGGAGGACAGCAGAGTCCTTTGCTTCCTCTCGAGACGAGGCCTGACACCCAGGGGGATCCTGGAATGCAACCCTGAGATCCCTGCCTTCCCTGGAGAGGAATATTAGGTCCTGGACACAAGCCTAGATGAGGTCTCTTTGGCCCTGCAGTGACTCGAGCGCAACCCCCAGCTTTCCCTCGCCAATCGAATGGAAGACTGGGCTTCCCAGGGCCAACAGAGGAGGAAGCCTGTAATCCCCATCGTCACTCGAGAATCCAGCCGCAACTCGAGAAAAAACACGTGGTTCCAACGTCTTCGCAAGATGAGGCCCTTGCCCACTACAGCGTCTCAGGGGAAGTCCCATGTTCCGCCCTGAAGTGCGAAACAGTACCTGACACCCTTCGTGCGACCCCCAAAAGCTCCCCGACACGCCGGGTACCCTCGAGGGAACACGGAGAGTCCCGGCACAGCTTCATCTGAGCCCGTCCTCCCCTCCTGATCACGACAGGAGAGTCGATTCCCCTGCGTGGTCTGGAAGGGGTTCCCGGCCTGCACGGCGCCCCTCAGGATGAGGCCGGCCTCGCGAGGAAATTCGAGACAAGCCCCGTGGCTGGTGCCCCATGTTGAACGACCCTGATTTCCCGGTCCGCAGTTGAGGAGAACCCGATGCCCGGACACCTCTTCGAAGGCCACCCTGTGAGTGAAGGAACAACACGAAGGGGCACTGACACTCCCGTGCATCGTCCGGAAACACCCGCGGTTTCCACACACAGCTCCACGAGGGGACTGAGACTCCCTGAGCAACTCGAGAGGCAAGCGGAGTTCCCTTCCTCAGACAAGACGAGGCCTGACTCTCCTGCCCCAACGCTGCAGGGACACTGCTGTCGGAGTACGAAACGGAGAGGAAGCCTGCGGTCCTGTCTCCCCTCGAGATGAGGCCCTCTTCGATTGCGCCAAACCCAGAGGAGTCCCGTGATGGCCCACCAACTCCACAGCATCCCTCACCTCTAAGAGGAACCCTGGGAAGTTCCCTCAGGTCACCGGGAGAAGTCGAGGGAAACGAGGGTTTCCCGCTGCAAGCCGAGAAAGACCTCGAGAGACCTTGTTCTACATGCCTTGATGCCCTAGTCCCCTCCCAGGACTCGAGAACAATGACGCGCTCCCCCTCGCCACGCTCATGGTGACCTGACTTCCATGGCGCCGCACAAGAGGCTCCCTGAGAACCTCGTCGTGCCTCGTGAGAAAAGCCCCACGGACGCCGCAGCTCGAGGAAACCCCTGAGAAGCCCCCGTCCTCGCGAGGTGAGGGCCTTCTTTTCCTGCCTTTCCTGGAGAGCATTCCCGATTCCTCTCTCCAAACTGAAGATTAGGCTTGACTCCCTTGAGGCCACTCAGAGGGCTCCAAGAGATCCGCGTCATGGCTCAAGAGAAGAGCGGAGTCCTTTGCTTCCCCTCGAGGCGAGGCCTGACTCCACGGGGGACTCTGGAGTGCAACACCGGGATCCCTGTCTTCCCTTGAGAGTACTACTAGGTCCTGGACACACGCCTAGATGAGGTCTCTTGGGCCCTGCAGTGACTCGAGCGCAACACCCAGCTTTCCCTAGCAACTCGAATGGAAGATGGGGCTTCCCAGGGTCAACCCAAGAGGAAGCCTGAAATCCCCGTCGTAACTCGAGAATCCCGCCGCAACTCGAGAAAAACCACGTGGTCCCAACGTCTTCGCAAGATGAGGCCCTTTGTCCGCTACAGCATCTCAAGAGAAGTCCCACGTTCCATCCTGAAGTTCGAAACAGTACTTGGCACCCTTGATGCGACCCCAAAAGTTCCGCGACATACCAGACTCACTCAAGGGGAACACCGAGGTTCCCGGCACCACTTCATCTGAGCCACTTCTCCCCTCCTGATCGCCACAGGAGGGTCGATTCCTCTGCTTTGTCTGGAAGAGTTTCATGA
Organism: Bubalus kerabau; assembly: GCF_029407905.1. NCBI lineage: Eukaryota > Metazoa > Chordata > Mammalia > Artiodactyla > Bovidae > Bubalus > Bubalus kerabau. Next base: position 5,556,146 of record NW_026577881.1, on the reverse strand, counting down.
ACTTTGCAGCACATTTCAGGATGAGGCCGGTTTCATGAGGAAATTCGAGACAACCCACGTGGGTGGTGCCAAATGCTGAACGACCCCGATATCCCGGTCCGCTCTTCATAAGAACCCGATGCCCGGACACCTCTTCGAAGGCAACCCTGTGGATGAAGACACAAAACGAAGGGTCACTGACACCCCCGTGCATCGTCTGGAAAAACCTGCAGATTCCACACACAGTTTGACAAGGGGCCTGAAACCCCATGAACAACTCGAGAGGCAAGCAGAGTTCCATTCCTCAGAAAAGACGTAGCCTGTCTCTCCTGTCCCAACTCTGCAGGGACCCTGATGTCGGAGTCCGAAAAAGAGAGGAAGTCTGAGGTTCCTGTCTCCCCTCGAGATGAGCCCCTCTTCCATTGCAACAAACCCAGCGGAGTCCCGAGAGGCACCGCCAACTCCACAGTATCCCTCAACTCTCAGAGACACCCTGGGAAGTTCCCTAAGGTCCCCGGCAGAAGTCGAGGGAAACGACTTTTTCCCGCCACAACCCGAGAAAGACCTCAAGAGTCCCTCTTCAACGCGTCTTGAGGCCCTAGTCCCCTCCCATTACTCGAGAGCCACAACGCGCTCCTCCTCGCTACGCGCAGGGAGACCTGACTTCACTGGCGCCGCACGAGAGGCTCCATGAGATCCTCGCCGTGCCTCGCGAGAAAACCCCCACGGGCGCCGCAGCTTGAGGAAACCCCTGAGACGCCCCCGTCCTCGCGATGTGAAGGGACTTCTTTTCCTGCATGGCCTGGAGAACAATCCCGAGCCCTCTCTCCAAAATGAAGAGGAGGATTGACTCCACTGACGCCACTAGGGGGCTCCAAGATATCCGCGTCGCGACTCGGGAGGACAGCAGAGTCCTTTGCTTCCTCTCGAGACGAGGCCTGACACCCAGGGGGATCCTGGAATGCAACCCTGAGATCCCTGCCTTCCCTGGAGAGGAATATTAGGTCCTGGACACAAGCCTAGATGAGGTCTCTTTGGCCCTGCAGTGACTCGAGCGCAACCCCCAGCTTTCCCTCGCCAATCGAATGGAAGACTGGGCTTCCCAGGGCCAACAGAGGAGGAAGCCTGTAATCCCCATCGTCACTCGAGAATCCAGCCGCAACTCGAGAAAAAACACGTGGTTCCAACGTCTTCGCAAGATGAGGCCCTTGCCCACTACAGCGTCTCAGGGGAAGTCCCATGTTCCGCCCTGAAGTGCGAAACAGTACCTGACACCCTTCGTGCGACCCCCAAAAGCTCCCCGACACGCCGGGTACCCTCGAGGGAACACGGAGAGTCCCGGCACAGCTTCATCTGAGCCCGTCCTCCCCTCCTGATCACGACAGGAGAGTCGATTCCCCTGCGTGGTCTGGAAGGGGTTCCCGGCCTGCACGGCGCCCCTCAGGATGAGGCCGGCCTCGCGAGGAAATTCGAGACAAGCCCCGTGGCTGGTGCCCCATGTTGAACGACCCTGATTTCCCGGTCCGCAGTTGAGGAGAACCCGATGCCCGGACACCTCTTCGAAGGCCACCCTGTGAGTGAAGGAACAACACGAAGGGGCACTGACACTCCCGTGCATCGTCCGGAAACACCCGCGGTTTCCACACACAGCTCCACGAGGGGACTGAGACTCCCTGAGCAACTCGAGAGGCAAGCGGAGTTCTCTTCCTCAGACAAGACGAGGCCTGACTCTCCTGCCCCAACGCTGCAGGGACACTGCTGTCGGAGTACGAAACGGAGAGGAAGCCTGCGGTCCTGTCTCCCCTCGAGATGAGGCCCTCTTCGATTGCGCCAAACCCAGAGGAGTCCCGTGATGGCCCACCAACTCCACAGCATCCCTCACCTCTAAGAGGAACCCTGGGAAGTTCCCTCAGGTCACCGGGAGAAGTCGAGGGAAACGAGGGTTTCCCGCTGCAAGCCGAGAAAGACCTCGAGAGACCTTGTTCTACATGCCTTGATGCCCTAGTCCCCTCCCAGGACTCGAGAACAATGACGCGCTCCCCCTCGCCACGCTCATGGTGACCTGACTTCCATGGCGCCGCACAAGAGGCTCCCTGAGAACCTCGTCGTGCCTCGTGAGAAAAGCCCCACGGACGCCGCAGCTCGAGGAAACCCCTGAGAAGCCCCCGTCCTCGCGAGGTGAGGGCCTTCTTTTCCTGCCTTTCCTGGAGAGCATTCCCGATTCCTCTCTCCAAACTGAAGATTAGGCTTGACTCCCTTGAGGCCACTCAGAGGGCTCCAAGAGATCCGCGTCATGGCTCAAGAGAAGAGCGGAGTCCTTTGCTTCCCCTCGAGGCGAGGCCTGACTCCACGGGGGACTCTGGAGTGCAACACCGGGATCCCTGTCTTCCCTTGAGAGTACTACTAGGTCCTGGACACACGCCTAGATGAGGTCTCTTGGGCCCTGCAGTGACTCGAGCGCAACACCCAGCTTTCCCTAGCAACTCGAATGGAAGATGGGGCTTCCCAGGGTCAACCCAAGAGGAAGCCTGAAATCCCCGTCGTAACTCGAGAATCCCGCCGCAACTCGAGAAAAACCACGTGGTCCCAACGTCTTCGCAAGATGAGGCCCTTTGTCCGCTACAGCATCTCAAGAGAAGTCCCACGTTCCATCCTGAAGTTCGAAACAGTACTTGGCACCCTTGATGCGACCCCAAAAGTTCCGCGACATACCAGACTCACTCAAGGGGAACACCGAGGTTCCCGGCACCACTTCATCTGAGCCCCTTCTCCTCTCCTGATTGTGACAGGAGGGTCGACTCCCCTTCTCTGACTGCAAGGTGTTCCCGACCTTCCGGGAGCACCTCAGGATGAGGCCGGTCTCATGAGGAAGTTCGAGACGTAGCCTCGTGGGTGGTGCCACATGTCGAAAGACCCCAATTTCACGGTCCACTCTTGAAAAGAACCCGATGCCAGCACACCTCTTTGAAGGAAAACCTGTGGATGAAGGCACAACACGAAGGGGCACTGACACCCGCGTGCATCGTCCAGAAAAACCCGCAGGTCCCACAGACATTTCGACAAGTGGCCTGTCACCCTGTAAACAACTCGAAAGGCAAACGAAGGTCCATTCCTCAACAGAAGACTAGATGTGACTCTCTTGTCCTTATTCTGCAGGGACCATGGGATCCGAGTCAGAAACGGAGAGGAAGCCTGAGGTTCCTGCGTCCACTCGAGATGAAGCCCTCTTCCATTGCACCACAACCAGTGGAGTCCCGAGAGGCCCCTACCAATTCCACAGTATCCCTGAGTTCTCAGAGGCACAAAAAGAAGCTCCCTGAGGTCACAGGCACAAGTCGAGGGACCCCTGGGTTTTCTGCCGTGACTCGAGAAAGACCTCGAGAGTGCTTCAAAATGTGTTGAGTCGCGATTCCCCTACCATGACTCGAGAACCATGACACAATCCCCCTCGCCACGCGCATGGAGACCTTACTAACCTGGCACTGCACGAGAGGCTCCATGAGTTCCTCATCGTACCTCGTGAGGAAACCCACACTGGCGCGGCAGCTCGAGGAAACACATGAGACACCCCGGTCATCGCGAGATGAGGGCTTTATTTTCCTGCATGGCCTGGAGACCAATCACGAGTCCTCTCTCCAAACTGAAGAGGAGGCTGGACTCCCTTGAGGCCGCTCAGGGGGCTCCAAGAGACCCGCGTCGCGACTCGAGAGGAGAGCGGAGTCCTTGGCTTCCCCTCAAGACGAGGCCTGACTCCCCGGGGGAGCCTGGAATGCAACCCCTAGATCCACGCCTTCCCTGGAGAGGAATATTAGGTCCCGGAAACACGCCTAGGTGAGGTCTCTTGGCCCCTGCAATGACTCGAGCGCAACCCCCAGCTTTCCCTCGCAACTCGAGGGGAAGATTGGGCTTCCCAGGGCCAACCCAAGGGGAAGGCTGAGATCCCCGTCGTAACTCGAGAATCCCGCCGCAACTCGAGAAAAACCACGTGGTTCCCACCTCTTGGCAAGATGAGGCCCTTGCCCGGGACGGCGTCTCAAGGGAAGTCCCCTGTTCCGCCCTGAAGGGTGAAACGGTCCTTGACAGCCTACCTGCGACACCCAAAAGTTCCTCGACACGCCGTGTTCCCTCGAGGGGAACACCGAGTGTCCCGGCACTGCTTCATCTGAGACCCTTCTCCCCTCCGGAACGCGACAGGAGAGTCGATTCCCCTGCGTGGTCTGGAAGGGGTTCCTGGCCTTCCCCGCACACCTCAGGATGAGGCCGGTCTCACGAGGAAATTCGAGACCAGCCACGTGGGTGGTGCCACATGCCGAACGCCCCCGATTCCCCGGTCCGCTCTTGAGAAGGACCCGAGGCCCAGACCCCTCTTCGAAGGCAACCCTGTGGGTGAAGGCACAACACAAAGGGGCACTGCCACCCCCGGGCATCGTCCGCAAAGACCCGCGGGTTCCACACACAGCTCGACGAGGGGCCTGAGACACCCTGAGCAACTGGAGAGGCCAGCGGGGTTCCCTTCCTCAGACAAGACGAGGCCTGACTCTTGTGTCCCAACTATGCAGGGACGCTGCGGTCGGAGTCCGAAACGGAGAGGAAGCCTGAGGTTCCTGCCTCCCCTCAAGGTGAGGCCCTCTTCCGTTGCTCCAAACCCAGCGGAGTCCCGAGGGGCCCCGCCACCTCCACAGGATCCCTCGCCTCTCAGAGGCACCCTGGAAAGTTCCCTAAGGTCCCCGGCAGAAGGCGAGGGAAACGAGGGTTTCCCGCTGCCCCCCGAGAAAGACCTCGAGTCCTTCAATGCGTCTCGAAGACCTAGTCCCCTCCCGTGACTCGAGAGCAATGAAGCGCTCCCCCTCGCCACGCGCATGGAGACCTGACTTCCCTGGCGCCGAACGAGAGGCTCCCTGAGATCCTCGTCGTGCCTCGGGAGAAAACCCCCATGGGCGCTGCAGCTCGAGGAAAACCCTGAGACGCCCCCAACCTCGCGAGCTGAGAGCCTTCTTTTCGTGCATGGCCTGGAGAGCAATCCCGTGTCCTCTCTCCAAAAGGAAGAGGAGGCTGGACTCCCTTGAGGCCGCTCGGGGGCTCCAAGAGACCCGCGTCGCGACTCGAGAGGAGAGCGGAGTCCTTGGCTTCCCCTCGAGATGAGGCCTGACTCCCCGGGGGAGCCTGGAATGCAACCCCGAGATCCCTGCCTTCCCTGGAGAGGAATATTAGGTCCCGGACACACGCCTAGGTGAGGTCTCTTCGGCACTGCAGTGACTCGAGTGCAACCCCCAGCTTTCCCTCGCCACTCGAGGGGAAGATTGGGCTTCCCAGGGCCAACCCAAGGGGAAGGCTGAGATCCCCGTCGTAACTCCAGAATGCCGCCGCAACTCGAGAAAAACCACGTGGTTCCCACCTCTTGGCAAGATGATGCCCTTGCCTGCTACGGCGTCTCAATGAAAGTGCCCTGTTCCGCCCTGAAGGGCGAAACGGTCCCTGACAGCCTTCTTGCGACCCTCAAAAGTCCCCCGACACGCCGGGTTCCCCCGAGGGGAACACCGAGGGTCCTGGCACTGCTTCCTCTGAGCCCCTTCTCCCCTCCTGATCGCGACAGGAGAGGCGATTCCCCTGCGTGGTCTGGAATGTGTTCCCGGCCTTCCCGGCGCACCTCAGGATGAGGCCGGTCTCACGAGGAAATTCGAGACGAGCCACGTGGGTGGTGCCACATGCCGAACGCCCCCGATTCCCCGGTCCGCTCTTGAGAAGGACCCGAGGCCCGGACCCCTCTTCGAAGGCAACCCTGTGGGTGAAGGCACAACACGAAGGGACACTGCCACCCCTGTGCATCGTCAACAAAGTGCCGCGGGTTCCACACACAGCTCGATGGGGGGCCTGAGACCCCCTGAGCAACTCGAGAGGCCAGCGGGGTTCCCTTCCTCAGACAAGACGAGGCCTGACTCTCCTGTCCCAAATCTGCAGGGACCCTGCGGTCGGAGTCCGAAACGGAGAGGAAGCCTGAGGTTCCTGCCGCCCCTCGAGGTGAGGCCCTCTTTCGTTGCGCCAGATCCAGCGGAGTCCCGAGGGGCCCCGCCACCTCCACAGGATCGCTCGCCTCTCAGAGGCACCCTGGGAAGTTCCCTAAGGTCCCCGGCAGAAGGCGAGGGAAACGAGAGTTTCCCTCCACCACCCGAGAAAGACCTCGAGAGTCCTTCTTCAATGCGTCTCGAGGCCCTAGTGCCCTCCCGTGTCTCGAGAGCCATGACGCGCTCCCCCTCGCCACGCACATGGAGACCTGACTTCCCTGGCGCTCACGAGAGGCTCCCTGACATCCTCCTCGTGCCTTGGGAGAAAACCCCCACGGGCGCCGCAGCTCGAGGAAACCCCTGAGACGCACCAGTCCTCGCGAGCTGAGGGCCTTCTTTTCCTGCTGGCCTGGAGAGCAATGCCGGGTCCTCTCTCCAAACGGAAGAGAAGGCTGGACTCACTTGAGGCCGCTCAGGGGGCTCCAAGAGACCCGCGTCGCGACTCGAGAGGAGAGCGGAGTCCTTGCTTCCCCTTGAGACGAGGCCTGACTCCCCGGGGGAGCCTTGAATGCAACCCCGAGATCCCTGCCTTCCCTGGAGAGGAATATTAGGTCCCGGACACACGCTTAGGTGAGGTCTCTTCGACCCTGCAGTGACTCGAGCGCAATCCCCAGCTTTCCCTCGCCACCCGAGGGGAAGATGGGGCTTCCCAGGGCCAACCCAAGGGGAAGGCTGAGATCCCCGTCGTAACTCGAGAATGCCGCCGCAACTCGAGAAAAACCATGTGGTTCCCACCTCTTGGCAAGATGAGGCCCTTGCCCGCGACAGCTTCTCAAGGGAAGTCCCCTGTTCCGCCCTGAAGGGCGAAACGGTCCCTGACAGCCTTCGTGCGACCCCCAGAAGACACCCGACACGCCGGGGTCCCCCGAGGGGAACACCGAGGTTCCCGGCACCGCTTCCTCTGAGCCCCTTCTCCCCTCCTGATCGCGACAGGAGAGGCGATTCCCCTGCGTGGTCTGGAATGTGTTCCCGGCCTTCCCGGCGCACCTCAGGATGAGGCCGGTCTCACGAGGAAATTCGAGACGAGCCACGTGGGTGGGGCCACATGCCGAACGCCCCCGATTCCCCGGTCCGCTCTTGAGAAGGACCCGAGGCCCGGACCCCTCTTTGAAGGCAACCCTGTGGGTGAAGGCACAACACGAAGGGGCACTGCCACCCCCGTGCATCGTCCGCAAAGACCCGCGGGTTCCACACACAGCTCGACGAGGGGCCTGAGACCCCCTGAGCAACTCGAGAGGCCAGCGGGGTTCCCTTCCTCAGACAAGATGAGGCCTGTCTCTCCTGTCCAAACTCTGCAGGGACCCTGCGGTCGGAGTCCGAAACGGAGAGGAAGCCTGAGGTTCCTGCCTCCCCTCGAGGTGAGGCCCTCTTCCGTTGCGCCAGGCCCAGCGGAGTCCCGAGGGGCCCCGCCACCTCCACAGGATCCCTCGCCTCTCAGAGGCACCCTGGGAAGTTCCCTAAGGTCCCCGGCAGAAGGCGAGGGAAACGAGGGTTTCCCGCCGCCCCCCGAGAAAGACCTCGAGAGTCCTTCTTCAACGTGTCTCGAGGCCCTAGTCCCCTCCCGTGACTCGAGAGCAATGACGCGCTCCCCCTCGGCACGCGCATGGAGACCTGACTTACCTGGCGCCGCACGAGAGGCTCCCTGAGATCCTTGTCGTGCCTCGGGAGAAAACCCCGACGGGCGCCGCAGCTCAAGGAAACCCCTGAGAGGCCCCCGTCCTCGCAAGCTGAGGGCCTTCTTTTCCTGCATGGCCTGGAGAGCAATCCCGGGCCCTCTCTCCAAACGGAAGAGGAGGCTGGAGTCCTTTGAGGCCGCTCAGGGTGCTCCAAGAGACCAGAGTCACGACTCGAGAGGAGAGCGGAGTCCTTGGCTTCCCCTCGAGACAAGGCCTGACTCCCCGTGGGAGCCTGGAATGCAACCCCGAGATCCCTGCCTTCCCTGGAGAGGAAAATTAGGTCCCGGACACACGCTTAGGTGAGGTCTCTTAGGCCCTGCAGTGACTCAAGCGCAACCCCCAGCTTTCCCTCGCAACCCGAGGGGAAGATTGGGCTTCCCAGGGCCAACCCAAGGGGAAGGCTGAGATCCCCGTCGTAACTCGAGAATCCCGCCGCAACTCGAGAAAAACCACGTGGTTCCCACCTCTTGGCAAGATGAGGCCCTTGCCCGCGACGGCGTCTCAAGGGAAGTCCCCTGTACCGCCCTGAAGGGCGAAACGGTCACTGACAGCCTTCCTGCGAAACACAAAAGTCCCCCGACACGCCGGGTTCCCCCGAGGGGAACACCGAGGGTCCCGGCACCGCTTCATCTGAGCCCCTTCTCCCCTCCTGATCGCGACAGGAAAGGCGATTCCCCTGCGTGGTCTGGATGGGGTTCCCGGCCTTCCCGGCGCACCTGAGGATGAGGCCGGTCTCACGAGGAAATTCGAGACGAGCCACGTGGGTGGGGCCACATGCCGAACGCCCCCGATTCCCCGGTCCGCCCTTGAGAAGGACCCGAGGCCCGGACCCCTCTTCGAAGGCAACCCTGTGGGTGAAGGCACAACACGAAGGGGCACTGCCATCCCCGTGCATCGTCCGCAAAGACCCGCGGGTTCCACACACAGCTCGACGAGGGGCCTGAGACCCCCTGAGCAACTCGAGAGGCCAGCGGGGTTCCCTTCCTCAGACAAGACGAGGCCTGACTCTCCCGTGCCAACTCTGCAGGGACTCTGCGGTCGGAGTCCGAAACGGAGAGGAAGCCTGGGCTTCCTTCCTCCCCTCGAGGTGAGGCCCTCTTCCGTTGCGCCAGACCCAGCGGAGTCCCGAGGGGCCCCGCCAACTCCACAGGATTCCTCGCCTCTCACAGGCACCCTGGGAAGTTCCCTAAGGTACCCAGCAGAAGGCGAGGGACACGAGGGTTTCCTGCCGCCCCCCGAGAAAGACCTCGAGAGTCCTTCTTCAACGCGTCTCGAGGCCCTAGTCCCCTCCCGTGACTCGAGAGCCAGGACGCGCTCCCCCTCGCCACGCGCATGGAGACCTGACTTCCCTGGCGCCGCACGAGAGGCTCCCTGAGATCCTCGTCGTGCCTCGGGAGAAAACCCCCACGGGCGCCGCAGCTCGAGGAAACCCCTGAGACGACCCCGTCCTCGCGAGCTGAGGGCCTTCTTTTCCTGCATGGCCTGGAGAGCAATCCCGGGTCCTCTCTCCATACGGAAGAGGAGGCTGGACTCCCTTGAGGCCGCTCAGGGGGCTCCAAGAGACCCGCGTCGCGACTCGAGAGGAGAGCGGACTCCTTGGCTTCCCCTCGAGACGAGGCCTGACTCCCCGGGGGAGCCTGGAATGCAACCCCGAGATCCCTGCCTTTCCTGGAGAGGAATATTAGGTCCCGGACACACGCCTAGGTGAGGTCTCTTCGGCCCTGAAGTTACTCGAGCGCAACCCCCAGCTTTCCCTCGCAACCCGAGGGGAAGATTGGGCTTCCTAGGGCCAACCCAAGAGGAAGGCTGAGATCCCCGTCGTAACTCGAGAATCCCGCCGCAACTCTAGGAAAACCACGTGGTTCCAACGTCTTTGCAAGATGAGCCTCTTGCCCGCTATGGCGTCTCAAGGGAAGTCCCAGTTTCCGTCCTGAAGTGCGAAACAGTACCTGACACCTTTCATGCGACCCCCAGAAGTTCCCCGACATACCGGGTTCCCTCGAGGGAAACACTGATGGTCCCGACACCACTTCATCTGAGCCCCTTCTCCCCTCCTGATGGCGACAGGAGTGTCGATTCCCCTGCGTGGTCTGGAAGGGGTTCCCGGCCTTCCCGGCGCATCTCAGGATGAGGCCGTCCGCACGAGGAAATTCGAGATGAGCCACGGGGGTGGTGCCACATGCCTATCGACCTCGATTTCCCGGTCCACTCTTGAGAAGAACCCGTTGCACGGACACCTCTTCGAAGGCAACCCTGTGGTTGTAGGCACAACACGAAGGGGCACTGACACTCCCGTGCATCGTCCAGAAACACCCGTGGGTTCCACACACAGCTCGAAGAGGGGCCTGAGACCCCCTGAGCAACTCGAGAGGCAAGCGGAGTTCCCTTCCTCAGACAAGACGGGGCCTAACTCTCCGCTCCCAACTCTGCACGGACCCTGAGGTCGGAGGGTCGGAGTCAGAAACAGAGAGGAAGCCTGAGGTTCCTGCCTCCCCTCGAGATGAGGCCCTCTTCCATTGCGCCAACCACAGCGGAGTCCCGAGAGGCCCCGCTAACTCCACAGCATCCCTCACCTCTCAGGGGCACCCTGGGAAGTTCCCTCAGGTCCCCTGCAGAAGTCGAGGGAAATGAGGGTTTCCTGCCACCACTCGAGAAAGACCTCGATAGTCCTTCTTCCAAGTGTCTTGAGGCCCTTGTCCCCTCTCTGGACTAGAGAGCAATGATGCGCTCCCCCTCGCCTCGCGCATGCAGACCTGGCTTCCCTGGCGCTGCACGAGAGGCTCCCTGAGGTCCTCGTCGTGCCTCGTGAGAAAACCCCCATGGGCGCAGGAGCCTGAGGAAACCCATGAGACGCCCCCGTCATCGCGAGATGAGGGCCTTCTTTTCCTGCCTGGCCTGGAGAGCAATCCCGAGTCCTCTCTCCAAACTGAAGAGGAGGCTCGACACCCTTGAGTCCACTCAGTGGGCTCCAAGAGATCCGTGTCGCGACTTGAGAGAAAAGCGGAGTCCTTTGCTTCCCCTCCAGGCCAGTCCTGACTCCCCGGGGGAGTCTGGAATGGAAACCCGGGATCCCTGTCTTCCCTTGAGAGGAATATTAGGTCCTGGACACAGGCCTCGATGAGGTCTCTTTGGCCCTGTAGTGACTCGAGCAGAACCCCCAGCTTTCAATCGCAACTCGAATTGAAGATTGGGCTTCCCAGGGCTAACCCAAGAGAGACCTGAAATTCCTGTCATTTTCGAGAATCCCGATGCAACTCAAGAAAAACGACGTGGTTCCAACGTCTTCACAGGATAAGGCCCTTGCCCGCTACAGCGTCTCCAGGGAAGTCCCATGTTCCGTCCTGAAGTGGGAAACGGTACTTGGCTCCCTTGATGCGACCCCTAAAGTTCCCTGAAACGCCGGGTTCCCTCGAGTGGAAGACCGAGGGTCCCGGCACCACTTCATCTGAGCCCCATCTCCCCTCCTGATCGCGACAGGAGAATCGATTCCCCTACTTTGTGTGGAAGGGGTTCCCGGCCTTCCCGGCGCACCTCAGGATGAGGCCGGTCTCACGAGGAAATTCGAGACGAGCCACGTGGGTGGGGCCAAATGCCGAACGCCCCCGATTCCCCGGTCCGCCCTTGAGAAGGACCCGAGGCCCGGACCCCTCTTCGAAGGCAACCCTGTGGGTGAAGGCACAAAACGAAGGGGCACTGCCACCCCCGTGCATCGTCCGCAAAGACCCGCGGGTTCCACACACAGCTCGACGAGGGGCCTGAGACCCCCTGAGCAACTCGAGAGGCCAGCGGGGTTCCCTTCCTCAGACAAGATGAGGCCTGTCTCTCCTGTCCCAACTCTGCAGGGACCCTGCGGTCGGAGTCCGAAACGGAGAGGAAGCCTGAGGTTCCTGCCTCCCCTCGAGGTGAGGCCCTCTTCCGTTGCGCCAGACCCAGCGGAGTCCCGAGGGGCCCCGCCACCTCCACAGGATCCCTCGCCTCTCAGAGGCACCCTGGGAAGTTCCCTAAGGTCCCCGGCAGAAGGCGAGGGACACGAGGGTTTCGCGCCGCCCCCCGAGAAAGACCTCGAGAGTCCTTCTTCAACGCGTCTCGAGGCCCTAGTCCCCTCCCGTGACTTGAGAGCCAGGACGCGCTCCCCCTCGCCACGCGCATGGAGACCTGACTTCCCTGGCGCCGCACGAGAGGCTCCCTGAGATCCTCGTCGTGCCTCGGGAGAAAACCCCCACGGGCGCCGCAGCTCGAGGAAACCCCTGAGACACCCCCGTCCTCGCGAGCTGAGGGCCTTCTTTTCCTGCATGGCCTGGAGAGCAATCCCGGGTCCTCTCTCCAAACGGAAGAGGAGGCTGGACTCCCTTGAGGCTGCTCAGGTGGCTCCAAGAGACCCGTGTCGCGACTCGAGAGGAGAGCGGAGTCCTTGGCTTGCCCTCGAGACGAGGCCTGACTCCCCGGGGGAGCCTGGAATGCAACCCCGAGATCCCTGCCTTCCCTGGAGAGGAATATTAGGTCCCGGACACACGCCTAGGTGAGGTCTCTTCGGCCCTGCGGTGACTCGAGCGCAACCCCCAGCTTTCCCTCGCAACCCGAGAGGAAGATTGGGCATCCCAGGGTCAACCCAAGGGGAAGGCTGAGATCCCCGCCGCAACTCTAGAAAAACCACGTGGTTCCCACCTCTTGGCAAGATGAGGCCCTTGCCCGCGACGGCGTCTCAAGGGAAGTCCCCTGTTCCGCCCTGAAGGGCGAGACGTTCCCTGACAGCCTTCCTGCGACCCCCAAAAGTCCCCCGACACGCCGGGTTCCCCCGAGGGGAACACCGAGGGTCCCGGAACCGCTTCCTCTGAGCCCCTTCTCCCCTCCTGATCGCGACAGGAGAGGCGATTCCCCTGCGTGGTCTGGAAGGGGTTCCCGGCCTTCCCGGCGCACCTCAGGATGAGGCCGGTCTCACGAGGAAATTCGAGACGAGCCACGTGGGTGGGGCCACAGGCCGAACGCCCCCGATTCCCCGGTCCGCTCTTGAGAAGGACCCGAGGCCCGGACCCCTCTTCGAAGGCAACCCTGTGGGTGAAGGCACAACACGAAGGGGCACTGCCACCCCCGTGCATCGTCCGCAAAGACCCGCGGGTTCCACACACAGCTCGACGAGGGGCCTGAGACCCCCTGAGCAACTCGAGAGGCCAGCGGGGTTCCCTTCCTCAGACAAGACGAGGCCTGACTCTCCTGTCCCAACTCTGCAGGGACCCTGCGGTCGGAGTCTGAAGCAGATAGGAAGCCTGAGGTTCCTGCCTCCCCTCGAGGTGAGGCCCTCTTCCGTTGCGCCGGACCAAGCGGAGTCCCGAGGGGCCCCGCCACCTCCACAGGATCCCTCGCCTCTCAGAGGCACCCTGGGAAGTTCCCTAAGGTCCCCGGCAGAAGGCGAGGGAAACGAGGGTTTCCCGCCACCCCCGGAGAAAGACCTCGAGTGCTGGGAGCCGGCATATTGCATATTGAGTGAGGATCTTGAATAGCTCAACTGGAATTCTATCACTGCCGGGAGCCAGGGTGAGGCACTCCGCCCATGACAAAGGTCATGAGTAAGGAGGCTCGGCATACGCAAAGGCGGGATCGAGCCTCAGGAGTCCCCCTGGAGATTCTCGAGCATCTACCCCCAAAACCAGAGTCTGCCTACTTTCTGCTTTGTGCTTTCACCTACCCCTCTTACTTTATGGGGGGCTGTCCCCCACTACCTCTCTCTGAAAAGAGAGTTAGCTTACAGCTCCAGTTAATAATTCCTGGATGTGACAGTGTTTCAACCTACAAACTCCTTTGGAAATCCTCTAGCCTGCCTGAATGGGTTTTTCCGGCCACATGTGATTGTTCAGAGCCTGCCAACTGTGAGAGGCAGGAGATGTTCTAAACTGCCTAAACACAGATTCCTTTGAGTAGTTAAAAGATTGATTAGAAAATGTATTGGTGAAGGGTTTTTCACTTGTTGGGCCAATGTTTGCTGCTAAGTCTCCATACTCCTTACCTACTGTGTCTTTGGCAGTGTATTGATTGATATAATGGGTGTATAGAAATGTAAAATGCAGCTTTGTCCAATGCTTTTTGGAAGGCTGGTGCCTGACTTTGGAATAATCACCTTTAGAGAAAAATAAGTTTCTTAAAATGTTAACAGGCCTCCGGGCCAGAAGATGATGTCAATCACCTGAACTTTTGCATATGATAAGTTTGAAAGCCTGGCTTAGATTAGAACCAGGAACTGCTGTCCTTACATGACTCCACCCCTTCCCCCATTATCCTCTATGCATACCTTAAGGTATAAAAACTACTTTGGAAAATAAAGTGCGGGCCTTGTTCACTGAAACTTGGTCTCCCCATGTCACTATCTCTCCCAAATTCCAGCTGAGCATCCATCTGGAGCGCCGATGTCCTCTGCGACCATTTATTTGCCTGGGCTTCTAAGACCCACTCGAGAAGGTGTCTAAGGTGGGGCACCTTCCGCTATTCGAGAGGGCGCCTGCGGCCTCCGTGGTCAGAGCTAACCTGGTGTCACGGGTTATATTGATTTTCCGCGTAAACCAAGCCACTCAGCTTCTTTTCTCCACTGAATTTCCCTACTGAGCTATCCTTATATCAGCCGCATTTCTCCACTGAATTTCCTCACTGAGTTATCCTTATTCTATTACTCTTTGTATCCTTAATTAAAGTGTAATTAAGCAGTTATTCCCTGACCCTCGCCTAGCCGTCTCTCCTTCGAATACCCTGGATAAGCCGGGGCTGGTCCCCGGAACTCGAGAGTCCTTCTTCAACGCGTCTCGAGGCCCTAGTCCCCTCCCGTGACTCGAGAGCCAGGACGCGCTCCCCCTCGCCACGCGCATGGAGACCTGACTTCCCTGGCGCCGCACGAGAGGCTCCCTGAGATCCTCGTCGTGCCTCGGGAGAAAACCCCCACGGGCGCCGCAGCTCGAGGAAACCCCTGAGACGCCCCCGTCCTCGCGAGCTGAGGGCCTTCTTTTCCTGCATGGCCTGGAGAGCAATCCCGGGTCCTCTCTCCAAACGGAAGAGGAGGCTGGACTCCCTTGAGGCCGCTCAGGGGGCTCCAAGAGACCCGCGTCGCGACTCGAGAGGAGAGCGGAGTCCTTGGCTTCACCTCGAGACGAGGCCTGACTCCCCTGGGGGGCCTGGAATGCAACCCCGAGATCCCTGCCTTCCCTGGAGAGGAATATTAGGTCCCGGACACACGCCTAGGTGAGGTCTCTTTGGCCCTGCAGTGACTCGAGCGCAACCCCCAGCTTTCCCTCGCAACCCGAGGGGAAGATAGGGCTTCCCAGGGCCAACCCAAGGGGAAGGCTGAGATCCCCGTCGTAACTCGAGAATCCCGCCGCAACTCGAGACTAACCACGTGGTTCCCACCTCTTGGCAAGATGAGGCCCTTGCCCGCGACGGCGTCTCAAGGGAAGTCCCCTGTTCCGCCCTGAAGGGCGAAACGGTCCCTGACAGCCTTCCTGCGACCCCCAAAAGTCCCCCGACATGCCGGGTTCCCTCGAGGGGAACACCGAGGGTCCCGGCACCGCTTCCTCTGAGCCCCTTCTCCCCTCCTGATCGCGACAGGAGAGGCGATTCCCCTGCGTGGTCTGGAAGGGGTTCCCGGCCTTCCCTGCGCACCTCAGGATGAGGCCGGTCTCACGAGGAAATTCGAGACGAGCCACGTGGATGGGGCCACATGCCGAACGCCCCCGATTCCCCGGTCCGGCCTTGAGAAGGACCCGAGGCCCGGACCCCTCTACGAAGGCAACCCTGTGGGTGAAGGCACAACACGAAGGGGCACTGCCACCTCCCTGCATCGTCCGTAAAGACCCGCGGGTTCCACACACAGCTCCACGAGGGTCCTGAGACCCCCTGAGCAACTCTAGAGGCCAGCGGGGTTCCCTTCCTCAGACAAGACGAGGCCAGACTCTCCTGTCCCAACTCTGCAGGGACCCTGCGGTCGGAGTTCGAAACGGAGAGGAAGCCTGAGGTTCCTGCCTCCCCTCGAGGTGAGGCCCTGTTCCGTTGCGCCAGACCCAGCGGAGTCCAGAGGGGCCCCGCCACCTCCACAGGATCCCTCGCCTCTCAGAGGCACCCTGGGAAGTTCCCTAAGGTCCCCGGCAGAAGGCGAGGGAAACGAGGGTTTCCCGCCGCCCCCCGACAAAGACCTCGAGAGGCCTTCTTCAACGCGTCTCGAGGCCCTAGTCCCCTCCCGTGACTCGAGAGCCAGGACGCCCTCCCCCTCGCCACGCGCATGGAGACCTGACTTCCCTGGCGCCGCACGAGAGGCTCCCTGAGATCCTCGTCGTGCCTCGGGAGAAAACCCCCATGGGCGCCGCAGCTCGAGGAAACCCCTGAGACGCCCCTGTCCTCGCGAGCTGAGGGCCTTCTTTTCCTGCATGGCCTGGAGAGCAATCCCGGGTCCTTTCTCCAAACGGAAGAGGAGGCTGGATTCCCTTGAGGCCGCTCAGGGGGCTCCAAGAGACCCGCGTCGCGACTCGAGAGGAGAGCGGAGTCCTTGGCTTCCCCTCGAGACGAGGCCTGAGTCCCCGGGGGAGCCTGGAATGCAACCCCGAGATCCCTGCCTTCCCTGGAGAGGAATATTAGGTCCCGGACACACGCCTAGGTAGGGTCTCTTCGGCCCTGAAGTGACTCGAGCGCAACCCCCAGCTTTCCCTCGCAACCCGAGGGGAAGATTGGGCTTCCCAGGGCCAACCCAAGGGGAAGGCTGAGATCCCCGTCGTAACTCGAGAATCCCGCCGCAACTCGAGAAAAACCACGTGGTTCCCACCTCTTGGCAAGATGAGGCCCTTGCCCGCGACGGCGTCTCAAGGGAAGTCCCCTGTTCCGCCCTGAAGGGCGAAACGGTCCCTGACAGCCTTCATGCGACCTCCAAAAGTTCCCTGACACGCCGGGTTCCCTCGAGGGCAACACCGAGGGTCCCGGCACCACTTCATCTGAGCCCCTTCTCCCCTCCTGATGGCGACAGGAGAGGCGATTCCCCTGCGTGGTCTGGAAGGGGTTCCCGGCCTTCCCGGCGCACCTCAGGATGAGGCCGGTCTCACGAGGAAATTCGAGACGAGCCACGTGGGTGGGGCCACATGCCGAACGACCCCGATTCCCCGGTCCGCCCTTGAGAACGACCCGAGGCCCGGAACCCTCTTCGAAGGCAACACTGTGGGGGAAGGCACAACACGAAGGGGCACTGCCACCCCCGTGCATCGTCCGTAAAGCCCCGCGATTTCCACACAAAGCTCGACGAGGGGCCTGAGACCCACTGAACAACTCGAGAGGCAAGCAGGGTTCCCTTCCTCAGTCAAGACGAGGCCTGACTCTCCTGTCCCAACTCTTCAGGGACCCTGCGATCGGAGTCAGAAATGGAGAGGAACCCTGAGGTTCCCGCCTCAACTAGAGAAGAGGCCCTCTTCCATTGAACCAAACTCAGTGGTGTCCCGAGAGGCCCCTCCCAACACCACAGTATCCCTGAATTCTCAGAGGCTCCCTGAGAAGCTACCTGAGGTCACTGGCACAAGTCGAGGGAACCCAGAGTTTCCTGAAGTAACCCGAGAAAGACTTGGAGAGTCCTTTTTCAACGTCTCTTGATGCCCGATTCCCCTACCATGACTCCAGAGCAAGGACACGCTCCCCTCGCCACAAGCAGGAAAACTGACTTCCCTAGTACCACACAAGAGGCTCCCTGAGTACCCCATCGTACCTCGTGAGAAAACCCACAGTGGCGCCGCAGTTCGAGAAAAACCACAAGATGCCCCCGTCAAGGAGAGATGGGGGCCTTCTTTTCCTGCCTGACCTGGACAGCAATCCCTGGTCCTCTCTCCAAACTTCACAGGAGGATTGACTCCCTTTAGGCCACTCAGTTGGGTCCAAGAAATACCCGGTGCGACTCGAGAGGAGAGCGGAGTCCTTTGCTTCCCTGGAGACGAGGCCTGACTCCCCTGGTGAGTTTGGAATGCAACCCCGAGATCCCTGTCGCCCCTGGAGTGGAACATTATGTCCTAGACACAAGCCTAGATGAGGTCTATTTTGCCCTACAGTGACTCGAGAGCAACCTCCATCTCTCCCTCACAATTTGAATGGAAGATTGGTCTTCCCACGGTCAACACAAGAGGAAGTCTGAATTTCCCATCGTAATTCGAGAATTCAGCCTCAAGTCTTAAACACCATGTGGTTCCCCCTTCATCGCAATATGAGGCCCTTGCCAGCTAGAG
This sequence comes from Bubalus kerabau, assembly GCF_029407905.1. NCBI lineage: Eukaryota > Metazoa > Chordata > Mammalia > Artiodactyla > Bovidae > Bubalus > Bubalus kerabau. The sequence continues at coordinate 5,538,203 of NW_026577881.1, read as the reverse complement.
TCTCAACAGAAGTCCCACGTTCCATCTTAAAGTTCGAAATGCTACTTGGCACCCTTGATGCGACCCCAAAGTTCCCCAACATACCGGTCTCACTCCAGGTGAACACCGAAGTTCCGGGCGTCTCCAGGGAAGTCCCATGTTCCGTCCTTAAGTGCGAAACGGTACTTGACACCCTTGATGCGACCGCAAAAGTTCCGCGACACGCTGGGCTCCCTCGAGGGGAACACCGAGGGTCCAGGCACCACTTCATCTGAGCCCCTTCTCCCCTCCTGATCGTGACAGCAGAGTCGATTCCCCTGCTTTCTCTGGAAGGGGTTCCCGGCCTTCCTGGTGCACCTCAGGATGAGGCCGGTCTCAGGAGGAAATTCTTGACTAGCCATGTGTGAGGTGCCACGTGCCGAACGACCCTGATTTTCCGGTCCGCTCTTGATAAGAACCCGATGCCCGGACACCTCTTCAAAGGCAACCCTGTGAGTGAAGGCACAACACGAAGGGGCGCTGACACCCCCGTGCATCGTCCGCAAAGACCCGCGGGTTCCACACACAGCTCGACGGGGGGCCTGAGACACCCTGTGCAACTCGAGAGGCCAGCGGGGTTCCCTTCCTCAGACAAGACGAGGCCTGACTCTCCTGTCCCAACTCTGCAGGGACCCTGCGGTCGGAGTCCGAAAGGGAGAGGAAGCCTGAGGTTCCTGCCTCCCCTCGAGGTGAGGCCCTCTTCCGTTGCGCCAGACCCAGCGGAGTCCCGAGGGGCCACGCCACCTCCACAGGATCCCTCGCCTCTCAGAGGCACCCTGGCAAGTTCCCTAAGGTCCCCGGCAGAAGGCGAGGGAAACGAGGGTTTCCCGTCGCCCCCCGAAAAAGACCTCGAGAGTCCTTCTTCAACGCGTCTCGAGGCCCTAGTCCCCTCCGGTGCCTCGAGAGACAGGACGCGCTCCCCCTCGCCACGCGCATGGAGACCTGAGTTCCCTGGCGCCGAACGAGAGGCTCCCTGAGATCCTCGTCGTGCCTCGGGAGAAAACCCCCACGGGCGCCGCAGCTCGAGGAAACCCCTGAGACGCCCCCGTCCTCGCGAGCTGAGGGCCTTCTTTTCCTGCATGGCCTGGAGAGCAATCCCGGGTCCTCTCTCCAAACGGAAGAGGAGGCTGGACTCCCTTGAGGCCGCTCAGGGGGCTCCAAGAGACCCGCGTCGCGACTCGAGAGGAGAGCGGAGTCCTTGGCTTCCCCACGAGACGAGGCCTGACTCCCCGGGGGAGCCTGGAATGCCACCCCGAGATCCCTGCCTTCCCTGGAGAGGAATATTAGGTCCCGGACACACGCCTAGGTGAGGTCTCTTCGGCCCTGCGGTGACTCGAGCGCAACCCCCAGCTTTCCATCGCAACCCAAGGGGAAGTTGGGGCTTCCCAGGGCCAACCCAAGGGGAAGGCTGAGATCCTCGTTGTAACTCGAGAATGCCGCCGCAACTCGAGAAAAACCACGTGGTTCCCACCACTTGGCAAGATGAGGCCCTTGCCTGCGACGGCGTCTCAAGGGAAGTCCCCTCTTCCGCCCTGAAGGGCGAAACGGTCCCTGACAGCCTTCCTGCGACCCCCAAGAGTCCCCCGACACGCCGGGTTCCCCCGAGGGGAACACCAAGGGTCCTGTCACCGCTTCCTCTGAGCCCCTTCTCCCCTCCTGATCGCGACAGGAGAGGCGATTCCCCTGCGTGGTCTGGAAGGGGTTCCCGGCCTTCCCGGCGCACCTCAGGATGAGGCCGGTCTCACGAGGAAATTCGAGACTTGCCACGTGGGTGGTGCCACATGCCGAGCGCACCAGATTCCCCGGTCCGCTCTTGAGAAGGACCCGAGGCCCGGACCCCTCTTCGAAGGCAACCCTGTGGGTGAAGGCACAACACGAAGGGGCACTGCCACCCCCGTGCATCGTCCGCAAAGACCCACGGGTTCCACACACAGCTCGACGGGGGGCCTGAGACCCCCTGAGCAACTCGAGAGGCCAGCGGGGTTCCCCTCCTCAGACAAGACGAGGCATGACTCTCCTGTCCCAACTCTGCAGGGACCCTGCGGTCGGAGTCCGAAACGGAGAGGAAGCCTGAGGTTCCTGCCTCCCCTCGAGGTGAGGCCCTCTTCCGTTGCGCCAGACCCAGCGGAGTCCCGAGGGGCCCTGCCACATCCACAGGATCCCTCGCCTCTCAGAGGCACCCTGGGAAGTTCCCTAAGGGCCCCGGCAGAAGGCGAGGGAAACGAGGGTTTCCCGCCACCCCCCGACAAAGACCTCGAGAGTCCTTCTTCAACGCGTCTCGAGGCCCTAGTCCCCTCCCATGACTCGAGAGCCAGGACGCGCTCCCCTCGCCACGCGCATAGAGAACTGACTTCCCTGGCGCCGCACGAGAGGCACCATGAGATCCTCGTCGTGCCTCGGGAGAAAACCCCCACGGGCGCCGCAGCTCGACGAAACCCCTGAGACGCCCCCGTCCTCGTGAGCTGAGGGCCTTCTTTTCCTGCATGGCCTGGAGAGCAATCCCGGGTCCTCTCAACAAACCTAAGAGGAGGCTGGACTCCCTTGAGGCCGCTCAGGGGGCTCCAAGAGACCCTCGTCGCGACTCGAGAGGAGACCGGAGTCCTTGGCTTCCCCTCGATCCGAGGCCTGACTCCCCGGAGGAGCCTGGAATGAAACCCCGAGATCCCTGCTTTCCCTGGAGAGGAATATTAGGTCCCGGACACACGCCTAGGTGAGGTATCTTCGGCCCTACAGTGACTCGAGCGCAACCCCCAGCTTTCCCTCCCAACCCGAGGGGAAGATTGGGCTTCCCAGGGCCAACCCAAGCGGAAGGCTGAGATCCCCGTCGGAACTCGAGAATCCCGCCGCAACTCGAGAAAAACCACGTGGTTCCCACCTCTTTGCAAGATGAGGCCCTTGCCCGCCACGGCGTCTCAAAGGAAGTCCCCTGTTCCGCCCTGAAGGGCGAAACGGTCCCTAACAGCCTTCCTGCGACCCTCAAAAGTCCCCCGACATGCCTGGTTCCCCCGAGGGGAACACCGAGGGTCCCGTCACCGCTTCCTCTGAGCCCCTTCTCCCCTCCTGATCGCGACAGGAGAGACAATTCCCCTGCGTGGTCTGGAAGGGGTTCCCGGCCTTCCCTGCGCACCTCAGGATGAGGCCGGTCTCAGGAGGAAATTCGAGACGAGCCACGTGGGTGGGGCCACATGCCGAACCTCAGCGATTCCCCGGTCCGCCCTTGAGAAGAACCCGAGGCCCAGACCCCTCTTCGAAGGCAACGCTGTGGGTGAAGGCACAACACGAAGGGGCACTGCCACCCCCGTGCATCGTCCGCAAAGACCCGTGGGTCCCACACACAGCTCGACGAGGGGCCTGAGACCCCCTGAGCAACTCGAGAGGCCAGCAGGATTCCCTTCCTCAGACAAGACGAGGCCTGACTCTCCTGTCCCAACTCTGCAGGGACACTGCGGTCGGAGTCCGAAACGGAGAGGAAGCCTGAGGTTCCTGCCTCCCCTCGAGGTGAGGCCCTCTTCCGTTGTGCCAGACCCAGCGGAGTTCCGAGGGGCCCCGCCACCTCCACAGGATCCCTCGCCTCTCAGAGGCACCCTGGGAAGTTCCCTAAGGTCCCCGGCAGAAGGGGAGGGAAACGAGGGTTTCACGCCGCCCACCGAGAAGACCTCGAGAGTCCTTCTTCAACGCGTCTCGAGGCCCTAGTCACCTCCCGTGACTCGAGTGCCAGGACGCGCTCCCCCTCGTAAACGCGCATGGAGACCTGACTTCCCTGGCGCCGCACGAGAGGCTCCCTGAGATCCTCGTCGTGCCTCGGGAGAAAACCCCCACGGGCGCCCCAGCTCGAGGAAACCCCTGAGATGCCCCCGTCCTCGCGAGCTGAGGGCCTTCTTTTCCTGCATGGCCTGGAGAGCAATCCCGGGTCCTCTCTCCAAACGGAAGAGGAGGCTGGACTCCCTTGAGGCCGCTCAGGGGGCTCCAAGAGACCCGCGTCGCGACTCGAGAGGAGAGCGGAGTCCTTGGCTTCCCCTCGAGACGAGGCCTGACTCCCCGGTGGAGCCTGGAATGCAACCCCGAGATCCCTGCCTTCCCTGGAGAGGAATATTAGGTCCCGGACACACGCCTAGGTGAGGTCTCTTCGGCCCTGCAGTGACTCGAGCGCAACCCCCAGCTTTCCCTCGCAACCCGAGGGGAAGATTGGGCTTCCCAGGGCCAACCCAAGGGGAAGGCTGAGATGCCCGTCGTAACTCGAGAATGCCGCAGCAACTCGAGAAAAACCATGTGGTTCCATCGTCTTCGCAGCATGAGGCCCTTGCCCGCCACAGCGTCTCAAAAGAAGTCCCACGTTCCTACTGAAGTGCAAAACGGTACTTGGCACCCATGATGGCACCCCCAAAATTCCCCAACTTATGGGCCTCCCTCGAGGGTAACACCCATGTTCCCCGCACCACCTCATTTGAGCCCCTTCTCCCCTCCTGATTGCAACAGGAGTGTCTTTTCTCCTGCTTTGTGTGGAAGGGGTTACCGATCTTCCCAGCGCACATCAGGATGAAGCCTGTCTCACGAGGAAATTGGAGATGTAGCCTCGTGGGTGGTGCCACATGCGGAAAGACCCCATTTCCCGGTCAGCTATTAATAAGAACCCGATGCCCGTACACGTCTTGGAATGCATCCCGTAGGATGAAGGCACAACAAGGAGGGACCCTGAACACCCGTGCGTCTTTTGCAAAATTCTGCAGGTTCCACATACAGCTCGACAAGTGACCTGTTACCTCGTGAACAACTCGAGAGGCAAGCTAAGTTTCATTTCTCCACAGAATACGAGGCCTGACTCTCCTGTCCCAACTCTGCAGGAATCCTGAGATCGGAGTCTGAAATGGAGAGGAACCCTGAGGTTCCTTCCTCAACACGAGATGAGGCCCTCTTCTATTATACCACACCCAGTGGAGTCCCTAGAGGCCCCTCCCAACTCCACAGTATCAGTGTCTTCTCAGAGGCACCCTGAGCAACTCCCTGAGGTCACCGGCACAAGTCGAGGGAACACAGGGTATCCTGCCGCAACCCGAGAAAAACCTCAAGAGTCCGTCTTCAACGCGTCTTGAGGACGGATTCCCCTACCATGACTCGAGAGCAATGACACGCTCCCCCTCGCCATGCGCATGGACACCTGACTTCCCTGGCGCCACATGAGAGGCTCCCTGAGCTCCCCGTCATACCTCGTGAGAAAGCCCACACTGGCGCCGCAGCTCGGGAAAACCCACCGTCATCGCAAGATTGGGGACTTCTTTTCCTGCCTGACCTGGAGAGCAATCCCTGGTCTTTTCTCCAAACTTCACAGGAGGCTTTACTGCCTTTAGGCCACTCAATGGGCTCCAAGAAATACCTGTCGCGACTTGAGAGGACAGCAGAGTACTTTGTTTCCCCTCGAGACGAGGCCTTACCTCGGGTGAGTCTGGAATGCAACCCCGAGATCCCTGTTGTCCCTGGAGAGGAACATTATGTCCTGGACAAAAGCCTAGATGAGGTCTATTTTGCCCTACAGTGACTCGAGAGCAACACCCATCTCTCCCTCGCAATTCGAATGGAAGATTGGTCTTCATTGGGCCAACACAAGAGGAAGTCTGAATTTCCCGTTGTAACTCGAGAATCCCACCGCAACTCTTAAAAACCACGTGGTTCCCCATTCATCGCAATATGAGGCCTTTGCCCGCTACAGAGTCTCAAGAGAAGTCCCATGTTTCGTCATAAAGTTCGAAATGCTACTTGGCACCCTTGATGCGACACCAAAAGTTCCCCAATATACCAGTCTCACTCCAAGGGAACACCGAAGTTCCTGGCACCACTTCATTTGAGCCCCTTCTCCGCTCCTGATCACGGCAGGAAGGTCGATCCCCCTGCTTTGTCTAGAAGGGGTTCCCGACCTTCATGGCGCACCTCAGGATGAGGCCAGTCTCACGAAGAAATTCGAGACGTAGCCTCGTGTTGGTGCCACGTGCCAAAAGACCCCGATTTCTCGGTCTTGCTCTTGATAAGAACCCGATGCCCGGACACCTCTTCTAAGGCAACCCTGTGGATGAAGGCACTACACGAGGGGGCACTGGCAACCCTGTTCATCGTCCGGAAAACCCCGCAGGATCCACATACAGCGCCACAACTGGCCTGTCACCCCTTAAACAATGAGAGAGGAAAGCGGAGTTCCCTTCCTCAGACAAGACGAGGCCTGAGTATCCAATCCCAACTCTGCAGGAACGCTTCGATCTGAGTCAGAAATGGAGAGGAAACCTGAGGTTCCTGCCTCAACCCGAGATGAGACCCTCTTCCATTAAAACAAACCCAGTGGAGTCCCGAGAGGCCCCTCCCATCTCCACAGTATCCCTGACTTCTCATAGGCATTCTGAGAAGCTCCTTGAGGCCACCAGCAAAAGTCGAGGGAAATAAGGGTTTCCTGCCACAACCGAAGAAAGACCTCGAGAGTCCTTCTTCAATGTGTCTTGAGGTCAGATTCCGCTACCATAGCTCGAGAGCAATAATGCGCTCCCCCTCGCCACGCACATGGAGACCTGACTTCCCTGGCGCCACATGAGAGGCTCCCTGAGCTCCCCGTCGTACCTCGTGTGAAACCCCACACTGGCGCCGCAGATCGAGAAAACCCACAAGATCCCTCCGTCATCGCGAGATGAGGGCCATCTTTTCCTGCATGGCCTGGAGAGCAGTCCCAAGTCCTCTCTCCAAACTTCACAGGAGGCTTGACTCCCTTTAGGCCACAAAGTGGGCTCCAAGAGGTGCCCGTCGCGACTCGAAAGGAGAGCGGAGTCCTTTGCTTCCCTTCGACATGAGGCCTGACTCCCTGGGTGAGTCTGGAATGCAAACCTGAGATCCCTGTGGCCCTTGGAGAGGAACATTAGGTCCTGGACACAAGCCTAGATGAGGTCTCCTTTGCCCTGCAGGGACTCGAGCGCAACCCCCAGCTCTCCCTCGCAACTCGAATGGATGATTGGACTTCCCTGGCCCAACACAAGAGGAAGCCTGAAATCCCCGTCATAACTCGAGAATCCCGCCGCAACTCGAGAAAAACCACGTGGCTCCCCCGTCATCGCAAGATGAGGCCCTTGGCCGCTACAGCGTATCAAGGGAAGTCCCACGTTCCATCCTGAAGTACAAAACGGTACTTGGCACCCTTGATGCGACCCCCAAAGTTCCCTGACATACCGGTCTCACTCGAGGGAAACACCAAATTTCACGGCACCACTTCCTGTGAGCCCCTTCACCCCTCCTGATCGCGACAGAAGGGTCAATTCCCATGTTTTGTCTGCAAGGGGTTCTCGACGTTCCCCGCGAACCTCCAGATGAGGCCGGTCTCATGAGGAAATTCGAAAAGTAGCCTCATGGTTGGTGCCATATGCTGAAAGATCCCGAATTCCTGGTCCACTCTAGATAAGAACCTGACGCCCAGACATCTCTTCGAAGGCAACCCTGTGGATGAAGGCACAACACGAAGGGACACTGACATCCCCATGCATCGTCTGGAAAAACCTGCAGATTCCACTCACAGCTCCAAATGTGGACTGTCACCTAGTGAACAACTCGAGAGGCAAGTGAAGTTGCATTCCTTCTCACATGACGAGGCCTTACTCTCCTGTCCCAACTCTTCAGGGACCCTGCAATTGGAGGGTCTCTCCAGAAATGGAGAGGAACCCTGAGGTTCCTGCCTCAACTAGAGAAGAGGCCCTCTTCCATTGAACCAAACTCAGTGGTGTCCCGAGAGGCCCCTCCCAACACCACAGTATCCCTGAATTCTCAGAGGCTCCCTGAGAAGCTACCTGAGGTCACTGGCACAAGTCGAGGGAACCCAGAGTTTCCTGAAGTAACCCGAGAAAGACTTGGAGAGTCCTTTTTCAACGTCTCTTGATGCCCGATTCCCCTACCATGACTCCAGAGCAAGGACGCGCTCCCCTCGCCACAAGCAGGAAAACTGACTTCCCTAGTACCACACAAGAGGCTCCCTGAGTACCCCATCGTACCTCGTGAGAAAACCCACACTGGCGCCGCAGTTCGAGAAAAACCACAAGATGCCCCCGTCAAGGAGAGATGGGGGCCTTCTTTTCCTGCCTGACCTGGAGAGCAATTCCTGGTCCTCTCTCCAAACTTCACAGGAGTATTGACTCCCTTTAGGCCACTCAGTTGGGTCCAAGAAATACCCGGTGCGACTCGAGAGGAGAGCGGAGTCCTTTGCTTCCCTGGAGACGAGGCCTGACTCCCCGGGTGAGTTTGGAATGCAACCCCGAGATCCATGTCACCCCTGGAGTGGAACATTATGTCCTAGACACAAGCCTAGATGAGGTCTATTTTGCCCTACAGTGACTCGAGAGCAACCTCCATCTCTCCCTCACAATTTGAATGGAAGATTGGTCTTCCCACGGTCAACACAAGAGGAAGTCTGAATTTCCCATCGTAATTCGAGAATTCAGCCTCAAGTCTTAAAAACCATGTGGTTCCCCCTTCATCGCAATATGAGGCCCTTGCCAGCTAGAGTCTCAAGAGAAGTCCCACGTTCCATCTTAAAGTTCGAAATGCTACTTGGCACCCTTGATGCGACCCCAAAGTTCCCCAACATACCGGTCTCACTCCAGGGGAACACCGAAGTTCCCGGTGTCTCCAGGGAAGTCCCATGTTCCGCCCTGAAGGGCGAAACGGTACTTGACACCCTTGATGCGACCGCAAAAGTTCCCCGACACGCTGGGTTCCCTCGAGGGGAACACCGAGGGTCCCGGCACCACTTCATCTGAGCCCCTTCTCCCCTCCTGATCGCGACAGGAGAGTCGATTCCCCTGCTTTGTCTGGAAGGGGTTCCCGTCCTTCCTGGCGCACCTCAGGATGAGGCCGGTCTCAGGAGGAAATTCGAGACTAGCCACGTGTGAGGTGCCACGTGCCGAACGACCCCGATTTTCCGGTCCGCTCTTGATAAGAACCCGATGCACGGACACCTCTTCGAAGGCAACCCTGTGGGTGAAGGCACAACACGAAGGGGCACTGACACCCCCGTGCATCATCAGGAAAAACCCGCAGGGTCTACACACAGCTCGACAAGGGGCCTGAGACTCCCGGAACAACTCGAGAGGCAACCAGAATTCCATTCCTCAGACAAGACGAGGCATGACTCTCCTGTCCCAACACTGCAGGGACCGTGCAGTCGGAGTCTGAAACCGAGAGGAAGCCTGAGGTTCCTGCCTCCCCTCGAGATGAGGCCCTCTTCCATTGCGCCGAACCCAGCAGAGTCCCGAGAGGCCCTGCCAACTACACAGCATCCCTCACCTCTCAGAGGCACCGTGGGAAGTTCCCTAAGGTCCCCTGCAGAAGTCGAGGGAAACGAGGGTTTCCCGCCGCAACCCGAGAAAGACCTCGAAAGTCCTTCTTCAACGCCTCTTGAGGACCTAGCCGTTTCCCATGACTCGAGAGTGATGACCAGCTCCCCCTCGCCATGCGCATGGGGACCTGACTTCCCTGGCGCCGCACGAGAGGCTCCCTGAGGTCCTCGTCGTGCCTCGTGAGAAAACCCCCATGGGCGCAGCAGCCTGAGGAAACCCATGAGACGCCCCCATCATCGCGATTGAGGGCCTTCTTTTCCTGCATGGCCTGGAGAGCAATCCCGGGTCCTCTCTCCAAACTGAAGAGGAGGCTCGACACCCTTGAGTCCACTCAGTGTGCTCCAAGAGAACCGTGTCGCGACTTGAGAGGAAAGCGGAGTCCTTTGCTTCCCCTCCAGGCGAGTCCTGACCCCCCGGGGGAGTCTGGAATGGAAACCCGAGATCCCTGTCTTCCCTTGAGAGGAATATTAGGTCCTGGACACACGCCTCGATGAGGTCTCTTTGGCCCTGTAGTGACTCGAGCAGAACCCCCAGCTTTCCATCGCAACTCGAATTGAAGATTGGGCTTCCCAGGGCCAACCCAAGAGGAAGCCTGAAATTCCTGTCGTTTTCGAGAATCCCGATGCAACTCTAGAAAAACGACGTGGTTCCAACGTCTTCACAGGATGAGGCCCTTGCCCGCTACAGCGTCTCCAGGGAAGTCCCATGTTCCGTCCTGAAGTGTGAAACGGTACTTGGCTCCCTTGATGCGACCCCTAAAGTTCCCTGAAACGCCGGGTTCCCTCGAGTGGAACACCGAGGGTCCCGGCACCACTTCATCTGAGCCCCATCTCCCCTCCTGATCGCGACAGGAGAATCGATTCCCCTACTTTGTGTGGAAGGGGTTCCCGGCCTTCCCGGCGCACCTCAGGATGATGCTGGCCTCACGAGGAAATTCGAGATGAGCCACGTGGGTGGTGCCACAGGCCGAACGCCCCCGATTCCCCGGTCCGCTCTTGAGAAGGACCCGAGGCCCGGACCCCTCTTCGAAGGCAACCCTGTGGGGGAAGGCACCAAACGAAGGGGCACTGACACCCCCATGCATCTTCTGGAAACACCCGCAGGTTCCACACACAGCTTGTCAAGGGCCCTGAGACCCCCTGAACGACTCGAGAGGCAAGCAGAGTTCCGTTACTCAGACAAGACGAGGCCTGACTCTCCTGTCCCAACTCTGCAGGGACCCTGCGGTCGGAGTCAGAAATGGAGAGGAAGCCTGAGGTTCCTGCCTCCAATCGAGATGAGGCCCTCTTTCATTTCGTCAAACCTAGTGGAGTCCCGAGAGACCCCTCTAACTCCTCAGTATCCCTCACCTCTCAGAGGCATCTGGGAAGTTCCCTAAGGTCCCCTTAGAGGTCGATGGAAACGAGTGTTTCCCGCCCCAACCCAAGAAAGACCTTGAGAGTCCTTCTTAAATGCCTCCTGAGGCCCTAGTCCCTCCCATGACTCGAGAGCAATGACGCGATCTGCCTGGCCACACGCATGGAGTCAGGCTTCTCTGGCGCCGCACGAGAGGGTCCCTGAACTCCCCATCATATCTCGTGAGAATCCCCACACTGGCGCCGCAGCTCGAGAAAACCCATGAGACGCCCCCGTCATCACTAGAGGAGGGCCATCTTTAACTGCATGGTATGCAGATCAAGCGTGAACCTTCTGTCCAAGCTACACAGGACGCTTGACTCCCTTTAGGCCACTCATTGGGCTCCAAGAGTTACGCGTCCCGACTCGAGAGGATAGTGGAGTCCTTTGCTTCCACTCGAGACGAGGCGTGACCCACCGGGTGAGACTGGAATGCGACCCCGATATCCCTGTCGCCCTGGAGAGGAAAATTACGTCCTGGACCCAAGCCTAGATGAGGACTCTTTGCCCTGAAGTGACTCGAGAGCAACCCCCAGCTCTCTCTGACAAGTTGAATGGAAGATTGGACTTCCTGGGCCAACACAAGAGGAAGCCTGAATTCCCCGTTGTAACTCGAGAATCCCGCCTCAACTCGAGAAAAACCACGTGTTTCCCTCGTCATCGCAATATGAGACCCTTGCCGGCTACAGCATCTCCAGAGAATTCCCACGTTCCGTCTTGAAGTGCGAAACTGTACTTGGCACCCTTGATGCGACCTCAAAAGTGCCGTGACATACCGGTCTCACTCGAGGGGACCACCGAGGTTCCCGGCACCACTTCATCTGAGCCCCTTCTCCCCTTCTGATTGCGACTGGTGGGTCGATTCCCCTGCTTTGTCTGCCAGGGGTTCCCGAGCTTCCCGGCGCACCTCAGGATGAGGCCGGTCTCCCGAGGAAATTCGAGACGTAGCCTCGTGGGTGGTACCACATGCTGAAAGACCCCAATTTTCCGGTACGCTCTTGAAAAGAACCCGATGCCCGGAAACCTCTTTGAAGGCAACCCTGTGGATGAAGGCACAACACGAAGGGGCACTGACACCCCCGTGCATCGTCCGGAAAAACCCGCAGGTTCCACACTCAGCTCAACAAGTGGCCTGTCACTCCGTGAACAACTGGAGAGGCAAGCAGAGTTCCATTCCTCCACACAAGACGAGGCCTGACTCTCCTGTTCGAACTCTGCAGCGAAACTGCGATCCGAGTCAGATCTGGCCCAGGGGAAGTCAGGAGAGGAAACATGAGTTTCCTGCCTCCACTCGAGATGAGGCCCTCTTCCATTGCACCAAACCCAGTGGAGTCCCGAGAGACCCCTCCCAACTGCACAGTATCCCTGACTTCTCAGAGGCACCCTTAGACCTTCCTGAGATCACCGGCACAAGTCGAGGGAACCAAGGGTTTCCTGCCCCAACCCGTAAAAGACCTCGAGAGTCCTTCTTCAACGCGTCTTGAGGTGCGATTCCCCTACCATGACTCGAGAGCAATGACGCGCTCCCCCTAGCCACGCACATAGAAACCTGACTTCCCTGGCGCCACAGGAGAGGCTCCCTGAGCTCCCCATTATACCTCGTGAGCAACACCACACTGGAGCCGCAGCTCGAGAATACCCACGAGACGCCCCAGTCCTCACGAGATGAGGGCCTTCTTTTGCTGTATGGCCTGGAGAGCAATCCTGAGTCCTCTCTCCAAACTCCACAGGAGGCTTGACTTTTTTAGGCCACACAGTGAGCTCCAAGATATACCCGTCGCAACTTCACAGGAGAGCGGTGTCCTTGACTTCCCCTCGAGACGAGGCCTGATTCCCCGGGTGAGTCGAGAATGCAATGCCGAGATAGCTGTCGCCCCAGCAGAGGAACATTAGGTCCTGGACACAAGCCTAGATGAGCTCTATTTGGCACTGCAGTGTCTCGAGAGCAATCCCCAGTTCTAACTCGCAATTCGAATGAAAACTGGACTTCCCTGGGCCAGTTGAAGAGGAAGCCTGAATTCCCCGTCGTCACTCGACAATCCCGCCGCAACTCGAGAAAAAACACGTGGTTCCAACGTCTTCGCAAGATGAGGCCCTTGCCCACTACGGCGTCTTAAGGGAAGTCCATTGTTCCGCCCTGAAGTGCGAAACGGTACCTGACACCCTTCGTGAGAACCCCAAAATTTCCCCGACACCCCGGGTTCCCTCGAAGGGAACACCGAGAGTCCCGACACCGCTTCATCTGAGCCCCTTCTCACCTCCTGATTACGACAGGAGAGTCGATTCCCCTGCGTGGTTCGGAAGGGGTTCCCGGCCCTCCCGGCGCACCTCAGGATGAGGCCGGTCTCACGAGGAAATTCGAGACGAGCCACGTGGGTGGTGCCACATGCCGAACGCCCCCGATTCCCCGGTCCGCTTTTGAGAAGGACCCGAGGCCCGGACCCCTCTTTGAAGGCAACCCTGTGGGTGAAGGCACAACACGAAGGGGCACTGACACCCCCGTGCATCGTCCGCAAAGACCCGCGGGTTCCACACACAGCTCGACGAGGGGCCTGAGTCCCCCTGAACAACTCGAGAGGCAAGCGGGGTTTCCTTCCTCAGACAAGACGAGGCCTGACTCTCCTGTCCCAACTCTGCAGGGACCCTGCGGTCGGAGTCCGAAACGGAGAGGAAGCCTGAGGTGCCTGCCTCCCCTCTAGGTGAGGCCCTCTTCCGTTGCGCCAGACCCAGCGGAGTCCCGAGAGGCCCCGACAACTCCACATGATCCCTCACCTCTCAGAGGCACCCTGGGAAGTTCCCTAAGGTCCCCGGCAGAAGGCGAGGGAAACGAGGGTTTCCTGCCGCCACCCGAGAAAGACCTCGAGAGTCTTTCTTCAACGCGTCTCGAGGCCCTAGTCCCCTTCCGTGACTCGAGAGCCATGACGTGCTCCCCCTCGCCACGCGCATGGAGACCTGACTTCCCTGGCGCCGCACGAGAGGCTCCCTGAGATCCTCGTCGTGCCTCGGGAGAAAACCCCCACGGGCGCCGCAGCTCGAGGAAACCCCTGAGACGCCCCCGTCCTCGCGAGCTGAGGGCCTTCTGTTCCTGCATGGCCTGGAGAGCAATCCCGGGTCCTCTCTCCAAACGGAAGAGGAGGCTGGACTCCCTTGAGGCCGCTCAGGGGGCTCCAAGAGATCCGGATCGCGACTCAAGGGGAGAGCGGAGTCCTTGGCTTCCCCTCGAGACGAGGCCTGACTCCCCGGTGTAACCTGGAATGCAACCCCGAGATCCCTGCCTTCCCTGGAGAGGAATATTAGGTCCCGGACACACGCCTAGATGAGGTGTCTTGGGCCCTGCAGTGACTCGAGCGCAACCCCCAGCTTTCCCTCGCAACTCGAGGGGAAGATTGGGCTTCGCAGGGCCAACCCAAGAGGAAGCCTGAGATCCCCGTCGTAACTCAAGAATCCGCCGCAACTCGAGAAAAACCACGTGGTTCCCACGTCTTCGCAAGATGACGCCCTTGCCCGCGACGGCGTCTGAAGGGAAGTCCCCTCTTCCGCCCTGAAGGGCGAAACGGTCCCTGACAGCCTTCATGCGACCCCCAAAAGTTCCTCGACACGCCGGGTTCCCTCGAGGGTAACACCGAGTTTTCTGGCCCCACTTCATCTGAGCCCCTTCTCCCCTCCTGATGGCGACAGGAGAGTCGATCCCCCTGAGTTGTCTGGAAGGCTCCCCGGCCTTCCCGGCATACCTCAGGATGTAGCCGGCCTCACTAGGAAATTTGAGACTAGCCCCGTGGGTGGTCCCACATGCCGAGAGACCCCGATTTCCCTGTCCGCTCTTGAAAAGAACCCGAGGCCCGGACCCCTCTTCGAAGGCAACCCTGTGGGTGAAGGCACAACACGAAGGGGCACTGTCACCATCGTGCATCGTCCGGAAACACCCGCAGGTTCCACACACAGCTGAACAAGGGGCCTGAGACTCCCTGAACACCTCGACAGGCAAGCGGAGTTCCCTTCCTCAGACAAGACGATTCCTGACTCTCCTGTCCCAACTCTGCAGGGACCCTGCGGTCGGAGTCCGAAACGGAGAGGAAGCCTGAGGTTCCTGCCTTCCCTGGAGATGAGGCCCTCTTCCATTGCGCCAAACCCAGCGTAGTCCTGAGAGGCCCCTCCAACTCCACAGCATCCCTCATCTGTCAGAAGCACAATGGGAAGTTCCCTAAGGTCACCGGTAAACTTTTATTGCACAAGGTCCACATGAAAAGGCCCACGCAGGAGGACAGCCACAGATTCTGTCTCCCATTAAAGGGCAATAAGGTGCCCTCCCCCCTTCTTTGCTGTCTCGGCGGCCACCAGGGTGCAATTCGCTTACCCTTCCCTTTCCCATCCTAGCAGGTGCTCCAGGGCCCGCTGGCCTACAAAGTGCCAGAAGCAGGGCTGGGCCAGCCGGCCAGAATTCAGGGTTCTGTCCCTTGGACTTCCAGCGGACACTAGGCTGCTTGGGAAAACCGCGCAGACTCTGAGGTTTTTCAGCAGAGGGGTGGAGTGGTAAAGGCCTTGACCCCAAAGACGAGGCCTTCCTGCGACCGCCAGGTTGGGGAGCTCTGAGACTGTGCCAACACAGGGCGGAATACATGGTTCCCTGCTCCACGCAGTCCCCGTTCACTTACCTGTGTTCCGCACCCCTCCGCTGTGGCCAATGGATGCCGATCCTTGGGGATTCAGGAGTTCACGAAATGGGCATTCCCATCCGCAATGGCGACCCCCAACAGCACATCTGGAAAGCCCTCCCCCACCCCCGCCAGGTGCCGACCCCCGCTGCGAACGGAACCCCACCCCGCCCCGCGCCGCCAGGTTTCGCCCCGGCCCTGCCGGGCTCCCGGCGGGTTCCCAGCCACATTGGCGACCCCCGGGAGCACAACAGGGACCGACCCCCCACCCACAGCGAGCGGAATCTCGACCTGTGCAGCCCAGGTTTACCCCACCCTGGCTGCGCTCCCGGCGCGTTTCCAGCCGCAGTGGCCATCTCCGAGAGCACAACTGGGAAGCCCTCCCCTACTCCCACCAGGAGCCGACACCCGCCCTGTGCCGCCCGGGTTCGCCCCGCCCCTGCCGCGCTCCAGGGGCGCTGCCCACCTTCACCAGCGGCTCTCGGTGAGCCCTGTCCCCACGCCCGGTTCCAGGAGAGTCTCTCGGACCTCGCTGCTGCCGCCAGGTCAAACATGAGGACAATACATACACCCCACAGAGACAATCCAAGCTGTCTATGATTTAGGGATAAAACGAGGACTACAGAAAGGCAAGATGACCTGACCTAGGAGGGCCATGATATTCTATAGAACCAGACAAAGTTGGTTACCAAGGAAACTTTTTTCCTTGGAACCCGGAAAGCTGGTTCTTTGCATATGCAATGACCAACAATTAGCTTGTTACCCAAGCCTGCCTCGCTGCCACCCCCATCCCCCCACTCCCCAGAAGACTGGCTCAAAGAAATATTTTAAATCTCAGGCGGAAACCTGGAAGATGTCTTGTCTGTCTGTTTGGATTAAGGTATGTGTCAGTGTGAGCCTTGTGTTTTTTGATAATATTGCTCAAGTTCTGTGTTCTGATTTCAATGGTCTCAAGACAAGGCAGCCCTTCCAAATCAAACTGCTGGAAATACAAGAAAACATTGACCTAAATGAATGTCAGAGTCCCGTGAACTGGGAACTAGTCAATATTAAATATCTAGTATTTTTGGTTTTGCTCCTCCATTATAGACATGTCTAAGAGTCAACAACATTAAGCACAACATGTTCATAGTGCCTAGGTTTCTTTTGAGGTAAAAATTGCTCTATTGTTATATCTGTCACAAGCTTGTCAGCAAGAAACTACCTGGAAACGACAGCAACAAAAGTAAAATATGTAAATGTGATATGAGCTTTTAGACAAACTCTTTACAATAATTATACTCTAAAATATCTGCCTCTCATAGTCTTGATTGAAGGCAGAGGAGAAGGGGATGACAGAGGATACGATGGTTGTATGGCATCACTGACTCGATGGACATGAGTTTGAGCAAGCCCCTGGAGTTGGTGACGGGCACGGAAGCCTAGCGTCCTTCAGGCCACGGGGTCCCAAAGAGTCAGACACGACTGAGCAACTGAACTGAACTGAACTAACAAACGTTTCTCCAGGTGTTTTGGTTACCCGAGTTTCTATCCTTGTGACGACAGTGTATTGAATAGCTAGGTCATTTCCAAAGTAATGAAAGTTCTGAAACATTCACGACTTGAAAGGACCTCCCTTTTACACAGAAACAAAAGAGATTTTTGACTCTCCATGAATAGTGTCTGGCACCATCCTGACATGTTAAATGTAAGAAAGCAATTGTTTTGTTTTGTTTTGTTCTGTTCTTGGGGGTGGGGGAGGGGGGCGGGCTATAGCCAACGCCAATATAAAAGTCAGTTCTTGGTTGCTGAAGGGAAATGTATGACTTGTTATATCAAGAAAGTATGTGGAATGCAATGGCACTTGAGGAAGGAAAACGAAGTAGTTCTGTCTTACAGGTGGCAGTTTCAGGATGGGAGAAGCAAAGGAATGGGTACAGAATGGGATAAGGAGGTTGTAGGGAAAGTGGACCCCCAGAAAAGAGTTCTGTGCCTAGCACAAGTTTTCTTGAGATGTCGAACTGCCTTTGCTAATGGAGTTTAAGTTCTTTACCTCTTAAGTGATCTCTTCTAGGTTGACCTAGAACAGAAATCTTTGGTTAGCTTTGGCTAAGTGGAGAAGTAGTGTTTCACGGTGACATATGTGATCCTTCCTGACTGTTTGCAGCCCTTTTGATATCGATGCACTGCTTCTGCTGCTGCTGCCGCCGCCGCTGCTGCTAAGTCGTTTCAGTCGTGTCCGACTCTGTGCGACCCCATAGACGGCAGCCCACCAGGCCCCGCAGTCCCTGGGGTTCTCTAGGCAAGAACACTGGAGTGGGTTGCCATTTCCTCCTCCCATGCATGAAAGTGAAAAGTGAACGTGAAGTCGCTCAGTCGTGTCCGACTCTTAACCACCCCATGGACTGCAGCCTACCAGGCTCCTCCATCCATGGGATTTTCCATGCAAGAGTACTAGAGTGGGGTGCCATTGCCTTCTCCCATATCTATGCACAAGCCTGCCTAAATAATTGACTTCTAGCTAGCTTTGGGATGCCAATGACCATCCACCCTTACCAGGCAACAGAGAAGAGAAAAACACTTACCACAGGAGGTCCTGGTAAGGAACAAGGAACTAACAAGCTCCCGCCAACCAGGATTCTGCAGAGGTCAACAAGAGGTCAGTAAGAGATGGAAGACTGCAGTCCAGAGGTCCTAGCAACTTCCATCTTGCAGCAGAGACCCAGCATAGTCAAAACGAATTCAATGTTGCAAAAAATAAGTAAACAAATAAAGGACAGAAGTTCTTTGAACACATGACTGAGATTAGGGGTGAGGCAGTACATGTATGGTGCCCGGAAAATCTTAAAGTATGAGAAATGAAAGAAATTAAAGACAATTATCAAGCTGTCTAAACTGATAAAAACGAAAGATTACACGGTTTTTTCTGTATATATTAGCAGATAATAATCTGAAAAGGAATTAAAAAAAATTCCCTTTCAATAATGTCAACATGAATACAACACTTTGCCATGGATGTAACGAGGATGACAAGACTGGCACACTGGAACTTATACACCCTGGCTGAAAACTATCCTGAATACATGGACAGATATTCCATAACAATGGAAAGACTTAAGATGGCAATACCATGGAATGCATCTTCAATCTGAAATGAAGATTTGATATGATTTGATCGCTCAGAGCTTTTGTGTCATCAATTGTTATTAAAGTATAAATGAGATAGAGAAAGCTGCTGACTTAGACTTGAGGCGGGGTGTACGCCCTGCTGGTCTCTAGCCAGATATTCTACAGGCACTAGCAGTCAGCTAAGGAAGGAAAGGCACTGTCTCAGGGAATGGCACCAGGCCCCTCCCCCACGACATGCCTTGAGGTCACATTGGCAGCAGGTGAGTCATCCTGGGCCAAAAACTGATTGACATGAATCTTGAAGAAAGGCAGTATTCCAGGCAAATACATCATTTCCTTAACATAGATTAGGAGAACAAGTTACGAGGAAAACATACTGTTTTGTTCAAGTCGCTTCTGAGCCTATTGGGGGAACCGACCTGAAGCCAGAGTCCAGCAGATATACATAGGATATTTACATCGCTTAAGACAAACATTTCCTCAGGAACAAATGCATTGCCTAGCTCAAGGTTTGTCTGCGAAATTCTTACACATCAGGAGATGGCTCCGAGCTGGGTTTCTACACACAAGAACATGAATGCAAAGGACAAGACTGCACAGCCCATCTGCCCCCCTTCCCCACAGCCAGCAGCATTTCCAAGTGACCTCCTAAGGCCTTCCCCAAAATACAGGGGCACCTCTGGGTTTCCTGTTTCCCTCACTTCGAACACTTTTCTTAAAAAAAAAAAAAATCCTGCACACTTCTTGATAGAATGCCACAGTGCAAGGAAAACAGGCCTTCAATACTTAAACCTCCCTGTGCCAAACACTTGGGGCTTGGTTTTGTTTTGTTTTGTTTTTTAATTACACCACCACATAATTTAAACTTTTTACAATTTCTAATTATTCAGTACCAAAACACCAAACTTTTATTGCACAAGGTCCCCATGAAAAGGCCCACGCATCAGGACAGCCACAGATTCTGCCATGAAAGGGCAGCAAGGTGCCCTCCCCCCTTCTTTGCTGCCTGGGCGGCCACCAGGGTTTGAAATCCATGCACCCTACTAACTTTCTAGGGTGCAATTCGCGGACCCTTCCCTTTCTCATCCTAGCAGGTGCTCCAGGGCCCGCTGGCCTACAAAGTGCCAGAAGCAGGGCTGGGCCAGCCGGCCAGAGTTCAGGGTTCTGTCCCTTGGACTTCCAGGGGACACTAGGCTGCTTGGGAAAACCGTGCAGACTGAGATTTTTCAGCAAAGGGGTGGAGCGGTAAAGGCCTTGACACCAAGGGCGAGGCCTTTCTGCAACCGCCAGGTTGGGGAGCTCCAAGAATGTGCCAACAGAGGGCGGAATACGTGGTTCCCTGCTCCAAGCAGTCCCAGTTCCCTGACCTGTGGCCCGCAGCCCTCCACTGCACCCACTAGATGTGGATCCTTGGGGACACAGGAGCGTAGGAAATGGGCGTTCCTAGCCGCAGTGTCGACCCCCGAGAGCACAACTGGGACCAACCCCCCACCCACAGCCATCGAAATCTCGACCCGCGCAGCCCAGGTTTACCCCGCCCCGGGTGCGCTCCCGGCGCATTTCCAGCCGCAGTGGCCACCACCGAGAGCACAACTGGGAAGCCCTCTCCCACCCCCGCCAGGAGCCGAACCCCGCCCCACGCCACCCGGGTTCACCCCGCCCCTGCCGCACTCCCAGCGCGTTTCCAGCTGCAGTGGGGACCCCCGAGAGCACAACTGTTACCGCCCCCCACCCCCTCCCGACCGGAACCCCGACCCGCGCCGCCCGGGATCGCCCCACCCCTGGCGCGCTCCTGGCGCGTTGCCCACTTCCACCAGGGGCTCCCGGTGAGCCCCGTCCCCACGCCCGGTTCCAGGAGAGGCTCTCGGACCTCGCTTCTGCCGCCAGGTCAAACACAAGGACAATACATCCACCCCACAGAGACAATCCAAGCTGTCTATGATTTAGGGATAAACCGAGGACTACAAAAAGGAAAGATGTCCTGACCTAGGAGGGCCATGAGAGTCTATAGACCCAAACAAAATTGGGTACCAAGGAAACTTTTTTCCTTGGAACCCGGAAAGCTGGTTCTTTGCATATGCAATGACCAACAATTAGCTTGTTACCCAAGCCTGCCTCGCTGCCACCCCCACTACCCCCCCACCACCACCACCACTTCCCAGGAAAACGGCTCAAAGAAATATTTTAAATCTCAGGCGGAAAACTGGAAGATGTCTTGTCTGTCTGTCTGGATTAAGGTATATGTCAGTGTGAGCCTTGTGTTTTTTGATAATATTGCTCAAGTTCTGAGTTCTGATTTCAATGGTCTCAAGACAAGGCAGCCCTTCCAAATCAAACTGCTGGAAATACAAGAAAACATTGACCTAAATGAATGTCAGAGTCCCGTGAACTGGGAACTAGTCAATATTAAATATCTAGTATTTTTGGTTTTGCTCCTCCACTATAGACATGTCTAAGAGTCAACAACATTAAGCACAACATGTTCATAGTGCCTAGGTTTCTTTTGAGGTAAAAATTGCTCTATTGTTATATGTGTCACAAGCTTGTCAGCAAGAAAGTACCTGGAAACAGCAACAACCAATGTAAAATATGTAAATGTGATATGAGCTTTTAGATAAACTCTTAACAATAATTATACTCTAAAATATCTGCCTCTCATAGTCTTGATTGAAGGCAGAGGAGAAGGGGATGACAGAGGATAAGATGGTTGGATGGCATCACTGACTCGATGGACATGAGTTTGAGCAAGCCCCTGGAGTTGGTGATGGACACGGAAGCCTGGCGTCCTGCAGGCCACGGGGTCACAAAGAGTCAGACTCGACTGAGCAACTGAACTGAACTGAACTTACAATCGTTCCTCCAGGTGTTTTGGTTACCTGAGTTTCTATCCTGGTGCTAAACTAAGTGACGACAGTGTATTGAATAGCTAGGTCACTTCCAAATAAATGAAACTTCTTAAACATTCACGACTTGAAAGGACCTCCCTTTTACACAGAAACAAAAGAGATTTTTGACTCTGCATGAATAGTGACTGGCACCATCCGAACATATTAAATGTAAGAAAGCAATTTTTTTGTTTTGTTTTGTTTTGTTCTGTTCTTGCAGGAAGCGGGGTGGGGGCTATTATCACTGATAGGTATGCTCACCAATCTATCAAATGCCAATATAAGAGTGAGTTCTTGGTTGCTGAAGGGAAATGTATGACTTGTTATTACAAGAATGTATGGAATGCAATCACACTTTAAGAAGGAAAACAAAGTAGTTCTGTCTTACAGGTGGCATTTTCAGGACGGGAGAAGCAAAGGAATGGGTACAGAATGGGATAAGGAGGTTGTAGGAAAAGTAGGCCCCCAGAAAAGAGTTTTGTGCCTAGCACAAGTTTTCTTGAGATGTTGAACTGCCTTTGCTAATGGAGTTTAAGTTTCTTTACCTCTTAAGTGATCTCTTCTAGGTTGACCAAGAACAGAAATCTTTCGTTAGCTTTGGCTAAGAGGAGAAGTATTGTTTCACGATGACATATGTGATCCTACCTGACTGTTCTCATCCCCTTTGATATCTATGCACTGCTGCTGCTGCTGCTGCAGCTGCTAAGTGGTTCAGTTGAGGCCGACCCTGTGCCATGCCATAGATGGCAACCCACCAGGCCCCGCAGTCTCTGGGGTTCTCTAGGCAAGAACACTGGAGTGGTTGCCATTTCCTCCTCCTATGCATGAAAGTGAAAAGTGAAAATGCAGTCACTCAGTGGTGTCCGACTCTTAGCCACCCCATGGACTGCAGCCTACCAGGCTCCTCCATCCTTGGGATTTTCCAGGAGTGGGGTGCCATTGCCTTCTCCCATATCTGTGCACAAGCCTGCCTAAATAATTGACTTCTAGCCAACTTTGGGATGCCCATGACCACCCACCCTTACCAGGCAACAGAGAAGAGAAAAATACTTACCACAGGAGGTTCTGATAAGGAACAAGGAACTAACAAGTTCCCACCTACCAGGATTCTGCAGAGGTCAACAAGAGGTCAGCAAGAGATGAGAGACTGCAGTCCAGAGGTCCTAGCTACTTCCATCTAGCAACAAACACCCAGCATAGTCAAAACGATTTCAATGTTAAAGAATAAATAAATAAAAAATAAATAAATAAATAAATAAAAGGACAGAAGTTCTTTGAACACATGTCTGAATTTAGGGGTGAGGCATTACATATGTGTCCCAGGATAATCTTAAAGTGTCAGAAAGTAAAGAAATTAAAGACAACTATCAAGCTGTCCAAACTGATAAAAATGAATGATTACACAGTTTTATCTGTATACATTAGCAGATAATAATCTGAAAAGGAATTTTAAAAAATTCCCTTTCAATAATATCAACATGAATAAAACACTTTGCCATGGATGTAACGAGGATGACAAGACTGGCACACTGGAAATTATACACCCTGGCTGAAAACTATCCTGAATACATGGACAGATATTCCATAACGATGCAAAGACTTAAGATGGCAATACCATGGAATGCATCTTCAATCTGAAATGAAGATTTGATATGATTTGATCGCTCAGAGCTTTTGTGCCATCAACTGTTATTAAAGTATGAAAGAGATAGAGAAAGCTGCTGACTTAGACTCAAGGCGGGGTGGGGGGGGTAGTAAGAGTACCCCCTGCTGGTCTTTAGCCAGATATTCTACAGGCACTAGCAGTCAGCTAAGGAAAGAAAGGAACTGTTTCAGGGAATGGCACCAGGCCCCTCCCCCACGACATGCATTGAGATAATATTGGCAGCAGGTGAGTCATCCCGGGCCAAAACTTGATTGACATGAATCTTGAAGAAAGGCAGTATTGCAGGCAAATATATCATTTCCTTAACATAGATAAGGAGAACAAGCTAGGAGGAAAACATGCTGTTTTGTTCAAATCGCTTCTGAGCCTTTTGGGGGAACCGACCTGAAGCCAGAGTCTAGCGGAAATACATAGGATATTTACGTCGCTTAAGACAAACATTTTCTTAGGAAAAAATGCATTGCTTAGCTCAAGGTTTGTCTGCGAAATTTTTACACATCAGGAGATGGCTCCAAGCTGGGTTTCCACACACAAGAACATCCATGCAAAGGACAAGCCTGCACAGCCCATCTGCCCCTCTCCCGCACAGCCAGCAGCATTTCCAAGTGACCTCCTAAGGCCTTCCCCAAAATACAGGGGCACCTCTGGGTTTCCTGTTTCCCTCACTTCGAACACTTTTCTTAAAAAAAAAAAAATCCTGCACACTTCTTGATAGAATGCCACAGTGCAAGGAATACAGTCCTTCAATATTTAAACCTCCATTTGCAAAACACTTGGAGCTTGGTTTTGTTTTGTTTTGTTTTTTAATTACACCACCACATAATTTAAAGCTTTTACATGTTCTAATTATTCAGTTCCAAAACACCAAACTTTTATTGCACAGTGTCCTCATGAAAAGGCCCACGCAGCTGGACAACCACAGATTCTGCCATGAAAGGGCAGCAAGGTGCCCTCCTCCCTTCTTTGCTGCCTGGGCGGCCACCAGGGTTTGAAATCCATGCACCCTACTAAGTTTCTAGGGTGCAATTCGTGGACCCTTCCCTTTCTCATCCCAGCAGGTGCTCAAGGGCCCGCTGGCTTACAAAGTGCCAGAAGCAGGGCTGGGCCAGCCGGCAAGAATTCAGTGTTCTGTCCCTTGGACTTCCAGCGGACACTAGGCTGCTTGGAAGAACCGCGCAGACTCTGAGATTTTTCAGCAGAGGGGTGGAGCGGTAAAGGCCTTGACCCCAAAGGCAAGGCCTTTCTGCGACCGCCAGTTTGGGGAGCTCCGAGAATGTGCCAACAGACGGCGGAATACTTGGTTCCCTGCTCCACGCAGTCCCAGTTCCCTTACCTGTGGTCCGCAGCCCTCCGCTGCACCCATGGGATGGCGGTCCTTGGGGACCCAGGAGCGGACGAAATGGGAGTTCCCAGCCGCAGTTGCAACCCCCGAGAGCGCAACTGGGAACCCCTCCCCATCCCCCCCATGAGCCGACCCCCGCCCCGCGCCGCCAGGGTTAGCCCCGCCCCTGCCGCGCTCCCGGCGCATTTTCAGCCTCAGTGTCCACCTCCGAGAGCACAACTGGGAAGCCCGCCCCCAACCCCGCCAGAAGCCGACTCCCGCCCCATGCCTCCCGCATTCGCCCCGCCCCTGCACGGTCCAGGTACCTTCCCAGCTTCTAGCGTTCACGCCCGGGTTGGAGCAGGATGTAGGAGTATGGGAGATGTGTCTGGAGCCTGACAGCCTCAGCTCCGCTCTGGCCTGCCCTTTGGACCTAGGAGCCAGGCCAACTTGCAGAGGGCTTAGGGCCCCATTGTATGCAAACTACCAAGGCCTACCGCAAGGAGAGCTCTGTCCGAGGGAAGGGAAGCGCCCCAGGCTGCGTTCCCAAGCTGTTGCTTGGCAATGCAGACTCAGCGGTAAACGGAGGGAATCAGGGTCCTAGTGCCCCTGTCTTGGGGAGGAAGCTCCACAGCCAGAGTGTTCCTCCCTTTGTGCCCAGAAAGCGCCTGCCAGACTGGGCTTCCCCGGAGCTCTGTTGCAGAGCAGAGACGTGTGGATGTGTTTTGGGGCCTTGACATGTGCGTTTGGGCTCCCTAGCACAGCCCCAGCGTAGGGGAACCAGCCCCTGAGCAAAGAGCTCCAGGCAGTGCTTTGTGCCAGGCCTGGATGCCCAGTCCCAGCACGCGGGAGAGATGAGTTAGGCTGCCGGCGGGTCCTTGCAAGCCTGTATTGGAAAGGACCGAGTGAGCTTCCACACCGTCGGAGCTGCAGACCTGCGCCCAGGCGCGATAGGACAGAGCCCCTGTCGAGAGGCTGCTCTGCCTGGGCGAGCCTCGCCAAGCCCTTCCCAGCTTCTAGCGTTTGCGCCTGCAAAGGAGCAGGCTGCGGGAGTGTGGGCGACATGACTGGCTCCTGACTGGCCTCAGCTCCGCTCTTGCCTTCCCTTTGGACCTAGGAGCCAGGCCTCCTTGCAGACGGCTTAGGGCACGGGGGTGTGCAAACTGCGAAAGCCTCCCGCAAGGAGACCTCTGTCTGAGGGAAGGGAAATGCCCCAGGTTGCATTCCCAAGCTGTTGCTTGGTAGCCCAGACTCAGCGCTGAACGGAGGGAATCAGGGTCCCAGTGCCCCTGTCGTGGGGAGGGAGCTCCACAGCCAGAGTGTTCCTCCGTTTGTGTTCAGAAACCGCCTTACAGACTGGGCTTCCCCGGAGCTCAGCTCCAGAGCAGAGTCATGTGCATGTGGTTTGGGGCCTTCCCCTGTGCCTTTGGGCTCCCTAGCACAGTCCCAGCGCAGGGGAACCAGCCCCTGAGCAGAGAGCTCCAGGCAGTGCTCTGTGCTCTGGATTGGAAGCCCACTCCCAGCACGCGGGAGAATAGAGTCAGGCCGCCGTCGGGTGCTTGCAAGCCTGTATTGGGAAGGACCGAATGAGCTTCCACTCCGGCGGAGCTCCAGATCTGCACCCAGGCGCGATATCACAGAGCCCCGGCCTAGAGGCTGCTCTGCCTGGGCGAGCCTCGCCAAGCCCTTCCCAGCTTCTAGCTTTCGCGCAGGGGAAGGAACAGACTGCGGAGGTGGGGGAGACGTGACTGGCGGGCGCCTTACTGGCCTCAGCTCCGCTCTTCCTTTCCCTTTGCACCTATGATCCATGCCTCCTTGCAGAGGGCTTAGGGACCGAAGGAGAGCTCTGTCAGAGGGAAGGGAAGCGCCCCAGGCTGCATTCCCAAGCTGTTGTTTAGCCGCCCAGACTCAGCGCTGCACAGGGGTAATCAGGCTCTCTGTGCCCGCAGCTTCACACACAGGTGTGTCTCCGTAGGAATCAAGAAAGATCCTGACAGAGTGAGGTTCATTAGAGCTATACTAAAGAGCAAAGGCTTGTCCATGTGGTCTTGCCTTCCCCTGTGCCTTTGGGTCACCAGGCTCGGCCCCAGCTCCGTGGAAACAACCCCTGAGAAAATATCTTCAAGATCCACTTTTCCCAGTGTCTGGGAACCGGGGTTCGTAGGAGGAGAGAAAAGCATGCCTCCATCGGGAACGAAAAGGCAGCCCACCTGCCTGTGTTTTGAAGCCTCTATTTGGAAGGAATGGGTTAGCTTCTCCTAAAGGAGACCTCCAGATCTGCTCAGAAGTCGGTAATTCCAGAGGCAGGGTACTGGTTCCTGACTGCCCTTTGCTAGCCTTGCAAAGATATTCCTAGATTCTAGAGTTATTTTCCATGAAGGACCAGGCTTCGGGAATGTGTCAGACGGGACTGGCTCCTTATTGACCTCAGCTCAGCTATTGCCTTTCCATTCAAACTAGGGCAAGGCCCTACTTTATGAAGGGTAAGGGTCTTCTTCTTTGCAAACTGCCAAGGGCTACAGCAATGAGACCTCTGTCAAGGTGAGGGAAGCCTAAGAGGATGGATTCTCAAGCAGGTGCTTTGCCACAAAGCATCAGCACCCCACGAAGAGAATCAAGCTCCCTGTGCACCAATGTTGGGAGTGTAGTGTCACACACAGAGTTGTCTCTATAGGAGCCAAGAATGTTCCTGAGAGATTAGGTTCACTAAACCTCTCCTACAGAGCATAGACCTGTCAATGTGGTTTTGCCTTCCCCTGTGAGTTGGGTCCTCGAGGTCCGCCACACCTCCGGGGAAACTGTCCCTGAGAAAAGATCTCCAGGAACCGCTTCGCCGAGGCTGGGAAATGCTGTTCACAGGAAGTAAGGCAAGCGAATCTCCTGCAGAGTAAAAGAGGCCTTACAGTCCCTGGAGGAGCAGGCTGCCAGAGTGTGTGAAACCTGACTGTTGCCTTACTGGCCTCAGCTCCGCCATTGCCTGTTCATCCGAGCTAGCACCCAGGCCTACTTGGAAAAGCGTTTGGGTGCAGATTTCTACAAAGTGCCAAGGGCTACAGCAGTGAGAATTCTCTCGGTGGTAAGGGAGAGCATTTTATGGATTCTCAAGCTGTTTTCTGAACGACAGCGTCAAAATGAACAGAGAGAATCAGGCTCTCTCTGCCCCTATGTTAGGTACGCAGCTTCACACACAGAGGTGTCTCTATAGGAGCCAAGAATGCTCCTGAGAGATGAGGTTCACTAGAGGTCTGCTACAGAGCATAGACCTGTCCATGTGGTCTTGCCTTCCCCTGTGCCTTTGGGCCCCGGGCTCGGCCCCAGCTCCGTGGAAAGAACCCCTGAGAAAATATCTTCAAGATCCGCTTTTCCCAGAGGCTGGGAACTGGGGTTCATAGGAGGAGAGAAAAGCAAGCCTCCTTCGGGCACGAAAGGCAGCCAACCTGCCTGTGTTTTGAAGCCTCTATTTGGAAGGAATGGGTTAGCTTCTCCTAAAGGAGACCTCCAGATCTGCTCAGAAGTCGGTAATTCCAGAGGCAAGGTGCTGGTTCCTGACTGCCCTTTCCCAGCCTTGCAAAGACATTCCAAGATTCTAGAGTTATATTCCATGAAGGAGCAGGGTTCGGGAATGTGCCAGAGGGGACTGGCTCCTTATTGGCCTCAGCTCAGCTATTGCCTTTGCATTCAAACTAGGACAAGGGCCTACTTTATGAAGTGTAAGGGTCTTCTTCTTTGAAACTGCCAAGGGCTACAGCAATGAGACCTCTGTCAAGGTGAGGGAAGCCTAAGAGAACGGATTCTCAAGCAGGTGCTTTGCTACAAAGCATCAGCACCCCACGGAGAGAACCAAGATCCCTGTTCCCCAATGTTGGGAGTGTAGCTTCACACACAGAGTTGTCTCTATAGGAGCCAAGAATGTTCCTGAGAGATTAGGTTCACTAAACCTCTCCTACAGAGTATAGACCTGTCCATGTGGTTTTTCCTTCCCCTGTGAGTTGGGTCCCCGAGGTCCACCACACCTCCGGGGAAACTGTCCCTGAGAAAAGATCTCCAGGAACCGCTTCGCTGAGGCTGGGAAACGCTGTTCACAGGAAGTAAGGCAAGCGAATCTCCTGCAGAGAAAAAGAGGCCTTACTCTCCCTGGAGGAGCAGGCTGCCAGAGTGTGTGAAACCTGACTGTTGCCTTACTGGCCTCAGTTCCACCATTGCCTGTTCCTCTGAACTAGGACCCAGGCCTATTTGGAGAAGCGTTTGGCTGCGGATTTCTACAAAGTGCCAAGGGCTACAGCAGTGAGAATTCTCTCAGCGGTAAGGGAGAGCATTTTATGGATTCTCAAGCTGTTTTCTGAACGACTGCGTCAAAATGAACTGAGAGAATCAGGCTCTCTGTGCCCCTATGTTAGGTACGCAGCTTCACACACAGAAGTGTCTCTATAGGAGCCAAGAATGTTCCTGAGAGATGAGGTTCACTAGAAGTCTGCTACAGAGCATAGACCTGGCCATATGGTTTTGCCTTGCCCTGTGAGTTGGGTCCCCGAGGTCCGCCCCAGCTCAGGGGAAGGAGCCCCTGAGAAAAGATCTCCAGGGACCACTATTCCCCCAGGCTGGCAAACGCAGTTCACAGGAGGTAACGCAAGCGAGCCTCCTGCAAGGCACAACAGGTCTTAGTGTCCCTGGACGATCAGGCTGCCAGAGTGTGTGAGACCTGACTGGTGCCTTACTGGCCTCAGCTCCGCCATTGCATGTTCCTCCGAACTAGGACCCAGGCCTACTAGGAGAAGGGTTTGGGTATGGATTTCTAAATACTGCCAAGGGGTATAGCAATGAGAACTGTGTCACGGGTAAGGAAGAGCATTGTATGGATTTTCAAGCTGTTGTTTGAACGACAGCTTCAAAGCTGCACAGAGAGAATCAGACTCTGTGTCTCCATGTTCGGTACACAGCTTCACAGACAGGGGTGTCTCCATAGGAAACAAGAACGTTCCTGACAGAGTGAGGTTCACTAGAGCTCTCCTAGAGAGCAAAGACTTGTCCATGTGGTTTTTCTTCCCCTGTGCGTTTGGGGCTCCAGGCTCGGCCCCAGCTCCGTGGAAACAACCCCTGAGAAAAGATCTTCAAGATCCGCTTTTCCCAGAGGCTGGGATGTGGGGTTCATAGGAGGCGGGAAAAGCAGGCCTCCTTCAGAGAGCAAGAGGCAGCCAAGCGGCCTGCGTTTTGAAGCCTCTACTTGGAAGAATGGGTTAGCTTCCCCTAAGGGAGACCTCCAGATCTGTTCAGAAGTCGGTAATTCCAGAGGCAGTGTGCAGGGTCCTGACTGCCCTTTGCCAACCTTGCAAAGACATTCCTAGATTCTACAGTTATCTTCCTGAAGAAGCAGGCTTTGGGAATATGTCAGACTTGACTGGCGCCTTATTGGCCTCAGCTCAGCTATTGCCTTTCCATTCAAAGTAGGACAAAGGCCTACTTTATGAAGGGTAAGGGTCTTCTTCTTTCCAAACTGCCGAGGGCTACAGCAATGAGACCTCCGTAAATGCGAGGGAAGCACAAGCGGATGGATTATCAGGAAGGTTCTTTGCCACCAAGCATCAGCACCCCACGGAGAGAATCAGGCTCCCTTTGCCCCTATGTGGGGTGTGTAGATTCACACACAGTGGTGTCTCTACAGGAGCCAAGAATGTTCCTGAGAGATGAGGCTCACAAGAGCTATCCTACAGAGTGCTCACCTGTACATGTGGTTTCACCTTCCCCTGTGAGTTGGGTCCCCGAGGTCTGCCCCAGCTCCGAGAAAACAGCCTCTGAGAAAAGATCTCCAGGAACCGCTTTTCGCCCAGGCTGGGAAAAGCTGTTCACAGGAAGTAAGGCAAGTGAGCCTCCTGCAGAGAAAAAGAAGCCTTACTGTCCCTGGAGGAGCAGGCTGCCAGAGTGTGTGAAAACTGACTGGTGCCATAATGGTCTTAGCTCCGCCATTGCTTGTTCCTCCGAACTGGGACTCAGGCCTACTTGGAGAAGGGTTTAGGTGCAGATTTCTACAAACTGCCAAGGGCTACTGCAATGAGAACTCTCTCAGAGGTAAGGGCGAGAATTGTATGGATTCTCAAGCTGTTTTCTGAACGACAGCATTAAACCTGCACAGAGAGAATCAGGCTCTCTGCCGCCATGTTGGGTACGCAGTTTCACACACAGAGGTGTCCGCATAGGAGCCAAGAACGTTCATCAAAGACTGAGGTTCACTAGAGCTCTCTTAGAGAGCAAAGACTTGTTCATGTGGTTTTGCCTTCCCCTGTATGTGTGGGTCTCTGGGCATAACCCCAGCTTCGTGGAAAAAACCCCTGAGCAAAGATCTCCAAGATCTGCTTTTCCCCCATGCTGGAAACCAGGGATCATAGGAGGCAGGAAAAGCAAGCCTCCTTCAGGCAAGAAGAGGCAGCCAACCGGCCTGTGTTTGGAAGCCTATATTTGCAAGGAATGGGTTAGCTTCTCCAGAAGGAGACCTCCAGATCTGCTCAGAAGATAGATATTCCAGAGGCAGGGTCGAGGTTCCTGACTGCCCTTTGCCAGCCTTGCAAAGACATTCCTAGATTCTAGCAATATTTTCCATGAAGGAGCAGGCATCGGGAATATGTCACAGTTGACGGGTGCCTCACTGGCCTCAGCTCAGCTATTGCCTTTCCTTTCAAACTAGGATCAGGGCCTACTTGGTGAAGGGTAAGGGTCTGCTTCTTTCCAAACTGCCAAGAGACACAGCAATGAGACCTCTGTCAAGGCGAGGGAAGCGTAAGCGGATGGATTCTCAAACAGGTGCTTTGCCACAAAGCATCAGCACCCCACGGAGAGAATCAGGCTCCCTGTGCCCCTATGTTTGGTGTGTAGCTTTACACACAAACGTGTCTCTGTACGAGCCAAGAATGTTCCTAAGAGATGAGACACACTAACGTCTCCTACAGAGCATAGACCTGTCCATGTGGTTTTTCCTTCCCCTGTGAGATGGGTCCCTGAGGTCCACCCCAGCTCTGGGGATAGAGCCCCTGAGAAAAGATCTCCAGGAACCGCTGTTTGCCCAGGCTGGGAAACGCAGTTCACAGGAGGCCAGGCAAGCGAGCCTCCCACAGGGAAAAATAGGCCTTACTGTCCCTGGAGGAGCACGCTGCCAGAGTGTGTGACACCTGACTGGTGCCTTACTGACCTCAGCTCCGCCACTGCATGGCCATCCAAACCAGGACCCAGGCCTACTTGGAGAAGGGTTTGGGTGCGGATTTGTAAAAACTGCCAAGGGTTACAGCAATGAGAAGTCTCTCAGAGGTAAGGGAGAGCATTGTATGGATTCTTAAGCTGTTGTTTGAATGACAGCTTCAAAGCTGCAAAGAGAGAATCAGGCCCTGTGTGCCCCCTTGTTGGGTACGCAGCTCCACACACAGAGGTATCCCCGTGGAATCCAAGACTTTCCTCACATACTGAGGTTAACTAGAGTTCTCCTACAGAGCAAAGACTTGTCCATGTGGTTTTGCCTTCCTCTGTGAGTGTGGGTCTCCGGGCTCGGCTCCAACTCCGTTGAAATAGCCCCTGAAAAAAGATCTCCAAGAACCACTTTTCCCCCAGGCGGGAAGCGGAGTTCACAGGAAGCGGAACAAGCTAGCCTCCTTCGGGCAAGTAGATGCAGCCAACTAGCCTGTGTTTGGAAGCCTCTATTTGGAAGGAATGGTTAGCTTCTCCAAAAGAAGACCTCCAGATCTGCTCAGAAGATGGAAATTCCAGAGGCAGGGTCGAGGTTCCTGACTGTCCTTTACCAGCCTTGCAAAGACATTTCTAGATTCTAGCGTTATTTTCCATGAAGGAGCAGGCTTCAGGAATATGTCAGACTTGACTGGCGCCTTACTGGCCTCAGCTCAGCTATCGCCTTTCCGTTCAAACTAGGACAAGGGCCTAGTTGGTGAAGGGTAAGGGTCTGCTTCTTTCCAAACTGCCAAAGGCTACAGCAAAGAGACCTCTGTCAAAGAGAGGGAAGTGGAAGCGGATGGATTCTCAAACAGGTGCTTTGCCACAAAGCATCTGTACCCCACGGAGAGAATCAGGCTGCATTTGCCCCTATGTTGGGTGTGTAGCTTCAAACACAGAGGTGTTTCTGTAGGAGCCCAGAATGTTCCTGGGAGATGAGGTTCACTAGAGCTCTGCTACAGAGCATAGACCTGTCCATATGGTTTTGCCTTCCCCTGTGAGTTGGGTTCCCGATGTTCGCCCCAGCTCCGAGGAAGAAACCCCTGAGAAAACACCTCCAGGAACTGCTTTTCATCCAGACTGGGAAACGCAGTTCACAGAAGGCAAGGCAAGCGAGCCTCCTGCAGAGAAAAAGAGGCCTTACTGCCCCTGGAGGAGCAGGCTGCAAGAGTGTGTGAGACCTGACTGGTGCCTTACTGGCCTCAGCTCCGCCATTGCATGTTCCTCTGAACTAGGACCCAGGCCTACTAGGAGAAGGGTTTGGGTGCGGATTTCTAAAAAACTGCCAAGGGCTACAGCAATGAGAACTCTTTCAGAGATAAGGGAGAGAATTGTATGGATTCTCAAGCTGTTTTCTGAACGACAGCGTTAAACCTTCACAGAGGGAATCAGGCTCTCTGACCCCATAAGTTGTCCCTGTAGGAACCAACAACGTTCGTCAAAGACTGAGGTTCACTAGAGCTCTCTTAGAGAGCAAAGACTTGTTCATGTAGTTTTGCTTTCCTCTGTATGTGTGGGTCTCCGGGCATAACCTCAGCTCCGTGGAAACAACCCCTGAGCAAAGATCTCCAAGATCTGCTTTTCCCCCATGCTGGGAACCAGGGATCATAGGAGGCAGGAAAAGCAAGCCTCCTTCGGGCAAGAAGAGGCAGCCAACTAGCCTGTGTTTGGAAGCCTATATTTGCAAGGAATGGGTTAGCTTCTCCAGAAGGAGACCTCCAGATCTGCTCAGAAGATAGATATTCCAGAGGCGGGGTCGAGGTTCCTGACTGCCCTTTGCCAGCCTTGCAAAGACATTCCTAGATTCTAGCAATATTTTCCATGAAGGAGCAGGCATCGGGAATATGTCAGAGTTGACGGGTGCCTTACTGGCCTCAGCTCAGCTATTGCCTTTCCTTTCAAACTAGGATCAGGGCCTACTTGGTAAAGGGTAAAGGTCTGCTTCTTTCCAAACTGCCAAGGGACACAGCAATGAGACCTCTGTCAAGGCGAGGGAAGCGTAAGCGGATGGATTCTCAAACAGGTGCTTTGCCACAAAGCATCAGCACCCCACGGAGAGAATCAGGCTCCCTGTGCCCCTATGTTCGGTGTGTAGCTTTACACACAGAGGTGTCTCTGTACGAGCCAAGAATGTTCCTAAGACTTGAGATTCACTAAGGTCTCCTACAGAGCATAGACTTGTCCGTGTAGTTTTGCCTTCCCCTGTGAGTTTGGTCCCCGAGGTCCACCCCAGCTCCGGGGAAACAACTCCTTAGAAAAGATCTCCAGGAACCGCTTTTCGCCCAGGCTGGGAAACGCAGTTCACAGGAGCAAGGCAAGCGAGACTCCCGCAGGGAAAAAGAGGCCTTACTGTCCCTGGAGGAGCAGGCTACCAGAATGTGTGACACCTGACAGGTGCCTTACTGACCTCAGCTCCGCCATTGCATGGCCATCCAAACCAGGACCCAGGCCTACTTGGAGAAGGGTTTGGGTGCGGATTTCTAAAAACTGCCAAGGGCTACAGCAATGAGAACTCTCTCAGAGGTAAGGGAGAGCATTGTATGGATTCTCAAGCTGTTGTTTGAATGACAGCTTCAAAGCTGCTAAGAGAGAATCAGTCTCTCTGTGCCCCCTTGTTGGGTACGCAGCTTCACACACAGGGGTGTCTCCATAGGAGTCAAGAACGTTCCTGACAGAGTAAGTTTCACTTAGAGGTCTCCTGGAGAACAAAGACTTGTCCATGTGGTTTTCCTTCCCCTGTGCAATTGGGTCTCTGTTCTCGGCCCCAGCTCCATGGAAAAAACCCCTGAGAAAAGATCTTCAATATCCGCTTTTCCCAGAGCCTGGGAAGCTGGGTTCATAGGAGGCAGGAAAAGCAAGCCTCCTTCGGGCACGAAGAGGCAGCCAACCGGCCTGTTTTTGGAAGTCTCAATATGGAAGGAATGAGTTAGATTCTCCTAAAGGAGACCTCCAGATCTGCTCAGAAATCAGTAATTCCAGAGGCAGGGTGCAGGCTCCTGACTGCCCTTTGCCAGCCTTGCAGAGACATTCCTAGATTCCAGCGTTATTTTCCATGAAGGAGCAGGCTTCGGGAATATGTCAGACTTGACTGGCGCCTTATTGGCCTCAGCTCAGATCTTGCCTTTCCTTTCAAACTAGGACAAGGGCCCACTTTATGAAAGGTAAGGGTCCTCTTCTTTCCAAACTGCCAAGGGCTACAGCAATGAGACCTCTGTCAAGGCGAGGGAAGCGTAAGCTGATAGATTCTCAAGCAGGTGCTTTGCCACAAAGCATCAGCACCCCACGGAAAGAATCTGGCTCCCTTTGCCACTACGTTGCGTGTGTAGCTACACACACAGAGGTGTCTCGATAGGAGCAAAGAATGTTCCTGAGAGAGGAGGTTCACTGTTGGGGGCCAGAGTGAGGCACTCCGCCCATGGCAAAGGTCATGAGGAAGGAGGCTCGACATACGCAAAGGCGGGATCGAGCCTCAGGAGTCCCCCTGGAAATCCTCGAGCATCTACCCCCATAACCAGAGCCTGCCTACCTTACTACTTTGTGCTCTCACCTACACCTCTGACTTTAAGGGGGGCTGTCCCCCACCACCTCTTTCGGAGAAGGAGTTAACCTAGAGCTCCAGTTGATAAAAACCCCTGGGTGTGACAAGAGTGTTTTAACCTACAAACTCCTCTGAAGGTTCTCTAGCCTGCCTGACAGGCTTGTCCGGCCACATGTGATTGCTCACAGCCTCCCAACCATGAGAGGCACGAGATGCTTTAAACCTTCTAAAAACAGGTTCCTTAGGAAAGTTAGAAAATTATTAGTATAAGTATAATGGGCTGATTAGAAATCATATTGGTGAAGGGTTTTTCATTTGTTGAGCTGATGTTTACTGCTAAGTCTCCACATCCCCTGCCCTTATACACATTAATGAATATATAGAAGAAATAAGTATTAACCTTTGATATAAATCACGTTAGACCTTAGGCTAAGTAAATTCTTTCCTTAACTAAAACCCACTACACCCTCACCCTCTAGGAATGTAACTTTATTTGGGTGGCGTCTGTTTTAAGAATAATCACCCCTGGAGAAATAAGTGTCCTGGTTGACTGACCGCTGTCACAAGGAGAGGGTCGTAAATTGTCAGCAGGCCCCCCGGCCAGAAGATGATGTAACACCCCTAAGACCTCTGTATACTTTTGTATGAAGCACCTGACTTTGATAAAAGTCAGGACTGCTGACCCCACGTGACTTTTGCATAACATCTCAGTGTATAAAAGTAGACCATGGAAAATAAAGAATTGGGATCAGTTTCTCGAAATACTGGTCTCCCCATGTCTCTCTCTCTCTCTCTCACTCTGGTTGAGTCTCCATCTGGAGCGCGGAACCCACCAAGCTTACTAATTTTGCCTGGGCTTCTAAGATCCGACCAGGGAGGCCTCAGTGTCTCCTCTCCTTCGGGAGAACGGAAGGACGCCTGCGGCCTACGTAAGTGGTGCAAGCTTCTTGTCTTGAAGTTTTATTGGTCCCCCGCGTAAACCAAGCTACTCAGCCTCTTTTCTCCACTGAATTTTCCTACTGAGCTATCCTCATTTTATTACTCTTTATATCCTTAACTAACGTTTAATTAAGCAGTTGTTCCCTGACCCTCGCCTATGCCGTCTCTGCTTCGAATACCCTGGATCAGCTGGGGCTGGACCCCGGCAGTTCACTAGAGATCTCCTACAGAGCATAGACCTGTCCATTTGGTTTTGCCTTCCCCTGTGAGTTGGGTCCCCGAGGTCCGCCCCAACTCCGGGGAAACAGCCCCTGAGAAAAGATCTCCAGGAACTGCTTTCCGCCCAGGCTGGGAAACGCTGTTCACAGGAAGTAAGGCAAGCGAGCCTCCTGAAGGGAAATAGAGGCCTTACTGTCCCTGGAGGAGCAGGCTGCCAGAGTGTGTGACACCTGACTGGTGCCTTACTGGCCTCAGCTCCGCTATTGCATGTTCATCTGAACTTGAACCCAGGCCTACTTGGAGAAGTGTTTGTGTGCCGATTTCCAGAAACTGCGAAGGGCTACAGCAATGATAACTCTCTCAGTGGTAAGGGAGAGCATTGTGTGGATTCTCAATTTGTTGTTTGAACGACAGCGTCAAAGCTGCACAGAGAGAATCAGGTCTCTGTGTCTCTATGTTGGCTATGCAGCTTCCCACACAGAGATGTCCCCGTTGGAGCCAAGAACATTCCCCATAGACTGAGGTTCACTAGAGCACTCCTAGAGAGCAAAGACTTATCCATGCGGTTTTCCCTTCCCCTGTGCGTGTGGGTCTCCGGGATCGGCCCCTGCTCCGTGGAAACAGCCTCTGAGAAAAGATCTCCAAGAACCTCTTATCCCCCAGGCTGGGAAGCGGAGTTCGCAGGAGGTGGGATAAGCAAGCTTCCTTCGGCAAGAAGAGACAGCTAACCGGCCTGTGTTTGGAAGCCTATATTTGCAAGGAATGGGTTAGTTTCTCCTGACCGAGACCGCCAGATGTGCTGAGAAGATAGAAATTCCAGAGGCAGGGTCGAGGTTCCTGACTGCCCTTTGCCAGCCTTGCAAAGACATTCCCAGATTCTAACGTTATTTTCCATGAAGGAGCAGGCATCGGGAATATGTCAGACTTGACTGGCACCTTACTGGCCTCAGCTCAGCTACTGCCTTTCCATTCAAACAAGGACAAGGGCCTACTTGGTGAAGGGTAAGGGTCAGCTTCTTTCCAAACTGCCAAGGACTACAGCAATGAGACCTCTGTCAAGGTGAGGGAAGCCTATGCGGATGGATTCTTAGCAGGTGCTTTGCCACAAAGCATCAGCACCCACGGAGAGAATCAGACTCCCTTTGCCACTATGTTGGGTGTGTAGCTTCATGCACAGAGGTGTCTCTGTAGAAGCCAAGAATGTTCCTGAGAGATGAGGTTCACTAGAGCTCTCCTACAGAGCATAGACCTGTCCATGTGGTTTTGTCTTCCCCTGTGAGTTGGGCCCCCGAGGTCCGACCCAGCTCCAGGGAAACAGCCCCTGAGAAAAAATCTCCAGGAACAGCTTTGCGCCCAGGCTGGGAAATGCAGTTCACAGGAGGCAAGGCAAGCGAGCCTCCTGCAGGGAAAAAGAGGCCTTACTGCTCCTGGACGATCAGGCTGCAAGAATGTGTGAGACCTCACTTGTGCCTTACTGGCCTCAGCTCCGCCGTTGCCTGTTGTTCCGAGCTAGGACCCAGGCCTAATTGGAGAAGGGTTAGGGTGCGGATTTCTACAAACTGTCAAGGACTACAGCAATGAGAATTCTCTTAGCAGTAAGGGAGAGCATTGTATGGATTCTCAAGCTGTTGTTTGAATGACAGCTTCAAAGCTACACAGAGAGAATCAGGCTCTCTGTTCCCCTATTTTGGCTGTGCAGCTTCACACACAGAATTTGACTCTGTTGGAGCCAGAAATATTCCTGAAAGACTTAGGCTCACCAAAGCTGTCCTCCAGAGCAAAGACATTGGATGTGGTTTTGCCTTCCCTTGCCAGTATGGGTCCCCTAGCTTGGCCCCAGCTCCGGGGATACAGCCTCTGAAAAAAATCTTCCTAAGAAGCGATTTTTCCTCCAGGCTGTTAAGCGGAATTCGCAGTTTGCAAGTTAAGGAAGCCTGCTTCGTGGAAGAGCAAGCAGCCAACTGGCCCTGTGTTAGGAAGCCTGTATTTGAAAGGAATGGGTTAGCTTCTACAGCGGGAGAACCTCAGATCTGCTCAGGGGGCTGAAATACTAGAGTCAGGGTCGAGGTTCTCCCTTGTCCTTTGCGCACCTTGCAAAGACATTCCTAGCTTCTAGCGTTAGTGTCCCTGTAGTAGCAGGCTGCAGGAGCGTGTGATAAATGACTGCCGCGTTCCTGTCCTCAGCTCCGCTATTGACTTTCTATTCGAACTAGAACCCAGGCCTACTTTGAGAGGGGTTAGGGTCCAGTGTTTCCAAACTGCCAAGGGCTACGGCAATGCGAGCTCTGTCAGAGGTAAGAAAAGAGCAATTGGTTGGATTCTTCAGCTGCTGCGTGGCTGCACAGCTTCCGCGCCACATGGAGAGCATGAGGCTCCTTGTGGCCCTATTTTGGGTACGCAGCAACATGCACACAGAGTGTCTGTGTTCACTTATGTACAGGCTTATGTACACTAGAGCTCTCCTACAGAGCAAAGACCACTCAGTGGGCTCCAAGAGATACCTGTCGCGACTCGAGAAGAGAGTGGAGTCCTTTGCTTCCCCTTGAGATGAGGCCTGACTCCCCGGGTGAGTATGGAATGCAACCCCAAATCCCTGTCGCCTATGGAGAGGAACATTAAGTCCTGGATACAAGCCTAGATGAGGTCTAGTTTGCCCTTCAGTGAATGGAGCCCAATCCCCAGCTCTCCCTGGCAACTCGAATGGAAGATTGGACTTCCTGGGCCAACAAAAGAGGAAGCCTGAATTCCCCGTCGTAACTCGAGAATCCCACCGCAACTGGAGAAAAACCACGTGCTTCCCTCGTCATCGCAAGATGAGGCCCTTTGTCCGCTACAGCATCTCAAGAGAAGTCCACGTTCCATCCTGAAGTGCGAAACGGTACTTGGCACCCTTGATGCGACCCCAAAAGTTCCGCGACATACCAGACTCACTCAAGGGGAACACCGAGGTTCCCGGCACCACTTCATCTGACCCCTTCTCCTCTCCTGATTGCGACAGGAGGGTCGACTCCCCTTCTCTGTCTGCAAGGGGTTCCCGACCTTCCGGGCGCACCTCAGGATGAGGCCGGTCTCATGAGGAAGTTCGAGACGTAGCCTCGTGGGTGGTGCCACATGCCGAAAGACCCCAATTTCACGGTCCACTCTTGAAAAGAACCCGATGCCAGCACACCTCTTTGAAGGAAATCCTGTGGATGAAGGCACAACACGAAGGGGCACTGACACCTGCGTGCATCGTCCAGAAAAACCCGCAGGTCCCACAGACATTTCGAAAAGTGGCGTGTCACCCTGTAAACAACTCGAAAGGCAAACGAAGGTCCATTCCTCAACAGAAGACTAGGTGTGACTCTCTTGTCCCTACTCTGCAGGGACCATGGGATCCGAGTCAGAAACAGAGAGGAAGCCTGAGGTTCCTGCGTCCACTCGAGATGAGGCCCTCTTCCATTGCACCACACCCAGTGGAGTCCCGAGAGGCCCCTACCAACTCCACAGTATCCCTGAGTTCTCAGAGGCACAATGAGAAGCTCCCTGAGGTCACAGGCACAAGTCGAGGGAACCCTGGGTTTTCTGCCGCGACTCGAGAAAGACCTCGAGAGTGCTTCAAAATGTCTTGAGTCGCGATTCCCCTACAATGACTCGAGCGCCATGACACGCTCCCCCTCGCCACGTGCATGGAGACCTGACTAACCTGGCACTGCACTAGAGGCTCCCTGAGATCCTCATCGTACCTCGTGAGGAAATCCACACTGGCGCGGCAGCTCGAGGAAACACATGAGACACCCAGGTCATCGCGAGCTGAGGGCCTTCTTTTCCTGCATGGCCTGGAGACCAATCCCGGGTCCTCTCTCCAAATGGAAGAGGAGTCTGGTCAACTGAGGCCGCTCAGGGGGCTCCAAGAGACCCGCGTCGCGACTCGAGAGGAGAGCGCAATTCTTGGCTTTCCCTCGAGACGAGGCCTGACTCCCCGGGGGAGCCTGGAATGCAACCCCGAGATCCCTGCCTTCCCTGGAGAGGAATATTAGGTCCCGGACACACGCCTAGGTGAGGTTTCTTGGGCCCTGCAGTGACTCGAGCGCAACCCCCAGCTTTCCCTCGCAACTCGAGGCGAAGATTGGGCTTCCCAGGGCCAACCCAAGAGGAAGCCTGAAATCCCCGTCGTAAATCGAGATTCCCGCCGCAACTCGAGAAAAACCACGGGGTTCCCACCTCTTGGCAAGATGAGGCCCTTGCCCGCCACGGCGTCTCAAGGGAAGTCCCCTCTTCCGCCCTGAAGGGTGAAACGGTCCCTGACAGCCTTCCTGCGACCCCCAAAATTCACCGACACGCCGGGTTCCCTCGAGGGGAACACCGAGGGTCCCGGCACCGCTTCATCTGAGCCCCTTCTCCCCTCCGGATCGCGACAGGAGAGTCGATTCCCCTGCGTGGTCTGGAAGGGGTTCCCGGCCTTCCAGGCGCACCTCAGGATGAGGCCAGCCTCACGAGGAAACTCGAGACGAGCCACGTGGGTGGTGCCACATGCCGAACACCCCCGATTCCCGGGTCCGCTCTTGAGAAGGACCCGAGTCCCGGACTCCTCTTCGAAGGCAACCCTGTGGGTGAAGGCACAACACGAAGGGGCACAGCCACCCCCGTGCATCGTCCGCAAAGACCCGCGGGTTCCACACACAGCTCGACGAGGGGCCTGAGACCCCCTGAGCAACTCGCGAGGCAAGCGGGGTTCCCTTCCTCAGACAAGACGAGGCCTGACTCTCCTGTCCCAACTCTGCAGGGACCCTGCGGTCGGAGTCCGAAACGGAGAGGAAGCCTGAGGTTCCTGCCTCCCCTCGAGGTGAGGCCCTCTTCCGTTGTGCCAGACCCAGTGCAGTCCCGAGAGGCCCCGCCAATTCCTCAGGATCCCTCGCCTCTCAGAGGCACCCTGGGAAGTTCCCTAAGGTCCCCGGCAGAAGGCGAGGGAAACGAGGGTTTCCCGCCGCCCCCCGAGAAAGACCTCGAGAGTCCTTCTTCAACGCGTCTCGAGGCCCTAGTCCCCTCCCGTGACTCGAGAGCCATGACGCGCTGCCCCTCGCCACGCGCATGGAGACCTGACTTCCCTGGCGCCGCACGAGAGGCTCCCTGAGATCCCCGTCGTGCCTGGGGAGAAACCCCACACTGGCGCCGCAGCTCAAGAAAACCCACGAGACGCCCCCGTTATCGTGAGATGAGGGCCATCATTAACTGCATGGCCTGGAGGGCAATCCCGAGTCGTCTCTCCAAACTCCACGGGAGGCTTGACTCACTAAGGCTACCCAGTGCGCTCAATAGGTACCCGTCGCGACTCGAGAGGAAAGCGGAATACTTTGCTTCCTCTAGAAACAAGGCTGGACTTCCTGGGTGAGTCTGGAATGCCACCCCGAGATCCCTGTCACCCCTGGAGAGGAATATTCGGTCCTGGACACAAGCCTAGATATGGTCTATTTTGCCCCGCAGTGACTTGAGTGGGATCCCAGCTCACTCTCGCAACTCAAATGGAAGATTGGACTTCCATGGGCCAACACAGGAGGAAATCTGAATTCCCCGTCGAAACTCGAGACTCCCGCCGCAATGCGAGCAAAAGCACGTGGTTCACTCGTCATCCCAAGATGAGGCCCTGGCCCGCTACAGCGTCTCAAGTGAAGTCCCACGTTCCGTCTTGAAGTGCGAAATGCTACTTTTCACCCTTGATGTAACCCCAAAAGTTCCCCGACACACCGTTCTCACCGAGGGGAACACCGAAGTTCCCGGCACCACTTCATCTGATCACTTTCTCCCCTCCTGATCACGACAGGAGGGTAAATTCCCCTGCTTTGTCTGGAAGGAGTTCCCGCCCATCCCGGTGCACCTAAGGATGAGGCCTTTCTCAGGAGGAAATTCGAGACGTAGCCTCGTGGGTGGTGCCACATGCCGAAAGACCCCGATGGTGCGGTCCAATCTGGATAAGAACCCGATGCCCGGACACCACTTCGAAGGCAACCCTGTGGATGAAGGCACCACAGAAGGGTTACTAAAACTCCCGTGCATCGTCCAGAAAAACCCACAGGTTCTACACACAGCTCGACAAGTGGAATGTCACCCCGTGAACAACTCTATAGGCAAGCGGAGTTCGATTCCTCCACACAAGACGAGGCCTGACTCTCCTGTCCCAACTCTTCAGGGACCCTGCCATCCGAGTTAGAAATGGAGAGGAAACCTGAGGTTCCTGTCTCAACTCGAGGTGAGGCCCTCTTCCATTGCACCAAACCCAGATGAGTCGCGAGAGGCCCCTCCCAACTCCACAGTATCCCTGAATTCTCAGAGGCACCTTGAGAATCTACCTGAGGTCACCGGCACAAGTCAAGGGAACCCAGGGTTTCCTGCTGCGACCCGAGAAAGACGTTGAGAGTCCTTCAGCGCGTCTTTAGGCCCGATTCCCCTACCATGACTCGAGAGCAAAGACCCGCTCCCCATTCCCATGCACATGGAGACCTGACTTCCCTGACGCCTGAAGAGAGTCTCCCTGAGCTCCCCGTCGTACCTCTTCGGAAACCCCATTCAGGCACCGCAGCTCGAGAAAACCCACGATACGCCCCCGTCATCATGAGATGAGGGACTTGTTTCCTGCCTGGCATGGAGAGCAAAACCGAGTCCTCTCTCCAGACTCCTCAGGAGGCTTGACTCTCTTTAGGCCTCTCAGTTGGCTCCAAGAGATACCTGTCAGGACTTGAAGGGAGAGAGGAGTCCTTTGCTTCCCCTCGAGATGAGGCCTGACTCCCCGTGTGAGTCTGGAATGCAACCCCGAGTTCCTGTCGCACCTGGAGAGGAAAACTCGGTCCTGGACACAAGCCTAGATGAGGTCTATTTTGCACTGCAGTTACTAGAGAGCAATCGCCAGCTCTCCCTTGCAAATCGAATTGAAGATTGGACTTCCCTGGCCAATACAATTGGAAGCCTGAATTCGACATCGTAACTCGAGAATCCCGCCGAAACTCGAGAAAATCCACGTGGTTCCCCCATCAGCGCTAGATGAGGCCCTTGCCCGCTACAGCGACTCAAGAGAAGTCCCACGTTCTGTCTTGAAGTGCGAAACGGTACTTGGCACCCTTGATGCAATCTCAAAATTCCCCGACATACCGGTCTCACTCGAAAGGAACACCGAGGTTCCCGGAACCACTTCATCTGAGCTCCTTCTGCCCTCGTGATCGCAACAGGAGTGTCGATTCCCCTGCTATGTCTGGAAGGCGTTCCCGACCTTTCCAGCGCGCCTAAGGATGAGGCAGGTCTCAGGAGGAAATTCGAGACATAGCCTCGTGGGTGGTGCCACAAGCCGAAAGACCCCGATTTCCCGGTCTACTCTTGATAAGAACGCGATGCCGTGACACCTTTACGAAGGAAAACCTGTGGATGAAAGCACAACACGAAGGGGCACTGACACCCTCGTTTATCATCCAGAAAAACCCGCAGGTTACAAACACAGTTCAACAAGTGGTCTGTCACCCCGTGAACAACTCGAGAGGCAAGTGGAGTTCCATTCCTCCACACAAGGCGAGACCTGATTTTCTGTACCAACTCTGCAGGGAAACTGCGATCCGAGTCAGTACCGGTGCAAGGAAACCCAGGAGAGGAAACATGAGGTTCCTGCCTCCACTCAAGATGAGGCTCTCATCCATTGCACCAAACCCAGTGGAGTCCAGAGAGGCTCCTCCCAACTCCACAGTACCCCTGACTTCTCAGAGGCACCCGGAGAAGCTCCATGAGGTCACCGGCACATGTCGAGGGAACCCAGGGTTTCCTGCCACAATGCGAAAAAGACCTCGAGAGTCCTACTTCAACGTGTCTTGAAGCCCGAATCTGCTTCCATGGCTCTATAAAAATGACACGCACCCCCTCGCCACGCACATGGAGACCTGACTTCC
Organism: Bubalus kerabau; assembly: GCF_029407905.1. Classification (NCBI taxonomy): domain Eukaryota; kingdom Metazoa; phylum Chordata; class Mammalia; order Artiodactyla; family Bovidae; genus Bubalus; species Bubalus kerabau. Next base: position 5,493,999 of record NW_026577881.1, on the reverse strand, counting down.
CTGGCGCCATAAGAGAGGCTCCCTGAGCTCCCTGTCGTACCTCGTGAGAAACCCCACACTGACGCCGCAGCTTGAGAAAACCCACCATACGCCCCTGTCATCGCGAGATGAGGGCCTTCTTTTCCTGCATGGCCTGGAGAGGAATACCGAATCCTCTTTTCAAACTCCACAGGAGGCTTGACTCCCTTTAGGCCACTTAGTGGGCTGCAAGAGATACCCATCGCGACTCGAGAGGAGAATGGAGTCCTTTGCTTCCCCTCGAGACAAGGCCTGACTCACCAGGTGGGTCTGGAATGCAACCCCGAGATCCCTGTCTCCCCTGGAGAGGAACATTAGGTCCTGGAAACAAGCCTAGATGAGGTCTCTTTTGCCCTTCTGTAACTCGAGAGCAATCCCCCGCTCTCCCTGACAACTCGAATGGAAGATTGGACTTCCCTGGGCCAACACAAGAGGAAGCCTGAATTCCCCTTCGTAACTCGAGAATCCCACCGCAACTCGAGAAAAAGCACTTGGTTCCCTCGTCATCGCAAGATGAGGCCCTTGCCCGCTACAGCTTCTCAAGAAAAGTCCCACGTTCCGTCTTGAAGTGCGAAACGATACTTGACACCCTTGATGTGACCCCAAAAGTTCCCCGAAATATCGGTCTCACTCGAGGTGAACACCGAGGTTCCCGGCACCAGTTTATCTGAGCCTCTTCTCCCCTCCTGTTCGTGATAGGAGGGTCACTTCCCCTGCTTTGTTTGTAAGGGTTCCCGACCTTCACCGGGCACTTCAGGATGAGGCCAGTCTCACGAGGAAATTCGAGACGTAGCTCGCGGGTGGTGCCACATGCCAAAAGACTATGATTTCCCTGTACACTCTTCATAAGAACCCGATGCCTGGACACCTCTTCGAAGGCAACCCTGTGGATGAAGGCACAACACAAAGGGGCACTGACACCCTCGTGCATCGTCCGGAAAAACCCGCAGGTTCCACATACAGCTCAACAAGTGTCTTGTCACCCCTGAAGAACTCGAGAGGCAAGTGGGGTTTCATTCCTCTATACAAGACGAGGCCTGACTCTCCTGTCCCAACTCTGCAGGGACTTTGCGATCCGAATCAGACCAGCGCCAGTGAAGTCACGAGAAGAACGCTGAGGTTCCTGCCTCCACTTGAGATTAGGACCTCTTCCATTGCACGAAAACCAGTGGAGTCCCGAGAGACGCGTCCCAGCTCCACAGTATCCCTGACTTCTCAGAGGCACCCTGAGAAGCTCCCTGAGGTCACCAGCACAATTCGAGTGAACCCAGGGTTTACTGCCGCCACCATAGAAAGAACTCAAGAGTCCTTCTTCAACGCATTTTGAGGCCTGATTCCCCTACCATGACTCGAGGGCAATGACGCGCTCCCTCTGCTACACTCATGAAGCCCTGACTTCCCTGGCGCCACACGACAGGCTCCCTGAGCTCCCCGTCATACCTCGTGAGAAACCCCACACTGGCGCCGCAGATAGAGAAAACCCACGAGACGCCCCCGTTTTCGCGACATGACGGCCTTCTTTTCTAGCATGGCCTGGAGATCAATCCCGAGTCCTCTCTCCAAACTCCACAGTAGGCTTGACTCCCTTTTGGTCACTCAGTGGACTCCAAGACATACCCGTCGCGAGTTGAGAGGAGAGTGGAGTCTTTTCCTTCCCCACAAGGCGAGGCCTGACTCCTCGGGTGAATCTGATATGCGAACCGGAGATCCCTGTCGCCCCTGGAGAGAAACATTAGGTCCTGGACACAAGCCTAGATGAGGTCTCTTTTTTCCTGCAGTGACTCGAGAGCAATCCCCAACTCTCCCTCGCAACTCGAATGGAAGACTGGACTTCCCTGGGCCAACAGAAGAGGAAGCCTGAATTTCCCGTTGTAACTCAAGAATCCCGCCACAACTCGAGAAAAACCACATCGTTCCCTCTTCATCGCAAGATGCGGCCATTGCCGCTACAGCGTCTCAAAAGAAGTCTTACGTTCCATCTTGAAGTGCGATACGGTACTTGGCACCTTTGATGCGACCCCAAAAGTTCCCCAACACACTGGTCTCACTGGAGGGGAACACCGAGGTTCCTGGCATCACCTCATCTGTGCCCCTTCTCCCCTCCTGATCGAGACAGGAGGGTCGATTCCCCTGCTTTGTCTGCAAGGGGTTCCGACCTTCCCGGCGCACCTCAGGATGAGGCCGGTCTCACGAGGAAATTCGAGACGAACCACGTGGGTGGTGCCACATGCCGAACGCCCCCGATGCCCCGGTCCGCTCTTGAGAAGGCCCTGAGGCCCGGACCCCTCTTCGAAGGCAACCCCGTGGGTGAAGGCACAACACGAAGGGGTACTGACATCCCCATGCATAGTATGGAAAAACACGCAGATTCCAAACACAGATCGACAAGTGTCCTGTCATCCCTTGAAGAACTAGAGAGGCATGCGGAGTTCCTTTCCTCCACACAAGAGAAGGCCTGACTCTCCTTTCCCAACTCTGCAGGGACCGTGCGATCGGAGTCAGAAATGTAGATGAAACCTGACGTTCCTGCATCAACTCGAAATGAGGCCCTGTTCCATTGTGCCATACCCAGTGGAGTCCCGAGAGGCCCCTCCCAACTCCACAGTATCCCTGATTCTCAGAGGCACCCTCAGAAGTTCTCTGCGGTCACTGGCACAAGTTGAGTGAACCCAGGGTTTCCTGCTGCATTCTGAGCAAGACCTCGAGAGACCTTCTTTACCGCATCTTGAGGCCCGATACCCTACCATGACTGGAGAGCAATGACGCATTCCCCTCGCCACGCCCATTGAAACCTAACTTCCCTGGCGCCACACGAGAGGCTCCCTGCGCTCCCCGTCCTACCTCATGAAAACCCCACACTGGCACCGCCGCTCGAGAAAACTCACGAGACGCCCCCATCATCGTAAGATGAGGGCCTTCTTTTCCTACATGACCTAGAGAGCAATCCCGAGTCCACTCTCCAAACTCCACTGGAGGCCTGACTCCCTTTAGGCCACTCAGTAGCCTCCAAGAGATACACGTCGCTACTCTAGAGGAGAGCGGAGTCCGTTGCTTCCCCTCGAGCCGAGGCCTGACTACTTGGGTGAGTCTGGAATGGGATCCCGAGATCCGTGTCGCCCCTGTAGAGGAAAACTCGGTCCTGGACACAAGCCTAAATGAGGTCTTTTTTGTCCTGCATTGACTCAAGTGCAATCCCCAGCTCTCCCTCCCAACTCGAATGGATGATTGGACTTCCCTGGGCCAACACAAGAGGAAGCCTGTATTCCCCATTGTAATTCGAGAATCCCGCGGCAACTGGAGAAAAATAACGTGGCTCCTCCGTCATCGAAATATGAGGCCCCTGTCAGCTATAGCGTCTCCAGGGAAGTCCCATGTTCCGTCTTGAAGTGTGAAACGGTACTTGGCACCCTTGATGCGACCCCCAAATTTCCCTGACACCCCGGTCTCACTCGAGGAGAACATGGAAGTTCCCAGCACCGCTTCAGCTGAGCCTCTTCTCCCCTCCTGATGGCGACAGGAGGGTCGATTCCCCTGCTTTGTCTGGAAGGGGTTCCCAGACTTCCCGGCGAACCTCAGGATGAGGCCAGTCTCACGAGGGAAGTCGAGACGTAGCCTCGTGGGTTGTGCCACATGCCGAAAGACCCCGATTTCCTGGTCCGCTATTGATAAGATCCCGATGCCCGGTCACCTCTTCGAAGGTAACCCTGTGGATGAAGGCACAACACGAAGGGGCACTGACACCCCTGTGCATCGTCCCCCAAAACCGCAGGTTCCACATACAACTCGACAGGTGGCCTGTCATCCCGTGAACAACTCGAGAGGCAAGCGGAGTTCCATTACTCCACACAAGACGAGGTCTGACTCTCCTGTCCCAACTCTGCAGGGACCCTGCTATCCGAGTCAGAAATGGAGAGGAACCCTGACGTTACTGCCTCAATCCGAGATTAGGTCCTCTTCAATTGCACCAGTCCCTGTGATGTCCCGAGAAGCCCCTCTCAACTCCACAGTATCCCTGACTTCTCAGAGGAACCCCGCTAAGCTCCCTGAGGTCATGGGCACAAGTCGAGGGAACCCAGGGTTTCCTGCCACACCCCGAGAAAGACCTCGAGAGTTCTTCTTCGAAGCGTCTTGAGGCTCGATTCCCCTACCATGACTCGAGAGCAATGACGCGCTCCCCCACGCCACGTCCATGGAGACCTGACTTCCGTGGCACCACAGGAGTCTCCCTGAGCTCCCCGTCCTATCTCGTGAGAAACCCCAACCAGGCACTGCACCTTGAGAAAACCCACGAGACGCCCCCGTCATCGCGAGATGAGGGCCTTCTTTTCCTGCATGGCCTAGAGAGCAATCCCGAGTCCTCTCTCCAAACTCCACAGGAGGCTTAACTCCATTTAGGCCACTCTTGGGCTCCAAGGGATACCCTTCGCGACTCGAGAGGAGAGCGGAGTCCATTCATTCCCTTCGAGACGAGGCCTGACTCCCTGGGTGAGTCTGGAATGCAACCCCGAGATCCCTGTCGCCCCTGGAGAGAAAAACTCGGTCCTGGACACAAACCTAGATGAGCTCTATTTTGCCCTGCAGTGACTCGAGAGCAATCTCCAGCTCTCACTTGCAACTCGAATGGAAGATTGGACTTCCCTGGGCCAACACAAGAGGAAACCTGTATTCCCCATTGTAACTCAAGAATCCTGCCGCAACTCGAGAAAAAAGACGTGGGTCCCCCGTCAGCGCTAGATGAGGCCCTTGCCCACTACAGCATCTCAAGAGAAGTCCCAGGTTCCGTCTTGAAGTGCGAAACGGTACTTGGCACCCTTGATGCAACCAGAAAAGTTACCCGACTTTCACTCAAGGAGAGCACCGAGGTTCCCGGCACTACTTCATCTGAGCCCTTTCTCTCCTCCTGATCCCGAAAGTAGGGTCGATTCCCCTGCTTTGTTTGGAAAGGGTTCCCGGACTTTCCTGCGCGCCTCAGGATGAGGCCGGTCTCACGAGAAAATTCGAGACGTAGCCTAGTGGGTGGTGCAACATGCTGAAAGACCCCAATTTCCCGGTCCGCACTTGAGGAGAACACGATACCCGGACACCTCTTCGAAGGCAACCTTGTGGATGAAGGCACAACAGGAAGGAGCACTGACGCCCCCGTGCATCTCCGAAAAACCCGCAGGTTCCACACACATCACGAAAAGTGGTGTTATCCTTGAACAACTTGAGATGTAAGCGGAGTTCCATTCCTCCGCAGAACACGAGACCTGACACTCCTGAGCAAACTCAACAGGGACCCTGCGATCTGAGTCAGATCCGGCCTCCAGGAAGTCAGGAGCAGAACCCTGAGGTTCCTGCCTCAACTCGAGATGAGGCCCACTTCCATTGCACCAAACCCAAAGGAGTCCCGAGAGGCCTCTCCCAAATCCACAGTATCCCTGACTTCTCAGAGGCACACTGAGACGCTCCCTGAGGTCACCGGCACAAGTCAAGGGAACCCAGGGTTTCCTGCCGCAACCCTAGAAAGACATCGAGAGTTCTTTTTCAACCTGTCATGAGGCCCGATTCCCCTACCCTGACTTGAGAGCAATGACGCGCTCCCCCTTGCCCCGCCCATGGAGACCTGACTTCCCTGTTGCCACACGAGAGGCTACCTGAACTCCCCGTCGTACCTCGTGAGAAACCCCACACTGGCGCCGCAGCTCGAGAAAACCCACGAGACGCCCCCGTCATCTCGAGATGTGGGCCTTCTTTTCCTGCATGGCCTGGAGAGCAATCCCGAGTCCTCTCTCCAAACTGAAGAGGAGGGTTGACTCCCTTTAGACCACTCAGTGGGCTCCAAGAGATACGCGTCGCAACTCGAGAGGATAGCCAAGTCCTTTGCTTCCCCTCGAGACGAGGCCTAACTCCCCGGGTGAGTCTGTAATGCAAACCCGAGATCCCTGTCGCCCTTGGAGAGGATCACTGGGTCCTGAACACAAGGCTAGATGAGGTCGCTTTTGCCCTGCAGTAACTCGAGAGCACTCCCCAGCTTTCCCTCGCAACCCGAATGGAAGATTGGACCTCCCTGGGCCAACACAAGAGGAAGCCTGAATTCCCAGGAGTAATTCGAGAATTCCGCCTCAACTTGAGAAAAACCACGTGGTTCCCCCGTCATTGCAAGATGAGGCCCTTGCCCGCTCCAGCGTCTCAAGAGTAGTCCCACGTTCTGTCTTCAAGTGCGAAATGATATTTGGCACCCTTAATGCTACCCCAAAAGTTCCCCGACATACGGGTCGCACTAGAGGGGAACACCGAGGTTCCTGGCACCACTTCATCTGAGCCCCTTCTCCCCTCCTGATCGCGAAAGGAGGGTCAATTCCCCTGCTTTGTCTGCAAGGGGTTCCCGACCTTCTCCACGCACCTCAGATGAGGCTGTCTCACGAGGAATTTCGAGACGTAGCCTCGATGGTGGTGCCACATGCCGAAAGACCGCGATTTCCCGATCCGCTCTTGATAAGAACGCGATGCCCAGACACCTATTCGAAGATAGTGTGGATGAAGGCACAACACGAAGGGGCACTGACACCCCCGTGCATCGTCCGGAAAAGACCGCAGGTTACTCATACAGCTCAACAAGTGCCTGTCACCCAGTGAACAACTCGAGAGGCAAGCGGAGGTCCATTCCTGCACACAAGACAAGGCCTGACTCACCTCTCCCAACTATGCAGGGGGCTGCGATCGGAATCAGAAATGGAGAGGAACCCTGAGGTTCCTGCCTCCCCTCGAGATGAGGCCCCCTTCCATTTCACCAAACCCAGTGGAGTCCCGAGAGGTCTTTCCCAACTCCACAGTATCCCTGACTTCTCAGAGGCACCCGGAGAATCTCCCTGAGGTCACCGGCACAAGTCGAGGGAACCCAGGTATTCTTGCCAAGACCCGAGAGAGATCTTGAGAGTCCTTCAACGCGTCTAGAGGCCTGATTCCCCTACCATGACTCGAGAGCAATGACGCGCTCCCCCTCGCCACACGCATCGAGACCTAACTTCCCTGGCGCCACACAAGAGGCTCCCTGAGCTCCCCGTCGTACCTCCTGAGAAACCAACACAGGCGCTACAGCTCGGTAAAACCACCGAGACCCCCCCCCCCCGTCATCGTGAGATGAGGGCCTTCTTTTCCTGCATGTCCTGGAGTGCAATCCCGAGTCCTCTCTCCAAACTCCAGAGGAGGCTTGACTCCCTTTAGTCCACTCAGTGGGCTCCAAGAAATACCCGTCGCGACTCGAGAAGAGAGAGAAGTCCTTTGTTTCCCCTCGAGAGGACGCCTGACTCCTGGGTGAGTCTAGAATGCAACCCCAAGATCCCAGTCATCCCTTGAGAGGAACATTAGGTCCTAGACACAAGCCTGGATGAGGTTTCTTTTGCCCTGCAGTGACTCGAGCGCAACCCCCAGCTCTCCCTCGCAACTCGAATGGAAGATTGGGCTTCCCTGGGCCAACACAAGAGGAAGCCAGAAATCCCCTTCGTAACTCGAGAATCCCACCGCAACTCGAGAAAAACCACGTGTTTCCAACGTCATCCCAAGATGAGGCCCTTGCTGCTATGGCGTCTCAAGAAAAGAACCACGTTCCGTCTTGAAGTGCGAAACGGTACTTTGCACCCTTGATGCGACACCAAATGTTCTCGGACACGCCGGTCTCACTCGACAGGAACACCGAGGTTCCCGCACCACTTCATCTGAGCACCTTCTCCCCTCCTGTTCGAGACAGGAGGGTCTATTCCCCTGCTTTGTTTGGAAGGGGTTTCCCACATTCCCGGCGCATCTAAGGATGAGGCCGGTCTCACGAGTAAATTCGAGACATAGCGTCGTGGGTGGTGTCACATGCCGAAATACCCCGATTTCCCGGCCCACTCTTGAGAAGAACCCGATGCCCGGACACCTCTTCGAAGGCAACCCTGTGGACGAAGGCACAAAACGAAGGGTCACTGACACTCCCGTGCATCATTCGGTAAAAGCCGCAGGTTCCACACACAGCTCGACAAGAGGCCTGTCATCCCATGAACAACTCGAGAGGCAAGCAGAGTTCCATTCCTCCACTCAAGACGAGGCCTGACTCTCCGGTCCCAACTCTGAAGGGACCCTGCGATCAGAGTCCGAAATGGAGAGGAACCCTGAGGTTCCTGACTCCACTCGAGATGAGGCCCTCTTCCATTACACCAAAAACAGTGGAGGCCCGAGAGGCCCCTCCCAAATCCACAGTATCGCGACTTCTCAGAGGCACCCTTAGAAGCTCCCTGAGGTCACCGGCACAAGTCGAGGGAACACAGGGTTTCCTGACGCAACCCGAGAAAGACCTCGAAAATCCTCCTTCAACGCATCTTGAATCCCGATTCCCCTACCATGACTCGAGAGCAATGACGCATTCCCCCTCGCCACTCGCATGGAGACTTGACTTCCCTGGCGCCACACGAGAGGCTCCCTGAGCTCCCCGTCATACCTCGTGAGAAATCCCACACTGGCTCCCCAGCTCGAGAAAACCCACGAGACGCCTCCGTCATCGCGAGATGAAGGCCTTCTTTTCCTGCATGGCCTGGAGAGCAATCTCGAGGCCTCTCTTCAAACTCCACAGGAGGCCTGACTCCCTTTAGGCCACTCTGTGGGCTCCAAGAGATACCCGTTGGGACTCGAGAGGAGAGCGGAATTCTTTGCTTCCCCTATATACCAGGCCTGACTCCTCAGGTGAGTCTGGAATGCAACCCCGAGATCCCTGTCGCCCCTGGAGAGGAACATTAGGTCCTAGGCACAAGCATAGATGAGGTCTCATTTGCCCTGAAGTGACTCGAGAGCAATCCCCTGCTCTCCCTCGCACCTCGAATGGAAGAATGGACTTCCCTGGACAACACAAGAGGAAACCTGAATTCCCCGTCGTAATTCGAAAATCCCGCTGCAACTCGAGGAAAACCACGTGGTTCCCCCGTCATCGCAAGATGAGGCCCTTGCCAGCTACAGCGTCTCAGTAGAAGCCCTACGTTCCATCTTGAAGTTTAAAACGATAATTGGCAACCTTGATGTTAGCACAAAAGTTCCCTGACACCCTGGTCTCACTCGAGGGGAACACCAAGGTTCGGCGCACCGCTTGTTCTGAGCCCCTTATCCCCTCCTGATCGCGACGGGAGGGTCGATTACCCTGCTTTGTCTGGAAGGGGTTCCGGACCTTCCCGGCGCACCTCAGGATGAGGCCGGTCTCACGAGGAAATTCGAGACGTAGCCTTGTGGTTGGTGCCACACGCCGAAAGACCCCGATTTCCCTGTCTGCTCTTGATAAGAACCCAATGCTAGGACACCTCTTCGAAGGCAATCCTGTGGACGAAGGCACAAAACGAAGGGGTCTGACACCCTCCTGCATCGTTGGAAAAGCCCGCAAGTTCCACATACACATCGACAAGTGGCCTGTCACCCCGTGAACAACTCGAGAGGCAAGAGGAGTTAAATTCCTCCACACAAGACGAGGCCTGACTCTCCTGTCCCAACTCTGCATGGACACTGAGATCCGATTCAGAAATGGAGAGGAACCATGAGGTTCCTGCCTCAACTCGAGATAAGGCCCTCTTCTACTGCACCAAACCCAGTGGAGTTCGGAGCGGCCCCTCCCAACTGCACAGTATCCCTGACTTCTCAGAGGCACCCTGAAAAGCTCCCTGAGGTCACGGGCATAAGTCGACGGAACCCAGGGTTTCCTGCCGTAACCTGAGAAAAACCTCGCGAGTCCTTCACGCGTCTTGAGGCCCGATTCCCCTACCATGACTGGAGAAAAATGACGCGCTCCCCCTCGCCACGCGCATGAAGATCTGACTTCCCCGGCACCACATGAGAGGCTCCCTGAGCTCCCCATCGTACCTCGTGAGAAACCCCACACTGGCGCCGCAGCTCGAGAAAACCCACGAGACGCCCCTGTCATGGTGAAATGAGGGCCTTTCCTGCATGACCTGAAGAGCAATCCCGAATCCTCTCTCCAAACTCCAAAGGAGGCTTGACTCCCTTTAGGTCACTCAGTGGGCTCCAAGAGATACTCGTCGATACTCAGGAGGAGAGCGGTGTCCTTTGCTTCCCCTCGAGATGAGGCCTGACTACGAGGGTGAGTCTGGAATGCAACCCTGGCTCCCTGTCGCCCCTGGAGAGGAACCTTAGGTCCTGGACAAAAGCCTAGATGAGGTCTCTTTGGCCCTGCAGTGACTCAAGCGCAACCCCTAGCTTTCCCTTGCAACTCGAATGGAAGATTGGCCTTTCTGAGCCAACACAAGAGGAAGCCTGAATTTCCAGTTGTAATTTGAGAAACCCGCAGCAACTCGAGAAAAATCACGTGGTTCCCCGTATTGCAAGATGAGGCCCTTGCCCCCTACAGCGTCTCAAGAGAAGTCTCACATTCCGTCTTGAAGTGCAAAACAGTACTTGGCACCCTTGATGCGACCCCAAAAGTTCCCCTATATACCGATCTCACTAGAGGGGACACTGAAGTTTCCGGCACCACTTCATCTGAGGCCTTTCTCCTCTCCTGATCGCGATAGGAGGGTCGATTCCACTGCTTTGTCTCGAAGGGATTCCCGACCTTCCCGGCACACCTCAGGATGAGGCCGGTCTCACGAGGAAATTCGAGAGGTAGCCTCGAGGGCCATACTACATGCCGAAAGACCCCGATTCCATGGTCCACTTTTGATCAAAACCAGACTCCTGGACACCTCTTCGAAGGCAAGCCTGTGGATGAAGGCACAACACGTAGGGGCACTGACACCCCATGCATCTTCCGGAAAAACGCGCAGGTTCCTCACACAGCTCCACAAGTGGTCTGTCACCTCGTGAACAACTCGAGAAGCAAGCGGAGTTCCATTCCTCCACACAAGACGATGCCTGACTCTCCTGTCACAACTCTAGGGACCTTGCGCACCAAGTCAGAAATGGAGAGGAAGCCTGAGGTTCCTGCCTCCACTCAAGATGAGGCCCTTTTCCATTGCCACAAAACCAGTGGAGTCCCGAGAGGCCCGTCCCAAATCCACAGTATGCCTGACTTCTCAGAGGCACCCTGAGAAGCTCCCTAAGGTCACCGGCAGAAGTCGACGGAACCCAGGGTTTCCTGCCGCAACCCGAGAAAGACCTTGAGAGTCCTGCTTTAACGTGTCTTGAGGCCCGATTCCCGTATCATATCTCGAGAGCAATGACGCGCTCCCCCTTGCCATGCGCATGGAGACCTGAATTCCCTGGTGCCACACGAAAGGCTCCCTGAGCTTCCCGTCGCACCTCGTCAGAAACCGCACACTGGCACCGCAGCTCGAGAAAACCAACAAGACGCCCCTGTCATCGCGAGATGAGGGTCTTCTTTCCCTGCATGGCCTGGAGAGCAATCCTGAGTCCTCTCTCCAAACTCCACAGGGGGCTTGACTCCCTTTAGGCCACTCAGTGGGCTCCAAGAGACACCTGTGGTGACTCAAGAGGAGAGCGGGGTCCTTTGCTTCCCCTCGAGTCGAGCTCTGACTCCCAGGATGCGTCTGGAATGCAACCCCGAGATCGCTGTCGGCCCTGGAGAGGAATATTAGGTCCTGGACACAAGCCTAGATGAGGTCTCTTTTGCCCTGCAGTGACTCAAGAGCAAAGCCCAGCTCTCCCTCGAAACTCGAATGGAAGATTGGACTTCCCTGGGCCAACACAAGAGGAAGCCTGGATTCCCCGTCGTAACTCGAGAATCCCGCCGCACCTTGAGAAAAACCACGTGATTCCCCCGTCATCCCAAGATGAGGCCCTTGCCCTCTACAGCGTGTCAAGAGAAGCCCCAAGTCCGTATTGAAGTGCAAAACGGTACTTGGCACCCTTGAAGTGACCCCAAAAGTTTCCCGACACACCGGTCCCACTCGAGGGGAACACCGAGGTTCCCGGCACGACTTCAACTGAGCCCTTTCACTCCTCCTGATCGTGACAAGATGGTCGATTCCCCTGCTTTGTCTGGAAGGGGTTCCCGATCTTCATGGCGCACCTCAGGATGACACCAGTCTAATGAAGAAATTCGAGACGTAGCCTCATGGATGGTGCCACGTTCTGAAAGACCCCGATTTCCTGCTCTGCTATTGATAAGAACCCGATGTCCAGACACCTCTTTGAAGGCAACCCTGTGGATGAAGGCACAACACGAAGGGGCACTGACCCCCTCATGCATCTTACGGAAAAAACCGAAGGTTCCACTCACAGCTCGACAAATGGTCTGTTATCCTGTGAACAACTCGAGAGGCAAGTGGAGTTCCATTCCTCCACACAAGACGAGGCCTGACTCTCCTGTCCCAACTCTTCAGGGACCCTGTGGTCGGAGTTTTAAATGGAGAGGAACCCTTAGGTTCCTGCCTCAACTCGAGATGAGAACCTTTGCCATTGCACCAAACCCAGTGGAGTTCCGAGAGCGCCTCCCAAGTCCACAGTATGCCTGACTTCTCAGAGGCACCCTGAGAAGCTCCCTGAGGTCACCGGTACAAGTCGAGGGAACCCAGGGTTTCCTGCCGCAACCTGAGAAAGACCTCGAGACTCCTTCTTCAACGCGTCTTGAGTCCCGATTTCCCTACCATGACTCGAGAGCATTTATGGGCTCCTCCTCATCACACGCATAGACACCTGACTTTCCTGGCGCCACACGAGAGGCTCCCTGAGCTCCCCGTCGTACCTCGTGAGAAAACTCATACTTGCGCTCCAACTCGAGAAAACCCACAAGACGCCCCCGTCATTGCGAGCTGAGGGCCTTCTTTCCTGTATGGCCTGGAGAGCAATCCCGAGTCCTCTCTCCAACTCCACAGGAGGCTTGACTCCCGGGAGGCCACTCAGTGGGCTCCAAGAGATACCTATCGCGACCCAGGAGGATATCAGAATCCTTTGCTTCCCCTCGAGCCGAGGCCTGACTCACTGGGTGAGTCTGGAATGCGTCCCCGTGATCCCTATCGCCCCTGGAGAGGAACATTAGGTCCTGGACACAAGCATAGATGAGGTCTATTTTGACCTGCCGTGACTTGAGAGCAATTCCCACCCAGCTCTCCCTGGCAACTCGAATGGAAGAATGGACTTCCCTGGGCCAACAGAAGAGGAAACCTGAATTCCCCGTCGTAAGTCAACAATCCCATCGCAACTCGAAAAAAACCACGTGGTTTCCCCTTCATCACAAGATGAGGCCCTTGCCCGCCACAGCGTCTCAAGAGAAGTCGCACGTTTCATCTTGAAGTTTGAAACAGTATTTGGCAAGCTTCGTGAGACCCCAAAAGTTCCCTGACATACCGGTCTCACTCAAGGGGAACACCGAGGTTCCCGGCACCACTTCATCTGAGCCCTTTCTCCCCTCCTGATCGCGACAGTAGGGTCGTTTAACCTGCTTTGTCTGGAAGGCTTTCCCGACCTTCCAGGGGCACCTCAGCATGAGGCCCGTCTCACGAGGAAATTCGAGACGTAGCCTCGTGTGTGGTGCCGCATTCCAAAAGACCCCGATTTCCTGGTCTGCTCTTGATAAGAACCCGATGCCCGCACACCACTTCGAAGGCAACCCTGTGGATGAAAGCACATCACGAAGGGGCACTGACACCCCCGTGCATTGTCTGGAAAAAACCGCAGGTTCCACACACAGCTCGACAAGTGGCCTGTCACTCCTTGAACAACTCGAGAGGCAAGCGGAGTTCCATTCCTCCACACAAGACGAGGCCTGACTCTCCTGTCCCAACTCTGCAGGGACCCTGCGATCTGAGTCAGAAATGGAGAGGAACCCTGAGGTTCCTTCCTGATCTCGAGATTAGGCCCTCTTCCATTGCAGCAAACCCAGTGGAGTCCCGAGAGGCCTCTCCCAGCTCCATAGTATCCCTGACTTCTCAGAGGCACCCTGAGAAGCTACCTGAGGTCACAGGCACAAGTCGAGGGAACCCAGGGTTTCCTGCCGCAACCCGAGAAAGACCTCGAGCGTCCTTTTTCATTGCGTTGAGCCCTGATTCCACTACCATGACTCGAGAGCAATGACGTGCGCCCCCTCGCCACTCGTATGGAGACTTGACTTCCCTGACACCACACGAGAGGCTCCCTGAGCTCCCGGTCGTACCTTGTGAGAAACCCCACACTGGCACCGCAGCTCCAGAAAAACCACGAGACTCCCCCGACATCGCGAGATGAGGGCCTTCTTTTCCTGCATGGCCTGGAGAGCAATCCCGCGTGCTCTCTCCAAACTCCACAAGAGAGGTGCCAAGATTGCTGAGGAGTAGGACGGGGAGAACTCTTTCCCCCCCAAACAATTTCATCAAAAGAGCATTTAAACGTCGAGTAAATTCCACAATACAACTTATGAATGCTGCCAGAGGACATCAGGCACCCAGAAAAGAACCCAACTCTTGGAAAGTAGGTAGGAAAAAGTATAAAAGACAAAAAAAGAGACAAAAGAGGGAGGGAGGGATTTCCGTCCCGGGAAGATAGTCTTAAAAAGAGAAAAGTTTCCAAACACCAGGAAAGCTTTTCACTGCCAAATCTTTGCCAAGCTTTGGAAGCACAAAGGGCAACATAAGGGGGATAAAAATAAATAAACAATTAAAACTCGCAGATTGCAAGCCCTACGGTAACTCCCCCAGCCGCAAAGCAGTGCAGACGCCTGCTCACACCATTAGCAAGCAGGGGCTGGGCAGGGAGGCGCGGCGCGGGCTGCATCGCTTAGAGTAAGAATCTGGCCTGAATACCCTGAGCACTATCTGAACGAAATAACTTGGGCTAGCAAACCAGACTCTGGGATATCTACCACGCAAAAAGCCAGCCCTAACCTAAGACACCGCCAGGCCCGCGCACGGAACAAAGGCCTGAACAGAGATAGCCGGCTGCAGACCTTCCCCCTCCGGTGACAGGCAGCCAGAGCCAGAAGGGGGCAATCGCAGCCCCAGAGAGACATTATCTATGAAACTGTAAGCAGGCTTCTTTGCTAACTAAAACTTCTTGGGGATCTGGACGGTCAACATCTGCCTGAGAAGGTGCGCCTGTTTTACACCCAGATAACCGAGTGGCGGGGAGGCGATAAGTCACAACATTGGCGCTCGCCAAACACCTCATCACCTGAGCTGCTCGGACCTGGGAAGAGCACAAAACGCAGGCCCAACCGAGTCTGTGCCTCTGAGGACTACCCGAGTGCCTGAACCTGAGCGGCTTGGACCTGGGAGGTGCATGCAGCCCAGGGCCAGCCTCGGATTGTTCCCGGTGGAACAACCTAGAGCCCGAGCAGTGTGGGCAGGGAGGCTACACGTGCCGTGAGCGGGGGCAGACCCAGTGTGGCTGAGGCACTGCGAGCGCACGCCAGTGTTATATGTTTGCAGCATCACTCCCTCCCTCCCTCCCCACAGCGCAACTGAACAAGTGAGCCTAAAAAAAAAAAAGTGTCCTCCACCGTCCCCTTTGTGTCAGGGCGTAAACCAGACACTGAAGAGACCAGCAAACAAAAGAAGGTATAACAGAGGGAAACGCCTTGGAAGCTACAGGCAATAGATTAAAACCCTGTGGTTACTAGGACTACATAGGAAGGCGCCTATAGATCTTGAGAAATATAAGTCGGACCAAGGAACTAGCCAAAAATGAACCGAACCCACGATACTCACAACAAAACCAGAGAAAGTCCTAGATATATTTTTATGATCATTCTTACTTTTTTTTAATTTTTTTAATTATAAGTTCTCTATTGTTCATTTAATTTTCACTTTTATAACCTATTACTTTGCAAAAAAAAAAAGACCCTATTTTTTTCTTCTTCAGCAAACTTCATATATATATATATATATATATATATATATATATAATTTTTGACCTTGTTTTTTTGTTTTGTTTTTTTTTCTTCTTTTCTTTAACATTGTATTTTTGAAATTCCAAACTGTACTCTAGATTTTTAATTTATGCTTTTTGATATTTGATATCAATTTTGTACCTGTAGTTTCTTTATAATTTTTGCGACATTGCTTGTTTTTGTTTGTTTGTTTTCTCTTTAGTTTTCTTCTTCCTTTTTTTTAACATTGTATTTTTGAAATTCCAAACTCGACTCTAGATTTTTAATTTTTGCTTTTTGGTATTAGTTATCAATTTTGTACCTGTATTTTCTTGATAATTTTTGCGACCTTGTTTGTTTTTCTTTGTTCGTTTTTTCTCTCTTTCTTTTCCTTCTTCTTTTCTTTAACATCGTATTTTTGAAATTCCAAACTCTACTCTAGATTTTTAATTTTTGCTTTTATGTATTTGTTACCAATTTTGTACCTTTAAGAACCCAATCTTCAGTACCCATTTTTCACTAGGGAGCGAGATTACTGGCTTGACTGCTCTCTCTCCCTTTGGACTCTCCTTTTTCTCCACCAGGTCGCCTGTGTCTCCTCCCTAACCCCTCTCTACTCTACCCAACTCTGTGAATTTCTGTGTATTCCAGACGGTGGAGAACACTTAGGGAACTGATTACTGGCTGGATCTGTCTCCCTACTTTTCATTCCCCCCTTTTATCCTTCTGGTCACCTCTGTCTCCTTCCTCCTTCTTCTCATCTCTGTATAACTCTGTGAACATCTCTGAGCGGTCCGGTTGTGGAGTGCACATAAGGAAGTGACTACTGGCCAGCCCACTCTCTCCACTATTGATTCCACCTGATCTCATTTGGGTCACCTCTAACTCCCTCCTCCCTCTTCTCTTCTCCATGTAACGCTGTGAACCTTTCTGAGTGGCCCTCACAGTAGAGAAACTTTTCTTCTTTAACGTAGATGTTTTATCAATGGTGCTGTATAGAAGGAGAAGTTTTGAAACTACTGTAAAAGTAAGACAGATAACTGGAAGCAGGAGGCTTAAGTCCAAACCCTGACTCCAGGGAACTCTTGACTCCAAGGAACATTAATTGACAGGAGCTCATCAAATGCCTCCATACCGACACTGAAATCAAGCACCACACAAGGGCCAACAAGTTCCAGGGCAAGACATACCAAGCCAATTCTCCAGCAACAAAGGAACGCAGCCCTGAGCTTCAAGATACAGGCTGCCCAAAGTCACCCCAAAACCACAAACATCTCATAACTCATTACTGGACACTTCATTGCACTCCAGAGAGAAGAAATACAGCTCCACCCACCAGAACACGGACACAAGCTTCCCTAACCAGGAAACCTTGACAAGACACCTGTACAAACCCACACACAGCAAGGAAATGCCACAGTAAAGAACTCCACAAACTGCCAGAATACAGAAAGGACACCCCAAACTCAGCAATTTAAACAAGATGAGACAGAGGAATACCCAGCAGATAAAGGAACAGGATAAATGCCCACCAAACCAAACAAAAGAGGAAGAGATAGGGAATCTACCTGATAAAGAATTCCGAGTAAGGAGAGTGAAATGGATCTAAAATCTTGAAATTAAAATGGAATCACAGATAAATAGCCTGGAGACAAGGATTGAGAAGATGCAAGAAAGGTTTAACAAGGACCTAGAAGAAATAAAAAAAGAGTCAATATATAATGAATAATGCAATAAATGAAATTAAAAACACTCTGGAGGCAACAAATAGTAGAATAACAGAGGCAGAAGATAGGATTAGTGAATTCGAAGATAGAATGGTAGAAATAAATGAATCAGAGAGGATACATGAAAAACGAATTAAAAGAAATGAGCACAATCTCAGAGACCTCCAGGACAATATTAAACGCTACAACATTCGAATCATAGGGGTCCCAGAAGAAGAAGACAAAAAGAAAGACCGTGAGAAAATACTTGAGGAGATAATAGTTGAAAACTTCCCTAAAATGGGGAAGGAAATACTCACTCAAGTCCAAGAAACCCAGAGAGTCCCAAACAGGATAAAGCCAAGGCGAAACCCCCCAAGACACATATTAATCACATTAACAAAAATCAAACACAAAGAACAAATATGAAAAGCAGCAAGGGAAAAACAACAAATAACACACAAGGGAATTGCCATAAGGATAACAGCTGATCTTTCAATAGAAACTCTTCAAGCAAGGAGGGAATGGCAAGACATACTTAAAATGATGAAAGAAAATAACCTACAGCCCAGATTATTGTACCCAGCAAGGATCTCATTCAAGTATGAATGAGAAATCAAAAGCTTTTCAGACAAGCAAAAGCTGAGAGAATTCTGCACCACCAAACCAGCTCTCCAACAAATACTAAACAGGAAACACAAAAACGGTGTATAAATTCAAACCCCAAACAATAAAGTAAATGGCAATGGGATCATACTTATCAGTAATTACCTTAAACGTAAATGGGTTGAATGCTCCAACCAAAAGACAAAGACTGGCTGAATGGATACAAAAAAAAGACCCCTACATATGTTGTCTACAAGAGACCCACCTCAAAACAGGGGATACATACAGACTGAAAGTGAAGGGCTGGAAAAAGATTTTCCATGCAAATAGGGACCAAAAGAAAGCAGGAGTAGCGATACTCATATCAGATAAAATAGACTTTAAAACAAAGGCTGTGAAAAGAGACAAAGAAGGTCACTACATAATGATCAAAGGATCAATCCAAGAAGAAGATATAACAATTATAAATATATATGCACCCAACGTGGGAGCACCACAGTATGTAAGACAAATGCTAACAAGTATGAAAGGAGAAATTAACACTAACACAATAATAGTTGGAGATTTTAATACCCCACTCACACCTATGGATAGATCAACTAAACAGAAATTTAACAAGGAAACACAAACTTTAAATGATACAATAGACCAGTTAGACCTAATTGATATCTATAGGACATTTCATCCCAAAACAATGAATTTCAACTTTTTCTAAAGTGCACATGGAACCTTCTCCAGGATAGATCACATCCTGGGCCATAAAGCTAGCATTGGTAAATTCAAAAAAATAGAAATCATTCCAAGCATCTTTTCTGACCACAATGCAGTAAGATTAGATCTCAATTACAGGAGAAAAACTATTAAAAATTCCAACATATGGAGGCTGAACAACACGCTGCTGAATAACCAACAAATCACAGAAGAAATCAAAAAAGAAATCAAAATTTGCATAGAAACGGATGAAAATGAAAACACAACAACCCAAAACTTGTGGGACACGGTAAAAGCAGTCCTAAGGGGAAAGTTCATAGCAATACAGGCACACCTCAAGAAACAAGAAAAAAGTCAAATAAATAAACTAACTCTACACCTAAAGCAACTAGAAAAGGAAGAAATGAAGAACCCCAGGGTTAGTAGAAGGAAAGAAATCTTAAAAATTAGAGCAGAAATAAATGCAAAAGAAACAAAAGAGACCATAGCAAAAATCAACAAAACCAAAAGCTGGTTCTTTGAAACGATAAATAAAATTGACAAACCATTAGCCAGACTCATCAAGAAACAAAGGGAGAAAAATGAAATCACTAAAATTAGAAATGAAAATGGAGAGATCACAACAGAAAACACAGAAATACAAAGGATCATAAGAGACTACTATCAACAATTATATGCCAATAAAATGGACAACGTGGAAGAAATGGACAAATTCTTAGAAAAGTACAACTTTCCAAAACTGGACCAGGGAAGAAATAGAAAATCTTAACAGACCCATCACAAGCACGGAAATGGAAACTGTAACCAAAAATCTTCCAGCCAACAAAAGCCCAGGTCCAGACGGCTTCACAGCTGAATTCTACGAAAAATTTAGAGAAGAGCTAACACCTATCCTGCTCAAACTCTTCCAGACAATTGCAGAGGAAGGTAAACTTCCAAACTCATTCTATGAGGCCACCATCAGCCTAATACCAAAACCTGACAAAGATCCCACAAAAAAAGAAAACTACAGGCCAATATCACTGATGACATAGATGCAAAAATCCTTAACAAAATTCTAGCAATCAGAATCCAACAACACATTAAAAAGATCATACACCATGACCAAGTGGGCTTTATCCCAGGGATGCAAGGATTCTTCAATATCCGCAAATCAATCAATGTAATACACCACCTTAACAAATTGAAAAATAAAAACCATATGATTTTCTCAATAGATGCAGAGAAAGCCTTTGACAAAATTCAACATCCATTTATGATAAAAACTCTCCAGAAAGCAGGAATAGAAGGAACATACCTCAACATAATAAAAGCTATATATGACAAACCCACAGCAAACATTATCCTCAATGGTGAAAAATTGAAAGCATTTCCTCTAAAGTCAGGAACTAGACAAGGGTGCCCACTTTCACCATTACTATTCAACATAGCTTTGGAAGTTTTGGCCACAGCAGTCAGAGCAGAAAAAGAAACAAAAGGAATCCAAATTGGAAAAGAAGAAGTAAAACTCTCACTGTTTGCAGATGACATGATCCTCTACATAGAAAACCCTAAAGACTCCACCAGAAAATCACTAGAACTAGTCAATGACTATAGTAAAGTTGCAGGATATAAAATCAACACACAGAAATCCCTTGAATTCCTATACACTAATAATGAGAAAACAGAAAGAGAAATTAAGGAAACAATTTCATTCACCATTGCAACGGAAAGAATAAAATACTTAGGAATATACCTACCTAAAGAAACTAAAGACCTATATATAGAAAACTATAAAACACTGGTGAAAGAAATCAAAGAGGACACTAATAGGTGGAGAAATATACCATGTTCATGGATTGGAAGAATCAATATAGTGAAAATGAGTATACTACCCAAGGCAATTTATAGATTCAATGCAATCCCTATCAAGCTACCAACAGTATTCTTCACAGAGCTAGAACAAATAATTTCACAATTTGTATGGAAATACAAAAAACCTCGAATAGCCAAAGCGATCTTGAGAAAGAAGAATGGAACTGGAGGAATCAACCTACCTGATTTCAGGCTCCGCTACAAAGCCACAGTTATCAAGACAGTATGGTACTGGCACAAAGACAGAAATATAGATTAGTGGAACGAAATAGAAAGCCCAGAGATAAATCCACACACATATGGACACCTTATCTTTGACAAAGGAGGCAAAAATATACAATGGATTAAAGACAATCTCTTTAACAAGTGGTGCTGGGAAATCTGGTCAACCACTTGTAAAAGAATGAAACTAGAACACTTTCTAACACAATACACAAAAATAAACTCAAAATGGATTAAAGATCTAAACGTAAGACCAGAAACTATAAAACTCCTAGAGGAGAACATAGGCAAAACACTCTCTGAAATACATCACAGCAGGATCCTCTATGACCCACCTCCCAGAATATTGGAAATAAAAACAAAAATAAACAAATGGGACCTAATTAACCTTAAAAGCTTCTGCACATCAAAGCAAACTATTAGCAAGGTGAAAAGACAGCCTTCGGAATGGGAGAAAATAATAGGAAATGAAGCAACTGACAAACAACTAATCTCAAAAATATACAAGCAACACCTACAGCTCAACTCCAGAAAAATAGATGACCCAATCAAAAAATGGGCCAAAGAACTAAATAGACATTTCTCCAAAGAAGACATACAGATGGCTAACAAACACATGAAAAGATGCTCAAAATCACTCATTATCATAGAAATGCAAATCAAAACCACGGTGAGGTACCATTTCACGCCAGTCAGAATGGCTGCAATCCAAAAGTCTACAAATAATAAATGCTGGAGAGGGTGTGGAGAAAAGGGAACCCTCTTACACTGTTGGTGGGAATGCAAACTAGTACAGCCACTATAGAGAACAGTGTGGAGATTCCTTAAAAAACTGGAAATAGAACTGCCTTATGATCCAGCAATCCCACTGCTGGGCATACACACTGAGGAAACCAGAAGGGAAAGAGACACGTGTACCCCAATGTTCATCGCAGCACTGTTTCTAATAGCCAGGACATGGAAGCAACCTAGATGTCCATCAGCAGATGAATGGATAAGAAAGCTGTGGTACATATACACAATGGAGTATTACTCCGCCATTAAAAAGAATAGAATGAATCAGTTCTAATGAGGTGGATGAAACTGGAGCCTATTATACAGAGTGAAGTAAGCCAGAAAGAAAAACACCAATACAGTATACTAACGCATATATATGGAACTTTGAAAGACGGTAACAATAACCCTGAGTACGAGACAGCAAAAGAGACACTGATGTATAGAAGAGTCTTATGGACTCTGTGGGAGAGGGAGAAGGTGGGAAGATTTGGGAGAATGGCATTGAAACATGTAAAATATCATGTATGAAAAGAGTTGCCAGTCCAGGTTTGATGCATGACACTGGATGCTTGGGGCTAGTGCACTGGGACGACCCAGAGGGATGCTATGGGGGGGGAGGAGGGGGGAGGGTTCAGGATGGGGAGCACATGTATACCTGAGGCAGATTCATTTTGATATTTGGAAAAACTAATACAATTATGTAAAGTTTAAAAATAAAATAAAATTAAAAAAAAAATCCACATGAGGCTTGACTCCCTTTAGGCCACTCAGTGGTCTCCAAGAAATACCCGTCGGGACTCGAGAGCAGA
Organism: Bubalus kerabau; assembly: GCF_029407905.1. Classification (NCBI taxonomy): domain Eukaryota; kingdom Metazoa; phylum Chordata; class Mammalia; order Artiodactyla; family Bovidae; genus Bubalus; species Bubalus kerabau. Next base: position 5,471,542 of record NW_026577881.1, on the reverse strand, counting down.
GCAGAGTCCTTTCCTTCCTCTCGAGATGAGGTCTGACTCCTCGGGTGCGTCTAAAATGCAACCCCGAGATCTCTGTCGCCCCTGGAGAGGAACATTAGGTCCTGGACACAAGCTTAGATGAGGTCTCTTTTGCCCTGAAGTGACTCGAGAGCAATCCCTAGCTCTCTCTCGCAACTCCAATGGAAGATTGGACTTCCCTGGGCCAACACAAGAGGAAGCCTGAATTCCCCATCGTAACTCGAGAATCCCGCCGAAACTCGAGAAAAACCACATGGTTACCCTGTCATCGCAAGATGAGGCCCTTGCCCGCTACAGCGTCTAAAGAGAAGTCCCAGGTTTCTTCTTGAAGTGTTTTCACACTTCAAGTGTGAAAACTTGGCACCCTTGATGCGATTCCAAAAGTTCCCCGACACCCTGGTCTCTCTCGAGGGGAACACCGAGGTTCCCGGTATGACTTCATCTGAGCCACTTCTCCCCTCCTGATTGCGACTGGAGGGTCGACTCCCATGCTTTGTCTGGAAGGGGTTCCCAACCTTCCCAGCGCACCTCAGGATGAGGCCGGTCTAACGAGAATATTTGAGACGTAGCTTCATGGGTGGTAACACATGCTGAAAGACCCCGATTCCCCGGTCCACTCTTGATAAGAACCCGATGCCCGGACACCTCTTGAAAGGCAACCCTGTGGAAGAAGCCACAACACGAAGGGGCACTGACACCCCCGTGCATCGTCCGGAAAAACCCGCAGATTCCAAACACAGTTCAACAAGTTGCCTGTCACCCCGTGAATAACTCGAGAGGCAAGCGGAGTTCCATTCCTCCTTACAAGACGAGGCCTGACTCTCCTGTCCCAACTCTGCAGGGACCCTGCGATCAGAGTCAGAAATGGAGATGAACCCTGAGGTTCCTGCCTCCACTCGAGATGAGGCCCTCTTCTATTGCACCAAACCCAGTGGAGTCCCGAGAGGGCCCTCCCAACTCCAGGGTATCCTTGACTTCTCAGAGGCACACTGAGAAGCTCCCTGAGGCCACCGGCACTAGTCGAGGGAACCCAGGGTTTACTGCCGTGACCCAAGAAACACCTTGAAAGTCCTTCTTTAAAGGTTCTTGAGGCCCGATACACCTTCCATGACTCTAGAGCAATGACGCGCTCCCCCTCGCAATGCGCATGGAGACCTGACTTCCCAAGCGCCACATGAGAGGCTCCCTGAGCTCCCCGTAGTACCTCATGAGAAACCCCACACTGGCGCTGCAGCTCGAGAAAACCCACGAGATGCCCCCTTCATCGCGAGATGATGGCCTTCTTTTCCTGCATGGCCTGGAGAGCAATCACGAGTCCTCTCTCCAAACTCCACAGGAGGCTTGACTCCCTTTAGGCCACTCAGTGGGCTCCAAGAGATACCCGTCGCAACTCGAGAGGAGAGTGGAGTCCTTCGCTTCCCCTCGAGACAAGGACTGACTCCCCGGGTGCATCAGGAAAGCAACCCCGAGATCCCTGTCCCCCCTGGAGACGAACATTATGTCCTGGACACAAGCCTAGATAAGGTCTCTTTTGCCCTGCAGTAACTCAAGCGCAATCCCTAGCTCTCCCTCGCAACTCGAATGGAAGACTGGACTTCCCTGGGCCAACACAAGAGGAAGCCTGAATTTCCTGACCTAACTCGAGAATCCTGCCACAACTCGAGAAAAACGACGTGGTTAACCCGTCACCACAAGATGAGGCCCTTGCCAGCTACAGCGTCTCAAGAGAAGTCTCACGTTCCGTCTTGAAGTTTGAAACGGTACTTAGCACCTTTGATGTGACTCCAAAAGTTCCCCGACATCCCAGTTTTACTCGAGGGGAACATCGAGGTTCCCGGCACCACTTCATCTGAGCCCCTTCTCCCCTCCTGATCGGGACAAGAGGGTCGATTCACTTGCTTTGTCTGAAAGGGTTACCGACCTTCCTGGTGCACCTCAGGTTGAGGCCCGTCTCAAGAAGAAATTCGAGACGTAGGCTTGTGGGTGGTGCCACATGCCAAAAGACACTGATTTCCTGGTCTGCTCTTGATAAGAATCTGAAGGCTGGATACCTCTTCGAAGGCAACCCTGTGTATGAAGGCAAAAAACGAAGGGGAACTGACACCCCCATGCATCGTCCGGATAAAACCGCAGGTTCCACACACAGCTCGACAAGTGGCCTGTTATCCGGTGAACAACTCGAGAGTCCAGTGGAGTTCCATTCCTCCACACAAGACGAGGCCTGACTCTCCTGTCCTAACTCTGTAGGGACTCTGTGTTCAGAGTCAGAAATGGAGAGCAACCCTGAGGTTCCTGCTTCAAATCGAGATGAGGCCCTCTTCTGACAAGGTCCAGCCTCGGCTGGTCCAGGGTTTTCGAAGGGGAGACAGAGTAGGCGACCTATTGATTTATTTATCGAAGATATAAAGAGTAATAGAATGAGGATAGCTCAGTAGGAAAATTTAGTGGAGAAAAGAAGCTGAGTAGCTTGGTTTATGCGGAAAATCAGTATAACCCGTGACACCAGGTTAGCTCTGACCATGGAGGCCGCAGGCTCCCTCTCGAATAGTGAAAAGTGCCCCACCTTAGACACCTTCTCAAGTGGTCTTCGAAGCCCAGGCAAATAAATGGTCGCAGAGGATATCCGCGCTCCAGATGGACACTCATCTGAAAATTGAGGGGAACAATGACATTAGGAGACTAAGCGTTGGCAATCAAGGCCCGTAGCTTTATTTTCAACAGGGGTTTTTATACCCTAAGTTACACATAGAGGATAATGGGGATGCAAAGACAGCAGCCTTTGATCCTTATCAAAAACCAGAGTTTCTGTCCTGCAAATGTATCGTATACAAATGGTTTAGGTGATTTACATCATCTTCTAGCCAGAAGACCTATTAACATTTTATGACTCTTGACAAAGACTTATCAACCATAAGACTTATTTTCTCTAAGAGTAATTATTTTAAGGTTTGGCCCCATCTTTCGAAGATAAAATTGCATTCCTATAAGGCAGATGTGTAATGGGCTTACAACAAAGGAAAGAATTTATTACCTTAAGGGTCTAAAGTTAGTAACACCAAGGCCACTACTTATTTCTTCTACATACCAACTATATTAATTAATACACATTCAAGGATACAATTCAGGGGATGTGGAAACTTGGCAACAAGCATTGGTTCATCAATGAAATCTTTTACTAGTTTTATTCTGACAGTTTCTAACTCTCTGAGAGGCTCTAAGCTATTTGAATATCTTAAGCTTCCCGTGCCTCTCGAGGCTCGGAGACTGTAAACAATTGTATGCATTGCTGTAGGAGACCGGGTAAACTTGTCAGGCGAGTTAGAGAGCCATCTGACGTGTTTGGATTTAAACACTCCTAATTGCCCAGGAACTTTATTAATTGGAGCTGTAAGTTAGCTCTTTGACAGAGAGAGTGAGATGGTGGTGGGGGACAGCCCCCAGTAAAGTCAGAGGGGAGAGCACAAAGCAATAAAGTAGGCAGACTCTGGTTTTGGGGGGTAGATGCTCAAGAATATCCGGGAGGACTCCCGAGGCTCGATCCCGCCTTTGTGTATGCCCAGCCTCCTTCCTCATGACCTTTGTCACGAGTGGAATGTCTCTCGCCGGCTCCCGGCATCTCCCCGTTTTGTATTTCTTAAAACAGCCAGATGTAGCTCAGTCGCGAGCCTCTGAATACTCTGCCGAAGAATCCTGACAATACAAGGAAGAATGATTATGAGAAGCAGAATTAAAGCAGCCACCGCAGCATAGCTAAAGACATTAGACAGAATATTCTTTCCTGAGATGTAGTTAGGGAAAGTATGGAAGAAATCATTTGCTGTTCCAGCAGCAGTAAAATCTAATCGGGAGTGCTCCATGGTTGCTATTTGATAGTGAAGTTTCCCTACGTCTCAACCAATGTCAGAGCTGTTCCAGATACCTGAAATATGGTTTTTAATCTTTCCCCATTCAAAATCTGTCTCATTTACTTTCAGGGGTGTTCCACATATCCACCGATAGTCAGCATGACAAGACAATGCCATTTTCACCTTTAAAGCCTGCAATTCAGTCCCAATATGTATTACTGCTTCCTCTAGGGCGTCTACCCTCATTTCTAATTTTCTCTCTATAGCTTCCTGTGTTGCCAATGTTAAAGAAACATTTTTGGACATAGAATCAACATATTGAGCAGTATGTACTTGTTGAGTCAATGATATTGCTGCCACAGTAACAGAAGTGATTGCACTTATCAAAGCTGCTGTTCCCAAGATAAGTAAGCCCACAAACCGTCGTGTTTGCATTAAATCCTGTAGTTGTTGTAATACAGCAAGACCATAATTCAATAAGTGGTTACATCATAAGATAAGGTGGATGTTGTAGCATTACAAAGGAGCAAACATTATATTGAGGGTTTAAACAAGATGAACCAGGGAGCAGCTGTAGGCGTCAGCCCGGGGGAGCAGTGTCCCCAGCATCAGGAGGCAGAACGCGAGCGGCAGGCTGTGGGCCAAGGCGCCTATGGTGGGCGGAGGGGCAGGGTTCGTGGTTTAGGGCTAGCCGCCACCGCTTGGGCTCAGGGCGGTCCCCTCTCGCCGGTGGGGCCACGCTGGTCTGGACGGCACTCCGCGGGCGCGCTTTCCTCTCTGGCCCTCACTCGCTGCACAGACTTCTTTGCTCTAGGTCACGGGGTGCAGAGAGGTGGGTGCGAGGCGCTGCTGGTGGCGCGGAGGCGAGAGCTGGCTGGGGGAGGGGGAGCGAGCGAGTGCGCGCGCCGCGAACCTGGTCTTTGGGGAATGTGACATGACGAATTTGTCTGAGATCCAAACCGGAGAATCTGCATTCTGCAGAAATATACAAGCATACCCTCTCCCACAAGTTAGCAACACATCTGGCCTTTTTCACTCTCCCGTAAGGAGGCCTTTTTACTTGACCAGGGGCCGAGTCGTAGCCTGTAATTCAGGCATCTAGTGTCTCATCATTGTAGTCTGCCCCTGTGTGTTTACGTTTAAGTGATTAATTACAATTGGAACATAACTTCACTATTTGTCTAGCTGTTTCCCTATGGATATGTTAATTTAGGTCTAATGTTTAGTTTAGGTCTCTGTATAAATTTAAGTAATAAATGTATAACCTCCTTATCTCATTTTGGTATACAGGTATACAGATATACCTAAATGCAAAATGCATTTATATATGTATTTATATATGGCAACAAGTATAAAGTTATTGACATATAATATATATAAATCAATATACTTGAATTAATCTTTATAATTAATATATTAATTAATATATATTACAACAATACAACACATACACAGCTAATACCAACCAACACAAACCAATATACTGTAATAATACATGTCACACATTTATAATTATACAGTATATAGAACATATATCATCACAGCACATCAATCCATACCAATTAATATCAGCCACACACACATTATATTACTGCCATATATATTTAATTATACAGTAGATATATGTGTGTGTGTATATAGTATACATATTAATTTATATACAAATTAATTAAGTATAGATCTATAAATAGAATTAGGTATACCTTTATTATATTTTATTTATACCCATACCTAATTAGGCAAACTGTAATTAGGCAAATACATTTATATTATGTATTTATAACAATATATAAAGTATTGTTAAATGTACCACCTGTACAGCATCTCCACCCCACATACCACTTTCTCTAATCCCACCAACTCATTTTCAGTATTATGTGTTGGCCAGGAGCTGGGCCAGTCTTTCCCAGCAATGTTAAGAGACGTCTGTTCCTGTGTCTAATAGCCCTGGTGTTTTATTCTCTTGAATTAAAAGATCTTTTAAAGGCCTTGGAACTGTAATTTCCTGCACCCAAAAGGCTAGATCACTAGATCCAAATGTTTTGTGGCTCTTAGATTGAGAAGTCAAGTTTTTCCTTGTCTGATAGTAAGGTAAAAGTAAAAGCTGTGTTACTCTTTGACCTTTATTAATTTGTACAGTTTTGATAGGCAGTGAGATCAAGACTTTAATTTCTCAATATCATCAGAATCTACTACAACATGCACCAGCGAAATTTCTTTTCTTTCTTTTTTTTTATTTAATTTTTTTTTAAAAGAAAGCGAGCTACGCCCCAGGACAAATCTTACAATGTCCTCAGATAGGGGGCCAGCCACTCCAGTTGGAATTGGAGTAAGCGGCACATCAGGGGTTAATATTGTTATTAAATCTCCTTGCCTTTTCGCTTTTCTCGTAGCCTGGGTGAGACCCCCCTGAGGGAGTTTTCTCCAAGGAGCACACTCTGCATATTGTGTACTAAAAGCTCCTTTGTTTAAAAAACTTTTTATCTTCCTCAGTCTTAGGCAACACTTTGGGAGGCTTTGGGGGCAAAGTGGGGAACTCCTGGGTCCTGGGAGGCACAATCGAAGGCGGTGGCAGTCGCCTTAAATCAGAAAGTGGTGGATAAGTTTTTTAAAGGTTTGCGCAGAGGGGGAGGGAGCTCGCCAGGGCTCTCGGCCGCAGCGTCCTGTAAGCCCTCTCCTTCCTCGAGAGGTAGACCACTTTCTCCCTCCTTTTTTTTTTTTCTTCAATGGCAGAAAATATGATCTGTGCAGTAAATGGAGACTCACCACCATCCACCTCTATAGCCTCCCCCATAGTCTATTTAACAGCCTCGTGACGGAGGTCCAGGACATTTCTAATCATATTCCACAGTCAATAAATATTTGTCTATTCTTTGATGCAGAGAAATCCATTTTTAATTTTTTTTTAATTTTAGAGAATATTTTTATTTATTTTGTAACCTCTTTACCCTGGCTAAACTGCAGAGGGGACTAGAAAAGAAGCCTCAAGGTGAGGATCAAGTTCATCCTTGGGACTAGAGAAAATCCTTCTCCGGGAAACTCCTAGCGGTGGCCCTTTACCCCGACATGGAGGAGGAGGCATAGGGGGATGGGAGCGTCCCGAAGTTTTCCTCTTCTGTTCCGGAGATCCTTTAACTGTTTGGTAACTAAATCTTACGAACTGTCTGATCGGGGATGTTTCCCTCAACCTCCTAGGAGCGGATGGTCTGATTAGGGATGTTTTCTTAAACTTTTAGGAGCATCTTTAGCTTAAAAAAAAAAAAAATCCTCATCAGAATGGCATCGAGCTGCTCTTTCCTCTAAACCTTTTTCAAATTGAGGGGAGAGCTGATCTTTCTTTTCATCCCTATCTTTTACATGCTCATTGGCAGTCATAGCGGCTAGCCATTCATTTAGCTGTCGATAGCTAGGTATAGCCTCTTCATTTTCACTTTTCTTTATAACAGGTACCTTTTCAGATTTGCTTTTTTGTTTAACAGGTACTTTTCCAACTTTACTTTCCTCTTTAACAGGTACCTTTTCAAATTCATGAGCTGGATCTAAAACATCTCTAGTCATATTCCACAGAGGAAAGGTGTAAGTAGGGATTTTTTCCAAACCTTGCTGAGCACAATAAGCTCTTAGCTGTTTTCCTAGTTTTTTCAAGATATCGAGGTTAACAGTGCCTTGTTGTAGAAACCAAGGGCAGTGGTCTTGTACAAATGTAAAAAATGATTGAATGGAAGATTTTTTAACCTTGATTCTTCTTTTACTTAATAACTGTAAAATTACTCCTATAAAGAGCTGTCTTTCATTTGATTCAGTGTTGCCCATGTCAGAAACTTAAGGATAGTAAAAGATTTTGCTTTTAGCTATCTAAAGATTAGGCCTTTTTTGTCAGCCTTTTTAGAAACCGTTTTTCTCTCTAACTCTTCAACACTTCCCACTCCTCTCGCCCTGTCTATTCTACAGGGGGATCTGCAGCCCCCTAAGTGGGATCCTATCTGTCCCCAAAACTGAACACTGGGGGAATGGGGTTGGGGATTTACCTTCGAAATGCCTGTCTCGGGCGCCACCTGCAGAGGTCCAGCCCCAGCTGATCCAGGGTATTCGAAGGGAAGATGGAGTAGGCGACCTATTTATATATTTATTTATTCATCAAAGATATAAAGAGTAATAGAATGAGGATAGCTCAGTAGGAAAATTCAGTGGAGAAAAGCAGCTGAGTAGCTTGGTTTACGCGGAAAATCAATATAACCCGTGACACCAGGTTAGCTCTGACCACGGAGGCTGCAAGTGCCCTCTAGAATAGAGGAAGGTGCCCCACCTTAGACACCTTATCGAGTGGGTCTTCGAACCCCAGGCAAATAAATGGTCGCAGAGGATATCCGCGCTCCAGATGGACACTCATCTGAAAATTGAGGGGAATAATGACATGGGGAGACCAAGCGTTGGCGAGCAAGGCCCGTAGCTTTATTTTCAACACAGGTTTTAATACCCTAAGTTACACATAGAGGATAATAGGGGACGCAAAGTCAGCAGTCTTTAATCCTTATCAAAAACCAGGGTTTCTTTTCTGCAGATTTATCGTATAAAAATGGTTTAGATGATTTACATCATCTTCTGGCCAGAAGACCTATTAACATTTTATGACTCTTGACAAAGACTTATCAACCATAAGAGTTATTTTCTCTAAGAGTAATTGTTTAAGGTTTGGCGCCATCTTTCGAAGATAAAATTGCATTCCTATAGGGCAGATGTGTAATGGGTTTACAACAAAGAAAAGAATTTATTACCTTAAGGGTCTAAAGTTACCAACATCAAGGCCACTACTTATTTTTTCTACATACCAACTATATTAATTAGTACACATTCAAGGATACAATTCAGGGGATGTGGAAACTTGGCAAAAAGCATTGGTTCATCAATGAAATCTTTTACTAGTTTTATTCTGACAGTTTCTAACTCTCTGAGAGGCTCTAAGCTATTTGAATATCTTAAACTTCCCGTGCGTCTCGAGGCTGGGAGACTGTACACAATCGTATGCATAGCTGTAGGAGACCGGGTAAACTTGTCAGGCGAGTTAGAAAACCATCTGAGGGGTTTGGATTTAAACACTACTAATTGCCCAGGAACATTATTAGTTGGAGCTGTAAGTTAGCTCTTTGACAGAGAGAGTGAGATGGTGGTGGGGGACATCCCCAGTAATGTCAGAGGTGAGAGAACAAAGCAATAAAGAAGGCAGACTTTGGTTTTTGGGGGTAGATGCTGAAGAATATACGGGGGAACTCCCGGAGGCTCGATCCCGCCTTTGCGTATGCCGAGACTCTTTCCTCATGACATTTGTCACGAGTGGAATATCTCTCGCTGGCTCCCGGCAATCTTCCATTGCACCAAACGCAGTGGAGTCCCGAGAGGCCCCTCCCAACACCACAGTATCAGTGTCTTCTCAGAGGCACCCTGAGCAACTCCCTGAGTTCACCGGCACAAGTCGAGGGAACACAGGGTATCCTGCCGCAACCCGAGAAAGACCTCAAGAGTCCGTCTTCAACGCGTCTTGAGGCCGGATTCCCCTACCATGACTCGAGAGCAATGACACGCTCCCCCTCGCCATGCGCATGGACACCTGACTTCCCTGGCACCACATGAGAGGCTCCCTGAGCTCCCCGTCATACCTCGTGAGAAACCCCACACTGGCGCCACAACTCGGGAAAACCCACGAGACGCCACCGTCATCGCGAGATTGGGGACATCTTTTCCTGACTGACCTGGAGAGCAATCCCTGGTCCTTTCTCCAAACTTCACAGGAGGCTTTACTCCCTTTAGGCCACTCAATGGGCTCCAAGAGATACCTGTCGCGACTTGAGAGGAGAGCAGAGTACTTTGTTTCCCCTCGAGATGAGGCCTTACCTTGGGTGAGTCTGGAATGCAACCCCGAGATCCCTGTTGCCCCTGGAGAGGAACATTATGTCCTGGACAAAAGCCTAGATGAGGTCTATTTTGCCCTACAGTGACTCGAGAGCAACACCCATCTCTCCCTCGCAATTCGAATGGAAGATTGGTCTTCACTGGGCCAACACAAGAGGAAGTCTGAATTTCCCGTTGTAACTCGAGAATCCCGCCGCAACTCTTAAAAACCACGTGGTTCCCCATTCATCGCAATATGAGGCCTTTGCCCGCTACAGAGTCTCAAGAGAAGTCCCATGTTTCGTCATAAAGTTCGAAATGCTACTTGGCACCCTTGATGCGACCCCAAAAGTTCCCCAATATACCGGTCTCACTCCAAGGGAACACCGAAGTTCCTGGCACCACTTCATTTGAGCCCCTTCTCCGCTCCTGATCATGGCAGGAAGGTCGATTCCCCTGCTTTGTCTAGAAGGGGTTCCCGACCTTCATGGCGCACCTCAGGATGAGGCCAATCTCACGAAGAAATTCGAGACGTAGCCTCGTGTTGGTGCCACGTGCCGAAAGACCCCGATTTCTCGGTCTTGCTCTTGATAAGAACCCGATGCCCGGACACCTCTTCTAAGGCAACCCTGTGGATGAAGGCACTACACGAGGGGGCACTGGCAACCCTGTTCATCGTCCGGAAAATCCCACAGGATCCACATACAGCTCCACAACTGGCCTGTCACCCCTTAAACAACGAGAGAGGCAAGCGGAGTTCCCTTCCTCAGACAAGAGGAGGCCTGAGTATCCAATCCCAACTCTGCAGGCATGCTTCGATCTGAGTCAGAAATGGAGAGGAAACCTGAGGTTCCTGCCTCAACCCGAGATGAGGCCCTCTTCCATTAAAACAAACCCAGTGGAGTCCCGAGAGGCCACTCCCATCTCCACAGTATCCCTGACTTCTCATAGGCATTCTGAGAAGCTCCTTGAGGCCACCGGCAAACGTCGAGGGAAATAAGGGTTTCCTGCCACAACCGAAGAAAGACCTCGAGAGTCCTTCTTCAACGCGTCTTGTGGTCAGATTCCCCTACCATGGCTCGAGAGCAATAACGCGCTCCCCCTTGCCACGCACACGGAGACCTGACTTCCCTGGCGCCACATGAGAGGCTCCCTGAGCTCCCTGTCGTACCTCGTGTGAAACCCCACACTGGCGCCGCAGCTCGAGAAAACACACAAGACCCCTCCGTCATCGCGAGATGAGAGCCATCTTTTCCTGCATGGCCTGGAGAGCAGTCCCAGGTCCCCTCTCCAAACTTCAGAGGAGGCTTGACTCCCATTAGGCCACAAAGTGGGCTCCAAGAGGTGCCCGTCGCGACTCGAAAGGAGAGCGGAGTCCTTTGCTTCCCTTCGACACGAGGCCTGACTCCCTGGGTGAGTCTGGAATGCAAACCTGAGATCCCTGTGGCCCTTGGAGAGGAACATTAGGTCCTGGACACAAGCCTAGATGAGGTCTCCTTTGCCCTGCAGTGACTCGAGCGCAACCCCCAGCTCTCCCTCGCAACTCGAATGGATGATTGGACTTCCCTGGCCCAACACAAGAGGAAGCCTGAAATCCCCGTCGTAACTCGAGAATCCCGCCACAACTCGAGAAAAACCACGTGGCTCCCCCGTCATCGCAAGATGAGGCCCTTGGCCGCTACAGCGTATCAAGAGAAGTCCCACGTTCCATCCTGAAGTACAAAACCGTACTTGGCACCCTTGATGCGACCCCCAAAGTTCCCTGACATACCGGTCTCACTCGAGGGAAACACCAAAGTTCATGGCACCACTTCCTGTGAGCCCCTTCACCCCTCCTGATCGCGACAGGAGGGTCGACTCCCATGCTTTGTCTGCAAGGGGTTCCCGACGTTCCCCGCAAACCTACGGATGAGGCCAGTCTCATGAGGAAATTTGAAAAGTAGCCTCATGGTTGGTGCCACATGTTGAAAGATCCCGAATTCCCGGTCCACTCTAGATAAGAACCTGACGCCCGGACATCTCTTCGAAGGCAACCCTGTGGATGAAGGCACAACACGAAGGGACACTGACATCCACATGCATCGTCTGGAAAAACCCGCCGATTCCACTCACAGCTCCAAATGTGGACTGTCACCCCGTGAACAACTCGAGAGGCAAGTGAAGTTGCATTCCTTCACACAAGACGAGGCCTTACCCTCCTGGCCCAACTCTTCAGGGACCCTGCGATCGGAGTCAGAAATGGAGAGGAACCCTGAGGTTCCTACCTCAACTAGAGAAGAGGCCCTCTTCCATTGAACCAAACTCAGTGGTGTCCCGAGAGGCCCCTCCCAACACCACAGTATCCCTGAATTCTCAGAGGCTCCCTGAGAAGCTACCTGAGGTCACTGGCACAAGTCGAGGGAACCCAGAGTTTCCTGAAGTAACCCGAGAAAGACTTGGAGAGTCCTTTTTCAACGTCTCTTGATGCCCGATTCCCCTACCATGACTCCAGAGCAAGGACGCGCTCCCCTCGCCACAAGCAGGAAAACTGACTTCCCTAGTACCACACAAGAGGCTCCCTGAGTACCCCATCATACCTCGTGAGAAAACCCACAGTGGCGCCGCAGTTCGAGAAAAACCACAAGATGCCCCCGTCAAGGAGAGATGGGGGCCTTCTTTTCCTGCCTGACCTGGACAGCAATCCCTGGTCCTCTCTCCAAACTTCACAGGAGGATTGACTCCCTTTAGGCCACTCAGTTGGGTCCAAGAAATACCCGGTGCGACTCGAGAGGAGAGCGGAGTCCTTTGCTTCCCTCAAGACGAGGCCTGACTCCCCGGGTGAGTTTGGAATGCAACCCCGACATCCCTGTCGCCCCTGGAGTGGAACATTATGTCCTAGACACAAGCCTAGATGAGGTCTATTTTGCCCTACAGTGATCGAGAGCAACCTCCATCTCTCCCTCACAATTTGAATGGAAGATTGGGCTTTCCACGGTCAACACATGAGGAAGTCTGAATATCCCATCGTAATTCGAGAATTCAGCCTCAAGTCTTAAAAACCATGTGGTTCCCCCTTCATCGCAATATGAGGCCCTTGACAGCTAGAGTCTCAAGAGAAGTCCCACGTTCCATCTTAAAGTTCGAAATGCTACTTGGCACCCTTGATGCGACCCCAAAGTTCCCCAACATACCGGTCTCACTTCAGGGGAACACCGAAATTCCCGGCGTCTCCAGGGAAGTCCCATGTTCTGTCCTTAAGTGCGAAACGGTACTTAACACCTTTGATGCGACCGTAAAAGTTCCCGACATGATGGGTTCCCTCGAGGGGAACACCAAGTGTCCCGGCACCACTTCATCTGAGACCCTTCTCCCCTCCTGATCGCGACAGGAGAGTCGATTCCCCTGCTTTCTCTGGAAGGGGTTCCCGGCCTTCCTGGTGCACCTCAGGATGAGGCCGGTCTCAGGAGGAAATTCGAGACCAGCCATGTGTGAGGTGCCACGTGCCGAACGACACCGATTTTCCGGTCCGCTCTTGATAAGAACCTGATGCCCGGACACCTCTTCGAAGGCAACCCTGTGAGTGAAGGCACAACACGAAGGGGCACTGACACCCCCGTGCATCATCCGGAAAAACCCGCAGGGTCTACACACAGCTCGACAAGGGGCCTGAGACTCCCGGAACAACTCGAGAGGCAACCAGAATTCCATTCCTCAGACAAGACGAGGCATGACTCTCCTGTCCCAACACTGCAGGGACCGTGCAGTCGGAGTCAGAATTGGAGAGGAAGCCTGAGGTTCCTGCCTCCCCTCGAGATGAGGCCCTCTTCCATTGCGCCGAACCCAGCAGAGTCCCGAGAGGCCCTGCCAACTCCACAGCATTCCTCACCTCTCAGAGGCACCCTGGTAAGTTCCCTATAGTCCCCTGCAGAAGTCGAGGGAAACGAGGGTTTCCCGCCGCCACCCGAGAAAGACCTCGAGAGTCCTTCTTCAACGCGTCTTGAGGCCCTAGTCACTTCCCATGACTCGAGAGTGATGACCAGCTCCCCATCGCCATGCGCATGGAGACATGAGTTCCCTGGCACCGCACGAGAGGCTCCCTGAGGTCCTCGTCGTGCCTCGGGAGAAAACCCCCACGGGCGCCGCAGCCTGAGGAAACCCATGAGATGCCCCCGTCATCGCGAGATGAGGGCCTTCTTTTCCTGCCTGACCTGGAGAGCAATCCCGAGTCCTCTCTCCAAACTGAAGAGGAGGCTCGACACCCTTGAGTCCACTCAGTGGGCTCCAAGAGATCCGTGTCGCGACTTGAGAGGAAAGTGGAGTCCTCTGCTTCCCCTCGAGGCGAGGCCTGACTCCCCGGGGGAGTCTGGAATGGAAACCCGAGATCTCTGTCTTCCCTTGAGAGGAATATTAGGTCCTGGACACACGCCTCGATGAGGTCTCTTTGGCCCTGTAGTGACTCGAGAAGAACCCCCAGCTTTCCCTCGCAACTCCAGGGGAAGATTGGGCTTCCCAGGGCCAACCCAAGAGGAAGCCTGAAATCCCCGTTGTTTTCGAGAATCCAGACGCAACTCGAGAAAAACGACGTGGTTCCAACGTCTTCACAGGATGAGGCCCTTGCCCGCTACAGCGTCTCCAGGGAAGTCCCATGTTCCGTCCTGAAGTGGGAAATGGTACTTGGCTCCCTTGATGCGACCCCTAAAGTTCCCTGAATCGCCGGGTTCCCTCGAGTGGAACACCTAGAGTCCCGGCCCCACTTCATCTGAGCCCCATCTCCCCTCCTGATCGCGACAGGAGAGTCGATTCCCCTTCTTTGTGTGGAAGGTGTTCCCGGCCTTCCCGGCGCACCTCAGGATGATGCTGGTCTCACGAGGAAATTCGAGATGAGACACGTTGGTGGTGCCACATGCCGAATGACCCCGATTTCCCGGTCCGCTCTTGAAATGAACCTGATGCTGGACACCTCTTTGAAGGCAACCCTGTGGGGGAAGGCACCAAATGAAGGGGCAATGACACCCCCGTGCATCTTCTGGAAACACCCGCAGGTTCCACACACAGCTCGACAAGGGGCCTGAGACCCACTGAACGACTCGAGAGGCAAGCAGAGTTCCATTACTCAGACAAGACGAGGCCTGACTCTCCTGTCCCAGCCCTGCAGGGACCCTGCGGTCGGAGTCAGAAATGGAGAGGAAGCCTGAGGTTCCTGCCTCCAATCGAGATGAGGCCCTCTTTCATTTCGTCAAACCTAGTGGAGTCCCGAGAGGCCCCTCTAACTCCTCAGTATCCCTCACCTCTCAGAGGCACCTGGGAAGTTCCCTAAGGTCCCCAGTAGAGGTCGAGGGAAACGAGTGTTTCCCGCCCCAACCCAAGAAAGACCTCGAGAGTCCTTCTTAAATGCGTCTGGAGGCCCTAGTCCCTCCCATGACTCCAGAGCAATGAGGCCCCTCCCAAATCCACAGTGTCCCTGACTTCTCAGAGGCACCCTGAGAAGTTGCCTGAGGTCACCGACACAAGTCGAGGGAACCCAGGGTTCCCTGCCACAACCCGAGAAAGACCTCGAGAGTCCTTCTTCAATGCGTCTTGAGGCCCGATTCGCCTACTATGACTCGAGAGCAATCACGCACTCCCCTTCACCACACGCACGGAGACCTGACGTCCCTAGCACCACACGAGAGGCTCTCTGAGCTCCCCGTCGTACCTCGTGAGAAATCTGATACTGGCGCCGCAGCTGGAGAAAACCCACGAGACGCCCCCGTCATCGCGAGACGAGGGCCTTTTTTCCTGCATGGCCAGGAAAACAATCCCGAGTCATCTCTCCAAACTACATAGGAGGCTTCACTCCTTTTACGCCACGCAGTGGGCTCCAAGAGATACCCGTCGCGACTCGACAGGAGAGCGGAGTCCTTTTTTGCCCCTCAAGACGAGGCCTGACTCTCCGGGTGAGTCGAGAATGCAACCCTGAGATCCCTGTCGGCCCAGTATTGGAACACTAGGTCCTGGACACAAGCGTAGATGAGGTCTATTTTGCCCTGCAGTGACTGGAGAGCAATCCCCAGTTCTAACTTGCAACTCGAATGGAATACTGGATTTTCCTGGCGCCACACAAGAGGCTCCCTGAAATCCCTGTGGTACTTCATGAGACACCCCACACTGGCGCCGCAGCTCGAGAAAACCCACGAGACGCCACCGTCATCTCGAGATGAGGGCCTTCTTTTCCTGCATGGCCTGGAATCCAATCCCGAGTCCTCTCTCCAAACTCCACAGGAGGCTTGACTCCCTTTAGTACACACATTGGGCTCCAAGAGATACCCATCGAGACTCGAGACGAGAGCGGAATTCTTTGCTTACCCTCGAGGTGAGAACTGACTCCCCGGATGAGTCTGGAATGCAAACCCGAGATCCCTGTCGCCCCTGGAGAGCAACGTTAGATCCTGGACACAAGCCTAGATTAGGTCTCTTTTGCCCTGCAGTGACTCTAGCGCAATCCCCAGCTCCCCCTCGCAACCCGAATGGAAGATTGGATTTCAAGGCCAACAAGAGGAAGCCTAAATTCCCGGTCATAACTCGAGAATCCCGCCGCAACTCGAGCAAAACCACGTGGTTCTCCCGTCATCGCAAGATGAGGCCCTTGCCCGCTACAGCGTTTCAAAAGATGTCCCAGGTTCCGTCTTGAAATGCGAAACGGTACTTGGCACCCTTGATGCGACCCCAAAAGTCCCCCAACACGCCGGTCTCACTCAAGGGGAACACCGAGGTTCCCGGCACCACTTCATTTAAGCCCCTTCTCCCCTCCTGATCGTGACCGGTGGGTCGATTCCCCTGCTTTGTCTGCAAGGGGGCCCGACCTTCCCTGCACAACTCAGGATGAGGCCCGTCTCATGGGGAAATTCGATACGTAGCTTTGTGGGTGGTGCCACTTGCTGAAAGACTCCAATTTCCCGGTCCGCTCTTGATAAGAATCCGATGCTCGGACACCTCTTGGAAGGCAGCCTTGAGTATGAAGGTACAACACGAAGGGGCACTAACACACCTGTGCATCATCCAGAAAAAAGGGCAGGTTACATACACAGCTCGACAAGTGGCCTGTCACCTCGAGAACAACTCGAGAGGCAAGAGGAGTCCCATCCTCCAGAAAAGACGAGGCCTGACTCTCCTGTACCAACATGCAGGGACCTTGCGATCTGAGTCAGAAATGGAGAGGAACACTGAGGTTCCTGCTTCAACTCGAGATGAGTCCCTCTTACATTCCACCAAATGCAGAGGAGTCTCGAGAGGCCCCTCCAAACTGCACAGTATCCCTGACTTCTCAGAGGCACTCTGAGAAGCTCCCTGAGGTCGCAGGCACAAGTCAAGGGAACCCTGGGTTTTATGCAGTGACCCGAGAAAGACCTCGAGAGTCCTTCTTCAACCCGTCTTGAGGCCCGATTACCCTACCATGACTCGAGAGCAATGACGAACTCCCCCTAGCCATCTCATGGGGACCTGACTTCCCTGGCGCCACACGAGAGGCTCCCTGAGCTCCCTCTCGTACCTCGTCAGAAACCCGGCACTAGCGCGGCAGTCTAGAAAACCCACAAGAGGCCGCCGTCATCGCGAAATGAGGGCCTTCTTTTCCTGCATGGCCTGGAGAGGAATCCCGAGTCCTCTATCCAAACAGCACAGGAGGCTTGACTCCCTTTAGGGCACACAGTGGGCTCCAAGAGATACCCATCGCGACTCAAAAGGACAGCGGAGTTCTTTGCTTCCCCTCGAGACGAGGCCTGATTCCCCGGGTGAGTCTGGTATGCAAGCCCGAGATCCCTGTCGCCCCTAGGGATGAACATTAAGTCCTGGACACAAGCCTAGATGAGGTCTATTTTGCCCTGCAGTGACTCGAGGGCAATCCCCAGCTCTCCCTTGAAACTCGAATGGAAGATAGGACTTCCCTGGGCCAACACATGAGGAAGACTGTATTCCCCGTCGAAACTCGAGAATCCCGCCACAACTCGAGAAACGCTACGTGGTTCCCCCGTCATCGCAAGATGAGGCCCTTGCCCCCTACAGCGTTTCAAGAGAAGTCCCACGTTCCGTCTTGAAGTGCGAAACGGTATCGGCACCCTTGATGCAAACTCAAAAGTTCCTCGACACACTGGTCTGACTCGAGGAGAACACCGAGGTTCCCGGCACCACTACATCTGGGCCCCTTCTCCCCTCCTGATCGCGACAGGAGGGTCGATTCCCCTGTTTTGTCTTGAAGGGGTTCCCGCCTTTCCCGGTGCATCTCAGGATAAGGCCGGTCTCACGAGGATATTCGAGACATAGCCTCGTGGATGGTGACACATGCCGAAAGACCCTGATTTCCCGGTTCGCTCTTGATAAGATCCCAATGCCCGGACACCTCTTTGAAGATAACCCTTTTGATGAAGGCACAACACGAAGGGGCACTGACACCCCCGGGTATCATCCGGAGAAACCCGCAGGTACCACACACAGCTCGAGAAGTGACCTGTCACCCCGTGAACAACTGGAGAGGCAAGCAGAGTTCCATTCCTCCACACAAGACGAGGCCTGACTCTCCTGTTCCAACTCTGCAGCGAAACTGCGATCCGAGTCAGATCTGGCCCAGGGGAAGTCAGGAGAGGAAACATGAGTTTCCTGCCTCCACTCGAGATGAGGCCCTCTTCCATTGCACCGAACCCAGTGGAGTCCCGAGAGGCCCCTCCCAACTGCACAGTATCCCTGACTTCTCAGAGGCACCCTTAGACCTTCCTGAGATCACCGGCACAAGTCGAGGGAACCAAGGGTTTCCTGCCCCAACCCGTAAAAGACCTCGAGAGTCCTTCTTCAACGCGTCTTGAGGTGCGATTCCCCTACCATGACTCGAGAGCAATGACGCGCTCCCCCTAGCCACGCCCATAGAAACCTGACTTCCCTGGCGCCACAGGAGAGGCTCCCTGAGCTCCCCATTATACCTCGTGAGCAACACCACACTGGAGACGCAGCTCGAGAATATCCACGAGACGCCCCAGTCCTCACGAGATGAGGGCCTTCTTTTGCTGTATGGCCTGGAGAGCAATCCTGAGTCCTCTCTCCAAACTCCACAGGAGGCTTGCCTCATTTTAGGCCACACAGTGAGCTGCAAGATATACCCGTCGCGACTTGACAGGAGAGCGGTGTCCTTGGCTTCCCCTCGAGACGAGGCCTGATTCCCCGGGTGAGTCGAGAATGCAATGCCGAGATCGCTGTCGCCCCAGCAGAGGAACATTAGGTCCTGGACACAAGCCTAGATGAGGTCTATTTGGCCCTGCAGTGTCTCGAGAGCAATCCCCAGTTCTAACTCGCAATTCGAATGAAAACTGGACTTCCCTGGGCCAGTTGAATAGGAAGCCTGAATTCCCCGTCGTAACTCGAGAATCCCGCCCCAACTCAAGAAAAACCACGTGGTTCCCCCGTCATCGAAAGATGAGGCCCTTGCCCGCTACAGCGTCTCAAGAGAAGTCCCACGTTCCGTATTGAAGAGCGAAAAGTTACTTGGAACCCTTGATGCGACCCCAAAAGTTCCCCGACATACCAGTCTCACTTGAGGAGAACACCGAGGTTCCCGGCACCACTTCATCTGAGACTCTTCTCCCCTCTTGATCGCGACAGGAGGTTCGATTCCCCTGCTTTGTCTGGAAGGCATTCCCGACCTTCCTGGCGCACATCAAGATGAGGCCAGTCTCACGAGGAAATTCGAGACATAGCCTCGTGGGTGGTGCGGCATGCCAAAAGACCCCAATTCCCTGGTCCGCTCTTGATAAGAACCCGATGGCAGAACCCAACTCGAAGGCAATCCTGTGGATCAAGGCACAACATGAAGGGGCAGTGACACCCCGGTGCATCGTCCAGAAAAACCCACAAGTTCCACATACAAATCGACAAGTGGCCTGTCACCCCATGAACAACGCGAGAGTCAAGCGGAGTTCCAGTCCTCCACACAAGACGAGGCCTGACTCTCCTGTCCCAACTCTGCAGGGACTCTGCGATCCGAGTCAGATCCGGCGCATTCGAAGCCAGGAGAGGAACCCTGAGGTTCCTGCCTCAACTTGTCATGAGGCCCTCTTCCATTGCACCAAACCCAGTGGAGTTCCGAGAGGCCCCTCCCAACTCCACAGTGACCCTGACTTCTCAGAGGCACGCTGAGAAGCTTCCTGAGGTCACTGGCACAAGTCGATGGAACCCAGGGTTTCCTGCTGCAACCCAGGAAAGACCTCGAGAGTCCTTTTTAACACCTCTTCAGGCCAAATTCCCCTACCATGACTCGAGAACAATGACGGGCTCCCTCTCACCACGTGCATAGAGACCTGACTGCCCTGGCACCACATGAGAGGCTCACTGAGCTCCCAGTCTTACTTCGTGAGAAACCCCACACTAGCGCCACAGCTCGAGAAAACCTACGAGAAGCCCCAGTCGTTGGGAAATGAGGGCCTTCATTTCATGCATTCCCTGGAGAGCAATCCCGTGTCCTCCCTCCAAACACCAAAGGAGGTTTGACTCCCTTTAAGCCACTCAGTGGGCTCCAAGACATACCCGTCTGACTCGAGAGGAGAGCAGAGTCCTTTGCTTCCCCTCGAGATGAGGGCTGACTCCAAGGTGAGTCTGGAATGCAACCCCGAGATTTCTGTCGAGCCTTTACATGAACATTAGGTCCTGCACACAAGCCTTGGTGGGGTCTCTTTTGCCTTCAGTGACTAGAGCGCACCTCCAGCTCTTCCTCGAATCTCGAATGGAAGATAAGACTTTTGTGGGCCAACACAAGAGGAAGCATGAATTCCCTGTGGTAACTCAAATATCCCACCGCAACTCGAGAAAAACCAAGTGGTTCCGCAGTCATTCCAAGATGAGGCCCATGCCCGCTGGAGCACCCCAAGAGAAGTCCAACGTTCCATTTTGAAGAGCGAAACGGTACTTGGAACGCTTTATGTGACCCCAAAAGTTACCCGACATACCTGTCTCACTTGAGGGAAACACCGAGGTTCCCAGCAGCACTTCATCTGAGCCACTTGTCCCCTCCTGATCGCCACAGGAGGGTCGATTCCTCTGCTTTGTCTGGAAGAGTTTCATGAACTTCGCGGCACATTTCAGGATGAGGCCGGTTTCATGAGGAAATTCGAGACAACCCACGTGGGTGGTGCCAAATGCTGAACGACCCCGATATCCCGGTCCGCTCTTCATAAGAACCCGATGCCCAGACACCTCTTCGAAGGCAACCCTGTGGATGAAGACACAAAACGAAGTGTCACTGACACCCCTGTGCATCGTCTGGAAAAACCTGCAGATTCCACACACACTTTGACAAGGGGCCTGAAACCCCATGAACAACTCGAGAGGCAAGCGGAGTTCCATTACTCAGAAAAGACGTAGCCTGTCTCTCCTGCCCAACTCTGCAGGGACCCTGATGTCGGAGTCCGAAACAGAGAGGAAGTCTGAGGTTCCTGCCTCCCCTCGAGATGAGCCCCTCTTCCATTGCGACAAACCCAGCGGAGTCCCGAGAGGCACCGCCAACTCCACAGTATCCCTCAACTCTCAGAGACACCCTGGGAAGTTCCCTAAGGTCCCCGGCAGAAGTCGAGGGAAACGACTTTTTCCTGCCACAACCCGAGAAAGACCTCGAGAGTCCCTCTTCAACGCGTCTTGAGGCCCTAGTCCCCTCCCATTACTCGAGAGCCACAACGCGCTCCCCCTCGCTACGCGCAGGGAGAACTGACTTCCCTGGCGCCACACGATAGGCTCCCTGAGATCCTCGCCGTGCCTCGCGAGAAAACCCCCACGGGCGTCGCAGCTCGAGGAAACCCCTGAGACGCCCCCGTCCTTGCGATGTGAAGGGACTTCTTTTCCTGCATGGCCTGGAGCACAATCCCGAGCCCTCTCTCCAAAATGAAGAGGAGGCTTGACTCCACTGACGCCACTAGGGGGCTCCAAGATACCCGCGTCGCGACTCGGGAGGACAGCAGAGTCCTTTGCTTCCCCTCGAGACGAGGCCTGACACCCAGGGGGATCCTGGAATGCAAGCCCGAGATCCCTGCCTTCCCTGGAGAAGAACATTAGGTCCTGGACACAAGCCTAGATGAGGTCTCTTTGGCCCTGCAGTCACTCGAGCGCAACCCCCAGCTTTCCCTCGCAACCCGAGGGGAAGATTGGGCTTCCCAGGGCCAACCCCAGGGGAAGGCTGAGATCCCCGTCGTCACTCGAGAATCCCGGCGCAACTCGAGAAAAACCACGTGGTTCCCACCTCTTGGCAAGATGAGGACCTTGCCCGCCACGGCGTCTCAAGGGAAGTCCCCTGTTCCGCCCTGAAGTGCGAAACGGTCCCTGACAGCCTTCCTGCGACCACCAAAAGTCCCCCGACACGCCGGGTACCCTCGAGGGAACACCGAGGGTACCCGGCACAGCTTCATCTGAGCCCCTTCTCCCCTCCTGATCGCGACAGGAGAGGCGATTCCCCTGCGTGGTCTGGAAGGGGTTCCCGGCCTTCCCGGCGCACCTCAGGATGCGGCCGGTCTCACGAGGAAATTCGAGACGAGCCACGAGGGTGGGGCCACATGCTGAACACCCCCGATTCCCAGGTCCGCTCTTGAGAAGGACCCGAGGCCCGGACCCCTCTTCGAAGGCAACCCTGTGGGTGAAGGCACAACACGAAGGGGCACTGCCACCCCCGTGCATCGTCCGCAAAGACCCGCGGGTTCCACACACAGCTCGACGAGGGGCCTGAGACCCCCTGAGCAACTCGAGAGGCCAGCGGGGTTCCCTTCCTCAGACAAGACGAGGCCTGACTCTCCTGTCCCAATTCTGCAGGGACCCTGCGGGCGGAGTCCAAAACGGAGAGGAAGCCTGAGGTTGCTGCCTCCCCTCGATGTGAGGCCCTCTTCCGTTGCGCCAGACCCAGCGGAGTCCCGAGGGGCCCCGCCACCTCCACAGGATCCCTCGCCTCTCAGAGGCACCCTGGGAAGTTCCCTAAGGTCCCCGGCAGAAGGCGAGGGAAACGAGGGTTTCCCGCCGACCCCCGACAAAGACCTCGAGAGTCCTTCTTCAACGCGTCTCGAGGCCCTAGTCCCCTCCCGTGACTCGAGAGCCAGGACGCGCTCCCCCTCGCCACGCGCATGGAGACCTGACTTCCCTGGCGCCGCACGAGAGGCTCCCTGAGATCCTCGTCGTGCCTCGGGAGAAAACCCCCACGGGCGCCGCAGCTCGAGGAAACCCCGGAGACGCCCCCGTCCTCGCGAGCTGAGGGCCTTCTTTTCCTGCATGGCCTGGAGAGCAATCCCGGGTCCTCTCTCCAAACGGAAGAGGAGGCTGGACTCCCTTGAGGCCGCTCAGGGGGCTCCAAGAGACCCGCGTCGCGACTCGAGAGGAGAGCGGAGTCCTTGGCTTCCCCTCGAGACGAGGCCTGACTCCCCGGGGGAGCCTGGAATGCAACCCCGAGATCCCTGCCTTCCCTGGAGAGGAATATTAGGTACCGGACACATGCCTAGGTGAGGTCTCTTCGGCCCTGCAGTGACTCGAGCGCAACCCCCAGCTTTCCCTCGCAACCCGAGGGGAAGATTGGGCTTCCCAGGGTCAACCCAAGGGGAAGGCTGAGATCCCCGTCGTAACTTGAGAATGCCGCCGCAACTCGAGAAAAACCACGTGGTTCCCACCTCTTGGCAAGATGAGGCCCTTGCCCGCGACGGCGTCTCAAGGGAAGTCCCCTGTTCCGCCCTGAAGGGCGAAACGGTCCCTGACAGCCTTCCTGCGACCCCCAAAAGTCCCCCGACACGCCGGGGTCCCCCGAGGGGAACACCGAGGGTCCCGGCACCGCTTCCTCTGAGCCCCTTCTCCCCTCCTGATCGCGACAGGAGAGGCAATTCCCCTGCGTGGTCTGGAAGGGGTTCCCGGCCTTCCCGGCGCACCTCAGGATGAGGCCGGTCTCACGAGGAAATTCGAGAGGAGCCACGAGGAGGGGGCCACATGCCAAACGCCCCCGATTCCCCTGTCCGCTCTTGAGAAGGACCCGAGGCCCGGACCCCTCTTCGAAGGCAACCCTGTGGGTGAAGGCACAACACGAAGGGGCACTGCCACCCCGTGCATCGTCCGCAAAGATCCGCGGGTTCCACACACAGCTCGACGAGGGGCCTGAGACCCCCTGAGCAACTCGAGAGGCCAGCGGGGTTCCCTTCCTCAGACAAGACGAGGCCTGACTCTCCTGGCCCAACTATGCAGGGACCCTGCGGGCGGAGTCCGAAACGGAGAGGAAGCCTGAGGTTCCTGCCTCCCCTCGAGGTGAGGCCCTCTTCCGTTGCGCCAGACCCAGCGGAGTCCCGAGGGGCTCCGCCACCTCCACAGGATCCCTCGCCTCTCAGAGGCACCCTGGGAAGTTCCCTAAGGTCCCCGGCAGAAGGCGAGGGAAACGAGGGTTTCCCGCCGACCCCCGACAAAGACCTCGAGAGTCCTTTTTCAACGCGTCTCGAGGCCCTAGTCCCCTCCCGTGACTCGAGAGCCAGGACGCGCTCCCCCTCGCCACGCGCATGGAGGCCTGACTTCCTTCGCGCCGCACGAGAGGCTCCCTGAGATCCTCGTCGTGCCTCGGGAGAAAACCCCCACGGGCGCCGCAGCTCGAGGAAACCCCTGAGACGCCCCCGTCCTCGCCAGCTGAGGGCCTTCTTTTCCTGCATGGCCTGGAGAGCAATCCCGGGTCCTCTCTCCAAACGGAAGAGGAGGCTGGACTCCCTTGAGGCCGCTCAGGGGGCTCCAAGAGACCCGCGTCGCGACTCGAGAGGAGAGCGGAGTCCTTGGCTTCCCCTCGAGACGAGGCCTGACTCCCCGGGGGAGCCTGGAATGCAACCCCGAGGTCCCTGCCTTCCCTGGAGAGGAATATTAGGTCCCGGACACACGCCTAGGTGAGGTCTCTTCGGCCCTGCAGTGACTCGAGCGCCACCCCCAGCTTTCCCTCGCAACCCGAAGGGAAGATTGGGCTTCCCAGGGCCAACCCCAGGTGAAGGCTGAGATCCCCGTCGTAACTCGAGAATGCCGCCGCAACTCGAGAAAAACCACGTGGTTCCCACCTCTTGGCAAGATGAGGCCCTTGCCCGCGACGGCGTCTCAAGGGAAGTCCCCTGT
The DNA here is from genome assembly GCF_029407905.1 of Bubalus kerabau. Classification (NCBI taxonomy): domain Eukaryota; kingdom Metazoa; phylum Chordata; class Mammalia; order Artiodactyla; family Bovidae; genus Bubalus; species Bubalus kerabau. The sequence continues at coordinate 5,446,703 of NW_026577881.1, read as the reverse complement.
TCCACCCTGAAGGGCGAAACGGTCCCTGACAGCTTTCCTGCGACCCCCAAAAGTCCCCCGACACGCCGGGTTCCCTTGAGGGGAACACCGAGGGTCCCGGCACCGCTTCCACTGAGCCCCTTCTCCCCTCCTGACCGCGACAGGAGAGGCGAGTCCCCTGCGTGGTCTGGAAGGGGTTCCCGGCCTTCCCGGCGCCCCTCAGGGTGAGGCCGGTCTCACGAGGAAATTCGAGACGAGACACCTGGGTGGGGCCACAGGCCGAACGCCCCCGATTCCCCGGTCCGCTCTTGAGAAGGATCCGAAGCCCGGACCCCTCTTCGAAGGCAACCCTGTGGGTGAAGGCACAACACGAAGGGGCACTGCCACCCCCGTGCATCGTCCGCAAATACCCGCGGGTTCCACACACAGCTCGACGGGCGGCCTGAGACCCCCTGAGCAACTCGAGAGGCCAGCGGGGTTCCCTTCCTCAGACAAGACGAGGCCTGTCTCTCCTGTCCCAACTCTGCAGGGACCCTGCGGTCGCAGTCCGAAACGGAGAGGAAGCCTGAGGTTCCTGCCTCCCCTCGAGGTGAGGCCCTCTTCCGTTGCGCCAGACCCAGCGGAGTCCCGAGGGGCCCCGCCACCTCCACAGGATCCCTCGCCTCTCAGAGGCACCCTGGGAAGTTCCCTAAGGTCCCCGGCAGAAGGCGAGGGAAACGAGGGTTTCCCGCCGCCCCCCGACAAAGACCTCGAGAGTCCTTCTTCAACGCGTCTCGAGGCCCTAGTCCCCTCCCGTGACTCGAGAGCCAGGACGCGCTCCCCCTCGCCACGCGCATGGAGACCTGAATTCCCTGGCGCCACACGAGAGGCTCCCTGAGATCCTCGTCGTGCCTCGGGAGAAAACCCCCACGGGCGCCGCAGCTCGAGGAAACCCCTGAGACGCCCCCGTCCTCGCCAGCTGAGGGCCTTCTTTTCCTGCATGGCCTGGAGAGCAATCCCGGGTCCTCTCTCCCAATGGAAGAGGAGGCTGGACTCCCTTGAGGCCGCTCAGGGGGCTCCAAGAGACCCGCGTCGCGACTCGAGAGGAGAGCGGAGTCCTTGGCTTCCCCTCGAGACGAGGCCTGACTCCCCGGGGCAGCCTGGAATGCAACCCCGAGGTCCCTGCCTTCCCTGGAGAGGAATACTAGGTCCCGGACACACGCCTAGGTGAGGTCTCTTCGGCCCTGCAGTGACTCGAGCGCAACCCCCAGCTTTCCCTCGCAACCCAAGGGGAAGATTGGGCTTCCCAGGGCCAACCCCAGGTGAAGGCTGAGATCCCCGTCGTAACTCGAGAATGCCACCGCAACTCGAGAAAAACCACGTGGTTCCCACCTCTTGGCAAGATGAGGCCCTTGCCCGCTATGGCGTCTCAAGGGAAGTCCCCTGTTCCACCCTGAAGGGCGAAACGGTCCCTGACAGCCTTCCTGCGGCCCCCAAAAGTGCCCCAACACGCCGGGGTCCCTCGAGGGGAACACCGAGGGTCCCGGCACCGCTTCCTCTGAGCCCCTTCTCCCCTCCTGATCGCGACAGGAGAGGCGATTCCCCTGCGTGGTCTGGAAGGGGTTCCCAGACTTCCCGGCCCCCCTAAGGATGAGGCCGGTCTCACGAGGAAATTCGAGACGAGCCACGTGGGTGGGGCCACATGCCGAACGCCCCCGATTCCCCGGTCCGCTCTTGAGAAGGACCCGAGGCCCGGACCCCTCTTCGAAGGCAACCCTGTGGGTGAAGGCACAACACGAAGGGGCACTGCCACCCCCGTGCATCGTCCGCAAAGACCCTCGGGTTCCACACACAGCTCGACGGGGGGCCTGAGACCCCCTGAGCAACTCGAGAGGCCAGCGGGGTTCCCTTCCTCAGACAAGACGAGGCCTGACTCTCCTGTCCCAACTCTGCAGGGACCCTGCGGTCGGAGTCCGAAACGCAGAGGAAGCCTGAGGTTCCTGCCTCCCCTCGAGGTGAGGCCCTCTTCCGTTGCGCCAGACCCAGCGGAGTCCCGAGGGGCCCCGCCACCTCCACAGGATCCCTCGCCTCTCAGAGGCACCCTGGGAAGTTCCCTAAGGTCCCCGGCAGAAGGCGAGGGAAACGAGGGTTTCCCGCCGCCCCCCGACAAAGACCTCGAGAGTCCTTCTTCAACGCGTCTCGAGGCCCTAGTCCCCTCCCGTGACTCGAGAGCCAGGACGCCCTCCCGCTCTCCACGCGCATGGAGACCTGACTTCCCTGGCGCCGCACCAGAGGCTCCCTGAGATCCTCGTCGTGCCTTTGGAGAAAACCCCCACGGGCGCCGCAGCTCGACGAAACCCCTGAGACGCCCCCATCCTCGCGAGCTGAGGGCCTTCTTTTCCTGCATGGCCTGGAGAGCAATCCCGGGTCCTCTCTCCAAACGGAAGAGGAGGCTGGACTCCCTTGAGGCCGCTCAGGGGGCTCCAAGAGCCCCGCGTCGCGACTCGAGACGAGAGCGGAGTCCTTGGCTTCCCCTCGAGACGAGGCCTGACTCTCCTGTCCCAACTCTGCAGGGACCCTGCGGTCGCAGTCCGAAACGGAGAGGAAGCCTGAGGTTCCTGCCTCCCCTCGAGGTGAGGCCCTCTTCCGTTGCGCCAGACCCAGCGGAGTCCCGAGGGGCCCCGCCACCTCCACAGGATCCCTCGCCTCTCAGAGGCACCCTGGGAAGTTCCCTAAGGTCCCCGGCAGAAGGCGAGGGAAACGAGGGTTTCCCGCCGCCCCCCGACAAAGACCTCGAGAGTCCTTCTTCAACGCGTCTCGAGGCCCTAGTCCCCTCCCGTGACTCGAGAGCCAGGACGCGCTCCCCCTCGCCACGCGCATGGAGACCTGAATTCCCTGGCGCCACACGAGAGGCTCCCTGAGATCCTCGTCGTGCCTCGGGAGAAAACCCCCACGGGCGCCGCAGCTCGAGGAAACCCCTGAGACGCCCCCGTCCTCGCCAGCTGAGGGCCTTCTTTTCCTGCATGGCCTGGAGAGCAATCCCGGGTCCTCTCTTCAAATGGAAGAGGAGGCTGGACTCCCTTGAGGCCGCTCAGGGGGCTCCAAGAGACCCGCGTCGCGACTCGAGAGGAGAGCGGAGTCCTTGGCTTCCCCTCGAGACGAGGCCTGACTCCCCGGGGGAGCCTGGAATGCAACCCCGAGGTCCCTGCCTTCCCTGGAGAGGAATATTAGGTCCCGGACACACGCCTAGGTGAGGTCTCTTCGGCCCTGCAGTGACTCGAGCGCAACCCCCAGCTTTCCCTCGCAACCCGAGGGGAAGATTGGGCTTCCCCGGGCCAACCCCAGGTGAAGGCTGAGATCCCCGTCGTAACTCGAGAATGCCGCCGCAACTCGAGAAAAACCACGTGGTTCCCACCTCTTGGCAAGATGAGGCCCTTGCCCGCCACGGCGTCTCAAGGGAAGTCCCCTGTTCCGCCCTGAAGGGCGAAACGGTCCCTGACAGCCTTCCTGCGACCCCCAAAAGTCCCCCGACACGCCGGGTTCCCTCGAGGGGAACACCGAGGGTCCCGGCACCGCTTCCTCTGAGCCCCTTCTCCCCTCCTGATCGCGACAGGAGAGGCGATTCCCCTGCGTGGTCTGGAAGGGGTTCCCGGCCTTCCCGGCGCACCTCAGGATGAGGCCGGTCTCACGAGGAAATTCGAGACGAGCCACGTGGGTGGGGCCACATGCCGAACGCCCCTGATTCCCCGGTCCGCCCTTGAGAAGGACCCGAGGCCCGGACCCCTCTTCGAAGGCAACCCTGTGGGTGAAGGCACAACACGAAGGGGCACTGCCACCCCCGTGCATCGTCCGCAAAGACCCGCGGGTTCCACACACAGCTCGACGAGGGGCCTGAGACCCCCTGAGCAACTCGAGAGGCCAGCGGGGTTCCCTTCCTCAGACAAGACGAGGCCTGACTCTCCTGTCCCAACTCTGCAGGGACCCTGCGGTCGCAGTCCGAAACGGAGAGGAAGCCTGAGGTTCCTGCCTCCCCTCGAGGTGAGGCCCTCTTCCGTTGCGCCAGACCCAGCGGAGTCCCGAGGGGCCCCGCCACCTCCACAGGATCCCTCGCCTCTCAGAGGCACCCTGGGAAGTTCCCTAAGGTCCCCGGCAGAAGGCGAGGGAAACGAGGGTTTCCCGCCGCCCCCCGACAAAGACCTCGAGAGTCCTTCTTCAACGCGTCTCGAGGCCCTAGTCCCCTCCCGTGACTCGAGAGCCAGGACGCGCTCCCCCTCGCCACGCGCATGGAGACCTGAATTCCCTGGCGCCACACGAGAGGCTCCCTGAGATCCTCGTCGTGCCTCGGGAGAAAACCCCCACGGGCGCCGCAGCTCGAGGAAACCCCTGAGACGCCCCCGTCCTCGCCAGCTGAGGGCCTTCTGTTCCTGCATGGCCTGGAGAGCAATCCCGGGTCCTCTCTCCAAATGGAAGAGGAGGCTGGACTCCCTTGAGGCCGCTCAGGGGGCTCAAAGAGACCCGCGTCGCGACTCGAGAGGAGAGCGGAGTCCTTGGCTTCCCCTCGAGACGAGGCCTGACTCCCCGGGGGAGCCTGGAATGCAACCCCGAGGTCCCTGCCTTCCCTGGAGAGGAATATTAGGTCCCGGACACACGCCTAGGTGAGGTCTCTTCGGCCCTGCAGTGACTCGAGCGCAACCCCCAGCTTTCCCTCGCAACCCGAGGGGAAGATTGGGCTTCCCCGGGCCAACCCCAGGTGAAGGCTGAGATCCCCGTCGTAACTCGAGAATGCCGCCGCAACTCGAGAAAAACCACGTGGTTCCCACCTCTTGGCAAGATGAGGCCCTTGCCCGCGACGGCGTCTCAAGGGAAGTCCCCTGTTCCGCCCTGAAGGGCGAAACGGTCCCTGAGAGCTTTCCTGCGACCCCCAAAAGTCCCCCGACACACCGGGTTCCCTTGAGGGGAACACCGAGGGTCCCGGCATCACTTCCTCTGAGCCCCTTCTCCCCTCCTGACCGCGACAGGAGAGGCGATTCCCCTGCGTGGTCTGGAAGGGGTTCCCGGCCTTCCCGGCGCCCCTCACGGTGAGGCCGGTCTCACGAGGAAATTCGAGACGAGCCACGTGGGTGGGGCCACATGCCGAACACCCCCGATTCCCCGGTCCGCTCTTGAGAAGGACCCGAGGCCCGGACCCCTCTTCGAAGGCAACCCTGTGGGTGAAGGCACAACACGAAGGGGCACTGCCACCCCCGTGCATCGTCCGCAAAGACCCGCGGGTTCCACACACAGCTCGACGGGGGGCCTGAGACCCCCTGAGCAACTCGAGAGGCCAGCGGCGTTCCCTTCCTCAGACAAGACGAGGCCTGACTCTCCTGTCCCAACTCTGCAGGGACCCTGCGGTCGCAGTCCGAAACGGAGAGGAAGCCTGAGGTTCCTGCCTCCCCTCGAGGTGAGGCCCTCTTCCGTTGCGCCAGACCCAGCGGAGTCCCGAGGGGCCCCGCCACCTCCACAGGATCCCTCGCCTCTCAGAGGCACCCTGGGAAGTTCCCTAAGGTCCCCGGCAGAAGGCGAGGGAAACGAGGGTTTCCCGCCGCCCCCCGACAAAGACCTCGAGAGTCCTTCTTCAACGCGTCTCGAGGCCCTAGTCCCCTCCCGTGACTCGAGAGCCATGACGCGCTCCCCCTCGCCACGCGCATGGAGATCTGACTTCCCTGGCGCCGCAGGAGAGGCTGCCTGAGATCCTCGTCGTGCCTCGGGAGAAAACCCCCACGGGAGCCGCAGCTCGAGGCAACCCCTGAGACGCCCTCGTCCTCGCGAGCTGAGGGCCTTCTGTTCCTGCATGGCCTGGAGAGCAATCCCGGGTCCTGTCTCCAAAGGGAAGAGGATCCTGGACTCCCTTGAGGCCGCTCAGGGGGCTCCAAGAGACCCGCGTCCGACTCGAGAGGAGAGCGGAGTCCTTGGCTTCCCCTCGAGACGAGGTCTGACTCCCCGGGGGAGCCTGGAATGCAACCCCGAGATCCCTGCCTTCCCTGGAGAGGAATATTAGGTCCCGGACACACGCCTAGGTGAGGTCTCTTCGGCCCTGCAGTGACTCGAGCGCAACCCCCAGCTTTCCCTCGCAACCCGAGGGGAAGATTGGGCTTCTCAGGGCCAACACCAGGGGAAGGCTGAGATCCCCGTCGTAACTCGAGAATGCCGCCGCAACTCGAGAGAAACCACGTGGTTCCCACCTCTTGGCAAGATGAGGCCCTTGCCCGCGACGGCGTCTCAAGGGAAGTCCCCTGTTCCGCCCTGAAGGGCGAAACGGTCCCTGACAGCCTTCCTGCGACCCCCAAAAGTCCCCCGACACGCCGGGTTCCCTCGAGGGGAACACCTAGGGTCCCGGCACCGCTTCCTCTGAGCCCCTTCTCCCCTCCTGATCGCGACAGGAGAGGCGATTCCCCTGCGTGGTCTGGAAGGGGTTCCCGGCCTTCCCGGCGCACCTCAGGATTAGGCCGGTCTCACAAGGAAATTCGAGACGAGCCACGTGGGTGGTGCCACATGCCGAACGCCCCCGATTCCCCGGTCCGCTCTTGAGAAGGACCCGAGGCCCGGACCCCTCTTCGAAGGCAACCCTGTGGGTGAAGGCACAACACGAAGGGGCACTGCCACCCCCGTGCATCGTCCGCAAAGACCCGCGGGTTCCACACACAGCTGGACGAGGGGCCTGAGACCCCCTGAGCAACTCGAGAGGCCAGCGGGGTGCCCTTCCTCAGTTAAGACGAGGCCTCACTCTCCTGTCCCAACTCTGCAGGGACCCTGCGGTCTGAGTCCGAAACAGAGAGGAATCCTGAGGTTCCTGTCTCCCCTCGAGGTGAGGCCCTCTTCCATTGCACCAAACCCAGATGAGTCGCGAGAGGCCCCTCCCAACTCCTCAGTATCCCTGAATTCTCAGAGGCACCTTGAGAATCTACCTGAGGTCACCGGCTCAAGTCCAGGGAACCCAGGGTTTCCTGCTGCGACCCAAGAAAGACCTTGAGAGTCCTTCGGCGCGTCTTGAGGCCCGATTCCCCTACCATGACTCGCGAGCAAATACCCGCTCCCCATCGCCATGCACATGGAGACCTGACTTCCCTGACTCCTGAAGAGAGTCTCCCTGAGCTCCCCGTCGTACCTCTTCGGAAACTCCATTCAGGCACCGCAGCTCGAGAAAACCCACGATACGCCCCCGTCATCACGAGATGAGGGACTTGTTTCCTGCCTGGCATGGAGAGCAAAACCGAGTCCTCTCTCCAGACTCCACAGGAGGCTTGACTCTCTTTAGGCCTCTCAGTTGGCTCCAAGAGATACCTGTCAGGACCTGAAGGGAGAGCAGAGTCCTTTGCTTCCCCTCGAGACGAGGCCTGACTCCCCGTGTGAGTCTGGAATGCAACCCCGAGTTCCTGTCACACCTGGAGAGGAAAACTCGGTCCTGGACACAAGCCTAGATGAGGTCTGTTTTGCACTGCAGTTACTAGAGAGCAATCGCCAGCTCTCCCTCGCAAATCGAATTGAAGATTGCACTTCCCTGGGCCAATACAATTGGAAGCCTGAATTCGACATCGTAACTCGAGAATCCCGCCGAAACTCGAGAAAATCCACGTGGTTCCCCCATCAGCGCTAGATGAGGCCCTTGCCCGCTACAGTGACTCAAGAGAAGCCCCACGTTCTGTCTTGAAGTGCGAAACGTTACTTGGCACCCTTGATGCAATCTCAAAATTCCCCGACATACCAGTCTCACTCGAAAGGAACACCGAGGTTCCCGGAACCACTTCATTTGAGCTCCTTCTGCCCTCGTGATCGCGACAGGAGTGTCGATTCCCCTGCTATGTCTGGAAGGGGTTCCCGACCTTTCCAGCGCGCCTAAGGATGAGGCAGGTCTCACGAGGAAATTCGAGACATAGCCTCGTGGGTGGTGCCACAAGCCGAAAGACCCCGATTTCCCGGTCTGCTCTTGATAAGAACGTGATGCCCTGACACCTTTACGAAGGAAAACCTGTGGATGAAAGCACAACACGAAGGGGCACTGACACCCCCGTGCATCGTCCAGAAAAACCCGCAGGTTACAAACACAGTTCAACAAGTGGTCTGTCACCCCGTGAACAACTCGACAGGCAAGTGGAGTTCCATTCCTCCACACAAGACGAGACCTGATTTTCTGTACCAACTCTGCAGGGAAACTGCGATCCGAGTCAGTACCAGCGACAGGAAACCCAGGAGAGGAAACATGAGGTTCCTGCCTCCACTCGAGATGAGGCTCTCATCCATTGCACCAAACCCAGTGGAGTCCAGAGAGGCCCCTCCCAACTCCACAGTACCCCTGACTTCTCAGAGGCACCCGAGAAGCTCCATGAGGTCACCGGCACATGTCGAGGGAACCCAGGGTTTCCTGCCACAATGGGAAAAAGACCTCGAGAGTCCTACTTCAACGTGTCTTGAAGCCCGACTCTGCTTCCATGGCTCTATAGAAATGACACGCACCCCCTCGCCACGCACATGGAGACCTGACTTCCCTGGCGCCATAAGAGAGGCTCCCTGAGCTCCCTGTCGTACCTCGTGAGAAACCCCACACTGACGCCGCAGCTTGAGAAAACTCACCATACGCCCCTGTCATCGCGAGATGAGGGCCTTCTTTTCCTGCATGGCCTGGAGAGGAATCCCGAATCCTCTTTCCAAACTCCACAGGAGGCTTGACTCCCTTTAGTCCACTTAGTGGGCTCCAAGAGATACCCGTCGCGACTCGAGAGGAGAATTGAGTCCTTTGCTTCCCCTCGAGACAAGGCCTGACTCACCAGGTGGGTCTGGAATGCAACCCCGAGATCCCTGTCTCCCCTGGAGAGGAACATTAGGTCCTGGAAACAAGCCTAGATGAGGTCTCTTTTGCCCTTCTGTAACTCGAGAGCAATCCCCCGCTCTCCCTGACAACTCGAATGGAAGATTGGACTTCCCTGGGCCAACACAAGAGGAAGCCTGAATTCCCCTTCGTAACTCGAGAATCCCGCCGCAACTCGAGAAAAAGCACTTGGTTCCCTCGTCATCACAAGATGAGGCCCTTGCCCGCTACAGCTTCTCAAGAAAAGTCCCACGTTCCGTCTTGAAGTGCAAAACGATACTTGACACCCTTGATGTGACCCCAAAAGTTCCCCAAAATATCGGTCTCACTCGAGGTGAACACCGAGGTTCCCGGCACCAGTTTATCTGAGCCCCTTCTCCCCTCCTGTTCGTGATAGGAGGGTCACTTCCCCTGCTTTGTTTGTAAGGGGTTCCCGACCTTCACGGGGCACTTCAGGATGAGGCCAGTCTCACGAGGAAATTCGAGACGTAGCTCGCGGGTGGTACCACATGCCAAAAGACTATGATTTCCCGGTACGCTCTTGATAAGAACCCAATGCCTGGACACCTCTTCGAAGGCAACCCTGTGGATGAAGGCACAACACAAAGGGGCACTGACACCCTCGTGCATCGTCCGGAAAAACCTGCAGGTTCCACATACAGCTCAACAAGTGGCTTGTCACCCCTGAAGAACTCGAGAGGCAAGTGGGGTTTCATTCCTCTACACAAGACGATGCCTGACTCTCCTGTCCCAACTCTGCAGGGACTTTGCGATCCGAATCAGACCAGCGCCAGTGAAGTCACGAGAGGAACGCTGAGGTTCCTGCCTCCACTCGAGATTAGGACCTCTTCCATTGCACGAAACCCAGTGGACTCCCGAGAGATGCGTCCCAGCTCCACAGTATCCCTGACTTCTCAGAGGCACCCTGAGAAGCTCCCTGAGGTCACCAGCACAATTCGAGTGAGCCCAGGGTTTACTGCCGCCACCATAGAAAGAACTCAAGAGTCCTTCTTCAACGCATTTTGAGGCCTGATTCCCCTACCATGACTCGAGGGCAATGACACGCTCCCTCTGCTACACTCATGAAGCCCTGACTTCCCTGGCGCCACACGAGAGGCTCCCTGAGCTCCCCGTCATACCTCGTGAGAAACCAAACACTGGCGCCACAGATAGAGAAAACCCACGAGACGCCCCCATTTTCGCGACATGACGGCCTTCTTTTCTAGCATGGCCTGGAGAGCAATCCCGAGTCCTCTCTCCAAACTCCACAGTAGGCTTGACTCCCTTTTGGTCACTCAGTGGACTCCAAGACATACCCGTCGCGACTCGAGAGGAGAGTGGAGTCTTTTCCTTCCCCTCGAGGCGAGGCCTGACTCCTCGGGTGTGTCTGATATGTGAACCGGAGATCCCTGTCGCCCCTGGAGAGAAACATTAGGTCCTGGACACAAGCCTAGATGAGGTCTCTTTTTTCCTGCAGTGACTCGAGAGCAATCCCCAACTCTCCCTCGCAACTCGAATGGAAGACTGGACTTCCCTGGGCCAACAGAAGAGGAAGCCTGAATTTCCCGTTGTAACTCAAGAATCCCGCCACAACTCGAGAAAAACCACGTCGTTCCCTCTTCATCGCAAGATGCGGCCATTGCCGCTACAGCGTCTCAAAAGAAGTCTTACGTTCCATCTTGAAGTGCGATACGGTACTTGGCACCTTTGATGCGACCCCAAAAGTTCCCCAACACACTGGTCTCACTGGAGGGGAACACCGAGGTTCCCGGCATCACCTCATCTGTGCCCCTTCTCCCCTCCTGATCGAGACAGGAGGGTCGATTCCCCTGCTTTGTCTGCAAGGGGTTCCGACCTTCCCGGCGCACCTCAGGATGAGGCCGGTCTCACTAGGAAATTCGAGACGTAGCCTGGTGGGTGGTGCCACATGCGGAAAGACCCCGATTTCCCGGTCCGCTCTTAATAAGAACCCGATGCCAGGACACCTCTTCGAAAGCAAACCTGTGGATGAATGCACAACACGAAGGGGTACTGACATCCCCATGCATAGTACGGAAAAACACGCAGATTCCAAACACAGATCGACAAGTGTCCTGTCATCCCTTGAAGAACTAGAGAGGCATGCGGAGTTCCGTTCCTCCACACAAGAGAAGGCCTGACTCTCCTTTCCCAACTCTGCAGGGACCGTGTGATCAGAGTCAGAAATGTAGATGAAACCTGACGTTCCTGCATCAACTCGAAATGAGGCCCTCTTCCATTGCGTCATACCCAGTGGAGTCCCGAGAGGCCCCTAAAACTCCACAGTATCCCTGATTCTCAGAGGCACCCTCAGAAGCTCTCTGCGGTCACTGGCACAAGTCGAGTGAACCCAGGGTTTCCTGCTGCATTCTGAGAAAGACCTTGAGAGTCCTTCTTTACCGCGTCTTGAGGCCCGATACCCTACCATGACTGGAGAGCAATGACGCATTCCCCTCGCCACGCCCTTTGAAACCTAACTTCCCTGGCGCCACACGAGAGGCTCCCTGCGCTCCCCGTCCTACCTCATGAAAACCCCACACTGGCACCGCCGCTCGAGAAAACTCACGAGACGCCCCATCATCGTAAGATGAGGGCCTTCTTTTCCTACATGACCTAGAGAGCAATCCCGAGTCCACTCTCCAAACTCCACTGGAGGCCTGACTCCCTTTAGGCCACTCAGTAGCCTCCAAGAGATACACGTCGCTACTCTAGAGGAGAGCAGAGTCCGTTGCTTCCCCTCGAGCCGAGGCCTGACTACTTGGGTGAGTCTGGAATGGGATCCCGAGATCCGTGTTGCCCCTGTAGAGGAAAACTCGGTCCTGGACACAAGCCTAAATGAGGTCTTTTTTGTCCTGCATTGACTCAAGTGCAATCCCCAGCTCTCCCTCACAACTCGAATGGATGATTGGACTTCCCTGGGCCAACACAAGAGGAAGCCTGTATTCCCCATTGTAATTCGAGAATCCCGCGGCAACTGGAGAAAAACAACGTGGCTCCTCCGTCATCGAAATATGAGGCCCCTGTCAGCTATAGCGTCTCCAGGGAAGTCCCATGTTCCGTCTTGAAGTGTGAAACGGTACTTGGCACCCTTGATGCGACCCCCAAATTTCCCTGACACCCCGGTCTCACTCGAGGAGAACATGGAGGTTCCCAGCACCGCTTCAGCTGAGCCTCTTCTCCCCTCCTGATGGCGACAGGAGGGTCGATTCCCCTGCTTTGTCTGGAAGGGGTTCCCAGACTTCCCGGCGAACCTCAGGATGAGGCCAGTCTCACGAGGGAAGTCGAGACGTAGCCTCGTGGGTTGTGCCACATGCCGAAAGACCCCGATTTCCTGGTCCGCTATTGATAAGATCCCGATGCCCGGTCACCTCTTCGAAGGTAACCCTGTGGATGAAGGCACAACACGAAGGGGCACTGACACCCCTGTGCATCGTCCCCCAAAACCGCAGGTTCCACATACAACTCGACAGGTGGCCTGTCATCCCGTGAACAACTCGAGAGGCAAGCGGAGTTCCATTACTCCACACAAGACGAGGTCTGACTCTCCTGTCCCAACTCTGCAGGGACCCTGCTATCCGAGTCAGAAATGGAGAGGAACCCTGACGTTACTGCCTCAATCCGAGATTAGGTCCTCTTCAATTGCACCAGTCCCTGTGATGTCCCGAGAAGCCCCTCTCAACTCCACAGTATCCCTGACTTCTCAGAGGAACGCTGCTAAGCTCCCTGAGGTCATGGGCACAAGTCGAGGGAACCCAGGGTTTCCTGCCACACCCCGAGAAAGACCTCGAGAGTTCTTCTTCGAAGCGTCTTGAGGCTTGATTCCCCTACCATGACTCGAGAGCAATGAGGCGTTCCCCCACGCCACGTCCATGGAGACCTGACTTCCGTGGCACCACAGGAGTCTCCCTGAGCTCCCCGTCCTATCTCGTGAGAAACCCCAACCAGGCACTGCACCTTGAGAAAACCCACGAGACGCCCCCGTCATCGCGAGATGAGGGCCTTCTTTTCCTGCATGGCCTAGAGAGCAATCCCGAGTCCTCTCTCCAAACTCCACAGGAGGCTTAACTCCATTTAGGCCACTCTTGGGCTCGAAGGGATACCCGTCGCGACTCGAGAGGAAAGCGGAGTCCATTCATTCCCTTCGAGACGAGGCCTGACTCCCCGGGTGAGTCTGGAATGCAACCCCGAGATCCCTGTCGCCCCTGGAGAGAAAAACTCGGTCCTGGACACAAACCTAGATGAGCTCTCTTTTGCCCTGCAGTGACTCGAGAGCAATCTCCAGCTCTCACTTGCAACTCGAATGGAAGATTGGACTTCCCTGGGCCAATACAAGAGGAAACCTGTATTCCCCATCGTAACTCAAGAATCCTGCCGCAACTCGAGAAAAAACACGTGGGTCCCCCGTCAGTGCTAGATGAGGCCCTTGCCCACTACAGCATCTCAAGAGAAGTCCCAGGTTCCGTCTTGAAGTGCGAAACGGTACTTGGCACCCTTGATGCAACCAGAAAAGTTACCCGACTTTCACTCAAGGAGAGCACCGAGGTTCCCAGCACTACTTCATCTGAGCCCTTTCTCTCCTCCTGATCCCGAAAGTAGGGTCGATTCCCCTGCTTTGTTTGGAAAGGGCTCCCGGACTTTCCTGCGCGCCTCAGGATGAGGCCGGTCTCACGAGAAAATTCGAGACGTAGCCTAGTGGGTGGTGCAACATGCTGAAAGACCCCAATTTCCCGGTCCGCACTTGAGGAGAACACGATGCCCGGACACCTCTTCGAAGGCAACCCTGTGGATGAAGGCACAACAGGAAGGAGCACTGACGCCCCCGTGCATCTCCGAAAAACCCGCAGGTTCCAAACACATCACGAAAAGTGGTGTTATCCTTGAACAACTTGAGATGTAAGCGGAGTTCCATTCCTCCGCAGAACACGAGACCTGACACTCCTGAGCAAACTCAACAGGGACCCTGCGATCTGAGTCAGATCCGGCCTCCAGGAAGTCAGGAGCAGAACCCTGAGGTTCCTGCCTCAACTCGAGATGAGGCCCACTTCCATTGCACCAAACCCAGAGGAGTCCCGAGAGGCCTCTCCCAAATCCACAGTATCCCTGACTTTTCAGAGGCACCCTGAGATGCTCCCTGAGGTCACCGGCACAAGTCAAGGGAACCCAGGGTTTCCTGCCGCAACCCTAGAAAGACATCGAGAGTTCTTTTTCAACCCGTCATGAGGCCCGATTCCCCTACCCTGACTTGAGAGCAATGACGCACTCCCCTTGCCCCGCCCATGGAGACCTGACTTCCCTGTTGCCACACGAGAGGCTACCTGAACTCCCCGTCGTACCTCGTGAGAAACCCCACACTGGCGCCGCAGCTCGAGAAAACCCACGAGACGCCCCCGTCATCTCGAGATGTGGGCCTTCTTTTCCTGCATGGCCTGGAGAGCAATCCCGAGTCCTCTCTCCAAACTGAAGAGGAGGGTTGACTCCCTTTAGACCACTCAGTGGGCTCCAAGAGATACGCGTCGCAACTCGAGAGGATAGCCGAGTCCTTTGCTTCCCCTCGAGACGAGGCCTAACTCCTCGGGTGAGTCTGTAATGCAAACCTGAGATCCCTGTCGCCCTTGGAGAGGATCATTGGGTCCTGAACACAAGGCTAGATGAGGTCGCTTTTGCCCTGCAGTAACTCGAGAGCACTCCCCAGCTTTCCCTCGCAACCCGAATGGAAGATTGGACCTCCCTGGGCCAACACAAGAGGAAGCCTGAATTCCCAGGAGTAATTCGAGAATTCCGCCTCAACTTGAGAAAAACCACGTGGTTCCCCCGTCATTGCAAGATGAGGCCCTTGCCCGCTCCAGCGTCTCAAGAGTAGTCCCACGTTCTGTCTTCAAGTGCGAAATGATATTTGGCACCCTTAATGCTACCCCAAAAGTTCCCCGACATACGGGTCGCACTAGAGGGGAACACCGAGGTTCCTGGCACCACTTCATCTGAGCCCCTTCTCCCCTCCTGATCGCGAAAGGAGGGTCAATTCCCCTGCTTTGTCCTCAAGGGGTTCCCGACCTTCTCCACGCACCTCAGATGAGGCTGTCTCACGAGGAAATTCGAGACGTAGCCTCGATGGTGGTGCCACATGCCGAAAGACCGCGATTTCCTGATCCGCTCTTGATAAGAACGCGATGCCCAGACACCTATTCGAAGATAGTGTGGATGAAGGCACAACACGAAGGGGCACTGACACCCCCGTGCATCGTCCGGAAAAGACCGCAGGTTACTCATACAGCTCAACAAGTGCCTGTCACCCAGTGAACAACTCGAGAGGCAAGCGGAGGTCCATTCCTGCACACAAGACAAGGCCTGACTCACCTCTCCCAACTATGCAGGGGGCTGCGATCGGAATCAGAAATGGAGAGGAACCCTGAGGTTCCTGCCTCCCCTCGAGATGAGGCCCCCTTCCATTTCACCAAACCCAGTGGAGTCCCGAGAGGTCTTTCCCAACTCCACAGTATCCCTGACTTCTCAGAGGCACCCGGAGAATCTCCCTGAGGTCACCGGCACAAGTCGAGGGAACCCAGGTATTCTTGCCAAGACCCGAGAGAGATCTTGAGAGTCCTTCAACGCGTCTAGAGGCCTGATTCCCCTACCATGACTCGAGAGCAATGACGCGCTCCCCCTCGCCACACGCATCGAGACCTAACTTCCCTGGCGCCACACAAGAGGCTCCCTGAGCTCCCCGTGGTACCTCCGAGAAACCAACACAGGGGCTGCAGCTCGGTAAAACCACCGAGACCCCCCCCCCCGTCATCGTGAGATGAGGGCCTTCTTTTCCTGCATGTCCTGGAGTGCAATCCCGAGTCCTCTCTCCAAACTCCAGAGGAGGCTTGACTCCCTTTAGTCCACTCAGTGGGCTCCAAGAAATACACGTCGCGACTCGAGAAGAGAGAGAAGTCCTTTGTTTCCCCTCGAGAGGACGCCTGACTCCTGGGTGAGTCTAGAATGCAACCCCAAGATCCCAGTCATCCCTTGAGAGGAACATTAGGTCCTAGACACAAGCCTGGATGAGGTTTCTTTTGCCCTGCAGTGACTCGAGCGCAACCCCCAGCTCTCCCTCGCAACTCGAATGGAAGATTGGGCTTCCCTGGGCCAACACAAGAGGAAGCCAGAAATCCCCTTCGTAACTCGAGAATCCCACCGCAACTCGAGAAAAACCACGTGTTTCCAACGTCATCCCAAGATGAGGCCCTTGCTGCTATGGCGTCTCAAGAAAAGAACCACGTTCCGTCTTGAAGTGCGAAACGGTACTTTGCACCCTTGATGCGACACCAAATGTTCCCGGACACGCCAGTCTCACTCGACAGGAACACCGAGGTTCCCGCACCACTTCATATGAGCACCTTCTCCCCTCCTGTTCGAGACAGGAGGGTCTATTCCCCTGCTTTGTTTGGAAGGGGTTCCCCACATTCCCGGCGCACCTCAGGATGAGGCCAGTCTCACGAGGAAATTCGAGACGTAGCGTCGTGGGTGGTGTCACATGCCGAAATACCCCGATTTCCCGGCCCACTCTTGAGAAGAACCCGATGCCCAGACACCTCTTCGAAGGCAACCCTGTGGACGAAGGCACAAAACGAAGGGTCACTGACACTCCCGTGCATCATTCGGTAAAAGCCGCAGGTTCCACACACAGCTCGACAAGAGGCCTGTCATCCCATGAACAACTCGAGAGGCAAGCAGAGTTCCATTCCTCCACTCAAGACGAGGCCTGACTCTCCGGTCCCAACTCTGAAGGGACCCTGCGATCGGAGTCCGAAATGGAGAGGAACCCTGAGGTTCCTGACTCCACTCGAGATGAGGCCCTCTTCCATTACACCAAAAACAGTGGAGGCCCGAGAGGCCCCTCCCAAATCCACAGTATCGCGACTTCTCAGAGGCACCCTTAGAAGCTCCCTGAGGTCACTGGCACAAGTCGAGGGAACACAGGGTTTCCTGACACAACCCGAGAAAGACCTCGAAAATCCTCCTTCAACGCATCTTGAATCCCGATTCCCCTACCATGACTCGAGAGCAATGACGCATTCCCCCTCGCCACTCGCATGGAGACTTGACTTCCCTGGCGCCACACGAGAGGCTCCCTGAGCTCCCCGTCATACCTCGTGAGAAATCCCACACTGGCTCCCCAGCTCGAGAAAACCCACGAGACGCCTCCGTCATCGCGAGATGAAGGCCTTCTTTTCCTGCATGGCCTGGAGAGCAATCTCGAGGCCTCTCTTCAAACTCCACAGGAGGCCTGACTCCCTTTAGGCCACTCTGTGGGCTCCAAGAGATACCCGTTGGGACTCGAGAGGAGAGCGGAATTCTTTGCTTCCCCTATATACCAGGCCTGACTCCTCAGGTGAGTCTGGAATGCAACCCCGAGATCCCTGTCGCCCCTGGAGAGGAACATTAGGTCCTAGACACAAGCATAGATGAGGTCTCATTTGCCCTGAAGTGACTCGAGAGCAATCCCCTGCTCTCCCTTGCACCTCGAATGGAAGAATGGACTTCCCTGGGACAACACAAGAGGAAACCTGAATTCCCCGTCGTAATTCGAAAATCCCGCTGCAACTCGAGGAAAACCTCGTGGTTCCCCCGTCATCGCAAGATGAGGCCCTTGCCAGCTACAGCGTCTCAGTAGAAGCCCTACGTTCCATCTTGAAGTTTAAAACGATAATTGGCAACCTTGATGTTAGCACAAAAGTTCCCCGACACCCTGGTCTCACTCGAGGGGAACACCAAGGTTCGGCGCACCGCTTGTTCTGAGCCCCTTATCCCCTCCTGATCGCGACGGGAGGGTCGATTACCCTGCTTTGTCTGGAAGGGGTTCCGGACCTTCCCGGCGCACCTCAGGATGAGGCCGGTCTCACGAGGAAATTCGAGACGTAGCCTTGTGGTTGGTGCCACACGCCGAAAGACCCCGATTTCCCTGTCTGCTCTTGATAAGAACCCAATGCTAGGACACCTCTTCGAAGGCAATCCTGTGGACGAAGGCACAAAACGAAGGGGTCTGACACCCTCCTGCATCGTTGGAAAAGCCCGCAAGTTCCACATACACATCGACAAGTGGCCTGTCACCCCGTGAACAACTCGAGAGGCAAGAGGAGTTAAATTCCTCCACACAAGACGAGGCCTGACTCTCCTGTCCCAACTCTGCATGGACACTGAGATCCGATTCAGAAATGGAGAGGAACCCTGAGGTTCCTGCCTCAACTCGAGATAAGGCCCTCTTCTACTGCACCAAACCCAGTGGAGTTCGGAGCGGCCCCTCCCAACTGCACAGTATCCCTGACTTCTCAGAGGCACCCTGAAAAGCTCCCTGAGGTCACGGGCATAAGTCGACGGAACCCAGGGTTTCCTGCCGTAACCTGAGAAAAACCTCGTGAGTCCTTCTTCACGCGTCTTGAGGCCCGATTCCCCTACCATGACTGGAGAAAAATGACGCGCTCCCCCTCGCCACGCGCATGAAGATCTGACTTCCCCGGCACCACATGAGAGGCTCCCTGAGCTCCCCATCGTACCTCGTGAGAAACCCCACACTGGCGCCGCAGCTCGAGAAAACCCACGAGACGCCCCTGTCATGGTGAAATGAGGGCCTTCTTTCCTGCATGACCTGAAGAGCAATCCCGAATCCTCTCTCCAAACTCCAAAGGAGGCTTGACTCCCTTTAGGTCACTCAGTGGGCTCCAAGAGATACCCGTCGATACTCAGGAGGAGAGCGGTGTCCTTTGCTTCCCCTCGAGATGAGGCCTGACTACGAGGGTGAGTCTGGAATGCAACCCTGGCTCCCTGTCGCCCCTGGAGAGGAACCTTAGGTCCTGGACAAAAGCCTAGATGAGGTCTCTTTGGCCCTGCAGTGACTCAAGCGCAACCCCTAGCTTTCCCTTGCAACTCGAATGGAAGATTGGCCTTTCTGAGCCAACACAAGAGGAAGCCTGAATTTCCAGTTGTAATTTGAGAAACCCGCCGCAACTCGAGAAAAATCACGTGGTTCCCCGTATTGCAAGATGAGGCCCTTGCCCCCTACAGCGTCTCAAGAGAAGTCTCACATTCCGTCTTGAAGTGCAAAACAGTACTTGGCACCCTTGATGCGAACCCCAAAAGTTCCCCTATATACCAATCTCACTAGAGGGGACACTGAAGTTTCCGGCACCACTTCATCTGAGGCCTTTCTCCTCTCCTGATCGCGATAGGAGGGTCGATTCCACTGCTTTGTCTCGAAGGGATTCCCGACCTTCCCGGCACACCTCAGGATGAGGCCGGTCTCACGAGGAAATTCGAGAGGTAGCCTCGAGGGCCATACTACATGCCGAAAGACCCCGATTCCATGGTCCACTTTTGATCAAAACCAGACTCCTGGACACCTCTTCGAAGGCAAGCCTGTGGATGAAGGCACAACACGTAGGGGCACTGACACCCCGTGCATCTTCCGGAAAAACGCGCAGGTTCCTCACACAGCTCCACAAGTGGTCTGTCACCTCGTGAACAACTCGAGAAGCAAGCGGAGTTCCATTCCTCCACACAAGACGATGCCTGACTCTCCTGTCACAACTCTAGGGACCTTGCGCACCAAGTCAGAAATGGAGAGGAAGCCTGAGGTTCCTGCCTCCACTCAAGATGAGGCCCTTTTCCATTGCCACAAAACCAGTGGAGTCCCGAGAGGCCCGTCCCAAATCCACAGTATGCCTGACTTCTCAGAGGCACCCTGAGAAGCTCCCTAAGGTCACCGGCAGAAGTCGACGGAACCCAGGGTTTCCTGCCGCAACCCGAGAAAGACCTTGAGAGTCCTGCTTTAACGTGTCTTGAGGCCCGATTCCCATATCATATCTCGAGAGCAATGACGCACTCCCCCTTGCCATGCGCATGGAGACCTGAATTCCCTGGTGCCACACGAAAGGCTCCCTGAGCTTCCCGTCGCACCTCATCAGAAACCGCACACTGGCACTGCAGCTCGAGAAAACCAACAAGACGCCCCTGTCATTGCGAGATGAGGGTCTTCTTTTCCTGCATGGCCTGGAGAGCAATCCTGAGTCCTCTCTCCAAACTCCACAGGGGGCTTGACTCCCTTTAGGCCACTCAGTGGGCTCCAAGAGACACCTGTGGTGACTCGAGAGGAGAGCGGGGTCCTTTGCTTCCCCTTGAGTCGAGCTCTGACTCCCAGGATGCGTCTGGAATGCAACCCCGAGATCGCTGTCGGCCCTGGAGAGGAATATTAGGTCCTGGACACAAGCCTAGATGAGGTCTCTTTTGCCCTGCAGTGACTCAAGAGCAAAGCCCAGCTCTCCCTCGAAACTCGAATGGAAGATTGGACTTCCCTGGGCCAACACAAGAGGAAGCCTGAATTCCCCGTCGTAACTCGAGAATCCCGCCGCACCTTGAGAAAAACCACGTGATTCCCCCGTCATCCCAAGATGAGGCCCTTGCCCTCTACAGCATGTCAAGAGAAGCCCCAAGTCCGTATTGAAGTGCAAAACGGTACTTGGCACCCTTGAAGCGACCCCAAAAGTTTCCCGACACACCGGTCCCACTCGAGGGGAACACCGAGGTTCCCGGCATGACTTCAACTGAGCCCTTTCACTCCTCCTGATCGCGACAAGATGGTCGATTCCCCTGCTTTGTCTGGAAGGGGTTCCCGATCTTCATGGCGCACCTCAGGATGACACCAGTCTAACGAAGAAATTCGAGATGTAGCCTCATGGATGGTGCCACGTTCTGAAAGACCCCGATTTCCTGCTCTGCTATTGATAAGAACCCGATGTCCGGACACCTCTTTGAAGGCAACCCTGTGGATGAAGGCACAACACGAAGGGGCACTGACCCCCTCATGCATCTTACGGAAAAAACCGAAGGTTCCACTCACAGCTCGACAAATGGTCTGTTATCCTGTGAACAACTCGAGAGGCAAGTGGAGTTCCATTCCTCCACACAAGACGAGGCCTGACTCTCCTGTCCCAACTCTTCAGGGACCCTGTGGTCGGAGTTTTAAATGGAGAGGAACCCTTAGGTTCCTGCCTCAACTCGAGATGAGAACCTTTGCCATTGCACCAAACCCAGTGGAGTTCCGAGAGCGCCTCCCAAGTCCACAGTATGCCTGACTTCTCAGAGGCACCCTGAGAAGCTCCCTGAGGTCACCGGTACAAGTCGAGGGAACCCAGGGTTTCCTGCCGCAACCTGAGAAAGACCTCGAGACTCCTTCTTCAACGCGTCTTGAGTCCCGATTTCCCTACCATGACTCGAGAGCATTTATGGGCTCCTCCTCATCACACGCATAGACACCTGACTTTCCTGGCGCCACACGAGAGGCTCCCTGAGCTCCCTGTCGTACTTCGTGAGAAAACTCATACTTGCGCTCCAACTCGAGAAAACCCACAAGACGCCCCCGTCATTGCGAGCTGAGGGCCTTCTTTCCTGTATGGCCTGGAGAGCAATCCCGAGTCCTCTCTCCAACTCCACAGGAGGCTTGACTCCCTGGAGGCCACTCAGTGGGCTCCAAGAGATACCTATCGTGACCCAGGAGGATATCAGAATCCTTTGCTTCCCCTCGAGCCGAGGCCTGACTCACTGGGTGAGTCTGGAATGCGTCCCCGTGATCCCTATCGCCCCTGGAGAGGAACATTAGGTCCTGGACACAAGCATAGATGAGGTCTATTTTGACCTGCCATGACTCGAGAGCAATTCCCACCCAGCTCTCCCTGGCAACTCGAATGGAAGAATGGACTTCCCTGGGCCAACAGAAGAGGAAGCCTGAATTCCCCGTCGTAAGTCAACAATCCCATCGCAACTCGAAAAAAACCACGTGGCTTCCCCTTCATCACAAGATGAGGCCCTTGCCCGCCACAGCGTCTCAAGAGAAGTCCCACGTTTCATCTTGAAGTTTGAAACAGTATTTGGCAAGCTTCGTGAGACCCCAAAAGTTCCCTGACATACCGGTCTCACTCAAGGGGAACACCGAGGTTCCCGGCACCACTTCATCTGAGCCCCTTCTCCCCTCCTGATCGCGACAGTAGGGTCGATTAACCTGCTTTGTCTGGAAGGCTTTCCCGACCTTCCAGGGGCACCTCAGCATGAGGCCCGTCTCACGAGGAAATTCGAGACGTAGCCTCGTGTGTGGTGCCGCATTCCAAAAGACCCCGATTTCCTGGTCCGCTCTTGATAAGAACCCGATGCCCGCACACCACTTCGAAGGCAACCCTGTGGATGAAAGCACATCACGAAGGGGCACTGACACCCCCGTGCATTGTCTGGAAAAAACCGCAGATTCCACACACAGCTCGACAAGTGGCCTGTCATTCCTTGAACAACTCGAGAGGCAAGCGGAGTTCCATTCCTCCACACAAGACGAGGCCTGACTCTCCTGTCCCAACTCTGCAGGGACCCTGCAATCTGAGTCAGAAATGGAGAGGAACCGTGAGGTTCCTTCCTGATCTCGAGATTAGGCCCTCTTCCGTTGCAGCAAACCCAGTGGAGTCCCGAGAGGCCTCTCCCAGCTCCATAGTATCCCTGACTTCTCAGAGGCACCCTGAGAAGCCACCTGAGGTCACAGGCACAAGTCGAGGGAACCCAGGGTTTCCTGCCACAACCCGAGAAAGATCTCGAGCGTCCT
The DNA here is from genome assembly GCF_029407905.1 of Bubalus kerabau. NCBI lineage: Eukaryota > Metazoa > Chordata > Mammalia > Artiodactyla > Bovidae > Bubalus > Bubalus kerabau. The sequence continues at coordinate 5,424,261 of NW_026577881.1, read as the reverse complement.
TTTTCATTGCGTTGAGCCCTGATTCCACTACCATGACTCGAGAGCAATGACGTGCGCCCCCTCGCCACTCGTATGGAGACTTGACTTCCCTGACACCACACGAGAGGCTCCCTGAGCTCCCGGTCGTACCTTGTGAGAAACCCTACACTGGCACCGCAGCTCCAGAAAAACCACGAGACTCCCCCGACATCGCGAGATGAGGGCCTTCTTTTCCTGCATGGCCTGGAGAGCAATCCCGCGTGCTCTCTCCAAACTCCACAAGAGAGGAGCCAAGATTGCTGAGGAGTAGGACGGGGAGAACTCTTTCCCCCCCAAACAATTTCATCAAAAGAGCATTTAAACGTCGAGTAAATTCCACAATACAACTTATGAATGCTGCCAGAGGACATCAGGCACCCAGAAAAGAACCCAACTCTTGGAAAGTAGGTAGGAAAAAGTATAAAAGACAATAAAAGAGACAAAAGAGGGAGGGAGGGATTTCCGTCCCGGGAAGATAGTCTTAAAAAGAGAAAAGTTTCCAAACACCAGGAAAGCTTTTCACTGCCAAATCTTTGCCAAACTTTGGAAGCACAAAGGGCAACATAAGGGGGATAAAAATAAATAAACAATTAAAACTCGCAGATTGCAAGCCCTACGGTAACTCCCCCAGCCGCGAAGCAGTGCAGACGCCTGCTCACACCATTAGCAAGCAGGGGCTGGGCAGGGAGGCGCGGCGCGGGCTGCATCACTTAGAGTAAAAATCTGGCCTGAATACCCTGAGCACTATCTGAACGAAATAACTTGGGCTAGCAAACCAGACTCTGGGATATCTACCACGCAAAAAGCCAGCCCTAACCTAAGACACCTCCAGGCCCGCGCACGGAACAAAGGACTGAACAGAGATAGCCGGCTGCAGACCTTCCCCCTCCAGTTACAGGCAGCCAGAGCCGGAAGGGGGCAATCGCAGCCCCAGAGAGACATTATCTATAAAACTGTAAGCAGGCTTCTTTGCTAACTAAAACTTCTTGGGGATCTGGACGGTCAACATCTGCCTGAGAAGGTGCGCCTGTTTTACACCCAGATAACCGAGTGGCGGGGAGGCGATAAGTCACAACATTGGCGCTCGCCAAACACCTCATCACCTGAGCTGCTCGGACCTGGGAAGAGCACAAAATGCAGGCCCAACCGAGTCTGTGCCTCTGAGGACTACCCGAGTGCCTGAACCTGAGCGGCTTGGACCTGGGAGGTGCATGCAGCCCAGGGCCAGCCTCGGATTGTTCCCGGTGGAACAACCTAGAGCCCGAGCAGTGTGGGCAGGGAGGCTACACGTGCCGTGAGCGGGGGCAGACCCAGTGTGGCTGAGGCACTGCGAGCGCACGCCAGTGTTATTTGTTTGCAGCATCACTCCCTCCCTCCCTCCCCACAGCGCAACTGAACAAGTGAGCCTAAAAAAAAAAAAAGTGTCCTCCACCGTCCCCTTTGTGTCAGGGCATAAACCAGACACTGAAGAGACCAGCAAACAAAAGAAGCTATAACAGAGGGAAACGCCTTGGAAGCTACAGGCAATAGATTAAAACCCTGTGGTTACTAGGACTACATAGGAAGGCGCCTATAGATCTTGAGAAATATAAGTCGGACCAAGGAACTAGCCAAAAATGAACCGAACCCACGATACTCACAACAAAACCAGAGAAAGTCCTAGATATATTTTTATGATCATTCTTACTTTTTTTAAATTTTTTTAATTTTAAGTTCTCTATTGTTCATTTAATTTTCACTTTTATAACCTATTACTTTGCAAAAAAAAGACCCTATTTTTTTCTTCTTCAGCAAACTTCATATATATATATATAAAATAATTTTTTGACCTTGTTTTTTTGTTTTGTTTTTTTTTCTTCTTTTCTTTAACATTGTATTTTTGAAATTCCAAACTGTACTCTAGATTTTTAATTTATGCTTTTTGATATTTGATATCAATTTTGTACCTGTAGTTTCTTTATAATTTTTGCGACATTGCTTGTTTTTGTTTGTTTGTTTTCTCTTTAGTTTTCTTCTTCCTTTTTTTTAACATTGTATTTTTGAAATTCCAAACTCGACTCTAGATTTTTAATTTTTGCTTTTTGGTATTAGTTATCAATTTTGTACCTGTATTTTCTTGATAATTTTTGCGACCTTGTTTGTTTTTCTTTGTTCGTTTTTTCTCTCTTTCTTTTCCTTCTTCTTTTCTTTAACATCGTATTTTTGAAATTCCAAACTCTACTCTAGATTTTTAATTTTTGCTTTTATGTATTTGTTACCAATTTTGTACCTTTAAGAACCCAATCTTCAGTACCCATTTTTCACTAGGGAGCGAGATTACTGGCTTGACTGCTCTCTCTCCCTTTGGACTCTCCTTTTTCTCCACCAGGTCGCCTGTGTCTCCTCCCTAACCCCTCTCTACTCTACCCAACTCTGTGAATTTCTGTGTATTCCAGACGGTGGAGAACACTTAGGGAACTGATTACTGGCTGGATCTGTCTCCCTCCTTTTCATTCCCCCCTTTTATCCTTCTGGCCACCTCTGTCTCCTTCCTCCTTCTTCTCATCTCTGTATAACTCTGTGAACATCTCTGAGCGGTCCAGTTGTGGAGTGCACATAAGGAAGTGACTACTGGCCAGCCCACTCTCTCCACTATTGATTCCACCTGATCTCATTTGGGTCACCTCTAACTCCCTCCTCCCTCTTCTCTTCTCCATGTAACGCTGTGAACCTTTCTGAGTGGCCCTCACAGTAGAGAAACATTTCTTCTTTAACGTAGATGTTTTATCAATGGTGCTGTATAGAAGGAGAAGTTTTGAAACTACTGTAAAAGTAAGACAGATAACTGGAAGCAGGAGGCTTAAGTCCAAACCCTGACTCCAGGGAACTCCTGACTCCAAGGAACATTAATTGACAGGAGCTCATCAAATGCCTCCATACCGACACTGAAATCAAGCACCACACAAGGGCCAACAAGTTCCAGGGCAAGACATACCAAGCCAATTCTCCAGCAACAAAGGAACGCAGCCCTGAGCTTCAAGATACAGGCTGCCCAAAGTCACCCCAAAACCACAAACATCTCATAACTCATTACTGGACACTTCATTGCACTCCAGAGAGAAGAAATACAGCTCCACCCACCAGAACACGGACACAAGCTTCCCTAACCAGGAAACCTTGACAAGACACCTGTACAAACCCACACACAGCGAGGAAATGCCACAGTAAAGAACTCCACAAACTGCCAGAATACAGAAAGGACACCCCAAACTCAGCAATTTAAACAAGATGAGACAGAGGAATACCCAGCAGATAAAGGAACAGGATAAATGCCCACCAAACCAAACAAAAGAGGAAGAGATAGGGAATCTACCTGATAAAGAATTCCGAGTAAGGATAGTGAAATGGATCTAAAATCTTGAAATTAAAATGGAATCACAGATAAATAGCCTGGAGACAAGGATTGAGAAGATGCAAGAAAGGTTTAACAAGGACCTAGAAGAAATAAAAAAAGAGTCAATATATAATGAATAATGCAATAAATGAAACTAAAAACACTCTGGAGGCAACAAATAGTAGAATAACAGAGGCAGAAGATAGGATTAGTGAATTCGAAGATAGAATGGTAGAAATAAATGAATCAGAGAGGATACATGAAAAACGAATTAAAAGAAATGAGCACAATCTCAGAGACCTCCAGGACAATATTAAACGCTACAACATTCGAATCATAGGGGTCCCAGAAGAAGAAGACAAAAAGAAAGACCGTGAGAAAATACTTGAGGAGATAATAGTTGAAAACTTCCCTAAAATGGGGAAGGAAATACTCACTCAAGTCCAAGAAACCCAGAGAGTCCCAAACAGGATAAAGCCAAGGCGAAACCCCCCAAGACACATATTAATCACATTAACAAAAATCAAACACAAAGAACAAATATGAAAAGCAGCAAGGGAAAAACAACAAATAACACACAAGGGAATTGCCATAAGGATAACAGCTGATCTTTCAATAGAAACTCTTCAAGCAAGGAGGGAATGGCAAGACGTACTTAAAATGATGAAAGAAAATAACCTACAGCCCAGATTATTGTACCCAGCAAGGATCTCATTTAAGTATGAAGGAGAAATCAAAAGCTTTTCAGACAAGCAAAAGCTGAGAGAATTCTGCACCACCAAACCAGCTCTCCAACAAATACTAAACAGGAAACACAAAAACGGTGTATAAATTCAAACCCCAAACAATAAAGTAAATGGCAATGGGATCATACTTATCAGTAATTACCTTAAACGTAAATGGGTTGAATGCTCCAACCAAAAGACAAAGACTGGCTGAATGGATACAAAAAAAAGACCCCTACATATGTTGTCTACAAGAGACCCACCTCAAAACAGGGGATACATACAGACTGAAAGTGAAGGGCTGGAAAAAGATTTTCCATGCAAATAGGGACCAAAAGAAAGCAGGAGTAGCGATACTCATATTAGATAAAATAGACTTTAAAACAAAGGCTGTGAAAAGAGACAAAGAAGGTCACTACATAATGATCAAAGGATCAATCCAAGAAGAAGATATAACAATTATAAATATATATGCACCCAACGCGGGAGCACCACAGTATGTAAGACAAATGCTAACAAGTATGAAAGGAGAAATTAACACTAACACAATAATAGTTGGAGATTTTAATACCCCACTCACACCTATGGATAGATCAACTAAACAGAAATTTAACAAGGAAACACAAACTTTAAATGATACAATAGACCAGTTAGACCTAATTGATATCTATAGGACATTTCATCCCAAAACAATGAATTTCAACTTTTTCTAAAGTGCACATGGAACCTTCTCCAGGATAGATCACATCCTGGGCCATAAAGCTAGCCTTGGTAAATTCAAAAAAATAGAAATCATTCCAAGCATCTTTTCTGACCACAATGCAGTAAGATTAGATCTCAATTACAGGAGAAAAACTATTAAAAATTCCAACATATGGAGGCTGAACAACACGCTGCTGAATAACCAACGAATCACAGAAGAAATCAAAAAAGAAATCAAAATTTGCATAGAAACGGATGAAAATGAAAACACAACAACCCAAAACTTGTGGGACACGGTAAAAGCAGTCCTAAGGGGAAAGTTCATAGCAATACAGGCACACCTCAAGAAACAAGAAAAAAGTCAAATAAATAAACTAACTCTACACCTAAAGCAACTAGAAAAGGAAGAAATGAAGAACCCCAGGGTTAGTAGAAGGAAAGAAATCTTAAAAATTAGAGCAGAAATAAATGCAAAAGAAACAAAAGAGACCATAGCAAAAATCAACAAAACCAAAAGCTGGTTCTTTGAAACGATAAATAAAATTGACAAACCATTAGCCAGACTCATCAAGAAACAAAGGGAGAAAAATCAAATCAATAAAATTAGAAATGAAAATGGAGAGATCACAACAGAAAACACAGAAATACAAAGGATCATAAGAGACTACTATCAACAATTATATGCCAATAAAATGGACAACGTGGAAGAAATGGACAAATTCTTAGAAAAGTACAACTTTCCAAAACTGGACCAGGGAAGAAATAGAAAATCTTAACAGACCCATCACAAGCACGGAAATGGAAACTGTAACCAAAAATCTTCCAGCCAACAAAAGCCCAGGTCCAGACGGCTTCACAGCTGAATTCTACGAAAAATTTAGAGAAGAGCTAACACCTATCCTGCTCAAACTCTTCCAGACAATTGCAGAGGAAGGTAAACTTCCAAACTCATTCTATGAGGCCACCATCAGCCTAATACCAAAACCTGACAAAGATCCCACAAAAAAAGAAAACTACAGGCCAATATCACTGATGACATAGATGCAAAAATCCTTAACAAAATTCTAGCAATCAGAATCCAACAACACATTAAAAAGATCATACACCATGACCAAGTGGGCTTTATCCCAGGGATGCAAGGATTCTTCAATATCCGCAAATCAATCAATGTAATACACCACCTTAACAAATTGAAAAATAAAAACCATATGATTTTCTCAATAGATGCAGAGAAAGCCTTTGACAAAATTCAACATCCATTTATGATAAAAACTCTCCAGAAAGCAGGAATAGAAGGAACATACCTCAACATAATAAAAGCTATATATGACAAACCCACAGCAAACATTATCCTCAATGGTGAAAAATTGAAAGCATTTCCTCTAAAGTCAGGAACTAGACAAGGGTGCCCACTTTCACCATTACTATTCAACATAGCTTTGGAAGTTTTGGCCACAGCAGTCAGAGCAGAAAAAGAAACAAAAGGAATCCAAATTGGAAAAGAAGAAGTAAAACTCTCACTGTTTGCAGATGACATGATCCTCTACATAGAAAACCCTAAAGACTCCACCAGAAAATCACTAGAACTAGTCAATGACTATAGTAAAGTTGCAGGATATAAAATCAACACACAGAAATCCCTTGAATTCCTATACACTAATAATGAGAAAACAGAAAGAGAAATTAAGGAAACAATTTCATTCACCATTGCAACGGAAAGAATAAAATACTTAGGAATATACCTACCTAAAGAAACTAAAGACCTATATATAGAAAACTATAAAACACTGGTGAAAGAAATCAAAGAGGACACTAATAGGTGGAGAAATATACCATGTTCATGGATTGGAAGAATCAATATAGTGAAAATGAGTATACTACCCAAGGCAATTTATAGATTCAATGCAATCCCTATCAAGCTACCAACAGTATTCTTCACAGAGCTAGAACAAATAATTTCACAATTTGTATGGAAATACAAAAAACCTCGAATAGCCAAAGCGATCTTGAGAAAGAAGAATGGAACTGGAGGAATCAACCTACCTGATTTCAGGCTCCGCTACAAAGCCACAGTTATCAAGACAGTATGGTACTGGCACAAAGACAGAAATATAGATTAGTGGAACGAAATAGAAAGCCCAGAGATAAATCCACACACATATGGACACCTTATCTTTGACAAAGGAGGCAAAAATATACAATGGATTAAAGACAATCTCTTTAACAAGTGGTGCTGGGAAATCTGGTCAACCACTTGTAAAAGAATGAAACTAGAACACTTTCTAACACAATACACAAAAATAAACTCAAAATGGATTAAAGATCTAAACGTAAGACCAGAAACTATAAAACTCCTAGAGGAGAACATAGGCAAAACACTCTCTGAAATACATCACAGCAGGATCCTCTATGACCCACCTCCCAGAATATTGGAAATAAAAACAAAAATAAACAAATGGGACCTAATTAACCTTAAAAGCTTCTGCACATCAAAGCAAACTATTAGCAAGGTGAAAAGACAGCCTTCGGAATGGGAGAAAATAATAGGAAATGAAGCAACTGACAAACAACTAATCTCAAAAATATACAAGCAACACCTACAGCTCAACTCCAGAAAAATAGATGACCCAATCAAAAAATGGGCCAAAGAACTAAATAGACATTTCTCCAAAGAAGACATACAGATGGCTAACAAACACATGAAAAGATGCTCAAAATCACTCATTATCATAGAAATGCAAATCAAAACCACGGTGAGGTACCATTTCACGCCAGTCAGAATGGCTGCAATCCAAAAGTCTACAAATAATAAATGCTGGAGAGGGTGTGGAGAAAAGGGAACCCTCTTACACTGTTGGTGGGAATGCAAACTAGTACAGCCACTATAGAGAACAGTGTGGAGATTCCTTAAAAAACTGGAAATAGAACTGCCTTATGATCCAGCAATCCCACTGCTGGGCATACAGACTGAGGAAACCAGAAGGGAAAGAGACACGTGTACCCCAATGTTCATCGCAGCACTGTTTCTAATAGCCAGGACATGGAAGCAACCTAGATGTCCATCAGCAGATGAATGGATAAGAAAGCTGTGGTACATATACACAATGGAGTATTACTCCGCCATTAAAAAGAATAGAATGAATCAGTTCTAATGAGGTGGATGAAACTGGAGCCTATTATACAGAGTGAAGTAAGCCAGAAAGAAAAACACCAATACAGTATACTAACGCATATATATGGAACTTTGAAAGACGGTAACAATAACCCTGAGTACGAGACAGCAAAAGAGACACTGATGTATAGAAGAGTCTTATGGACTCTGTGGGAGAGGGAGAAGGTGGGAAGATTTGGGAGAATGGCATTGAAACATGTAAAATATCATGTATGAAAAGAGTTGCCAGTCCAGGTTTGATGCATGACACTGGATGCTTGGGGCTAGTGCACTGGGACGACCCAGAGGGATGCTATGGGGGGGGAGGAGGGAGGAGGGTTCAGGATGGGGAGCACATGTATACCTGAGGCAGATTCATTTTGATATTTGGAAAAACTAATACAATTATGTAAATTTTAAAAATAAAATAAAATTAAAAAAAAAATCCACAGGAGGCTTGACTCCCTTTAGGCCACTCAGTGGTCTCCAAGAAATACCCGTCAGGACTCGAGAGCAGAGCAGAGTCCTTTCCTTCCTCTCGAGATGAGGTCTGACTCCTCGGGTGCGTCTAAAATGCAACCCCGAGATCTCTGTCGCCCCTGGAGAGGAACATTAGGTCCTGGACACAAGCTTAGATGAGGTCTCTTTTGCCCTGAAGTGACTCGAGAGCAATCCCTAGCTCTCTCTCGCAACTCCAATGGAAGATTGGACTTCCCTGGGCCAACACAAGAGGAAGCCTGAATTCCCCATCGTAACTCGAGAATCCCGCCGAAACTCGAGAAAAACCACATGGTTACCCTGTCATCGCAAGATGAGGCCCTTGCCCGCTACAGCGTCTAAAGAGAAGTCCCAGGTTTCTTCTTGAAGTGTTTTCACACTTCAAGTGTGAAAACTTGGCACCCTTGATGCGATTCCAAAAGTTCCCCGACACCCTGGTCTCTCTCGAGGGGAACACCGAGGTTCCCGGTATGACTTCATCTGAGCCACTTCTCCCCTCCTGATTGCGACTGGAGGGTCGACTCCCGTGCTTTGTCTGGAAGGGGTTCCCAACCTTCCCAGCGCACCTCAGGATGAGGCCGGTCTAACGAGAATATTTGAGACATAGCTTCATGGGTGGTAACACATGCTGAAAGACCCCGATTCCCCGGTCCACTCTTGATAAGAACCCGATGCCCGGACACCTCTTGAAAGGCAACCCTGTGGAAGAAGCCACAACACGAAGGGGCACTGACACCCTCGTGCATCGTCCGGAAAAACCCGCAGATTCCAAACACAGTTCAACAAGTTGCCTGTCACCCCGTGAATAACTCGAGAGGCAAGCGGAGTTCCATTCCTCCTTACAAGACGAGGCCTGACTCTCCTGTCCCAACTCTGCAGGGACCCTGCGATCAGAGTCAGAAATGGAGATGAACACTGAGGTTCCTGCCTCCACTCGAGATGAGGCCCTCTTCTATTGCACCAAACCCAGTGGAGTCCCGAGAGGGCCCTCCCAACTCCAGGGTATCCTTGACTTCTCAGAGGCACACTGAGAAGCTCCCTGAGGCCACCGGCACTAGTCGAGGGAACCCAGGGTTTACTGCCGTGACCCAAGAAACACCTTGAAAGTCCTTCTTTAACGGTTCTTGAGGCCCGATACACCTTCCATGACTCTAGAGCAATGACGCGCTCCCCCTCGCAATGCGCATGGAGACCTGACTTCCCAAGCGCCACATGAGAGGCTCCCTGAGCTCCCCGTAGTACCTCATGAGAAACCCCACACTGGCGCTGCAGCTCGAGAAAACCCACGAGACGCCCCCTTCATCGCGAGATGATGGCCTTCTTTTCCTGCATGGCCTGGAGAGCAATCACGAGTCCTCTCTCCAAACTCCACAGGAGGCTTGACTCCCTTTAGGCCACTCAGTGGGCTCCAAGAGATACCCGTCGCAACTCGAGAGGAGAGTGGAGTCCTTCGCTTCCCCTCGAGACAAGGACTGACTCCCCGGGTGCATCAGGAAAGCAACCCCGAGATCCCTGTCCCCCCTGGAGACGAACATTATGTCCTGGACACAAGCCTAGATAAGGTCTCTTTTGCCCTGCAGTAACTCAAGCGCAATCCCTAGCTCTCCCTCGCAACTCGAATGGAAGACTGGACTTCCCTGGGCCAACACAAGAGGAAGCCTGAATTTCCTGACCTAACTCGAGAATCCCGCCACAACTCGAGAAAAACGACGTGGTTAACCCGTCACCACAAGATGAGGCCCTTGCCAGCTACAGCGTCTCAAGAGAAGTCTCACGTTCCGTCTTGAAGTTTGAAACGGTACTTAGCACCTTTGATGTGACTCCAAAAGTTCCCCGACATCCCAGTTTTACTCGAGGGGAACATCGAGGTTCCCGGCACCACTTCATCTGAGCCCCTTCTCCCCTCCTGATCGGGACAAGAGGGTCGATTCACTTGCTTTGTCTGAAAGGGTTACCGACCTTCCTGGTGCACCTCAGGTTGAGGTCCGTCTCAAGAAGAAATTCGAGACGTAGGCTTGTGGGTGGTGCCACATGCCGAAAGACACTGATTTCCTGGTCTGCTCTTGATAAGAATCTGAAGGCTGGATACCTCTTCGAAGGCAACCCTGTGTATGAAGGCAAAAAACGAAGGGGAACTGACACCCCCATGCATCGTCGGGATAAAACCGCAGGTTCCACACACAGCTCGACAAGTGGCCTGTTATCCGGTGAACAACTCGAGAGTCCAGTGGAGTTCCATTCCTCCACACAAGACGAGGCCTGACTCTCCTGTCCTAACTCTGTAGGGACTCTGTGTTCAGAGTCAGAAATGGAGAGCAACCCTGAGGTTCCTGCTTCAAATCGAGATGAGGCCCTCTTCTGACAAGGTCCAGCCTCGGCTGGTCCAGGGTTTTCGAAGGGGAGACAGAGTAGGCGACCTATTGATTTATTTATCGAAGATATAAAGAGTAATAGAATGAGGATAGCTCAGTAGGAAAATTTAGTGGAGAAAAGAAGCTGAGTAGCTTGGTTTATGCGGAAAATCAGTATAACCCGTGACACCAGGTTAGCTCTGACCACGGAGGCCGCAGGCTCCCTCTCGAATAGCGAAAAGTGCCCCACCTTAGACACCTTCTCAAGTGGTCTTCGAAGCCCAGGCAAATAAATGGTCGCAGAGGATATCCGCGCTCCAGATGGACACTCATCTGAAAATTGAGGGGAAGAATGACATTAGGAGACTAAGTGTTGGCAATCAAGGCCCGTAGCTTTATTTTCAACAGGGGTTTTTATACCCCAAGTTACACATAGAGGATAATGGGGATGCAAAGACAGCAGCCTTTGATCCTTATCAAAAACCAGAGTTTCTGTCCTGCAAATGTATCGTATACAAATGGTTTAGGTGATTTACATCATCTTCTAGCCAGAAGACCTATTAACATTTTATGACTCTTGACAAAGACTTATCAACCATAAGACTTATTTTCTCTAAGAGTAATTATTTTAAGGTTTGGCCCCATCTTTCGAAGATAAAATGGCATTCCTATAGGGCAGATGTGTAATGGGCTTACAACAAAGGAAAGAATTTATTACCTTAAGGGTCTAAAGTTAGTAACACCAAGGCCACTACTTATTTCTTCTACATACCAACTATATTAATTAATACACATTCAAGGATACAATTCAGGGGATGTGGAAACTTGGCAACAAGCATTGGTTCATCAATGAAATCTTTTACTAGTTTTATTCTGACAGTTTCTAACTCTCTGAGAGGCTCTAAGCTATTTGAATATCTTAAGCTTCCCGTGCCTCTCGAGGCTCGGAGACTGTAAACAATTGTATGCATTGCTGTAGGAGACCGGGTAAACTTGTCAGGCGAGTTAGAGAGCCATCTGACGTGTTTGGATTTAAACACTCCTAATTGCCCAGGAACTTTATTAATTGGAGCTGTAAGTTAGCTCTTTGACAGAGAGAGTGAGATGGTGGTGGGGGACAGCCCCCAGTAAAGTCAGAGGGGAGAGCACAAAGCAATAAAGTAGGCAGACTCTGGTTTTGGGGGGTAGATGCTCAAGAATATCCGGGAGGACTCCCGAGGCTCGATCCCGCCTTTGTGTATGCCCAGCCTCCTTCCTCATGACCTTTGTCACGAGTGGAATGTCTCTCGCCGGCTCCCGGCATCTCCCCGTTTTGTATTTCTTAAAACAGCCAGATGTAGCTCAGTCGCGAGCCTCTGGATACTCTGCCGAAGAATCCTGACAATACAAGGAAGAATGATTATGAGAAGCAGAATTAAAGCAGCCACCGCAGCATAGCTAAAGACATTAGACAGAATATTCTTTCCTGAGATGTAGTTAGGGAAAGTATGGAAGAAATCATTTGCTGTTCCAGCAGCAGTAAAATCTAATCGGGAGTGCTCCATGGTTGCTATTTGATAGTGAAGTTTCCCTACGTCTCAACCAATGTCAGAGCTGTTCCAGATACCTGAAATATGGTTTTTAATCTTTTCCCATTCAAAATCTGTCTCATTTACTTTCAGGGGTGTTCCACATATCCACCGATAGTCAGCATGACAAGACAATGCCATTTTCACCTTTAAAGCCTGCAATTCAGTCCCAATATGTATTACTGCTTCCTCTAGGGCGTCTACCCTCATTTCTAATTTTCTCTCTATAGCTTCCTGTGTTGCCAATGTTAAAGAAACATTTTTGGACATAGAATCAACATATTGAGCAGTATGTACTTGTTGAGTCAATGATATTGCTGCCACAGTAACAGAAGTGATTGCACTTATCAAAGCTGCTGTTCCCAAGATAAGTAAGCCCACAAACCGTCGTGTTTGCATTAAATCCTGTAGTTGTTGTAATACAGCAAGACCATAATTCAATAAGTGGTTACATCATAAGATAAGGTGGATGTTGTAGCATTACAAAGGAGCAAACATTATATTGAGGGTTTAAACAAGATGAACCAGGGAGCAGCTGTAGGCGTCAGCCCGGGGGAGCAGTGTCCCCAGCATCAGGAGGCAGAACGCGAGCGGCAGGCTGTGGGCCAAGGCGCCTATGGTGGGCGGAGGGGCAGGGTTCGTGGTTTAGGGCTAGCCGCCACCGCTTGGGCTCAGGGCGGTCCCCTCTCGCCGGTGGGGCCACGCTGGTCTGGACGGCACTCCGCGGGCGCGCTTTCCTCTCTGGCCCTCACTCGCTGCACAGACTTCTTTGCTCTAGGTCACGGGGTGCAGAGAGGTGGGTGCGAGGCGCTGCTGGTGGCGCGGAGGCGAGAGCTGGCTGGGGGAGGGGGAGCGAGCGAGTGCGCGCGCCGCGAACCTGGTCTTTGGGGAATGTGACATGACGAATTTGTCTGAGATCCAAACCGGAGAATCTGCATTCTGTAGAAATATACAAGCATACCCTCTCCCACAAGTTAGCAACACATCTGGCCTTTTTCACTCTCCCGTAAGGAGGCCTTTTTACTTGACCAGGGGCCGAGTCGTAGCCTGTAATTCAGGCATCTAGTGTCTCATCATTGTAGTCTGCCCCTGTGTGTTTACGTTTAAGTGATTAATTACAATTGGAACATAACTTCACTATTTGTCTAGCTGTTTCCCTATGGATATGTTAATTTAGGTCTAATGTTTAGTTTAGGTCTCTGTATAAATTTAAGTAATAAATGTATAACCTCCTTATCTCATTTTGGTATACAGGTATACAGATATACCTAAATGCAAAATGCATTTATATATGTATTTATATATGGCAACAAGTATAAAGTTATTGACATATAATATATATAAATCAATATACTTGAATTAATCTTTATAATTAATATATTAATTAATATATATTACAACAATACAACACATACACAGCTAATACCAACCAACACAAACCAATATACTGTAATAATACATGTCACACATTTATAATTATACAGTATATAGAACATATATCATCACAGCACATCAATCCATACCAATTAATATCAGCCACACACACATTATATTACTGCCATATATATTTAATTATACAGTAGATATATGTGTGTGTGTATATAGTATACATATTAATTTATATACAAATTAATTAAGTATAGATCTATAAATAGAATTAGGTATACCTTTATTATATTTTATTTATACCCATACCTAATTAGGCAAACTGTAATTAGGCAAATACATTTATATTATGTATTTATAACAATATATAAAGTATTGTTAAATGTACCACCTGTACAGCATCTCCACCCCACATACCACTTTCTCTAATCCCACCAACTCATTTTCAGTATTATGTGTTGGCCAGGAGCTGGGCCAGTCTTTCCCAGCAATGTTAAGAGACGTCTGTTCCTGTGTCTAATAGCCCTGGCGTTTTATTCTCTTGAATTAAAAGATCTTTTAAAGGCCTTGGAACTGTAATTTCCTGCACCCAAAAGGCTAGATCACTAGATCCAAATGTTTTGTGGCTCTTAGATTGAGAAGTCAAGTTTTTCCTTGTCTGATAGTAAGGTAAAAGTAAAAGCTGTGTTACTCTTTGACCTTTATTAATTTGTACAGTTTTGATAGGCAGTGAGATCAAGACTTTAATTTCTCAATATCATCAGAATCTACTACACCATGCACCAGCGAAATTTCTTTTCTTTCTTTTTTTTTTATTTAATTTTTTTTTAAAAGAAAGCGAGCTACGCCCCAGGACAAATCTTACAATGTCCTCAGATAGGGGGCCAGCCACTCCAGTTGGAATTGGAGTAAGCGGCACATCAGGGGTTAATATTGTTATTAAATCTCCTTGCCTTTTCGCTTTTCTCCTAGCCTGGGTGAGACCACCCTGAGGGAGTTTTCTCCAAGGAGCACACTCTGCATATTGTGTACTAAAAGCTCCTTTGTTTAAAAAACTTTTTATCTTCCTCAGTCTTAGGCAACACTTTGGGAGGCTTTGGGGGCAAAGTGGGGAACTCCTGGGTCCTGGGAGGCACAATCGAAGGCGGTGGCAGTCGCCTTAAATCAGAAAGTGGTGGATAAGTTTTTTAAAGGTTTGCGCAGAGGGGGAGGGAGCTCGCCAGGGCTCTCGGCCGCAGCGTCCTGTAAGCCCTCTCCTTCCTCGAGAGGTAGACCACTTTCTCCCTCCTTTTTTTTTTTCTTCAATGGCAGAAAATATGATCTGTGCAGTAAATGGAGACTCACCACCATCCACCTCTATAGCCTCCCCCATAGTCTATTTAACAGCCTCGTGACGGAGGTCCAGGACATTTCTAATCATATTCCACAGTCAATAAATATTTGTCTATTCTTTGATGCAGAGAAATCCATTTTTAATTTTTTTTTAATTTTAGAGAATATTTTTATTTATTTTGTAACCTCTTTACCCTGGCTAAACTGCAGAGGGGACTAGAAAAGAAGCCTCAAGGTGAGGATCAAGTTCATCCTTGGGACTAGAGAAAATCCTTCTCCGGGAACCTCCTAGCGGTGGCCCTTTACCCCGACATGGAGGAGGAGGCATAGGGGGATGGGAGCGTCCCGAAGTTTTCCTCTTCTGTTCCGGAGATCCTTTAACTGTTTGGTAACTAAATCTTACGAACTGTCTGATCGGGGATGTTTCCCTCAACCTCCTAGGAGCGGATGGTCTGATTAGGGATGTTTTCTTAAACTTTTAGGAGCATCTTTAGCTTAAAAAAAAAAAAAAATCCTCATCAGAATGGCATCGAGCTGCTCTTTCCTCTAAACCTTTTTCAAATTGAGGGGAGAGCTGATCTTTCTTTTCATCCCTATCTTTTACATGCTCATTGGCAGTCATAGCGGCTAGCCATTCATTTAGCTGTCGATAGCTAGGTATAGCCTCTTCATTTTCACTTTTCTTTATAACAGGTACCTTTTCAGATTTGCTTTTTTGTTTAACAGGTACTTTTCCAACTTTACTTTCCTCTTTAACAGGTACCTTTTCAAATTCATGAGCTGGATCTAAAACATCTCTAGTCATATTCCACAGAGGAAAGTTGTAAGTAGGGATTTTTTCCAAACCTTGCTGAGCACAATAAGCTCTTAGCTGTTTTCCTAGTTTTTTCAAGATATCGAGGTTAACAGTGCCTTGTTGTAGAAACCAAGGGCAGTGGTCTTGTACAAATGTAAAAAATGATTGAATGGAAGATTTTTTAACCTTGATTCTTCTTTTACTTAATAACTGTAAAATTACTCCTATAAAGAGCTGTCTTTCATTTGATTCAGTGTTGCCCATGTCAGAAACTTAAGGATAGTAAAAGATTTTGCTTTTAGCTATCTAAAGATTAGGCCTTTTTTGTCAGCCTTTTTAGAAACCGTTTTTCTCTCTAACTCTTCAACACTTCCCACTCCTCTCGCCCTGTCTATTCTACAGGGGGATCTGCAGCCCCCTAAGTGGGATCCTATCTGTCCCCAAAACTGAACACTGGGGGAATGGGGTTGGGGATTTACCTTCGAAATGCCTGTCTCGGGCGCCACCTGCAGAGGTCCAGCCCCAGCTGATCCAGGGTATTCGAAGGGAAGATGGAGTAGGCGACCTATTTATATATTTATTTATTCATCAAAGATATAAAGAGTAATAGAATGAGGATAGCTCAGTAGGAAAATTCAGTGGAGAAAAGCAGCTGAGTAGCTTGGTTTACGCGGAAAATCAATATAACCCGTGACACCAGGTTAGCTCTGACCACGGAGGCTGCAAGTGCCCTCTAGAATAGAGGAAGGTGCCCCACCTTAGACACCTTATCGAGTGGGTCTTCGAAGCCCAGGCAAATAAATGGTCGCAGAGGATATCCGCGCTCCAGATGGACACTCATCTGAAAATTGAGGGGAATAATGACATGGGGAGACCAAGCGTTGGCGAGCAAGGCCCGTAGCTTTATTTTCAACACAGGTTTTAATACCCTAAGTTACACATAGAGGATAATAGGGGATGCAAAGTCAGCAGTCTTTAATCCTTATCAAAAACCAGGGTTTCTTTTCTGCAGATTTATCGTATAAAAATGGTTTAGATGATTTACATCATCTTCTGGCCAGAAGACCTATTAACATTTTATGACTCTTGACAAAGACTTATCAACCATAAGAGTTATTTTCTCTAAGAGTAATTGTTTAAGGTTTGGCGCCATCTTTCGAAGATAAAATTGCATTCCTATAGGGAGGATGTGTAATGGGTTTACAACAAAGAAAAGAATTTATTACCTTAAGGGTCTAAAGTTACCAACATCAAGGCCACTACTTATTTTTTCTACATACCAACTATATTAATTAGTACACATTCAAGGATACAATTCAGGGGATGTGGAAACTTGGCAAAAAGCATTGGTTCATCAATGAAATCTTTTACTAGTTTTATTCTGACAGTTTCTAACTCTCTGAGAGGCTCTAAGCTATTTGAATATCTTAAACTTCCCGTGGGTCTCGAGGCTGGGAGACTGTACACAATCGTATGCATAGCTGTAGGAGACCGGGTAAACTTGTCAGGCGAGTTAGAAAACTATCTGAGGGGTTTGGATTTAAACACTACTAATTGCCCAGGAACATTATTAGTTGGAGCTGTAAGTTAGCTCTTTGACAGAGAGAGTGAGATGGTGGTGGGGGACATCCCCAGTAATGTCAGAGGTGAGAGAACAAAGCAATAAAGAAGGCAGACTTTGGTTTTTGGGGGTAGATGCTGAAGAATATACGGGGGAACTCCCGGAGGCTCGATCCCGCCTTTGCGTATGCCGAGACTCTTTCCTCATGACATTTGTCACGAGTGGAATATCTCTCGCTGGCTCCCGGCAATCTTCCATTGCACCAAACGCAGTGGAGTCCCGAGAGGCCCCTCCCAACACCACAGTATCAGTGTCTTCTCAGAGGCACCCTGAGCAACTTCCTGAGTTCACCGGCACAAGTCGAGGGAACACAGGGTATCCTGCCGCAACCCGAGAAAGACCTCAAGAGTCCGTCTTCAACGCGTCTTGAGGCCGGATTCCCCTACCATGACTCGAGAGCAATGACACGCTCCCCCTCGCCATGCGCATGGACACCTGACTTCCCTGGCACCACATGAGAGGCTCCCTGAGCTCCCCGTCATACCTCGTGAGAAACCCCACACTGGCGCCACAGCTCGGGAAAACCCACGAGACGCCACCGTCATCGCGAGATTGGGGACATCTTTTCCTGCCTGACCTGGAGAGCAATCCCTGGTCCTTTCTCCAAACTTCACAGGAGGCTTTACTCCCTTTAGGCCACTCAATGGGCTCCAAGAGATACCTGTCGCGACTTGAGAGGAGAGCAGAGTACTTTGTTTCCCCTCGAGATGAGGCCTTACCTTGGGTGAGTCTGGAATGCAACCCCGAGATCCCTGTTGCCCCTGGAGAGGAACATTATGTCCTGGACAAAAGCCTAGATGAGGTCTATTTTGCCCTACAGTGACTCGAGAGCAACACCCATCTCTCCCTCGCAATTCGAATGGAAGATTGGTCTTCACTGGGCCAACACAAGAGGAAGTCTGAATTTCCCGTTGTAACTCGAGAATCCCGCCGCAACTCTTAAAAACCACGTGGTTCCCCATTCATCACAATATGAGGCCTTTGCCCGCTACAGAGTCTCAAGAGAAGTCCCATGTTTCGTCATAAAGTTCGAAATGCTACTTGGCACCCTTGATGCGACCCCAAAAGTTCCCCAATATACCGGTCTCACTCCAAGGGAACACCGAAGTTCCTGGCACCACTTCATTTGAGCCCCTTCTCCTCTCCTGATCATGGCTGGAAGGTCGATTCCCCTGCTTTGTCTAGAAGGGGTTCCCGACCTTCATGGCGCACCTCAGGATGAGGCCAGTCTCACGAAGAAATTCGAGACGTAGCCTCGTGTTGGTGCCACGTGCCGAAAGACCCCGATTTCTCGGTCTTGCTCTTGATAAGAACCCGATGCCCGGACACCTCTTCTAAGGCAACCCTGTGGATGAAGGCACTACACAAGGGGGCACTGGCAACCCTGTTCATCGTCCGGAAAATCCCACAGGATCCACATACAGCTCCACAACTGGCCTGTCACCCCTTAAACAACGAGAGAGGCAAGCGGAGTTCCCTTCCTCAGACAAGACGAGGCCTGAGTATCCAATCCCAACTCTGCAGGCACGCTTCGATCTGAGTCAGAAATGGAGAGGAAACCTGAGGTTCCTGCCTCAACCCGAGATGAGGCCCTCTTCCATTAAAACAAACCCAGTGGAGTCCCGAGAGGCCACTCCCATCTCCACAGTATCCCTGACTTCTCATAGGCATTCTGAGAAGCTCCTTGAGGCCACCGGCAAACGTCGAGGGAAATAAGGGTTTCCTGCCACAACCGAAGAAAGACCTCGAGAGTCCTTCTTCAACGCGTCTTGTGGTCAGATTCCCCTACCATGGCTCGAGAGCAATAACGCGCTCCCCCTCGCCACGCACATGGAGACCTGACTTCCCTGGCGCCACATGAGAGGCTCCCTGAGCTCCCTGTCGTACCTCGTGTGAAACCCCACACTGGCGCCGCAGCTCGAGAAAACACACAAGACCCCTCCGTCATCGCGAGATGAGGGCCATCTTTTCCTGCATGGCCAGGAGAGCAGTCCCAAGTCCTCTCTACAAACTTCACAGGAGGCTTGACTCCCTTTAGGCCACAAAGTGGGCTCCAAGAGGTGCCCGTCGCAACTCGAAAGGAGAGCAGAGTCCTTTGCTTCCCTTCGACACGAGGCCTGACTCCCTGGGTGAGTCTGGAATGCAAACCTGAGATCCCTGTGGCCCTTGGAGAGGAACATTAGGTCCTGGACAAAAGCCTAGATGAGGTCTCCTTTGCCCTGCAGTGACTCGAGCGCAACCCCCAGCTCTCCCTCGCAACTCGAATGGATGATTGGACTTCCCTGGCCCAACACAAGAGGAAGCCTGAAATCCCCGTCGTAACTCGAGAATCCCACCACAACTCGAGAAAAACCACGTGGCTCCCCCGTCATCGCAAGATGAGGCCCTTGGCCGCTACAGCGTATCAAGAGAAGTCCCACGTTCCATCCTGAAGTACAAAACGGTACTTGGCACCCTTGATGCGACCCCCAAAGTTCCCTGACATACCGGTCTCACTCGAGGGAAACACCAAAGTTCATGGCACCACTTCCTGTGAGCCCCTTCACCCCTCCTGATCGCGACAGGAGGGTCGATTCCCATGCTTTGTCTGCAAGGGGTTCCCGACGTTCCCCGCAAACCTCCGGATGAGGCCGGTCTCATGAGGAAATTCGAAAAGTAGCCTCATGGTTGGTGCCACATGTTGAAAGATCCCGAATTCCCGGTCCACTCTAGATAAGAACCTGACGCCCGGACATCTCTTCGAAGGCAACCCTGTGGATGAAGGCACAACACGAAGGGACACTGACATCCCCATGCATCGTCTGGAAAAACCCGCCGATTCCACTCACAGCTCCAAATGTGGACTGTCACCCCATGAACAACTCGAGAGGCAAGTGAAGTTGCATTCCTTCACACAAGACGAGGCCTTACCCTCCTGGCCCAACTCTTCAGGGACCCTGCGATCGGAGTCAGAAATGGAGAGGAACCCTGAGGTTCCTGCCTCAACTAGAGAAGAGGCCCTCTTCCATTGAACCAAACTCAGTGGTGTCCCGAGAGGCCCCTCCCAACACCACAGTATCCCTGAATTCTCAGAGGCTCCCTGAGAAGCTACCTGAGGTCACTGGCACAAGTCAAGGGAATCCAGAGTTTCCTGAAGTAACCCGAGAAAGACTTGGAGAGTCCTTTTTCAACGTCTCTTGATGCCCGATTCCCCTACCATGACTCCAGAGCAAGGACGTGCTCCCCTCTCCACAAGCAGGAAAACTGACTTCCCTAGTACCACACAAGAGGCTCCCTGAGTACCCCATCATACCTCGTGAGAAAACCCACAGTGGCGCCGCAGTTCGAGAAAAACCACAAGATGCCCCCGTCAAGGAGAGATGGGGGCCTTCTTTTCCTGCCTGACCTGGACAGCAATCCCTGGTCCTCTCTCCAAACTTCACAGGAGGATTGACTCCCTTTAGGCCACTCAGTTGGGTCCAAGAAATACCCGGTGCGACTCGAGAGGAGAGCAGAGTCCTTTGCTTCCCTGGAGACGAGGCCTGACTCCCCGGGTGAGTTTGGAATGCAACCCCGAGATCCCTGTCGCCCCTGGAGTGGAACATTATGTCCTAGACACAAGCCTAGATGAGGTCTATTTTGCCCTACAGTGATCGAGAGCAACCTCCATCTCTCCCTCACAATTTGAATGGAAGATTGGGCTTCCCACGGTCAACACATGAGGAAGTCTGGATATCCCATCGTAATTCGAGAATTCAGCCTCAAGTCTTAAAAACCATGTGGTTCCCCCTTCATCGCAATATGAGGCCCTTGCCAGCTAGAGTCTCAACAGAAGTCCCACGTTCCATCTTAAAGTTCGAAATGCTACTTGGCACCCTTGATGCGACCCCAAAGTTCCCCAACATACCGGTCTCACTTCAGGGGAACACCGAAATTCCCGGCGTCTCCAGGGAAGTCCCATGTTCTGTCCTTAAGTGCGAAAAGGTACTTAACACCTTTGATGCGACCACAAAAGTTCCCGACACGCTGGGTTCCCTCGTGGGGAACACCAAGGGTCCTGGCACCACTTCATCTGAGCCCCTTCTCCCCTCCTGATCGCGACAGGAGAGTCGATTCCCCTGCTTTCTCTGGAAGGGGTTCCCGGCCTTCCTGGTGCACCTCAGGATGAGGCTGGTCTCAGGAGGAAATTCGAGACCAGCCATGTGTGAGGTGCCACGTGCCGAACGACACCGATTTTCCGGTCCACTCTTGATAAGAAACTGATGCCCGGACACCTCTTCGAAGGCAACCCTGTGAGTGAAGGCACAACACGAAGGGGCACTGACACCCCCGTGCATCATCCGGAAAAACTCGCAGGGTCTACACACAGCTCGACAAGGGGCCTGAGACTCCCGGAACAACTCGAGAGGCAACCAGAATTCCATTCCTCAGTCAAGACGAGGCATGACTCTCCTGTCCCAACACTGCAGGGACCGTGCAGTCGGAGTCAGAATTGGAGAGGAAGCCTGAGGTTCCTCCCTCCCCTCGAGATGAGGCCCTCTTCCATTGCGCCGAACCCAGCAGAGTCCCGAGAGGCCCTGCCAACTCCACAGCATTCCTCACCTCTCAGAGGCACCCTGGTAAGTTCCCTATAGTCCCCTGCAGAAGTCGAGGGAAACGAGGGTTTCCCGCCGCCACCCGAGAAAGACCTCGAGAGTCCTTCTTCAACGCGTCTTGAGGCCCTAGTCACTTCCCATGACTCGAGAGTGATGACCAGCTCCCCATCGCCATGCGCATGGAGACATGAGTTCCCTGGCACCGCACGAGAGGCTCCCTGAGGTCCTCGT
This sequence comes from Bubalus kerabau, assembly GCF_029407905.1. Classification (NCBI taxonomy): domain Eukaryota; kingdom Metazoa; phylum Chordata; class Mammalia; order Artiodactyla; family Bovidae; genus Bubalus; species Bubalus kerabau. The sequence goes on along the minus strand of NW_026577881.1, from coordinate 5,401,935 downwards.
CGTGCCTCGGGAGAAAACCCCCACGGGCGCCGCAGCCTGAGGAAACCCATGAGATGCCCCCGTCATCGCGAGATGAGGGCCTTCTTTTCCTGCCTGACCTGGAGAGCAATCCCGAGTCCTCTCTCCAAACTGAAGAGGAGGCTCGACACCCTTGAGTCCACTCAGTGGGCTCCAAGAGATCCGTGTCGCGACTTGAGAGGAAAGTGGAGTCCTCTGCTTCCCCTCGAGGCGAGGCCTGACTCCCCGGGGGAGTCTGGAATGGAAACCCGAGATCTCTGTCTTCCCTTGAGAGGAATATTAGGTCCTGGACACACGCCTCGATGAGGTCTCTTTGGCCCTGTAGTGACTCGAGAAGAACCCCCAGCTTTCCCTCGCAACTCCAGGGGAAGATTGGGCTTCCCAGGGCCAACCCAAGAGGAAGCCTGAAATCCCCGTCGTTTTCGAGAATCCAGACGCAACTCGAGAAAAACGACGTGGTTCCAACGTCTTCACAGGATGAGGCCCTTGCCCGCTACAGCGTCTCCAGGGAAGTCCCATGTTCCGTCCTGAAGTGGGAAATGGTACTTGGCTCCCTTGATGCGACCCCTAAAGTTCCCTGAATCGCCGGGTTCCCTCGAGTGGAACACCTAGAGTCCCGGCCCCACTTCATCTGAGCCCCATCTCCCCTCCTGATCGCGACAGGAGAGTCGATTCCCCTTCTTTGTGTGGAAGGTGTTCCCGGCCTTCCCGGCGCACCTCAGGATGATGCTGGTCTCACGAGGAAATTCGAGATGAGACACGTTGGTGGTGCCACATGCCGAATGACCCCGATTTCCCGGTCCGCTCTTGAAATGAACCTGATGCTGGACACCTCTTTGAAGGCAACCCTGTGGGGGAAGGCACCAAATGAAGGGGCAATGACACCCCCGTGCATCTTCTGGAAACACCCGCAGGTTCCACACACAGCTCGACAAGGGGCCTGAGACCCACTGAACGACTCGAGAGGCAAGCAGAGTTCCATTACTCAGACAAGACGAGGCCTGACTCTCCTGTCCCAACCCTGCAGGGACCCTGCGGTCGGAGTCAGAAATGGAGAGGAAGCCTGAGGTTCCTGCCTCCAATCGAGATGAGGCCCTCTTTCATTTCGTCAAACCTAGTGGAGTCCCGAGAGGCCCCTCTAACTCCTCAGTATCCCTCACCTCTCAGAGGCACCTGGGAAGTTCCCTAAGGTCCCCGGTAGAGGTCGAGGGAAACGAGTGTTTCCCGCCCCAACCCAAGAAAGACCTCGAGAGTCCTTCTTAAATGCGTCTGGAGGCCCTAGTCCCTCCCATGACTCCAGAGCAATGACGCGATCTGCCTGGCCACACGCATGGAGGCCTGACTTCTCTGGCGCCGCACGAGAGGCTCCCTGAGCTTCCCATCATATCTCGTGAGAAACCCCACACTGGCGCCGCAGCTCGAGAAAACCCATGAGACGCTCCCGTCATCACGAGAGGAGGGCCATGTTTAACTGAATGGTATGCAGATCAAGCGTGAACCTTCTGTCCAAGCTACACAGGACGCTTGACTCCCTTTAGGCCACTCATTGGGCTCCAAGAGTTACACGTCGCGACTCGAGAGGATAGTGGAGTCCTTTGCTTCCACTCGAGACGAGGCGTGACCCACCGGGTGAGACTGGAATGCGACCCCGATATCCCTGTTGCCCCTGGAGAGGAACACTACATCCTGGACCCAAGCCTAGATGAGGACTCTTTGCCCTGAAGTGACTCGAGAGCAACCCACAGCTCTCTCTGACAAGTTGAATGGAAGATTGGACTTCCTGGGCCAACACAAGAGGAAGCCTGAATTCCCCGTCGTAACTCGAGAATCCCGCCGCAACTCGAGAAAAACCACGTGTTTCCCTCGTCATCGCAATATGAGGCCTTTGCCCGCTAGAGCATCTCCAGAGAATTCCCACGTTCCGTCTTGAAGTGCGAAACTGTACTTGGCACCCTTGATGCGACCTCAAAAGTGCCATGACATACCGGTCTCACTCGAGGGGACCACCGAGGATCCCGGCACCACTTCATCTGAGCCCCTTCTCCCCTTCTGATCGCGACCGGTGTGTCGATTCCCCTGCTTTGTCTGCAAGGGTTCCCTACCTTCCCGGCGAACCTCAGGATGAGGCCGGTCTCCCGAGGAAATTCGAGACGTAGCCTCGTGGGTGGTACCACATGCTGAAAGACCCCAATTTTCTGGTACGCTCTTGAAAAGAACCCGATGCCCGGACACCTCTTTGAAGGCAACCCTGTGGATGAAGGCACAACACGAAGGGGCACTGACACCCCTGTGCATCGTCCGGAAAAACCCGCAGGTTCCACACACAGCTCAACAAGTGGCCTGTCACTCCGTGAACAACTCGAAAGGCAAGCGGAGATCCATTGCTCCACGGAAGACGAGGCGTGACTCTCTTGTCCGTACTCGGCAGGTACTCTGCGACCCGAGTCAGAAATGGAGAGGACCCCTGAGGTTCCTGCCTCCATTCGAGATGAGGCCCTCTTCGATTGCACCAAACCCAGTTGAGTAATGAAAGGCCCCTCCCAAATCCACAGTGTCCCTGACTTCTCAGAGGCACCCTGAGAAGTTGCCTGAGGTCACCGACACAAGTCGAGGGAACCCAGGGTTCCCTGCCGCAACCCGAGAAAGACCTCGAGAGTCCTTCTTCAATGCGTCTTGAGGCCCGATTCGCCTACTATGACTCGAGAGCAATCACGCACTCCCCTTCACCACACGCACGGAGACCTGACGTCCCTAGCACCACACGAGAGGCTCTCTGAGCTCCCCGTCGTACCTCGTGAGAAATCTGATACTGGCGCCGCAGCTGGAGAAAACCCACGAGACGCCCCCGTCATCGCGAGATGAGGGCCTTTTTTCCTGCATGGCCAGGAAAACAATCCCGAGTCATCTCTCCAAACTCCATAGGAGGCTTCACTCCCTTTACGCCACGCAGTGGGCTCCAAGAGATACCCGTCGCGACTCGACAGGAGAGCGGAGTCCTTTTTTGCCCCTCAAGACGAGGCCTGACTCTCCGGGTGAGTCGAGAATGCAACCCTGAGATCCCTGTCGGCCCAGTATTGGAACACTAGGTCCTGGACACAAGCGTAGATGAGGTCTATTTTGCCCTGCAGTGACTGGAGAGCAATCCCCAGTTCTAACTTGCAACTCGAATGGAATACTGGATTTTCCTGGCGCCACACAAGAGGCTCCCTGAAATCCCTGTGGTACTTCATGAGACACCCCACACTGGCGCCGCAGCTCGAGAAAACCCACGAGACGCCACCGTCATCTCGAGATGAGGGCCTTCTTTTCCTGCATGGCCTGGAATCCAATCCCGAGTCCTCTCTCCAAACTCCACAGGAGGCTTGACTCCCTTTAGTACACACAGTGGGCTCCAAGAGATACCCATCGAGACTCGAGACGAGAGCGGAATTCTTTGCTTACCCTCGAGGTGAGAACTGACTCCCCGGATGAGTCTGGAATGCAAACCCGAGATCCCTGTCGCCCCTGGAGAGCAACGTTAGATCCTGGACACAAGCCTAGATTAGGTCTCTTTTGCCCTGCAGTGACTCTAGCGCAATCCCCAGCTCCCCCTCGCAACCCGAATGGAAGACTGGATTTCAAGGCCAACAAGAGGAAGCCTAAATTCCCGGTCATAACTCGAGAATCCCGCCGCAACTCGAGCAAAACCACGTGGTTCTCCCGTCATCGCAAGATGAGGCCCTTGCCCACTACAGCGTTTCAAAAGATGTCCCAGGTTCCGTCTTGAAATGCGAAACGGTACTTGGCACCCTTGATGCGACCCCAAAAGTCCCCCAACACGCCGGTCTCACTCAAGGGGAACACCGAGGTTCCCGGCACCACTTCATTTAAGCCCCTTCTCCCCTCCTGATCGTGACCGGTGGGTCGATTCCCCTGCTTTGTCTGCAAGGGGGCCCGACCTTCCCTGCACAACTCAGGATGAGGCTGGTCTCATGGGGAAATTCGATACGTAGCTTTGTGGGTGGTGCCACTTGCTGAAAGACTCCAATTTCCCGGTCCGCTCTTGATAAGAATCCGATGCTCGGACACCTCTTGGAAGGCAACCTTGAGTATGAAGGTACAACACGAAGGGGCACTAACAGACCTGTGCATCATCCGGAAAAAAGGGCAGGTTACATACACAGCTCGACAAGTGGCCTGTCACCTCGAGAACAACTCGAGAGGCAAGAGGAGTCCCATCCTCCAGAAAAGACGAGGCCTGACTCTCCTGTACCAACATGCAGGGACCTTGCGATCTGAGTCAGAAATGGAGAGGAACACTGAGGTTCCTGCTTCAACTCGAGATGAGTCCCTCTTACATTCCACCAAATGCAGAGGAGTCTCGAGAGGCCCCTCCAAACTGCACAGTATCCCTGACTTCTCAGAGGCACTCTGAGAAGCTCCCTGAGGTCGCAGGCACAAGTCAAGGGAACCCTGGGTTTTATGCAGTGACCCGAGAAAGACCTCGAGAGTCCTTCTTCAACCCGTCTTGAGGCCCGATTACCCTACCATGACTCGAGAGCAATGACGAACTCCCCCTAGCCATCTCATGGGGACCTGACTTCCCTGGCGCCACACGAGAGGCTCCCTGAGCTCCCTCTCGTACCTCGTCAGAAACCCGGCACTAGCGCGGCAGTCTAGAAAACCCACAAGAGGCCGCCGTCATCGCGAGATGAGGGCCTTCTTTTCCTGCATGGCCTGGAGAGGAATCCCGAGTCCTCTATCCAAACAGCACAGGAGGCTTGACTCCCTTTAGGGCACACAGTGGGCTCCAAGAGATACCCATCGCGACTCAAAAGGACAGTGGAGTTCTTTGCTTCCCCTCGAGACGAGGCCTGATTCCCCGGGTGAGTCTGGTATGCAAGCCCGAGATCCCTGTCGCCCCTAGGGATGAACATTAAGTCCTGGACACAAGCCTAGATGAGGTCTATTTTGCCCTGCAGTGACTCGAGGGCAATCCCCAGCTCTCCCTTGAAACTCGAATGGAAGATAGGACTTCCCTGGGCCAACACATGAGGAAGACTGTATTCCCCGTCGAAACTCGAGAATCCCGCCACAACTCGAGAAACGCTACGTGGTTCCCCCGTCATCGCAAGATGAGGCCCTTGCCCCCTACAGCATCTCAAGAGAAGTCCCACGTTCCGTCTTGAAGTGCGAAACGGTATCGGCACCCTTGATGCAACCTCAAAAGTTCCTCGACACACTGGTCTGACTCGAGGAGAACACCGAGGTTCCTGGCACCACTACATCTGGGCCCCTTCTCCCCTCCTGATCGCGACAGGAGGGTCGATTCCCCTGTTTTGTCTTGAAGGGGTTCCCGCCTTTCCCGGTGCATCTCAGGATAAGGCCGGTCTCACGAGGATATTCGAGACATAGCCTCGTGGATGGTGACACATGCCGAAAGACCCCGATTTCCCGGTTCGCTCTTGATAAGATCCCAATGCCCGGACACCTCTTTGAAGATAACCCTTTTGATGAAGGCACAACACGAAGGGGCACTGACACCCCCGGGTATCGTCCGGAGAAACCCGCAGGTACCACACACAGCTCGAGAAGTGACCTGTCACCCCGTGAACAACTGGAGAGGCAAGCAGAGTTCCATTCCTCCACACAAGACGAGGCCTGACTCTCCTGTTCGAACTCTGCAGCGAAACTGCGATCCGAGTCAGATCTGGCCCAGGGTAAGTCAGGAGAGGAAACATGAGTTTCCTGCCTCCACTCGAGATGAGGCCCTCTTCCATTGCACCGAACCCAGTGGAGTCCCGAGAGGCCCCTCCCAACTGCACAGTATCCCTGACTTCTCAGAGGCACCCTTAGACCTTCCTGAGATCACCGGCACAAGTCGAGGGAACCAAGGGTTTCCTGCCCCAACCCGTAAAAGACCTCGAGAGTCCTTCTTCAACGCGTCTTGAGGTGCGATTCCCCTACCATGACTCGAGAGCAATGACGCGCTCCCCCTAGCCACGCCCATAGAAACCTGACTTCCCTGGCGCCACAGGAGAGGCTCCCTGAGCTCCCCATTATACCTCGTGAGCAACACCACACTGGAGCCGCAGCTCGAGAATATCCACGAGACGCCCCAGTCCTCACGAGATGAGGGCCTTCTTTTGCTGTATGGCCTGGAGAGCAATCCTGAGTCCTCTCTCCAAACTCCACAGGAGGCTTGCCTCATTTTAGGCCACACAGTGAGCTGCAAGATATACCCGTCGCGACTTGACAGGAGAGCGGTGTCCTTGGCTTCCCCTCGAGATGAGGCCTGATTCCCCGGGTGAGTCGAGAATGCAATGCCGAGATCGCTGTCGCCCCAGCAGAGGAACATTAGGTCCTGGACACAAGCCTAGATGAGGTCTATTTGGCCCTGCAGTGTCTCGAGAGCAATCCCCAGTTCTAACTCGCAATTCGAATGAAAACTGGACTTCCCTGGGCCAGTTGAACAGGAAGCCTGAATTCCCCGTCGTAACTCGAGAATCCCGCCGCAACTCAAGAAAAACCACGTGGTTCCCCCGTCATCGAAAGATGAGGCCCTTGCCCGCTACAGCGTCTCAAGAGAAGTCCCACGTTCCGTATTGAAGAGCGAAAAGTTACTTGGAACCCTTGATGCGACCCCAAAAGTTCCCCGACATACCAGTCTCACTTGAGGAGAACACCGAGGTTCCCGGCACCACTTCATCTGAGACTCTTCTCCCCTCTTGATCGCGACAGGAGGTTCGATTCCCCTGCTTTGTCTGGAATGCATTCCCGACCTTCCTGGCGCACATCAAGATGAGGCCAGTCTCACGAGGAAATTCGAGACATAGCCTCGTGGGTGGTGCGGCATGCCAAAAGACCCCAATTCCCTGGTCCGCTCTTGATAAGAACCCGATGGCAGAACCCAACTCGAAGGCAATCCTGTAGATCAAGGCACAACACGAAGGGGCAGTGACACCCCGGTGCATCGTCCAGAAAAACCCACAAGTTCCACATACAAATCGACAAGTGGCCTGTCACCCCATGAACAACGCGAGAGTCAAGCGGAGTTCCAGTCCTCCACACAAGACGAGGCCTGACTCTCCTGTCCCAACTCTGCAGGGACTCTGCGATCCGAGTCAGATCCGGCGCATTCGAAGCCAGGAGAGGAACCCTGAGGTTCCTGCCTCAACTTGTCATGAGGCCCTCTTCCATTGCACCAAACCCAGTGGAGTTCCGAGAGGCCCCTCCCAACTCCACAGTGACCCTGACTTCTCAGAGGCACGCTGAGAAGCTTCCTGAGGTCACTGGCACAAGTCGATGGAACCCAGGGTTTCCTGCTGCAACCCAGGAAAGACCTCGAGAGTCCTTTTTAACACCTCTTCAGGCCCAATTCCCCTACCATGACTCGAGAACAATGACGGGCTCCCTCTCACCACGTGCATAGAGACCTGACTGCCCTGGCACCACGTGAGAGGCTCACTGAGCTCCCAGTCTTACTTCGTGAGAAACCCCACACTAGCGCCACAGCTCGAGAAAACCTACGAGAAGCCCCAGTCGTTGGGAGATGAGGGCCTTCATTTCATGCATTCCCTGGAGAGCAATCCCGTGTCCTCCCTCCAAACACCAAAGGAGGTTTGACTCCCTTTAAGCCACTCAGTGGGCTCCAAGACATACCCGTCTGACTCGAGAGGAGAGCAGAGTCCTTTGCTTCCCCTCGAGATGAGGGCTGACTCCAAGGTGAGTCTGGAATGCAACCCCGAGATTTCTGTCGAGCCTTTACATGAACATTAGGTCCTGCACACAAGCCTTGGTGGGGTCTCTTTTGCCTTCAGTGACTAGAGCGCACCTCCAGCTCTTCCTCGAATCTCGAATGGAAGATAAGACTTTTGTGGGCCAACACAAGAGGAAGCATGAATTCCCTGTGGTAACTCAAATATCCCACCGCAACTCGAGAAAAACCAAGTGGTTCCGCAGTCATTCCAAGATGAGGCCCATGCCCGCTGGAGCACCCCAAGAGAAGTCCAACGTTCCATTTTGAAGAGCGAAACGGTACTTGGAACGCTTTATGTGACCCCAAAAGTTACCCGACATACCTGTCTCACTTGAGGGAAACACCGAGGTTCCCAGCAGCACTTCATCTGAGCCACTTGTCCCCTCCTGATCGCCACAGGAGGGTCGATTCCTCTGCTTTGTCTGGAAGAGTTTCATGAACTTCGCGGCACATTTCAGGATGAGGCCGGTTTCATGAGGAAATTCGAGACAACCCACGTGGGTGGTGCCAAATGCTGAACGACCCCGATATCCCGGTCCACTCTTCATAAGAACCCGATGCCCAGACACCTCTTCGAAGGCAACCCTGTGGATGAAGACACAAAACGAAGTGTCACTGACACCCCTGTGCATCGTCTGGAAAAACCTGCAGATTCCACACACACTTTGACAAGGGGCCTGAAACCCCATGAACAACTCGAGAGGCAAGCGGAGTTCCATTACTCAGAAAAGACGTAGCCTGTCTCTCCTGCCCAACTCTGCAGGGACCCTGATGTCGGAGTCCGAAACAGAGAGGAAGTCTGAGGTTCCTGCCTCCCCTCGAGATGAGCCCCTCTTCCATTGCGACAAACCCAGCGGAGTCCCGAGAGGCACCGCCAACTCCACAGTATCCCTCAACTCTCAGAGACACCCTGGGAAGTTCCCTAAGGTCCCCGGCAGAAGTCGAGGGAAACGACTTTTTCCTGCCACAACCCGAGAAAGACCTCGAGAGTCCCTCTTCAACGCGTCTTGAGGCCCTAGTCCCCTCCCATTACTCGAGAGCCACAACGCGCTCCCCCTCGCTACGCGCAGGGAGAACTGACTTCCCTGGCGCCACACGATAGGCTCCCTGAGATCCTCGCCGTGCCTCGCGAGAAAACCCCCACGGGCGCCGCAGCTCGAGGAAACCCCTGAGACGCCCCCGTCCTTGCGATGTGAAGGGACTTCTTTTCCTGCATGGCCTGGAGCACAATCCCGAGCCCTCTCTCCAAAATGAAGAGGAGGCTTGACTCCACTGACGCCACTAGGGGGCTCCAAGATACCCGCGTCGCGACTCGGGAGGACAGCAGAGTCCTTTGCTTCCCCTCGAGACGAGGCCTGACACCCAGGGGGATCCTGGAATGCAAGCCCGAGATCCCTGCCTTCCCTGGAGAAGAACATTAGGTCCTGGACACAAGCCTAGATGAGGTCTCTTTGGCCCTGCAGTCACTCGAGCGCAACCCCCAGCTTTCCCTCGCAACCCGAGGGGAAGATTGGGCTTCCCAGGGCCAACCCCAGGGGAAGGCTGAGATCCCCGTCGTCACTCGAGAATCCCGGCGCAACTCGAGAAAAACCACGTGGTTCCCACCTCTTGGCAAGATGAGGACCTTGCCCGCCACGGCGTCTCAAGGGAAGTCCCCTGTTCCGCCCTGAAGTGCGAAACGGTCCCTGACAGCCTTCCTGCGACCACCAAAAGTCCCCCGACACGCCGGGTACCCTCGAGGGAACACCGAGGGTACCCGGCACAGCTTCATCTGAGCCCCTTCTCCCCTCCTGATCGCGACAGGAGAGTCGATTCCCCTGCGTGGTCTGGAAGGGGTTCCCGGCCTTCCCGGCGCACCTCAGGATGCGGCCGGTCTCACGAGGAAATTCGAGACGAGCCACGAGGGTGGGGCCACATGCCGAACACCCCCGATTCCCAGGTCCGCTCTTGAGAAGGACCCGAGGCCCGGACCCCTCTTCGAAGGCAACCCTGTGGGTGAAGGCACAACACGAAGGGGCACTGCCACCCCCGTGCATCGTCCGCAAAGACCCGCGGGTTCCACACACAGCTCGACGAGGGGCCTGAGACCCCCTGAGCAACTCGAGAGGCCAGCGGGGTTCCCTTCCTCAGACAAGACGAGGCCTGACTCTCCTGTCCCAACTCTGCAGGGACCCTGCGGTCGCAGTCCGAAACGGAGAGGAAGCCTGAGGTTGCTGCCTCCCCTCGATGTGAGGCCCTCTTCCGTTGCGCCAGACCCAGCGGAGTCCCGAGGGGCCCCGCCACCTCCACAGGATCCCTCGCCTCTCAGAGGCACCCTGGGAAGTTCCCTAAGGTCCCCGGCAGAAGGCGAGGGAAACGAGGGTTTCCCGCCGACCCCCGACAAAGACCTCGAGAGTCCTTCTTCAACGCGTCTCGAGGCCCTAGTTCCCTCCCGTGACTCGAGAGCCAGGACGCGCTCCCCCTCGCCACGCGCATGGAGACCTGACTGCCCTGGCGCCGCACGAGAGGCTCCCTGAGATCCTCGTCGTGCCTCGGGAGAAAACCCCCACAGGCGCCGCAGCTCGAGGAAACCCCGGAGACGCCCCCGTCCTCGCGAGCTGAGGGCCTTCTTTTCCTGCATGGCCTGGAGAGCAATCCCGGGTCCTCTCTCCAAACGGAAGAGGGGGCTGGACTCCCTTGAGGCCGCTCAGGGGGCTCCAAGAGACCCGCGTCGCGACTCGAGAGGAGAGCGGAGTCCTTGGCTTCCCCTCGAGACGAGGCCTGACTCTCCGGGGGAGCCTGGAATGCAACCCCGAGATCCCTGCCTTCCCTGGAGAGGAATATTAGGTACCGGACACACGCCTAGGTGAGGTCTCTTCGGCCCTGCAGTGACTCGAGCGCAACCCCCAGCTTTCCCTCGCAACCCGAGGGGAAGATTGGGCTTCCCAGGGTCAACCCAAGGGGAAGGCTGAGATCCCCGTCGTAACTTGAGAATGCCGCCGCAACTCGAGAAAAACCACGTGGTTCCCACCTCTTGGCAAGATGAGGCCCTTGCCCGCCACGGCGTCTCAAGGGAAGTCCCCTGTTCCGCCCTGAAGGGCGAAACGGTCCCTGACAGCCTTCCTGCGACCCCCAAAAGTCCCCCGACACGCCGGGGTCCCCCGAGGGGAACACCGAGGGTCCCGGCACCGCTTCCTCTGAGCCCCTTCTCCCCTCCTGATCGCGACAGGAGAGGCGATTCCCCTGCGTGGTCTGGAAGGGGTTCCCGGCCTTCCCGGCGCACCTCAGGATGAGGCCGGTCTCACGAGGAAATTCGAGAGGAGCCACGAGGAGGGGGCCACATGCCAAACGCCCCCGATTCCCCTGTCCGCTCTTGAGAAGGACTCGAGGCCCGGACTAATCTTCGAAGGCAACCCTGTGGGTGAAGGCACAACACGAAGGGGCACTGCCACCCCCGTGCATCGTCCGCAAAGATCCGCGGGTTCCACACACAGCTCGACGAGGGGCCTGAGACCCCCTGAGCAACTCGAGAGGCCAGCGGGGTTCCCTTCCTCAGACAAGACGAGGCCTGACTCTCCTGGCCCAACTATGCAGGGACCCTGCGGGCGGAGTCCGAAACGGAGAGGAAGCCTGAGGTTCCTGCCTCCCCTCGAGGTGAGGCCCTCTTCCGTTGTGCCAGACCCAGCGGAGTCCCGAGGGGCTCCGCCACCTCCACAGGATACCTCGCCTCTCAGAGGCACCCTGGGAAGTTCCCTAAGGTCCCCGGCAGAAGGCGAGGGAAACGAGGGTTTCCCGCCGACCCCTGACAAAGACCTCGAGAGTCCTTTTTCAACGCGTCTCAAGGCCCTAGTCCCCTCCCGTGACTCGAGAGCCAGGACGCGCTCCCCCTCGCCACGCGCATGGAGGCCTGACTTCCTTCGAGCCGCACGAGAGGCTCCCTGAGATCCTCGTCGTGCCTCGGGAGAAAACCCCCACGGGCGCCGCAGCTCGACGAAACCCCTGAGACGCCCCCGTCCTCGCGAGCTGAGGGCCTTCTTTTCCTGCATGGCCTGGAGAGCAATCCCGGGTCCTCTCTCCAAACGGAAGAGGAGGCTGGACTCCCTTGAGGCCGCTCAGGGGGCTCCAAGAGACCCGCGTCGCGACTCGAGAGGAGAGCGGAGTCCTTGGCTTCCCCTCGAGACGAGGCCTGACTCCCCGGGGGAGCCTGGAATGCAACCCCGAGGTCCCTGCCTTCCCTGGAGAGGAATATTAGGTCCCGGACACACGCCTAGGTGAGGTCTCTTCGGCCCTGCAGTGACTCGAGCGCCACCCCCAGCTTTCCCTCGCAACCCGAAGGGAAGATTGGGCTTCCCAGGGCCAACCCCAGGTGAAGGCTGAGATCCCCGTCGTAACTCGAGAATGCCGCCGCAACTCGAGAAAAACCACGTGGTTCCCACCTCTTGGCAAGATGAGGCCCTTGCCCGCCACGGCGTCTCAAGGGAAGTCCCCTGTTCCACCCTGAAGGGCGAAACGGTCCCTGACAGCTTTCCTGCGACCCCCAAAAGTCCCCCGACACGCCGGGTTCCCTTGAGGGGAACACCGAGGGTCACGGCACCGCTTCCTCTGAGCCCCTTCTCCCCTCCTGACCGCGACAGGAGAGGCGATTCCCCTGCGTGGTCTGGAAGGGGTTCCCGGCCTTCCCGGCGCCCCTCAGGGTGAGGCCGGTCTCACGAGGAAATTCGAGACGAGCCACGTGGGTGGGGCCACATGCCGAACGCCCCCGATTCCCCGGTCCGCTCTTGAGAAGGATCCGAGGCCCGGACCCCTCTTCGAAGGCAACCCTGTGGGTGAAGGCACAACACGAAGGGGCACTGCCACCCCCGTGCATCGTCCGCAAATACCCGCGGGTTCCACACACAGCTCGACGGGCGGCCTGAGACCCCCTGAGCAACTCGAGAGGCCAGCGGGGTTCCCTTCCTCAGACAAGACGAGGCCTGTCTCTCCTGTCCCAACTCTGCAGGGACCCTGCGGTCGCAGTCCGAAACGGAGAGGAAGCCTGAGGTTCCTGCCTCCCCTCGAGGTGAGGCCCTCTTCCGTTGCGCCAGACCCAGCGGAGTCCCGAGGGGCCCCGCCACCTCCACAGGATCCCTCGCCTCTCAGAGGCACCCTGGCAAGTTCCCTAAGGTCCCCGGCAGAAGGCGAGGGAAACGAGGGTTTCCCGCCGCCCCCCGACAAAGACCTCGAGAGTCCTTCTTCAACGCGTCTCGAGGCCCTAGTCCCCTCCCGTGACTCGAGAGCCAGGACGCGCTCCCCCTCGCCACGCGCATGGAGACCTGAATTCCCTGGCGCCACACGAGAGGCTCCCTGAGATCCTCGTCATGCCTCGGGAGAAAACCCCCACGGGCGCCGCAGCTCGAGGAAACCCCTGAGACGCCCCCGTCCTCGCGAGCTGAGGGCCTTCTTTTCCTGCATGGCCTGGAGAGCAATCCCGGGTCCTCTCTCCAAACGGAAGAGGAGGCTGGACTCCCTTGAGGCCGCTCAGGGGGCTCCAAGAGACCCGCGTCGCGACTCGAGAGGAGAGCGGAGTCCTTGGCTTCCCCTCGAGACGAGGCCTGACTCCCCGGGGGAGCCTGGAATGCAACCTCGAGATCCCTGCCTTCCCTGGAGAGGAATATTAGGTCCCGGACACACGCCTAGGTGAGGTCTCTTCGGCCCTGCAGTGACTCGAGCGCAACCCCCAGCTTTCCCTCGCAACCCAAGGGGAAGATTGGGCTTCCCAGGGCCAACCCCAGGTGAAGGCTGAGATCCCCGTCGTAACTCGAGAATGCCACCGCAACTCGAGAAAAACCACGTGGTTCCCACCTCTTGGCAAGATGAGGCCCTTGCCCGCTACGGCGTCTCAAGGGAAGTCCCCTGTTCCGCCCTGAAGGGCGAAACGGTCCCTGACAGCCTTCCTGCGACCACCAAAAGTGCCCCGACACGCCGGGGTCCCTCGAGGGGAACACCGAGGGTCCCGGCACCGCTTCCTCTGAGCCCCTTCTCCCCTCCTGATCGCGACAGGAGAGGCGATTCCCCTGCGTGGTCTGGAAGGGGTTCCCAGACTTCCCGGCGCCCCTAAGGATGAGGCCGGTCTCACGAGGAAATTCGAGACGAGCCACGTGGGTGGGGCCACATGCCGAACGCCCCCGATTCCCCGGTCCGCTCTTGAGAAGGACCCGAGGCCCGGACCCCTCTTCGAAGGCAACCCTGTGGGTGAAGGCACAACACGAAGGGGCACTGCCACCCCCGTGCATCATCCGCAAAGACCCTCGGGTTCCACACACAGCTCGACGGGGGGCCTGAGACCCCCTGAGCAACTCGAGAGGCCAGCGGGGTTCCCTTCCTCAGACAAGACGAGGCCTGACTCTCCTGTCCCAACTCTGCAGGGACCCTGCGGTCGCAGTCCGAAACGGAGAGGAAGCCTGAGGTTCCTGCCTCCCCTCGAGGTGAGGCCCTCTTCCGTTGCGCCAGACCCAGCGGAGTCCCGAGGGGCCCCGCCACCTCCACAGGATCCCTCGCCTCTCAGAGGCACCCTGGCAAGTTCCCTAAGGTCCCCGGCAGAAGGCGAGGGAAACGAGGGTTTCCCGCCGCCCCCCGACAAAGACCTCGAGAGTCCTTCTTCAACGCGTCTCGAGGCCCTAGTCCCCTCCCGTGACTCGAGAGCCAGGACGCCCTCCCCCTCTCCACGCGCATGGAGACCTGACTTCCCTGGCGCCGCACCAGAGGCTCCCTGAGATCCTCGTCGTGCCTCGGGAGAAAACCCCCACGGGCGCCGCAGCTCGACGAAACCCCTGAGACGACCCCGTCCTCGCGAGCTGAGGGCCTTCTTTTCCTGCATGGCCTGGAGAGCAATCCCGGGTCCTCTCTCCAAACGGAAGAGGAGGCTGGACTCCCTTGAGGCCGCTCAGGGGGCTCCAAGAGCCCCGCGTCGCGACTCGAGAGGAGAGCGGAGTCCTTGGCTTCCCCTCGAGACGAGGCCTGACTCTCCTGTCCCAACTCTGCAGGGACCCTGCGGTCGCAGTCCGAAATGGAGAGGAAGCCTGAGGTTCCTGCCTCCCCTCGAGGTGAGGCCCTCTTCCGTTGCGCCAGACCCAGCGGAGTCCCGAGGGGCCCCGCCACCTCCACAGGATCCCTCGCCTCTCAGAGGCACCCTGGGAAGTTCCCTAAGGTCCCCGGCAGAAGGCGAGGGAAACGAGGGTTTCCCGCCGCCCCCCGACAAAGACCTCGAGAGTCCTTCTTCAACGCGTCTCGAGGCCCTAGTCCCCTCCCGTGACTCGAGAGCCAGGACGCGCTCCCCCTCGCCACGCGCATGGAGACCTGAATTCCCTGGCGCCACACGAGAGGCTCCCTGAGATCCTCGTCGTGCCTCGGGAGAAAACCCCCACGGGCGCCGCAGCTCGAGGAAACCCCTGAGACGCCCCCGTCCTCGCCAGCTGAGGGCCTTCTTTTCCTGCATGGCCTGGAGAGCAATCCCGGGTCCTCTCTCCAAATGGAAGAGGAGGCTGGACTCCCTTGAGGCCGCTCAGGGGGCTCCAAGAGACCCGCGTCGCGACTCGAGAGGAGAGCGGAGTCCTTGGCTTCCCCTCGAGACGAGGCCTGACTCCCCGGGGGAGCCTGGAATGCAACCCCGAGGTCCCTGCCTTCCCTGGAGAGGAATATTAGGTCCCGGACACACGCCTAGGTGAGGTCTCTTCGGCCCTGCAGTGACTCGAGCGCAACCCCCAGCTTTCCCTCGCAACCCGAGGGGAAGATTGGGCTTCCCCGGGCCAACCCCAGGTGAAGGCTGAGATCCCCGTCGTAACTCGAGAATGCCGCCGCAACTCGAGAAAAACCACGTGGTTCCCACCTCTTGGCAAGATGAGGCCCTTGCCCGCCACGGCGTCTCAAGGGAAGTCCCCTGTTCCGCCCTGAAGGGCGAAACGGTCCCTGAGAGCTTTCCTGCGACCCCCAAAAGTCCCCCGACACACCGGGTTCCCTTGAGGGGAACACCGAGGGTCCCGGCACCGCTTCCTCTGAGCCCCTTCTCCCCTCCTGACCGCGACAGGAGAGGCGATTCCCCTGCGTGGTCTGGAAGGGGTTCCCGGCCTTCCCGGCGCCCCTCAGGGTGAGGCCGGTCTCACGAGGAAATTCGAGACGAGTCAGGTGGGTGGGGCCACATGCCGAACGCCCCCGATTCCCCGGTCCGCTCTTGAGAAGGACCCGAGGCCCGGATCCCTCTTCGAAGGCAACCCTGTGGGTGAAGGCACAACACGAAGGGGCACTGCCACCCCCGTGCATCGTCCGCAAAGACCCGCGGGTTCCACACACAGCTCGACGAGGGGCCTGAGACCCCCTGAGCAACTCGAGAGGCCAGCGGGGTTCCCTTCCTCAGACAAGACGAGGCCTGACTCTCCTGTCCCAACTCTGCAGGGACCCTGCGGTCGCAGTCCGAAACGGAGAGGAAGCCTGAGGTTCCTGCCTCCCCTCGAGGTGAGGCCCTCTTCCGTTGCGCCAGACCCAGCGGAGTCCCGAGGGGCCCCGCCACCTCCACAGGATCCCTCGCCTCTCAGAGGCACCCTGGGAAGTTCCCTAAGGTCCCCGGCAGAAGGCGAGGGAAACGAGGGTTTCCCGCCGCCCCCCGACAAAGACCTCGAGAGTCCTTCTTCAATGCGTCTCGAGGCCCTAGTCCCCTCCCGTGACTCGAGAGCCAGGACGCGCTCCCCCTCGCCACGCGCATGGAGACCTGAATTCCCTGGCGCCACACGAGAGGCTCCCTGAGATCCTCGTCGTGCCTCGGGAGAAAACCCCCACGGGCGCCGCAGCTCGAGGAAACCCCTGAGACGCCCCCGTCCTCGCCAGCTGAGGGCCTTCTGTTCCTGCATGGCCTGGAGAGCAATCCCGGGTCCTCTCTCCAAATGGAAGAGGAGGCTGGACTCCCTTGAGGCCGCTCAGGGGGCTCCAAGAGACCCGCGTCGCGACTCGAGAGGAGAGCGGAGTCCTTGGCTTCCCCTCGAGACGAGGCCTGACTCCCCGGGGGAGCCTGGAATGCAACCCCGAGGTCCCTGCCTTCCCTGGAGAGGAATATTAGGTCCCGGACACACGCCTAGGTGAGGTCTCTTCGGCCCTGCAGTGACTCGAGCGCAACCCCCAGCTTTCCCTCGCAACCCGAGGGGAAGATTGGGCTTCCCCGGGCCAACCCCAGGTGAAGGCTGAGATCCCCGTCGTAACACGAGAATGCCGCCGCAACTCGAGAAATACCACGTGGTTCCCACCTCTTGGCAAGATGAGGCCCTTGCCCGCGACGGCGTCTCAAGGGAAGTCCCCTGTTCCGCCCTGAAGGGCGAAACGGTCCCTGAGAGCTTTCCTGCGACCCCCAAAAGTCCCCCGACACACCGGGTTCCCTTGAGGGGAACACCGAGGGTCCCGGCATCGCTTCCTCTGAGCCCCTTCTCCCCTCCTGACCGCGACAGGAGAGGCGATTCCCCTGCGTGGTCTGGAAGGGGTTCCCGGCCTTCCCGGCGCCCCTCACGGTGAGGCCGGTCTCACGAGGAAATTCGAGACGAGCCACGTGGGTGGGGCCACATGCCGAACACCCCCGATTCCCCGGTCCGCTCTTGAGAAGGACCCGAGGCCCGGACCCCTCTTCGAAGGCAACCCTGTGGGTGAAGGCACAACACGAAGGGGCACTGCCACCCCCGTGCATCGTCCGCAAAGACCCGCGGGTTCCACACACAGCTCGACGGGGGGCCTGAGACCCCCTGAGCAACTCGAGAGGCCAGCGGCGTTCCCTTCCTCAGACAAGACGAGGCCTGACTCTCCTGTCCCAACTCTGCAGGGACCCTGCGGTCGCAGTCCGAAACGGAGAGGAAGCCTGAGGTTCCTGCCTCCCCTCGAGGTGAGGCCCTCTTCCGTTGCGCCAGACCCAGCGGAGTCCCGAGGGGCCCCGCCACCTCCACAGGATCCCTCGCCTCTCAGAGGCACCCTGGGAAGTTCCCTAAGGTCCCCGGCAGAAGGCGAAGGAAACGAGGGTTTCCCGCCGCCCCCCGACAAAGACCTCGAGAGTCCTTCTTCAACGCGTCTCGAGGCCCTAGTCCCCTCCCGTGACTCGAGAGCCATGACGCGCTCCCCCTCGCCACGCGCATGGAGACCTGACTTCCCTGGCGCCGCACGAGAGGCTCCCTGAGATCCTCGTCGTGCCTCGGGAGAAAACCCCCATGGGAGCCGCAGCTCGAGGCAACCCCTGAGACGCCCTCGTCCTCGCGAGCTGAGGGCCTTCTGTTCCTGCATGGCCTGGAGAGCAATCCCGTGTCCTGTCTCCAAAGGGAAGAGGATCCTGGACTCCCTTGAGGCCGCTCAGGGGGCTCCAAGAGACCCGCGTCCGACTCGAGAGGAGAGCGGAGTCCTTGGCTTCCCCTCGAGACGAGGTCTGACTCCCCGGGGGAGCCTGGAATGCAACCCCGAGATCCCTGCCTTCCCTGGAGAGGAATATTAGGTCCCGGACACACGCCTAGGTGAGGTCTCTTCGGCCCTGCAGTGACTCGAGCGCAACCCCCAGCTTTCCCTCGCAACCCGAGGGGAAGATTGGGCTTCTCAGGGCCAACACCAGGGGAAGGCTGAGATCCCCGTCGTAACTCGAGAATGCCGCCGTAACTCGAGAGAAACCACGTGGTTCCCACCTCTTGGCAAGATGAGGCCCTTGCCCGCGACGGCGTCTCAAGGGAAGTCCCCTGTTCCGCCCTGAAGGGCGAAACGGTCCCTGACAGCCTTCCTGCGACCCCCAAAAGTCCCCCGACACGCCGGGTTCCCTCGAGGGGAACACCTAGGGTCCCGGCACCGCTTCCTCTGAGCCCCTTCTCCCCTCCTGATCGCGACAGGAGAGGCGATTCCCCTGCGTGGTCTGGAAGGGGTTCCCGGCCTTCCCGGCGCACCTCAGGATTAGGCCGGTCTCACAAGGAAATTCGAGACGAGCCACGTGGGTGGTGCCACATGCCGAACGCCCCCGATTCTCTGGTCCGCTCTTGAGAAGGACCCGAGGCCCGGACCCCTCTTCGAAGGCAACCCTGTGGGTGAAGGCACAACACGAAGGGGCACTGCCACCCCCGTGCATCGTCCGCAAAGACCCGCGGGTTCCACACACAGCTGGACGAGGGGCCTGAGACCCCCTGAGCAACTCGAGAGGCCAGCGGGGTGCCCTTCCTCAGTTAAGACGAGGCCTCACTCTCCTGTCCCAACTCTGCAGGGACCCTGCGGTCTGAGTCCGAAACAGAGAGGAATCCTGAGGTTCCTGTCTCCCCTCGAGGTGAGGCCCTCTTCCATTGCACCAAACCCAGATGAGTCGCGAGAGGCCCCTCCCAACTCCACAGTATCCCTGAATTCTCAGAGGCACCTTGAGAATCTACCTGAGGTCACCGGCTCAAGTCCAGGGAACCCAGGGTTTCCTGCTGCGACCCAAGAAAGACCTTGAGAGTCCTTCGGCGCGTCTTGAGGCCCGATTCCCCTACCATGACTCGCGAGCAAATACCCGCTCCCCATCGCCATGCACATGGAGACCTGACTTCCCTGACTCCTGAAGAGAGTCTCCCTGAGCTCCCCGTCGTACCTCTTCGGAAACTCCATTCAGGCACCGCAGCTCGAGAAAACCCACGATACGCCCCCGTCATCACGAGATGAGGGACTTGTTTCCTGCCTGGCATGGAGAGCAAAACCGAGTCCTCTCTCCAGACTCCACAGGAGGCTTGACTCTCTTTAGGCCTCTCAGTTGGCTCCAAGAGATACCTGTCAGGACCTGAAGGGAGAGCAGAGTCCTTTGCTTCCCCTCGAGACGAGGCCTGACTCCCCGTGTGAGTCTGGAATGCAACCCCGAGTTCCTGTCACACCTGGAGAGGAAAACTCGGTCCTGGACACAAGCCTAGATGAGGTCTGTTTTGCACTGCAGTTACTAGAGAGCAATCGCCAGCTCTCCCTCGCAAATCGAATTGAAGATTGCACTTCCCTGGGCCAATACAATTGGAAGCCTGAATTCGACATCGTAACTCGAGAATCCCGCCGAAACTCGAGAAAATCCACGTGGTTCCCCCATCAGCGCTAGATGAGGCCCTTGCCCGCTACAGTGACTCAAGAGAAGCCCCACGTTCTGTCTTGAAGTGCGAAACGTTACTTGGCACCCTTGATGCAATCTCAAAATTCCCCGACATACCAGTCTCACTCGAAAGGAACACCGAGGTTCCCGGAACCACTTCATTTGAGCTCCTTCTCCCCTCGTGATCGCGACAGGAGTGTCGATTCCCCTGCTATGTCTGGAAGGGGTTCCCGACCTTTCCAGCGCGCCTAAGGATGAGGCAGGTCTCACGAGGAAATTCGAGACATAGCCTCGTGGGTGGTGCCACAAGCCGAAAGACCCCGATTTCCCGGTCTGCTCTTGATAAGAACGTGATGCCCTGACACCTTTACGAAGGAAAACCTGTGGATGAAAGCACAACACGAAGGGGCACTGACACCCCCGTGCATCGTCCAGAAAAACCCGCAGGTTACAAACACAGTTCAACAAGTGGTCTGTCACCCCGTGAACAACTCGACAGGCAAGTGGAGTTCCATTCCTCCACACAAGACGAGACCTGATTTTCTGTACCAACTCTGCAGGGAAACTGCGATCCGAGTCAGTACCAGCGACAGGAAACCCAGGAGAGGAAACATGAGGTTCCTGCCTCCACTCGAGATGAGGCTCTCATCCATTGCACCAAACCCAGTGGAGTCCAGAGAGGCCCCTCCCAACTCCACAGTACCCCTGACTTCTCAGAGGCACCCGAGAAGCTCCATGAGGTCACCGGCACATGTCGAGGGAACCCAGGGTTTCCTGCCACAATGGGAAAAAGACCTCGAGAGTCCTACTTCAACGTGTCTTGAAGCCCGACTCTGCTTCCATGGCTCTATAGAAATGACACGCACCCCCTCGCCACGCACATGGAGACCTGACTTCCCTGGCGCCATAAGAGAGGCTCCCTGAGCTCCCTGTCGTACCTCGTGAGAAACCCCACACTGACGCCGCAGCTTGAGAAAACTCACCATACGCCCCTGTCATCGCGAGATGAGGGCCTTCTTTTCCTGCATGGCCTGGAGAGGAATCCCGAATCCTCTTTCCAAACTCCACAGGAGGCTTGACTCCCTTTAGGCCACTTAGTGGGCTCCAAGAGATACCCGTCGCGACTCGAGAGGAGAATTGAGTCCTTTGCTTCCCCTCGAGACAAGGCCTGACTCACCAGGTGGGTCTGGAATGCAACCCCGAGATCCCTGTCTCCCCTGGAGAGGAACATTAGGTCCTGGAAACAAGCCTAGATGAGGTCTCTTTTGCCCTTCTGTAACTCGAGAGCAATCCCCCGCTCTCCCTGACAACTCGAATGGAAGATTGGACTTCCCTGGGCCAACACAAGAGGAAGCCTGAATTCCCCTTCGTAACTCGAGAATCCCGCCGCAACTCGAGAAAAAGCACTTGGTTCCCTCGTCATCACAAGATGAGGCCCTTGCCCGCTACAGCTTCTCAAGAAAAGTCCCACGTTCCGTCTTGAAGTGCAAAACGATACTTGACACCCTTGATGTGACCCCAAAAGTTCCCCGAAATATCGGTCTCACTCGAGGTGAACACCGAGGTTCCCGGCACCAGTTTATCTGAGCCCCTTCTCCCCTCCTGTTCGTGATAGGAGGGTCACTTCCCCTGCTTTGTTTGTAAGGGGTTCCCGACCTTCACGGGGCACTTCAGGATGAGGCCAGTCTCACGAGGAAATTCGAGACGTAGCTCGCGGGTGGTACCACATGCCAAAAGACTATGATTTCCCGGTACGCTCTTGATAAGAACCCAATGCCTGGACACCTCTTCGAAGGCAACCCTGTGGATGAAGGCACAACACAAAGGGGCACTGACACCCTCGTGCATCATCCGGAAAAACCTGCAGGTTCCACATACAGCTCAACAAGTGGCTTGTCACCCCTGAAGAACTCGAGAGGCAAGTGGGGTTTCATTCCTCTACACAAGACGATGCCTGACTCTCCTGTCCCAACTCTGCAGGGACTTTGCGATCCGAATCAGACCAGCACCAGTGAAGTCACGAGAGGAACGCTGAGGTTCCTGCCTCCACTCGAGATTAGGACCTCTTCCATTGCACGAAACCCAGTGGACTCCCGAGAGATGCGTCCCAGCTCCACAGTATCCCTGACTTCTCAGAGGCACCCTGAGAAGCTCCCTGAGGTCACCAGCACAATTCGAGTGAGCCCAGGGTTTACTGCCGCCACCATAGAAAGAACTCAAGAGTCCTTCTTCAACGCATTTTGAGGCCTGATTCCCCTACCATGACTCGAGGGCAATGACACGCTCCCTCTGCTACACTCATGAAGCCCTGACTTCCCTGGCGCCACACGAGAGGCTCCCTGAGCTCCCCGTCATACCTCGTGAGAAACCAAACACTGGCGCCACAGATAGAGAAAACCCACGAGACGCCCCCATTTTCGCGACATGACGGCCTTCTTTTCTAGCATGGCCTGGAGAGCAATCCCGAGTCCTCTCTCCAAACTCCACAGTAGGCTTGACTCCCTTTTGGTCACTCAGTGGACTCCAAGACATACCCGTCGCGACTCGAGAGGAGAGTGGAGTCTTTTCCTTCCCCTCGAGGCGAGGCCTGACTCCTCGGGTGTGTCTGATATGTGAACCGGAGATCCCTGTCGCCCCTGGAGAGAAACATTAGGTCCTGGACACAAGCCTAGATGAGGTCTCTTTTTTCCTGCAGTGACTCGAGAGCAATCCCCAACTCTCCCTCGCAACTCGAATGGAAGACTGGACTTCCCTGGGCCAACAGAAGAGGAAGCCTGAATTTCCCGTTGTAACTCAAGAATCCCGCCACAACTCGAGAAAAACCACGTCGTTCCCTCTTCATCGCAAGATGCGGCCATTGCCGCTACAGCGTCTCAAAAGAAGTCTTACGTTCCATCTTGAAGTGCGATACGGTACTTGGCACCTTTGATGCGACCCCAAAAGTTCCCCAACACACTGGTCTCACTGGAGGGGAACACCGAGGTTCCCGGCATCACCTCATCTGTGCCCCTTCTCCCCTCCTGATCGAGACAGGAGGGTCGATTCCCCTGCTTTGTCTGCAAGGGGTTCCGACCTTCCCGGCGCACCTCAGGATGAGGCCGGTCTCACTAGGAAATTCGAGACGTAGCCTGGTGGGTGGTGCCACATGCGGAAAGACCCCGATTTCCCGGTCCGCTCTTAATAAGAACCCGATGCCAGGACACCTCTTCGAAAGCAAACCTGTGGATGAATGCACAACACGAAGGGGTACTGACATCCCCATGCATAGTACGGAAAAACACGCAGATTCCAAACACAGATCGACAAGTGTCCTGTCATCCCTTGAAGAACTAGAGAGGCATGCGGAGTTCCGTTCCTCCACACAAGAGAAGGCCTGACTCTCCTTTCCCAACTCTGCAGGGACCGTGTGATCAGAGTCAGAAATGTAGATGAAACCTGACGTTCCTGCATCAACTCGAAATGAGGCCCTCTTCCATTGCGTCATACCCAGTGGAGTCCCGAGAGGCCCCTAAAACTCCACAGTATCCCTGATTCTCAGAGGCACCCTCAGAAGCTCTCTGCGGTCACTGGCACAAGTCGAGTGAACCCAGGGTTTCCTGCTGCATTCTGAGAAAGACCTTGACAGTCCTTCTTTACCGCGTCTTGAGGCCCGATACCCTACCATGACTGGAGAGCAATGACGCATTCCCCTCGCCACGCCCTTTGAAACCTAACTTCCCTGGCGCCACACGAGAGGCTCCCTGCGCTCCCCGTCCTACCACATGAAAACCCCACACTGGCACCGCCGCTCGAGAAAACTCACGAGACGCCCCATCATCGTAAGATGAGGGCCTTCTTTTCCTACATGACCTAGAGAGCAATCCCGAGTCCACTCTCCAAACTCCACTGGAGGCCTGACTCCCTTTAGGCCACTCAGTAGCCTCCAAGAGATACACGTCGCTACTCTAGAGGAGAGCAGAGTCCGTTGCTTCCCCTCGAGCCGAGGCCTGACTACTTGGGTGAGTCTGGAATGGGATCCCGAGATCCGTGTTGCCCCTGTAGAGGAAAACTCGGTCCTGGACACAAGCCTAAATGAGGTCTTTTTTGTCCTGCATTGACTCAAGTGCAATCCCCAGCTCTCCCTCACAACTCGAATGGATGATTGGACTTCCCTGGGCCAACACAAGAGGAAGCCTGTATTCCCCATTGTAATTCGAGAATCCCGCGGCAACTGGAGAAAAACAACGTGGCTCCTCCGTCATCGAAATATGAGGCCCCTGTCAGCTATAGCGTCTCCAGGGAAGTCCCATGTTCCGTCTTGAAGTGTGAAACGGTACTTGGCACCCTTGATGCGACCCCCAAATTTCCCTGACACCCCGGTCTCACTCGAGGAGAACATGGAGGTTCCCAGCACCGCTTCAGCTGAGCCTCTTCTCCCCTCCTGATGGCGACAGGAGGGTCGATTCCCCTGCTTTGTCTGGAAGGGGTTCCCAGACTTCCCGGCGAACCTCAGGATGAGGCCAGTCTCACGAGGGAAGTCGAGACGTAGCCTCGTGGGTTGTGCCACATGCCGAAAGACCCCGATTTCCTGGTCCGCTATTGATAAGATCCCGATGCCCGGTCACCTCTTCGAAGGTAACCCTGTGGATGAAGGCACAACACGAAGGGGCACTGACACCCCTGTGCATCGTCCCCCAAAACCGCAGGTTCCACATACAACTCGACAGGTGGCCTGTCATCCCGTGAACAACTCGAGAGGCAAGCGGAGTTCCATTACTCCACACAAGACGAGGTCTGACTCTCCTGTCCCAACTCTGCAGGGACCCTGCTATCCGAGTCAGAAATGGAGAGGAACCCTGACGTTACTGCCTCAATCCGAGATTAGGTCCTCTTCAATTGCACCAGTCCCTGTGATGTCCCGAGAAGCCCCTCTCAACTCCACAGTATCCCTGACTTCTCAGAGGAACCCTGCTAAGCTCCCTGAGGTCATGGGCACAAGTCGAGGGAACCCAGGGTTTCCTGCCACACCCCGAGAAAGACCTCGAGAGTTCTTCTTCGAAGCGTCTTGAGGCTTGATTCCCCTACCATGACTCGAGAGCAATGAGGCGTTCCCCCACGCCACGTCCATGGAGACCTGACTTCCGTGGCACCACAGGAGTCTCCCTGAGCTCCCCGTCCTATCTCGTGAGAAACCCCAACCAGGCACTGCACCTTGAGAAAACCCACGAGACGCCCCCGTCATCGCGAGATGAGGGCCTTCTTTTCCTGCATGGCCTAGAGAGCAATCCCGAGTCCTCTCTCCAAACTCCACAGGAGGCTTAACTCCATTTAGGCCACTCTTGGGCTCCAAGGGATACCCGTCGCGACTCGAGAGGAAAGCGGAGTCCATTCATTCCCTTCGAGACGAGGCCTGACTCCCCGGGTGAGTCTGGAATGCAACCCCGAGATCCCTGTCGCCCCTGAAGAGAAAAACTCGGTCCTGGACACAAACCTAGATGAGCTCTATTTTGCCCTGCAGTGACTCGAGAGCAATCTCCAGCTCTCACTTGCAACTCGAATGGAAGATTGGACTTCCCTGGGCCAATACAAGAGGAAACCTGTATTCCCCATCGTAACTCAAGAATCCTGCCGCAACTCGAGAAAAAACACGTGGGTCCCCCGTCAGTGCTAGATGAGGCCCTTGCCCACTACAGCATCTCAAGAGAAGTCCCAGGTTCCGTCTTGAAGTGCGAAACGGTACTTGGCACCCTTGATGCAACCAGAAAAGTTACCCGACTTTCACTCAAGGAGAGCACCGAGGTTCCCGGCACTACTTCATCTGAGCCCTTTCTCTCCTCCTGATCCCGAAAGTAGGGTCGATTCCCCTGCTTTGTTTGGAAAGGGCTCCCGGACTTTCCTGCGCGCCTCAGGATGAGGCCGGTCTCACGAGAAAATTCGAGACGTAGCCTAGTGGGTGGTGCAACATGCTGAAAGACCCCAATTTCCCGGTCCGCACTTGAGGAGAACACGATGCCCGGACACCTCTTCGAAGGCAACCCTGTGGATGAAGGCACAACAGGAAGGAGCACTGACGCCCCCGTGCATCTCCGAAAAACCCGCAGGTTCCAAACACATCACGAAAAGTGGTGTTATCCTTGAACAACTTGAGATGTAAGCGGAGTTCCATTCCTCCGCAGAACACGAGACCTGACACTCCTGAGCAAACTCAACAGGGACCCTGCGATCTGAGTCAGATCCGGCCTCCAGGAAGTCAGGAGCAGAACCCTGAGGTTCCTGCCTCAACTCGAGATGAGGCCCACTTCCATTGCACCAAACCCAGAGGAGTCCCGAGAGGCCTCTCCCAAATCCACAGTATCCCTGACTTTTCAGAGGCACCCTGAGATGCTCCCTGAGGTCACCGGCACAAGTCAAGGGAACCCAGGGTTTCCTGCCGCAACCCTAGAAAGACATCGAGAGTTCTTTTTCAACCCGTCATGAGGCCCGATTCCCCTACCCTGACTTGAGAGCAATGACGCACTCCCCTTGCCCCGCCCATGGAGACCTGACTTCCCTGTTGCCACACGAGAGGCTACCTGAACTCCCCGTCGTACCTCGTGAGAAACCCCACACTGGCGCCGCAGCTCGAGAAAACCCACGAGACGCCCCCGTCATCTCGAGATGTGGGCCTTCTTTTCCTGCATGGCCTGGAGAGCAATCCCGAGTCCTCTCTCCAAACTGAAGAGGAGGGTTGACTCCCTTTAGACCACTCAGTGGGCTCCAAGAGATACGCGTCGCAACTCGAGAGGATAGCCGAGTCCTTTGCTTCCCCTCGAGACGAGGCCTAACTCCCCGGGTGAGTCTGTAATGCAAACCTGAGATCCCTGTCGCCCTTGGAGAGGATCATTGGGTCCTGAACACAAGGCTAGATGAGGTCGCTTTTGCCCTGCAGTAACTCGAGAGCACTCCCCAGCTTTCCCTCGCAACCCGAATGGAAGATTGGACCTCCCTGGGCCAACACAAGAGGAAGCCTGAATTCCCAGGAGTAATTCGAGAATTCCGCCTCAACTTGAGAAAAACCACGTGGTTCCCCCGTCATTGCAAGATGAGGCCCTTGCCCGCTCCAGCGTCTCAAGAGTAGTCCCACGTTCTGTCTTCAAGTGCGAAATGATATTTGGCACCCTTAATGCTACCCCAAAAGTTCCCCGACATACGGGTCGCACTAGAGGGGAACACCGAGGTTCCTGGCACCACTTCATCTGAGCCCCTTCTCCCCTCCTGATCGCGAAAGGAGGGTCAATTCCCCTGCTTTGTCCTCAAGGGGTTCCCGACCTTCTCCACGCACCTCAGATGAGGCTGTCTCACGAGGAAATTCGAGACGTAGCCTCGATGGTGGTGCCACATGCCGAAAGACCGCGATTTCCTGATCCGCTCTTGATAAGAACGCGATGCCCAGACACCTATTCGAAGATAGTGTGGATGAAGGCACAACACGAAGGGGCACTGACACCCCCGTGCATCGTCCGGAAAAGACCGCAGGTTACTCATACAGCTCAACAAGTGCCTGTCACCCAGTGAACAACTCGAGAGGCAAGCGGAGGTCCATTCCTGCACACAAGACAAGGCCTGACTCACCTCTCCCAACTATGCAGGGGGCTGCGATCGGAATCAGAAATGGAGAGGAACCCTGAGGTTCCTGCCTCCCCTCGAGATGAGGCCCCCTTCCATTTCACCAAACCCAGTGGAGTCCCGAGAGGTCTTTCCCAACTCCACAGTATCCCTGACTTCTCAGAGGCACCCGGAGAATCTCCCTGAGGTCACCGGCACAAGTCGAGGGAACCCAGGTATTCTTGCCAAGACCCGAGAGAGATCTTGAGAGTCCTTCAACGCGTCTAGAGGCCTGATTCCCCTACCATGACTCGAGAGCAATGACGCGCTCCCCCTCGCCACACGCATCGAGACCTAACTTCCCTGGCGCCACACAAGAGGCTCCCTGAGCTCCCCGTGGTACCTCCGAGAAACCAACACAGGCGCTGCAGCTCGGTAAAACCACCGAGACCCCCCCCCCCCGTCATCGTGAGATGAGGGCCTTCTTTTCCTGCATGTCCTGGAGTGCAATCCCGAGTCCTCTCTCCAAACTCCAGAGGAGGCTTGACTCCCTTTAGTCCACTCAGTGGGCTCCAAGAAATACACGTCGCGACTCGAGAAGAGAGAGAAGTCCTTTGTTTCCCCTCGAGAGGACGCCTGACTCCTGGGTGAGTCTAGAATGCAACCCCAAGATCCCAGTCATCCCTTGAGAGGAACATTAGGTCCTAGACACAAGCCTGGATGAGGTTTCTTTTGCCCTGCAGTGACTCGAGCGCAACCCCCAGCTCTCCCTCGCAACTCGAATGGAAGATTGGGCTTCCCTGGGCCAACACAAGAGGAAGCCAGAAATCCCCTTCGTAACTCGAGAATCCCACCGCAACTCGAGAAAAACCACGTGTTTCCAACGTCATCCCAAGATGAGGCCCTTGCTGCTATGGCGTCTCAAGAAAAGAACCACGTTCCGTCTTGAAGTGCGAAACGGTACTTTGCACCCTTGATGCGACACCAAATGTTCCCGGACACGCCAGTCTCACTCGACAGGAACACCGAGGTTCCCGCACCACTTCATATGAGCACCTTCTCCCCTCCTGTTCGAGACAGGAGGGTCTATTCCCCTGCTTTGTTTGGAAGGGGTTCCCCACATTCCCGGCGCACCTCAGGATGAGGCCAGTCTCACGAGGAAATTCGAGACGTAGCGTCGTGGGTGGTGTCACATGCCGAAATACCCCGATTTCCCGGCCCACTCTTGAGAAGAACCCGATGCCCAGACACCTCTTCGAAGGCAACCCTGTGGACGAAGGCACAAAACGAAGGGTCACTGACACTCCCGTGCATCATTCGGTAAAAGCCGCAGGTTCCACACACAGCTCGACAAGAGGCCTGTCATCCCATGAACAACTCGAGAGGCAAGCAGAGTTCCATTCCTCCACTCAAGACGAGGCCTGACTCTCCGGTCCCAACTCTGAAGGGACCCTGCGATCGGAGTCCGAAATGGAGAGGAACCCTGAGGTTCCTGACTCCACTCGAGATGAGGCCCTCTTCCATTACACCAAAAACAGTGGAGGCCCGAGAGGCCCCTCCCAAATCCACAGTATCGCGACTTCTCAGAGGCACCCTTAGAAGCTCCCTGAGGTCACTGGCACAAGTCGAGGGAACACAGGGTTTCCTGACACAACCCGAGAAAGACCTCGAAAATCCTCCTTCAACGCATCTTGAATCCCGATTCCCCTACCATGACTCGAGAGCAATGACGCATTCCCCCTCGCCACTCGCATGGAGACTTGACTTCCCTGGCGCCACACGAGAGGCTCCCTGAGCTCCCCGTCATACCTCGTGAGAAATCCCACACTGGCTCCCCAGCTCGAGAAAACCCACGAGACGCCTCCGTCATCGCGAGATGAAGGCCTTCTTTTCCTGCATGGCCTGGAGAGCAATCTCGAGGCCTCTCTTCAAACTCCACAGGAGGCCTGACTCCCTTTAGGCCACTCTGTGGGCTCCAAGAGATACCCGTTGGGACTCGAGAGGAGAGCGGAATTCTTTGCTTCCCCTATATACCAGGCCTGACTCCTCAGGTGAGTCTGGAATGCAACCCCGAGATCCCTGTCGCCCCTGGAGAGGAACATTAGGTCCTAGACACAAGCATAGATGAGGTCTCATTTGCCCTGAAGTGACTCGAGAGCAATCCCCTGCTCTCCCTTGCACCTCGAATGGAAGAATGGACTTCCCTGGGACAACACAAGAGGAAACCTGAATTCCCCGTCGTAATTCGAAAATCCCGCTGCAACTCGAGGAAAACCACGTGGTTCCCCCGTCATCGCAAGATGAGGCCCTTGCCAGCTACAGCGTCTCAGTAGAAGCCCTACGTTCCATCTTGAAGTTTAAAACGATAATTGGCAACCTTGATGTTAGCACAAAAGTTCCCCGACACCCTGGTCTCACTCGAGGGGAACACCAAGGTTCGGCGCACCGCTTGTTCTGAGCCCCTTATCCCCTCCTGATCGCGACGGGAGGGTCGATTACCCTGCTTTGTCTGGAAGGGGTTCCGGACCTTCCCGGCGCACCTCAGGATGAGGCCGGTCTCACGAGGAAATTCGAGACGTAGCCTTGTGGTTGGTGCCACACGCCGAAAGACCCCGATTTCCCTGTCTGCTCTTGATAAGAACCCAATGCTAGGACACCTCTTCGAAGGCAATCCTGTGGACGAAGGCACAAAACGAAGGGGTCTGACACCCTCCTGCATCGTTGGAAAAGCCCGCAAGTTCCACATACACATCGACAAGTGGCCTGTCACCCCGTGAACAACTCGAGAGGCAAGAGGAGTTAAATTCCTCCACACAAGACGAGGCCTGACTCTCCTGTCCCAACTCTGCATGGACACTGAGATCCGATTCAGAAATGGAGAGGAACCCTGAGGTTCCTGCCTCAACTCGAGATAAGGCCCTCTTCTACTGCACCAAACCCAGTGGAGTTCGGAGCGGCCCCTCCCAACTGCACAGTATCCCTGACTTCTCAGAGGCACCCTGAAAAGCTCCCTGAGGTCACGGGCATAAGTCGACGGAACCCAGGGTTTCCTGCCGTAACCTGAGAAAAACCTCGCGAGTCCTTCTTCACGCGTCTTGAGGCCCGATTCCCCTACCATGACTGGAGAAAAATGACGCGCTCCCCCTCGCCACGCGCATGAAGATCTGACTTCCCCGGCACCACATGAGAGGCTCCCTGAGCTCCCCATCGTACCTCGTGAGAAACCCCACACTGGCGCCGCAGCTCGAGAAAACCCACGAGACGCCCCTGTCATGGTGAAATGAGGGCCTTCTTTCCTGCATGACCTGAAGAGCAATCCCGAATCCTCTCTCCAAACTCCAAAGGAGGCTTGACTCCCTTTAGGTCACTCAGTGGGCTCCAAGAGATACCCGTCGATACTCAGGAGGAGAGCGGTGTCCTTTGCTTCCCCTCGAGATGAGGCCTGACTACGAGGGTGAGTCTGGAATGCAACCCTGGCTCCCTGTCGCCCCTGGAGAGGAACCTTAGGTCCTGGACAAAAGCCTAGATGAGGTCTCTTTGGCCCTGCAGTGACTCAAGCGCAACCCCTAGCTTTCCCTTGCAACTCGAATGGAAGATTGGCCTTTCTGAGCCAACACAAGAGGAAGCCTGAATTTCCAGTTGTAATTTGAGAAACCCGCCGCAACTCGAGAAAAATCACGTGGTTCCCCGTATTGCAAGATGAGGCCCTTGCCCCCTACAGCGTCTCAAGAGAAGTCTCACATTCCATCTTGAAGTGCAAAACAGTACTTGGCACCCTTGATGCGAACCCCAAAAGTTCCCCTATATACCGATCTCACTAGAGGGGACACTGAAGTTTCCGGCACCACTTCATCTGAGGCCTTTCTCCTCTCCTGATCGCGATAGGAGGGTCGATTCCACTGCTTTGTCTCGAAGGGATTCCCGACCTTCCCGGCACACCTCAGGATGAGGCCGGTCTCACGAGGAAATTCGAGAGGTAGCCTCGAGGGCCATACTACATGCCGAAAGACCCCGATTCCATGGTCCACTTTTGATCAAAACCAGACTCCTGGACACCTCTTCGAAGGCAAGCCTGTGGATGAAGGCACAACACGTAGGGGCACTGACACCCCGTGCATCTTCCGGAAAAACGCGCAGGTTCCTCACACAGCTCCACAAGTGGTCTGTCACCTCGTGAACAACTCGAGAAGCAAGCGGAGTTCCATTCCTCCACACAAGACGATGCCTGACTCTCCTGTCACAACTCTAGGGACCTTGCGCACCAAGTCAGAAATGGAGAGGAAGCCTGAGGTTCCTGCCTCCACTCAAGATGAGGCCCTTTTCCATTGCCACAAAACCAGTGGAGTCCCGAGAGGCCCGTCCCAAATCCACAGTATGCCTGAATTCTCAGAGGCACCCTGAGAAGCTCCCTAAGGTCACCGGCAGAAGTCGACGGAACCCAGGGTTTCCTGCCGCAACCCGAGAAAGACCTTGAGAGTCCTGCTTTAACGTGTCTTGAGGCCCGATTCCCATATCATATCTCGAGAGCAATGACGCACTCCCCCTTGCCATGCGCATGGAGACCTGAATTCCCTGGTGCCACACGAAAGGCTCCCTGAGCTTCCCGTCGCACCTCATCAGAAACCGCACACTGGCACTGCAGCTCGAGAAAACCAACAAGACGCCCCTGTCATTGCGAGATGAGGGTCTTCTTTTCCTGCATGGCCTGGAGAGCAATCCTGAGTCCTCTCTCCAAACTCCACAGGGGGCTTGACTCCCTTTAGGCCACTCAGTGGGCTCCAAGAGACACCTGTGGTGACTCAAGAGGAGAGCGGGGTCCTTTGCTTCCCCTTGAGTCGAGCTCTGACTCCCAGGATGCGTCTGGAATGCAACCCCGAGATCGCTGTCGGCCCTGGAGAGGAATATTAGGTCCTGGACACAAGCCTAGATGAGGTCTCTTTTGCCCTGCAGTGACTCAAGAGCAAAGCCCAGCTCTCCCTCGAAACTCGAATGGAAGATTGGACTTCCCTGGGCCAACACAAGAGGAAGCCTGAATTCCCCGTCGTAACTCGAGAATCCCGCCGCACCTTGAGAAAAACCACGTGATTCCCCCGTCATCCCAAGATGAGGCCCTTGCCCTCTACAGCGTGTCAAGAGAAGCCCCAAGTCCGTATTGAAGTGCAAAACGGTACTTGGCACCCTTGAAGCGACCCCAAAAGTTTCCCGACACACCGGTCCCACTCGAGGGGAACACCGAGGTTCCCGGCATGACTTCAACTGAGCCCTTTCACTCCTCCTGATCGCGACAAGATGGTCGATTCCCCTGCTTTGTCTGGAAGGGGTTCCCGATCTTCATGGCGCACCTCAGGATGACACCAGTCTAACGAAGAAATTCGAGATGTAGCCTCATGGATGGTGCCACGTTCTGAAAGACCCCGATTTCCTGCTCTGCTATTGATAAGAACCCGATGTCCGGACACCTCTTTGAAGGCAACCCTGTGGATGAAGGCACAACACGAAGGGGCACTGACCCCCTCATGCATCTTACGGAAAAAACCGAAGGTTCCACTCACAGCTCGACAAATGGTCTGTTATCCTGTGAACAACTCGAGAGGCAAGTGGAGTTCCATTCCTCCACACAAGACGAGGCCTGACTCTCCTGTCCCAACTCTTCAGGGACCCTGTGGTCGGAGTTTTAAATGGAGAGGAACCCTTAGGTTCCTGCCTCAACTCGAGATGAGAACCTTTGCCATTGCACCAAACCCAGTGGAGTTCCGAGAGCGCCTCCCAAGTCCACAGTATGCCTGACTTCTCAGAGGCACCCTGAGAAGCTCCCTGAGGTCACCGGTACAAGTCGAGGGAACCCAGGGTTTCCTGCCGCAACCTGAGAAAGACCTCGAGACTCCTTCTTCAACGCGTCTTGAGTCCCGATTTCCCTACCATGACTCGAGAGCATTTATGGGCTCCTCCTCATCACACGCATAGACACCTGACTTTCCTGGCGCCACACGAGAGGCTCCCTGAGCTCCCCGTCGTACCTCGTGAGAAAACTCATACTTGCGCTCCAACTCGAGAAAACCCACAAGACGCCCCCGTCATTGCGAGCTGAGGGCCTTCTTTCCTGTATGGCCTGGAGAGCAATCCCGAGTCCTCTCTCCAACTCCACAGGAGGCTTGACTCCCTGGAGGCCACTCAGTGGGCTCCAAGAGATACCTATCGTGACCCAGGAGGATATCAGAATCCTTTGCTTCCCCTCGAGCCGAGGCCTGACTCACTGGGTGAGTCTGGAATGCGTCCCCGTGATCCCTATCGCCCCTGGAGAGGAACATTAGGTCCTGGACACAAGCATAGATGAGGTCTATTTTGACCTGCCATGACTCGAGAGCAATTCCCACCCAGCTCTCCCTGGCAACTCGAATGGAAGAATGGACTTCCCTGGGCCAACAGAAGAGGAAGCCTGAATTCCCCGTCGTAAGTCAACAATCCCATCGCAACTCGAAAAAAACCACGTGGCTTCCCCTTCATCACAAGATGAGGCCCTTGCCCGCCACAGCGTCTCAAGAGAAGTCCCACGTTTCATCTTGAAGTTTGAAACAGTATTTGGCAAGCTTCGTGAGACCCCAAAAGTTCCCTGACATACCGGTCTCACTCAAGGGGAACACCGAGGTTCCCGGCACCACTTCATCTGAGCCCCTTCTCCCCTCCTGATCGCGACAGTAGGGTCGATTAACCTGCTTTGTCTGGAAGGCTTTCCCGACCTTCCAGGGGCACCTCAGCATGAGGCCCGTCTCACGAGGAAATTCGAGACGTAGCCTCGTGTGTGGTGCCGCATTCCAAAAGACCCCGATTTCCTGGTCCGCTCTTGATAAGAACCCGATGCCCGCACACCACTTCGAAGGCAACCCTGTGGATGAAAGCACATCACGAAGGGGCACTGACACCCCCGTGCATTGTCTGGAAAAAACCGCAGGTTCCACACACAGCTCGACAAGTGGCCTGTCACTCCTTGAACAACTCGAGAGGCAAGCGGAGTTCCATTCCTCCACACAAGACGAGGCCTGACTCTCCTGTCCCAACTCTGCAGGGACCCTGCAATCTGAGTCAGAAATGGAGAGGAACCGTGAGGTTCCTTCCTGATCTCGAGATTAGGCCCTCTTCCGTTGCAGCAAACCCAGTGGAGTCCCGAGAGGCCTCTCCCAGCTCTATAGTATCCCTGACTTCTCAGAGGCACCCTGAGAAGCCACCTGAGGTCACAGGCACAAGTCGAGGGAACCCAGGGTTTCCTGCCACAACCCGAGAAAGATCTCGAGCGTCCTTTTTCATTGCGTTGAGCCCTGATTCCACTACCATGACTCGAGAGCAATGACGTGCGCCCCCTCGCCACTCGTATGGAGACTTGACTTCCCTGACACCACACGAGAGGCTCCCTGAGCTCCCGGTCGTACCTTGTGAGAAACCCTACACTGGCACCGCAGCTCCAGAAAAACCACGAGACTCCCCCGACATCGCGAGATGAGGGCCTTCTTTTCCTGCATGGCCTGGAGAGCAATCCCGCGTGCTCTCTCCAAACTCCACAAGAGAGGAGCCAAGATTGCTGAGGAGTAGGACGGGGAGAACTCTTTCCCCCCCAAACAATTTCATCAAAAGAGCATTTAAACGTCGAGTAAATTCCACAATACAACTTATGAATGCTGCCAGAGGACATCAGGCACCCAGAAAAGAACCCAACTCTTGGAAAGTAGGTAGGAAAAAGTATAAAAGACAATAAAAGAGACAAAAGAGGGAGGGAGGGATTTCCGTCCCGGGAAGATAGTCTTAAAAAGAGAAAAGTTTCCAAACACCAGGAAAGCTTTTCACTGCCAAATCTTTGCCAAGCTTTGGAAGCACAAAGGGCAACATAAGGGGGATAAAAATAAATAAACAATTAAAACTCGCAGATTGCAAGCCCTACGGTAACTCCCCCAGCCGCGAAGCAGTGCAGACGCCTGCTCACACCATTAGCAAGCAGGGGCTGGGCAGGGAGGCGCGGCGCGGGCTGCATCACTTAGAGTAAAAATCTGGCCTGAATACCCTGAGCACTATCTGAACGAAATAACTTGGGCTAGCAAACCAGACTCTGGGATATCTACCACGCAAAAAGCCAGCCCTAACCTAAGACACCTCCAGGCCCGCACACGGAACAAAGGACTGAACAGAGATAGCCGGCTGCAGACCTTCCCCCTCCAGTTACAGGCAGCCAGAGCCGGAAGGGGGCAATCGCAGCCCCAGAGAGACATTATCTATAAAACTGTAAGCAGGCTTCTTTGCTAACTAAAACTTCTTGGGGATCTGGACGGTCAACATCTGCCTGAGAAGGTGCGCCTGTTTTACACCCAGATAACCGAGTGGCGGGGAGGCGATAAGTCACAACATTGGCGCTCGCCAAACACCTCATCACCTGAGCTGCTCGGACCTGGGAAGAGCACAAAATGCAGGCCCAACCGAGTCTGTGCCTCTGAGGACTACCCGAGTGCCTGAACCTGAGCGGCTTGGACCTGGGAGGTGCATGCAGCCCAGGGCCAGCCTCGGATTGTTCCCGGTGGAACAACCTAGAGCCCGAGCAGTGTGGGCAGGGAGGCTACACGTGCCGTGAGCGGGGGCAGACCCAGTGTGGCTGAGGCACTGCGAGCGCACGCCAGTGTTATTTGTTTGCAGCATCACTCCCTCCCTCCCTCCCCACAGCGCAACTGAACAAGTGAGCCTAAAAAAAAAAAAGTGTCCTCCACCGTCCCCTTTGTGTCAGGGCATAAACCAGACACTGAAGAGACCAGCAAACAAAAGAAGCTATAACAGAGGGAAACGCCTTGGAAGCTACAGGCAATAGATTAAAACCCTGTGGTTACTAGGACTACATAGGAAGGCGCCTATAGATCTTGAGAAATATAAGTCGGACCAAGGAACTAGCCAAAAATGAACCGAACCCACGATACTCACAACAAAACCAGAGAAAGTCCTAGATATATTTTTATGATCATTCTTACTTTTTTTAAATTTTTTTAATTTTAAGTTCTCTATTGTTCATTTAATTTTCACTTTTATAACCTATTACTTTGCAAAAAAAAGACCCTATTTTTTTCTTCTTCAGCAAACTTCATATATATATATATAAAATAATTTTTTGACCTTGTTTTTTTGTTTTTTTTTTTTTCTTCTTTTCTTTAACATTGTATTTTTGAAATTCCAAACTGTACTCTAGATTTTTAATTTATGCTTTTTGATATTTGATATCAATTTTGTACCTGTAGTTTCTTTATAATTTTTGCGACATTGCTTGTTTTTGTTTGTTTGTTTTCTCTTTAGTTTTCTTCTTCCTTTTTTTTAACATTGTATTTTTGAAATTCCAAACTCTATTCTAGATTTTTAATTTTTGCTTTTTGGTATTAGTTATCAATTTTGTACCTGTATTTTCTTGATAATTTTTGCGACCTTGTTTGTTTTTCTTTGTTCGTTTTTTCTCTCTTTCTTTTCCTTCTTCTTTTCTTTAACATCGTATTTTTGAAATTCCAAACTCTACTCTAGATTTTTAATTTTTGCTTTTATGTATTTGTTACCAATTTTGTACCTTTAAGAACCCAATTTTCAGTACCCATTTTTCACTAGGGAGCGAGATTACTGGCTTGACTGCTCTCTCTCCCTTTGGACTCTCCTTTTTCTCCACCAGGTCGCCTGTGTCTCCTCCCTAACCCCTCTCTACTCTACCCAACTCTGTGAATTTCTGTGTATTCCAGACGGTGGAGAACACTTAGGGAACTGATTACTGGCTGGATCTGTCTCCCTCCTTTTCATTCCCCCCTTTTATCCTTCTGGCCACCTCTGTCTCCTTCCTCCTTCTTCTCATCTCTGTATAACTCTGTGAACATCTCTGAGCGGTCCAGTTGTGGAGTGCACATAAGGAAGTGACTACTGGCCAGCCCACTCTCTCCACTATTGATTCCACCTGATCTCATTTGGGTCACCTCTAACTCCCTCCTCCCTCTTCTCTTCTCCATGTAACGCTGTGAACCTTTCTGAGTGGCCCTCACAGTAGAGAAACTTTTCTTCTTTAACGTAGATGTTTTATCAATGGTGCTGTATAGAAGGAGAAGTTTTGAAACTACTGTAAAAGTAAGACAGATAACTGGAAGCAGGAGGCTTAAGTCCAAACCCTGCCTCCAGGGAACTCCTGACTCCAAGGAACATTAATTGACAGGAGCTCATCAAATGCCTCCATACCGACACTGAAATCAAGCACCACACAAGGGCCAACAAGTTCCAGGGCAAGACATACCAAGCCAATTCTCCAGCAACAAAGGAACGCAGCCCTGAGCTTCAAGATACAGGCTGCCCAAAGTCACCCCAAAACCACAAACATCTCATAACTCATTACTGGACACTTCATTGCACTCCAGAGAGAAGAAATACAGCTCCACCCACCAGAACACGGACACAAGCTTCCCTAACCAGGAAACCTTGACAAGACACCTGTACAAACCCACACACAGCGAGGAAATGCCACAGTAAAGAACTCCACAAACTGCCAGAATACAGAAAGGACACCCCAAACTCAGCAATTTAAACAAGATGAGACAGAGGAATACCCAGCAGATAAAGGAACAGGATAAATGCCCACCAAACCAAACAAAAGAGGAAGAGATAGGGAATCTACCTGATAAAGAATTCCGAGTAAGGATAGTGAAATGGATCTAAAATCTTGAAATTAAAATGGAATCACAGATAAATAGCCTGGAGACAAGGATTGAGAAGATGCAAGAAAGGTTTAACAAGGACCTAGAAGAAATAAAAAAAGAGTCAATATATAATGAATAATGCAATAAATGAAACTAAAAACACTCTGGAGGCAACAAATAGTAGAATAACAGAGGCAGAAGATAGGATTAGTGAATTCGAAGATAGAATGGTAGAAATAAATGAATCAGAGAGGATACATGAAAAACGAATTAAAAGAAATGAGCACAATCTCAGAGACCTCCAGGACAATATTAAACGCTACAACATTCGAATCATAGGGGTCCCAGAAGAAGAAGACAAAAAGAAAGACCGTGAGAAAATACTTGAGGAGATAATAGTTGAAAACTTCCCTAAAATGGGGAAGGAAATACTCACTCAAGTCCAAGAAACCCAGAGAGTCCCAAACAGGATAAAGCCAAGGCGAAACCCCCCAAGACACATATTAATCACATTAACAAAAATCAAACACAAAGAACAAATATGAAAAGCAGCAAGGGAAAAACAACAAATAACACACAAGGGAATTGCCATAAGGATAACAGCTGATCTTTCAATAGAAACTCTTCAAGCAAGGAGGGAATGGCAAGACGTACTTAAAATGATGAAAGAAAATAACCTACAGCCCAGATTATTGTACCCAGCAAGGATCTCATTTAAGTATGAAGGAGAAATCAAAAGCTTTTCAGACAAGCAAAAGCTGAGAGAATTCTGCACCACCAAACCAGCTCTCCAAAAAATACTAAACAGGAAACACAAAAACGGTGTATAAATTCAAACCCCAAACAATAAAGTAAATGGCAATGGGATCATACTTATCAGTAATTACCTTAAACGTAAATGGGTTGAATGCTCCAACCAAAAGACAAAGACTGGCTGAATGGATACAAAAAAAAGACCCCTACATATGTTGTCTACAAGAGACCCACCTCAAAACAGGGGATACATACAGACTGAAAGTGAAGGGCTGGAAAAAGATTTTCCATGCAAATAGGGACCAAAAGAAAGCAGGAGTAGCGATACTCATATTAGATAAAATAGACTTTAAAACAAAGGCTGTGAAAAGAGACAAAGAAGGTCACTACATAATGATCAAAGGATCAATCCAAGAAGAAGATATAACAATTATAAATATATATGCACCCAACGCGGGAGCACCACAGTATGTAAGACAAATGCTAACAAGTATGAAAGGAGAAATTAACACTAACACAATAATAGTTGGAGATTTTAATACCCCACTCACACCTATGGATAGATCAACTAAACAGAAATTTAACAAGGAAACACAAACTTTAAATGATACAATATACCAGTTAGACCTAATTGATATCTATAGGACATTTCATCCCAAAACAATGAATTTCAACTTTTTCTAAAGTGCACATGGAACCTTCTCCAGGATAGATAACATCCTGGGCCATAAAGCTAGCCTTGGTAAATTCAAAAAAATAGAAATCATTCCAAGCATCTTTTCTGACCACAATGCAGTAAGATTAGATCTCAATTACAGGAGAAAAACTATTAAAAATTCCAACATATGGAGGCTGAACAACACGCTGCTGAATAACCAACGAATCACAGAAGAAATCAAAAAAGAAATCAAAATTTGCATAGAAACGGATGAAAATGAAAACACAACAACCCAAAACTTGTGGGACACGGTAAAAGCAGTCCTAAGGGGAAAGTTCATAGCAATACAGGCACACCTCAAGAAACAAGAAAAAAGTCAAATAAATAAACTAACTCTACACCTAAAGCAACTAGAAAAGGAAGAAATGAAGAACCCCAGGGTTAGTAGAAGGAAAGAAATCTTAAAAATTAGAGCAGAAATAAATGCAAAAGAAACAAAAGAGACCATAGCAAAAATCAACAAAACCAAAAGCTGGTTCTTTGAAACGATAAATAAAATTGACAAACCATTAGCCAGACTCATC
Source organism: Bubalus kerabau (assembly GCF_029407905.1). Lineage (NCBI taxonomy): Eukaryota > Metazoa > Chordata > Mammalia > Artiodactyla > Bovidae > Bubalus > Bubalus kerabau. Next base: position 5,361,881 of record NW_026577881.1, on the reverse strand, counting down.
AAGAAACAAAGGGAGAAAAATCAAATCAATAAAATTAGAAATGAAAATGGAGAGATCACAACAGAAAACACAGAAATACAAAGGATCATAAGAGACTACTATCAACAATTATATGCCAATAAAATGGACAACGTGGAAGAAATGGACAAATTCTTAGAAAAGTACAACTTTCCAAAACTGGACCAGGGAAGAAATAGAAAATCTTAACAGACCCATCACAAGCACGGAAATGGAAACTGTAACCAAAAATCTTCCAGCCAACAAAAGCCCAGGTCCAGACGGCTTCACAGCTGAATTCTACGAAAAATTTAGAGAAGAGCTAACACCTATCCTGCTCAAACTCTTCCAGACAATTGCAGAGGAAGGTAAACTTCCAAACTCATTCTATGAGGCCACCATCAGCCTAATACCAAAACCTGACAAAGATCCCACAAAAAAAGAAAACTACAGGCCAATATCACTGATGACATAGATGCAAAAATCCTTAACAAAATTCTAGCAATCAGAATCCAACAACACATTAAAAAGATCATACACCATGACCAAGTGGGCTTTATCCCAGGGATGCAAGGATTCTTCAATATCCGCAAATCAATCAATGTAATACACCACCTTAACAAATTGAAAAATAAAAACCATATGATTTTCTCAATAGATGCAGAGAAAGCCTTTGACAAAATTCAACATCCATTTATGATAAAAACTCTCCAGAAAGCAGGAATAGAAGGAACATACCTCAACATAATAAAAGCTATATATGACAAACCCACAGCAAACATTATCCTCAATGGTGAAAAATTGAAAGCATTTCCTCTAAAGTCAGGAACTAGACAAGGGTGCCCACTTTCACCATTACTATTCAACATAGCTTTGGAAGTTTTGGCCACAGCAGTCAGAGCAGAAAAAGAAACAAAAGGAATCCAAATTGGAAAAGAAGAAGTAAAACTCTCACTGTTTGCAGATGACATGATCCTCTACATAGAAAACCCTAAAGACTCCACCAGAAAATCACTAGAACTAGTCAATGACTATAGTAAAGTTGCAGGATATAAAATCAACACACAGAAATCCCTTGAATTCCTATACACTAATAATGAGAAAACAGAAAGAGAAATTAAGGAAACAATTTCATTCACCATTGCAACGGAAAGAATAAAATACTTAGGAATATACCTACCTAAAGAAACTAAAGACCTATATATAGAAAACTATAAAACACTGGTGAAAGAAATCAAAGAGGACACTAATAGGTGGAGAAATATACCATGTTCATGGATTGGAAGAATCAATATAGTGAAAATGAGTATACTACCCAAGGCAATTTATAGATTCAATGCAATCCCTATCAAGCTACCAACAGTATTCTTCACAGAGCTAGAACAAATAATTTCACAATTTGTATGGAAATACAAAAAACCTCGAATAGCCAAAGCGATCTTGAGAAAGAAGAATGGAACTGGAGGAATCAACCTACCTGATTTCAGGCTCCGCTACAAAGCCACAGTTATCAAGACAGTATGGTACTGGCACAAAGACAGAAATATAGATTAGTGGAACGAAATAGAAAGCCCAGAGATAAATCCACACACATATGGACACCTTATCTTTGACAAAGGAGGCAAAAATATACAATGGATTAAAGACAATCTCTTTAACAAGTGGTGCTGGGAAATCTGGTCAACCACTTGTAAAAGAATGAAACTAGAACACTTTCTAACACAATACACAAAAATAAACTCAAAATGGATTAAAGATCTAAACGTAAGACCAGAAACTATAAAACTCCTAGAGGAGAACATAGGCAAAACACTCTCTGAAATACATCACAGCAGGATCCTCTATGACCCACCTCCCAGAATATTGGAAATAAAAACAAAAATAAACAAATGGGACCTAATTAACCTTAAAAGCTTCTGCACATCAAAGCAAACTATTAGCAAGGTGAAAAGACAGCCTTCGGAATGGGAGAAAATAATAGGAAATGAAGCAACTGACAAACACCTAATCTCAAAAATATACAAGCAACACCTACAGCTCAACTCCAGAAAAATAGATGACCCAATCAAAAAATGGGCCAAAGAACTAAATAGACATTTCTCCAAAGAAGACATACAGATGGCTAACAAACACATGAAAAGATGCTCAAAATCACTCATTATCATAGAAATGCAAATCAAAACCACGGTGAGGTACCATTTCACGCCAGTCAGAATGGCTGCAATCCAAAAGTCTACAAATAATAAATGCTGGAGAGGGTGTGGAGAAAAGGGAACCCTCTTACACTGTTGGTGGGAATGCAAACTAGTACAGCCACTATAGAGAACAGTGTGGAGATTCCTTAAAAAACTGGAAATAGAACTGCCTTATGATCCAGCAATCCCACTGCTGGGCATACACACTGAGGAAACCAGAAGGGAAAGAGACACGTGTACCCCAATGTTCATCGCAGCACTGTTTCTAATAGCCAGGACATGGAAGCAACCTAGATGTCCATCAGCAGATGAATGGATAAGAAAGCTGTGGTACATATACACAATGGAGTATTACTCCGCCATTAAAAAGAATAGAATGAATCAGTTCTAATGAGGTGGATGAAACTGGAGCCTATTATACAGAGTGAAGTAAGCCAGAAAGAAAAACACCAATACAGTATACTAACGCATATATATGGAACTTTGAAAGACGGTAACAATAACCCTGAGTACGAGACAGCAAAAGAGACACTGATGTATAGAAGAGTCTTATGGACTCTGTGGGAGAGGGAGAAGGTGGGAAGATTTGGGAGAATGGCATTGAAACATGTAAAATATCATGTATGAAAAGAGTTGCCAGTCCAGGTTTGATGCATGACACTGGATGCTTGGGGCTAGTGCACTGGGACGACCCAGAGGGATGCTATGGGGGGGGAGGAGGGAGGAGGGTTCAGGATGGGGAGCACATGTATACCTGAGGCTGATTCATTTTGATATTTGGAAAAACTAATACAATTATGTAAAGTTTAAAAATAAAATAAAATTAAAAAAAAAATCCACAGGAGGCTTGACTCCCTTTAGGCCACTCAGTGGTCTCCAAGAAATACCCGTCGGGACTCGAGAGCAGAGCAGAGTCCTTTCCTTCCTCTCGAGATGAGGTCTGACTCCTCGGGTGCGTCTAAAATGCAACCCCGAGATCTCTGTCGCCCCTGGAGAGGAACATTAGGTCCTGGACACAAGCTTAGATGAGGTCTCTTTTGCCCTGAAGTGACTCGAGAGCAATCCCTAGCTCTCTCTCGCAACTCCAATGGAAGATTGGACTTCCCTGGGCCAACACAAGAGGAAGCCTGAATTCCCCATCGTAACTCGAGAATCCCGCCGAAACTCGAGAAAAACCACATGGTTACCCTGTCATCGCAAGATGAGGCCCTTGCCCGCTACAGCGTCTAAAGAGAAGTCCCAGGTTTCTTCTTGAAGTGTTTTCACACTTCAAGTGTGAAAACTTGGCACCCTTGATGCGATTCCAAAAGTTCCCCGACACCCTGGTCTCTCTCGAGGGGAACACCGAGGTTCCCGGTATGACTTCATCTGAGCCACTTCTCCCCTCCTGATTGCGACTGGAGGGTCGACTCCCGTGCTTTGTCTGGAAGGGGTTCCCAACCTTCCCAGCGCACCTCAGGATGAGGCCGGTCTAACGAGAATATTTGAGACGTAGCTTCATGGGTGGTAACACATGCTGAAAGACCCCGATTCCCCGGTCCACTCTTGATAAGAACCCGATGCCCGGACACCTCTTGAAAGGCAACCCTGTGGAAGAAGCCACAACACGAAGGGGCACTGACACCCTCGTGCATCGTCCGGAAAAACCCGCAGATTCCAAACACAGTTCAACAAGTTGCCTGTCACCCCATGAATAACTCGAGAGGCAAGCGGAGTTCCATTCCTCCTTACAAGACGAGGCCTGACTCTCCTGTCCCAACTATGCAGGGACCCTGCGATCAGAGTCAGAAATTGAGACGAACCCTGAGGTTCCTGCCTCCACTCGAGATGAGGCCCTCTTCTATTGCACCAAACCCAGTGGAGTCCCGAGAGGGCCCTCCCAACTCCAGGGTATCCTTGACTTCTCAGAGGCACACTGAGAAGCTCCCTGAGGCCACCGGCACTAGTCGAGGGAACCCAGGGTTTACTGCCGTGACCCAAGAAACACCTTGAAAGTCCTTCTTTAACGGTTCTTGAGGCCCGATACACCTTCCATGACTCTAGAGCAATGACGCGCTCCCCCTCGCAATGCGCATGGAGACCTGACTTCCCAAGCGCCACATGAGAGGCTCCCTGAGCTCCCCGTAGTACCTCATGAGAAACCCCACACTGGCGCTGCAGCTCGAGAAAACCCACGAGACGCCCCCTTCATCGCGAGATGATGGCCTTCTTTTCCTGCATGGCCTGGAGAGCAATCACGAGTCCTCTCTCCAAACTCCACAGGAGGCTTGACTCCCTTTAGGCCACTCAGTGGGCTCCAAGAGATACCCGTCGCAACTCGAGAGGAGAGTGGAGTCCTTCGCTTCCCCTCGAGACAAGGACTGACTCCCCGGGTGCATCAGGAAAGCAACCCCGAGATCCCTGTCCCCCCTGGAGACGAACATTATGTCCTGGACACAAGCCTAGATAAGGTCTCTTTTGCCCTGCAGTAACTCAAGCGCAATCCCTAGCTCTCCCTCGCAACTCGAATGGAAGACTGGACTTCCCTGGGCCAACACAAGAGGAAGCCTGAATTTCCTGACCTAACTCGAGAATCCCGCCACAACTCGAGAAAAACGACGTGGTTAACCCGTCACCACAAGATGAGGCCCTTGCCAGCTACAGCGTCTCAAGAGAAGTCTCACGTTCCGTCTTGAAGTTTGAAACGGTACTTAGCACCTTTGATGTGACTCCAAAAGTTCCCCGACATCCCAGTTTTACTCGAGGGGAACATCGAGGTTCCCGGCACCACTTCATCTGAGCCCCTTCTCCCCTCCTGATCGGGACAAGAGGGTCGATTCACTTGCTTTGTCTGAAAGGGTTACCGACCTTCCTGGTGCACCTCAGGTTGAGGTCCGTCTCAAGAAGAAATTCGAGACGTAGGCTTGTGGGTGGTGCCACATGCCGAAAGACACTGATTTCCTGGTCTGCTCTTGATAAGAATCTGAAGGCTGGATACCTCTTCGAAGGCAACCCTGTGTATGAAGGCAAAAAACGAAGGGGAACTGACACCCCCATGCATCGTCGGGATAAAACCGCAGGTTCCACACACAGCTCGACAAGTGGCCTGTTATCCGGTGAACAACTCGAGAGTCCAGTGGAGTTCCATTCCTCCACACAAGACGAGGCCTGACTCTCCTGTCCTAACTCTGTAGGGACTCTGTGTTCAGAGTCAGAAATGGAGAGCAACCCTGAGGTTCCTGCTTCAAATCGAGATGAGGCCCTCTTCTGACAAGGTCCAGCCTCGGCTGGTCCAGGGTTTTCGAAGGGGAGACAGAGTAGGCGACCTATTGATTTATTTATCGAAGATATAAAGAGTAATAGAATGAGGATAGCTCAGTAGGAAAATTTAGTGGAGAAAAGAAGCTGAGTAGCTTGGTTTATGCGGAAAATCAGTATAACCCGTGACACCAGGTTAGCTCTGACCACGGAGGCCGCAGGCTCCCTCTCGAATAGCGAAAAGTGCCCCACCTTAGACACCTTCTCAAGTGGTCTTCGAAGCCCAGGCAAATAAATGGTCGCAGAGGATATCCGCGCTCCAGATGGACACTCATCTGAAAATTGAGGGGAAGAATGACATTAGGAGACTAAGCGTTGGCAATCAAGGCCCGTAGCTTTATTTTCAACAGGGGTTTTTATACCCCAAGTTACACATAGAGGATAATGGGGATGCAAAGACAGCAGCCTTTGATCCTTATCAAAAACCAGAGTTTCTGTCCTGCAAATGTATCGTATACAAATGGTTTAGGTGATTTACATCATCTTCTAGCCAGAAGACCTATTAACATTTTATGACTCTTGACAAAGACTTATCAACCATAAGACTTATTTTCTCTAAGAGTAATTATTTTAAGGTTTGGCCCCATCTTTCGAAGATAAAATGGCATTCCTATAGGGCAGATGTGTAATGGGCTTACAACAAAGGAAAGAATTTATTACCTTAAGGGTCTAAAGTTAGTAACACCAAGGCCACTACTTATTTCTTCTACATACCAACTATATTAATTAATACACATTCAAGGATACAATTCAGGGGATGTGGAAACTTGGCAACAAGCATTGGTTCATCAATGAAATCTTTTACTAGTTTTATTCTGACAGTTTCTAACTCTCTGAGAGGCTCTAAGCTATTTGAATATCTTAAGCTTCCCGTGCCTCTCGAGGCTCGGAGACTGTAAACAATTGTATGCATTGCTGTAGGAGACCGGGTAAACTTGTCAGGCGAGTTAGAGAGCCATCTGACGTGTTTGGATTTAAACACTCCTAATTGCCCAGGAACTTTATTAATTGGAGCTGTAAGTTAGCTCTTTGACAGAGAGAGTGAGATGGTGGTGGGGGACAGCCCCCAGTAAAGTCAGAGGGGAGAGCACAAAGCAATAAAGTAGGCAGACTCTGGTTTTGGGGGGTAGATGCTCAAGAATATCCGGGAGGACTCCCGAGGCTTGATCCCGCCTTTGTGTATGCCCAGCCTCCTTCCTCATGACCTTTGTCACGAGTGGAATGTCTCTCGCCGGCTCCCGGCATCTCCCCGTTTTTTATTTCTTAAAACAGCCAGATGTAGCTCAGTCGCGAGCCTCTGGATACTCTGCCGAAGAATCCTGACAATACAAGGAAGAATGATTATGAGAAGCAGAATTAAAGCAGCCACCACAGCATAGCTAAAGACATTAGACAGAATATTCTTTCCTGAGATGTAGTTAGGGAAAGTATGGAAGAAATCATTTGCTGTTCCAGCAGCAGTAAAATCTAATCGGGAGTGCTCCATGGTTGCTATTTGATAGTGAAGTTTCCCTACGTCTCAACCAATGTCAGAGCTGTTCCAGATACCTGAAATATGGTTTTTAATCTTTTCCCATTCAAAATCTGTCTCATTTACTTTCAGGGGTGTTCCACATATCCACCGATAGTCAGCATGACAAGACAATGCCATTTTCACCTTTAAAGCCTGCAATTCAGTCCCAATATGTATTACTGCTTCCTCTAGGGCGTCTACCCTCATTTCTAATTTTCTCTCTATAGCTTCCTGTGTTGCCAATGTTAAAGAAACATTTTTGGACATAGAATCAACATATTGAGCAGTATGTACTTGTTGAGTCAATGATATTGCTGCCACAGTAACAGAAGTGATTGCACTTATCAAAGCTGCTGTTCCCAAGATAAGTAAGCCCACAAACCGTCGTGTTTGCATTAAATCCTGTAGTTGTTGTAATACAGCAAGACCATAATTCAATAAGTGGTTACATCATAAGATAAGGTGGATGTTGTAGCATTACAAAGGAGCAAACATTATATTGAGGGTTTAAACAAGATGAACCAGGGAGCAGCTGTAGGCGTCAGCCCGGGGGAGCAGTGTCCCCAGCATCAGGAGGCAGAACGCGAGCGGCAGGCTGTGGGCCAAGGCGCCTATGGTGGGCGGAGGGGCAGGGTTCGTGGTTTAGGGCTAGCCGCCACCGCTTGGGCTCAGGGCGGTCCCCTCTCGCCGGTGGGGCCACGCTGGTCTGGACGGCACTCCGCGGGCGCGCTTTCCTCTCTGGCCCTCACTCGCTGCACAGACTTCTTTGCTCTAGGTCACGGGGTGCAGAGAGGTGGGTGCGAGGCGCTGCTGGTGGCGCGGAGGCGAGAGCTGGCTGGGGGAGGGGGAGCGAGCGAGTGCGCGCGCCGCGAACCTGGTCTTTGGGGAATGTGACATGACGAATTTGTCTGAGATCCAAACCGGAGAATCTGCATTCTGCAGAAATATACAAGCATACCCTCTCCCACAAGTTAGCAACACATCTGGCCTTTTTCACTCTCCCGTAAGGAGGCCTTTTTACTTGACCAGGGGCCGAGTCGTAGCCTGTAATTCAGGCATCTAGTGTCTCATCATTGTAGTCTGCCCCTGTGTGTTTACGTTTAAGTGATTAATTACAATTGGAACATAACTTCACTATTTGTCTAGCTGTTTCCCTATGGATATGTTAATTTAGGTCTAATGTTTAGTTTAGGTCTCTGTATAAATTTAAGTAATAAATGTATAACCTCCTTATCTCATTTTGGTATACAGGTATACAGATATACCTAAATGCAAAATGCATTTATATATGTATTTATATATGGCAACAAGTATAAAGTTATTGACATATAATATATATAAATCAATATACTTGAATTAATCTTTATAATTAATATATTAATTAATATATATTACAACAATACAACACATACACAGCTAATACCAACCAACACAAACCAATATACTGTAATAATACATGTCACACATTTATAATTATACAGTATATAGAACATATATCATCACAGCACATCAATCCATACCAATTAATATCAGCCACACACACATTATATTACTGCCATATATATTTAATTATACAGTAGATATATGTGTGTGTGTATAGTATACATATTAATTTATATACAAATTAATTAAGTATAGATCTATAAATAGAATTAGGTATACCTTTATTATATTTTATTTATACCCATACCTAATTAGGCAAACTGTAATTAGGCAAATACATTTATATTATGTATTTATAACAATATATAAAGTATTGTTAAATGTACCACCTGTACAGCATCTCCACCCCACATACCACTTTCTCTAATCCCACCAACTCATTTTCAGTATTATGTGTTGGCCAGGAGCTGGGCCAGTCTTTCCCAGCAATGTTAAGAGACGTCTGTTCCTGTGTCTAATAGCCCTGGCGTTTTATTCTCTTGAATTAAAAGATCTTTTAAAGGCCTTGGAACTGTAATTTCCTGCACCCAAAAGGCTAGATCACTAGATCCAAATGTTTTGTGGCTCTTAGATTGAGAAGTCAAGTTTTTCCTTGTCTGATAGTAAGGTAAAAGTAAAAGCTGTGTTACTCTTTGACCTTTATTAATTTGTACAGTTTTGATAGGCAGTGAGATCAAGACTTTAATTTCTCAATATCATCAGAATCTACTACACCATGCACCAGCGAAATTTCTTTTCTTTCTTTTTTTTTATTTAATTTTTTTTTTTAAAAGAAAGCGAGCTACGCCCCAGGACAAATCTTACAATGTCCTCAGATAGGGGGCCAGCCACTCCGGTTGGAATTGGAGTAAGCGGCACATCAGGGGTTAATATTGTTATTAAATCTCCTTGCCTTTTCGCTTTTCTCCTAGCCTGGGTGAGACCCCCCTGAGGGAGTTTTCTCCAAGGAGCACACTCTGCATATTGTGTACTAAAAGCTCCTTTGTTTAAAAAACTTTTTATCTTCCTCAGTCTTAGGCAACACTTTGGGAGGCTTTGGGGGCAAAGTGGGGAACTCCTGGGTCCTGGGAGGCACAATCGAAGGTGGTGGCAGTCGCCTTAAATCAGAAAGTGGTGGATAAGTTTTTTAAAGGTTTGTGCAGAGGGGGAGGGAGCTCACCAGGGCTCTCGGCCGCAGCGTCCTGTAAGCCCTCTCCTTCCTCGGGAGGTAGACCACTTTCTCCCTCCTTTTTTTTTTTTTCTTCAATGGCAGAAAATATGATCTGTGCAGTAAATGGAGACTCACCACCATCCACCTCTATAGCCTCCCCCATAGTCTATTTAACAGCCTCGTGACGGAGGTCCAGGACATTTCTAATCATATTCCACAGTCAATAAATATTTGTCTATTCTTAGATGCAGAGAAATCCATTTTTAATTTTTTTTTTATTTTAGAGAATATTTTTATTTATTTTGTAACCTCTTTACCCTGGCTAAACTGCAGAGGGGACTAGAAAAGAAGCCTCAAGGTGAGGATCAAGTTCATCCTTGGGACTAGAGAAAATCCTTCTCTGGGAAACTCCTAGCGGTGGCCCTTTACCCCGACATGGAGGAGGAGGCATAGGGGGATGGGAGCGTCCCGAAGTTTTCCTCTTCTGTTCCGGAGATCCTTTAACTGTTTGGTAACTAAATCTTATGAACTGTCTGATCGGGGATGTTTCCCTCAACCTCCTAGGAGCGGATGGTCTGATTAGGGATGTTTTCTTAAACTTTTAGGAGCATCTTTAGCTTAAAAAAAAAAAATCCTCATCAGAATGGCATCGAGCTGCTGTTTCCTCTAAACCTTTTTCAAATTGAGGGGAGAGCTGATCTTTCTTTTCATCCCTATCTTTTACATGCTCATTGGCAGTCATAGCGGCTAGCCATTCATTTAGCTGTCGATAGCTAGGTATAGCCTCTTCATTTTCACTTTTCTTTATAACAGGTACCTTTTCAGATTTGCTTTTTTGTTTAACAGGTACTTTTCCAACTTTACTTTCCTCTTTAACAGGTACCTTTTCAAATTCATGAGCTGGATCTAAAACATCTCTAGTCATATTCCACAGAGGAAAGGTGTAAGTAGGGATTTTTTCCAAACCTTGCTGAGCACAATAAGCTCTTAGCTGTTTTCCTAGTTTTTTCAAGATATCGAGGTTAACAGTGCCTTGTTGTAGAAACCAAGGGCAGTGGTCTTGTACAAATGTAAAAAATGATTGAATGGAAGATTTTTTAACCTTGATTCTTCTTTTACTTAATAACTGTAAAATTACTCCTATAAAGAGCTGTCTTTCATTTGATTCAGTGTTGCCCATGTCAGAAACTTAAGGATAGTAAAAGATTTTGCTTTTAGCTATCTAAAGATTAGGCCTTTTTTGTCAGCCTTTTTAGAAACCGTTTTTTCTCTCTAACTCTTCAACACTTCCCACTCCTCTCGCCCTGTCTATTCTACAGGGGGATCTGCAGCCCCCTAAGTGGGATCCTATCTGTCCCCAAAACTGAACACTGGGGGAATGGGGTTGGGGATTTACCTTCGAAATGCCTGTCTCGGGCGCCACCTGCAGAGGTCCAGCCCCAGCTGATCCAGGGTATTCGAAGGGAAGATGGAGTAGGCGACCTATTTATATATTTATTTATTCATCAAAGATATAAAGAGTAATAGAATGAGGATAGCTCAGTAGGAAAATTCAGTGGAGAAAAGCAGCTGAGTAGCTTGGCTTACGCGGAAAATCAATATAACCCATGACACCAGGTTAGCTCTGACCACGGAGGCTGCAAGTGCCCTCTAGAATAGAGGAAAGTGCCCCACCTTAGACACCTTATCGAGTGGGTCTTCGAAGCCCAGGCAAATAAATGGTCGCAGAGGATATCCGCGCTCCAGATGGACACTCATCTGAAAATTGAGGGGAATAATGACATGGGGAGACCAAGCGTTGGCGAGCAAGGCCCGTAGCTTTATTTTCAACACAGGTTTTAATACCCTAAGTTACACATAGAGGATAATAGGGGATGCAAAGTCAGCAGTCTTTAATCCTTATCAAAAACCAGGGTTTCTTTTCTGCAGATTTATCGTATAAAAATGGTTTAGATGATTTACATCATCTTCTGGCCAGAAGACCTATTAACATTTAATGACTCTTGACAAAGACTTATCAACCATAGAGTTATTTTCTCTAAGAGTAATTGTTTAAGGTTTGGCGCCATCTTTCGAAGATAAAATTGCATTCCTATAGAGAGGATGTGTAATGGGTTTACAACAAAGAAAAGAATTTATTACCTTAAGGGTCTAAAGTTACCAACATCAAGGCCACTACTTATTTTTTCTACATACCAACTATATTAATTAGCACACATTCAAGAATACAATTCAGGGGATGTGGAAACTTGGCAAAAAGCATTGGTTCATCAATGAAATCTTTTACTAGTTTTATTCTGACAGTTTCTAACTCTCTGAGAGGCTCTAAGCTATTTGAATATCTTAAACTTCCCGTGCGTCTCGAGGCTGGGAGACTGTACACAATCGTATGCATAGCTGTAGGAGACCGGGTAAACTTGTCAGGCGAGTTAGAAAACCATCTGAGGGGTTTGGATTTAAACACTACTAATTGCCCAGGAACATTATTAGTTGGAGCTGTAAGTTAGCTCTTTGACAGAGAGAGTGAGATGGTGGTGGGGGACATCCCCAGTAATGTCAGAGGTGAGAGAACAAAGCAATAAAGAAGGCAGACTTTGGTTTTTGGGGGTAGATGCTGAAGAATATACGGGGGAACTCCTGGAGGCTCGATCCCGCCTTTGCGTATGCCGAGACTCTTTCCTCATGACATTTGTCACGAGTGGAATATCTCTCGCTGGCTCCCGGCAATCTTCCATTGCACCAAACGCAGTGGAGTCCCGAGAGGCCCCTCCCAACACCACAGTATCAGTGTCTTCTCAGAGGCACCCTGAGCAACTCCCTGAGTTCACCGGCACAAGTCGAGGGAACACAGGGTATCCTGCCGCAACCCGAGAAAGACCTCAAGAGTCTGTCTTCAACGCGTCTTGAGGCCGGATTCCCCTACCATGACTCGAGAGCAATGACACTCTCCCCCTCGCCATGCGCATGGACAACCTGACTTCCCTGGCGCCACATGAGAGGCTCCCTGAGCTCCCCGTCATACCTCGTGAGAAACCCCACACTGGCGCCACAGCTCGGGAAAACCCACGAGACGCCACCGTCATCGCGAGATTGGGGACATCTTTTCCTGCCTGACCTGGAGAGCAATCCCTGGTCCTTTCTCCAAACTTCACAGGAGGCTTTACTCCCTTTAGGCCACTCAATGGGCTCCAAGAGATACCTGTCGCGACTTGAGAGGAGAGCAGAGTACTTTGTTTCCCCTCGAGATGAGGCCTTACCTTGGGTGAGTCTGGAATGCAACCCCGAGATCCCTGTTGCCCCTGGAGAGGAACATTATGTCCTGGACAAAAGCCTAGATGAGGTCTATTTTGCCCTACAGTGACTCGAGAGCAACACCCATCTCTCCCTCGCAATTCGAATGGAAGATTGGTCTTCACTGGGCCAACACAAGAGGAAGTCTGAATTTCCCGTTGTAACTCGAGAATCCCGCCGCAACTCTTAAAAACCACGTGGTTCCCCATTCATCACAATATGAGGCCTTTGCCCGCTACAGAGTCTCAAGATAAGTCCCATGTTTCGTCATAAAGTTCGAAATGCTACTTGGCACCCTTGATGCGACCCCAAAAGTTCCCCAATATACCGGTCTCACTCCAAGGGAACACCGAAGTTCCTGGCACCACTTCATTTGAGCCCCTTCTCCCCTCCTGATCATGGCAGGAAGGTCGATTCCCCTGCTTTGTCTAGAAGGGGTTCCCGACCTTCATGGCGCACCTCAGGATGAGGCCAGTCTCACGAAGAAATTCGAGACATAGCCTCATGTTGGCGCCACGTGCCGAAAGACCCCGATTTCTCAGTCTTGCTCTTGATAAGAACCCGATGCCCGGACACCTCTTCTAAGGCAACCCTGTGGATGAAGGCACTACACGAGGGGGCACTGGCAACCCTGTTCATCGTCCGGAAAATCCCACAGGATCCACATACAGCTCCACAACTGGCCTGTCACCCCTTAAACAACGAGAGAGGCAAGCGGAGTTCCCTTCCTCAGACAAGACGAGGCCTGAGTATCCAATCCCAACTCTGCAGGCACGCTTCGATCTGAGTCAGAAATGGAGAGGAAACCTGAGGTTCCTGCCTCAACCCGAGATGAGGCCCTCTTCCATTAAAACAAACCCAGTGGAGTCCCGAGAGGCCACTCCCATCTCTACAGTATCCCTGACTTCTCATAGGCATTCTGAGAAGCTCCTTGAGGCCACCGGCAAACGTCGAGGGAAATAAGGGTTTCCTGCCACAACCGAAGAAAGACCTCGAGAGTCCTTCTTCAACGCGTCTTGAGGTCAGATTCCCCTACCATGGCTCGAGAGCAATAACGCGCTCCCCCTCGCCACGCACATGGAGACCTGACTTCCCTGGCGCCACATGAGAGGCTCCCTGAGCTCCCTGTCGTACCTCGTGTGAAACCCCACACTGGCGCCGCAGCTCGAGAAAACACACAAGACCCCTCCGTCATCGCGAGATGAGGGCCATCTTTTCCTGCATGGCCTGGAGAGCAGTCCCAAGTCCTCTCTCCAAACTTCACAGGAGGCTTGACTCCCTTTAGGCCACAAAGTGGGCTCCAAGAGGTGCCCGTCGCAACTCGAAAGGAGAGCAGAGTCCTTTGCTTTCCTTCGACACGAGGCCTGACTCCCTGGGTGAGTCTGGAATGCAAACCTGAGATCCCTGTGGCCCTTGGAGAGGAACATTAGGTCCTGGACACAAGCCTAGATGAGGTCTCCTTTGCCCTGCAGTGACTCGAGCGCAACCCCCAGCTCTCCCTCGCAACTCGAATGGATGATTGGACTTCCCTGGCCCAACACAGGAGGAAGCCTGAAATCCTCGTCGTAACTCGAGAATCCCGCCACAACTCGAGAAAAACCACGTGGCTCCCCCGTCATCGCAAGATGAGGCCCTTGGCCGCTACAGCGTATCAAGAGAAGTCCCACGTTCCATCCTGAAGTACAAAACGGTACTTGGCACCCTTGATGCGACCCCCAAAGTTCCCTGACATACCGGTCTCACTCGAGGGAAACACCAAAGTTCACGGCACCACTTCCTGTGAGCCCCTTCACCCCTCCTGATCGCGACAGGAGGGTCGACTCCCATGCTTTGTCTGCAAGGGGTTCCCGACGTTCCCCGCAAACCTCCGGATGAGGCCGGTCTCATGAGGAAATTCGAAAAGTAGCCTCATGGTTGGTGCCACATGTTGAAAGATCCCGAATTCCCGGTCCACTCTAGATAAGAACCTGACGCCCGGACATCTCTTCGAAGGCAACCCTGTGGATGAAGGCACAACACGAAGGGACAATGACATCCACATGCATCGTCTGGAAAAACCCGCCGATTCCACTCACAGCTCCAAATGTGGACTGTCACCCCGTGAACAACTCGAGAGGCAAGTGAAGTTGCATTCCTTCACACAAGACGAGGCCTTACCCTCCTGGCCCAACTCTTCAGGGACCCTGCGATCGGAGTCAGAAATGGAGAGGAACCCTGAGGTTCCTACCTCAACTAGAGAAGAGGCCCTCTTCCATTGAACCAAACTCAGTGGTGTCCCGAGAGGCCCCTCCCAACACCACAGTATCCCTGAATTCTCAGAGGCTCCCTGAGAAGCTACCTGAGGTCACTGGCACAAGTGGAGGTAACCCAGAGTTTCCTGAAGTAACCCGAGAAAGACTTGGAGAGTCCTTTTTCAACGTCTCTTGATGCCCGATTCCCCTACCATGACTCCAGAGCAAGGACGTGCTCCCCTCGCCACAAGCAGGAAAACTGACTTCCCTAGTACCACACAAGAGGCTCCCTGAGTACCCCATCATACCTCGTGAGAAAGCCCACAGTGGCGCCGCAGTTCGAGAAAAACCACAAGATGCCCCCGTCAAGGAGAGATGGGGGCCTTCTTTTCCCGCCTGACCTGGAGAGCAATCCCTGGTCCTCTCTCCAAACTTCACAGGAGGATTGACTCCCTTTAGGCCACTCAGTTGGGTCCAAGAAATACCCGGTGCGACTCGAGAGGAGAGCGGAGTCCTTTGCTTCCCTGGAGACGAGGCCTGACTCCCTGGGTGAGTTTGGAATGCAACCCCGAGATCCCTGTCGCCCCTGGAGTGGAACATTATGTCCTAGACACAAGCCTAGATGAGGTCTATTTTGCCCTACAGTGATCGAGAGCAACCTCCATCTCTCCCTCATAATTTGAATGGAAGATTGGGCTTCCCACGGTCAACACATGAGGAAGTCTGAATATCCCATCGTAATTCGAGAATTCAGCCTCAAGTCTTAAAAACCATGTGGTTCCCCCTTCATCGCAATATGAGGCCTTTGCCAGCTAGAGTCTCAAGAGAAGTCCCACGTTCCAACTTAAAGTTCGAAATGCTACTTGGCACCCTTGATGCGACCCCAAAGTTCCCCAACATACCGGTCTCACTCCAGGGGAACACCGAAATTCCCGGCGTCTCCAGGGAAGTCCCATGTTCTGTCCATAAGTGCGAAACGGTACTTGACACCCTTGATGCGACCGCAAAAGTTCCCGACACGCTGGGTTCCCTCGAGGGGAACACCAAGGGTCCCGGCACCACTTCATCTGAGCACCTTCTCCCCTCCTGATCGCGACAGGAGAGTCGATTCCCCTGCTTTCTCTGGAAGGGGTTCCCGGGCTTCCTGGTGCACCTCAGGATGAGGCCGGTCTCAGGAGGAAATTCGAGACCAGCCATGTGTGAGGTGCCACGTGCCGAACGACACCGATTTTCCGGTCCGCTCTTGATAAGAACCTGATGCCCGGACACCTCTTCGAAGGCAACCCTGTGAGTGAAGGCACAACACGAAGGGGCACTGACACCCCCGTGCATCATCCGGAAAAACCCGCAGGGTCTACACACAGCTAGACAAGGGGCCTGAGACTCCCGGAACAACTCGAGAGGCAACCAGAACTCCATTCCTCAGACAAGACGAGGCATGACTCTCCTGTCCCAACTCTGCAGGGACCGTGCAGTCGGAGTCAGAATTGGAGAGGAAGCCTGAGGTTCCTGCCTCCCCTCGAGATGAGGCCCTCTTCCATTGCGCCGAACCCAGCAGAGTCCCGAGAGGCCCTGCCAACTCCACAGCATTCCTCACCTCTCAGAGGCACCCTGGTAAGTTCCCTATAGTCCCCTGCAGAAGTCGAGGGAAACGAGGGTTTCCCGCCGCCACCCGAGAAAGACCTCGGGAGTCCTTCTTCAACGCGTCTTGAGGCCCTAGTCACTTCCCATGACTCGAGAGTGATGACCAGCTCCCCCTCGCCATGCGCATGGAGACATGAGTTCCCTGGCGCCGCACGAGAGGCTCCCTGAGGTCCTCGTCGTGCCTCGTGAGAAAACCCCCACGGGCGCCGCAGCCTGAGGAAACCCATGAGATGCCCCCGTCATCGCGAGATGAGGGCCTTCTTTTCCTGCCTGACCTGGAGAGCAATCCCGAGTCCTCTCTCCAAACTGAAGAGGAGGCTCGACACCCTTGAGTCCACTAAGTGGGCTCCAAGAGATCCGTGTCGCGACTTGAGAGGAAAGTGGAGTCCTCTGCTTCCCCTCGAGGCGAGGCCTGACTCCCCAGGGGAGTCTGGAATGGAAACCCGAGATCTCTGTCTTCCCTTGAGAGGAATATTAGGTCCTGGACACACGCATCGATGAGCTCTATTTGGCCCTGTAGTGACTCGAGCAGAACCCCCCGCTTTCCCTCGCAACTCCAGGGGAAGACTGGGCTTCCCAGGTCCAACCCAAGAGGAAGCCTGAAATCCCCGTCGTTTTCGAGAATCCAGACGCAACTCGAGAAAAACGACGTGGTTCCAACGTCTTCACAGGATGAGGCCCTTGCCCGCTACAGCGTCTCCAGGGAAGTCCCATGTTCCGTCCTGAATTGGGAAATGGTACTTGGCTCCCTTGATGCGACCCCTAAAGTTCCCTGAAACGCCGGGTTCCCTCGAGTGGAACACCTAGAGTCCCGGCCCCACTTCATCTGAGCCCCATCTCCCCTCCTGATCGCGACAGGAGAGTCGATTCCCCTTCTTTGTGTGGAAGGTGTTCCCGGCCTTCCCGGCACACCTCAGGATGATGCTGGTCTCACGAGGAAATTCGAGATGAGCCACGTGGGTGGTGCCACATGCCGAATGACCCCGATTTCCCGGTCCGCTCTTGAAATGAACCTGATGCTGGACACCTCTTTGAAGGCAACCCTGTGGGGGAAGGCACCAAATGAAGGGGCAATGACACCCCCGTGCATCTTCTGGAAACACCCGCAGGTTCCACACACAGCTCGACAAGGGGCCTGAGACCCAGTGAACGACTCGAGAGGCAAGCAGAGTTCCATTAATCAGACAAGACGAGGCCTGACTCTCCTGTCCCAAACCTGCAGGGACCCTGCGGTCGGAGTCAGAAATGGAGAGGAAGCCTGAGGTTCCTGCCTCCAATCGAGATGAGGCCCTCTTTCATTTCGTCAAACCTAGTGGAGTCCCGAGAGGCCCCTCTAACTCCTCAGTATCCCTCACCTCTCAGAGGCACCTGGGAAGTTCCCTAAGGTCCCCTGTAGAGGTCGAGGGAAACGAGTGTTTCCCGCCCCAACCCAAGAAAGACCTCGAGAGTCCTTCTTAAATGCGTCTGGAGGCCCTAGTCCCTCCCATGACTCCAGAGCAATGACGCGATCTGCCTGGCCACACGCATGGATGCCTGACTTCTCTGGCGCCCCACGAGAGGCTCCCTGAGCTCCCCATCATATCTCGTGAGAAACCCCACACTGGCGCCGCAGCTCGAGAAAACCCATGAGACGCTCCCGTCATCACGAGAGGAGGGCCATCTTTAACTGAATGGTATGCAGATCAAGCGTGAACCTTCTGTCCAAGCTACACAGGACGCTTGACTCCCTTTAGGCCACTCATTGGGCTCCAAGAGTTACACGTCGCGACTCGAGAGGATAGTGGAGTCCTTTGCTTCCACTCGAGACGAGGCGTGACCCACCGGGTGAGACTGGAATGCGACCCCGATATCCCTGTTGCCCCTGGAGAGGAACACTACGTCCTGGACCCAAGCCTAGATGAGGACTCTTTGCCCTGAAGTGACTCGAGAGCAACCCACAGCTCTCTCTGACAAGTTGAATGGAAGATTGGACTTCCTGGGCCAACACAAGAGGAAGCCTGAATTCCCCGTCGTAACTCGAGAATCCCGCCGCAACTCGAGAAAAACCACGTGTTTCCCTCGTCATCGCAATATGAGGCCCTTGCCCGCTAGAGCATTTCCAGAGAATTCCCACGTTCCGTCTTGAAGTGCGAAACTGTACTTGGCACCCTTGATGCGACCTCAAAAGTGCCGTGACATACCGGTCTCACTCGAGGGGACCACCGAGGTTCCCGGCACCACTTCATCTGAGCCCCTTCTCCCCTTCTGATCGCGACCGGTGTGTCGATTCCCCTGCTTTGTCTGCAAGGGTTCCCTACCTTCCCGGCGAACCTCAGGATGAGGCCGGTCTCCCAAGGAAATTCGAGACGTAGCCTCGTGGGTGGTACCACATGCTGAAAGACCCCAATTTTCTGGTACGCTCTTGAAAAGAACCCGATGCCCGGACACCTCTTTGAAGGCAACCCTGTGGATGAAGGCACAACACGAAGGGGCACTGACACCCCTGTGCATCGTCCGGAAAAACCCGCAGGTTCCACACACAGCTCAACAAGTGGCCTGTCACTCCGTGAACAACTCGAAAGGCAAGCGGAGATCCATTCCTCCACGGAAGACGAGGCGTGACTCTCTTGTCCGTACTCGGCAGGTACTCTGCGACCCGAGTCAGAAATGGAGAGGACCCCTGAGGTTCCTGCCTCCATTCGAGATGAGGCCCTCTTCGATTGCACCAAACCCAGTTGAGTAACGAAAGGCCCCTCCCAAATCCACAGTGTCCCTGACTTCTCAGAGGCACCCTGAGAAGTTGCCTGAGGTCACCGACACAAGTCGAGGGAACCCAGGGTTCCCTGCCGCAACCCAAGAAAGACCTCGAGAGTCCTTCAATGCGTCTTGAGGCCCGATTCGCCTACTATGACTCGAGAGCAATCACGCACTCCCCTTCACCACACGCACGGAGACCTGACGTCCCTAGCACCACACGAGAGGCTCTCTGAGCTCCCCGTCGTACCTCGTGAGAAATCTGATACTGGCGCCGCAGCTGGAGAAAACCCACGAGACGCCCCCGTCATCGCGAGACGAGGGCCTTTTTTCCTGCATGGCCAGGAAAACAATCCCGAGTCATCTCTCCAAACTCCATAGGAGGCTTCACTCCCTTTACGCCACGCAGTGGGCTCCAAGAGATACCCGTCGCGACTCGACAGGAGAGCGGAGTCCTTTTTTTCCCCTCAAGACGAGGCCTGACTCTCCGGGTAAGTCGAGAATGCAACCCTGAGATCCCTGTCGGCCCAGTAGTGGAACACTAGGTCCTGGACACAAGCGTAGATGAGGTCTATTTTGCCCTGCAGTGACTGGAGAGCAATCCCCAGTTCTAACTTGCAACTCGAATGGAATACTGGATTTTCCTGACACCACACAAGAGGCTCCCTGAAATCCCTGTGGTACTTCATGAGACACCCCACACTGGCGCCGCAGCTCGAGAAAACCCACGAGACGCCACCGTCATCTCGAGATGAGGGCCTTCTTTTCCTGCATGGCCTGGAGTCCAATCCCGAGTCCTCTCTCCAAACTCCACAGGAGGCTTGACTCCCTTTAGTACACACATTGGGCTCCAAGAGATACCCATCGCGACTCGAGACGAGAGTGGAATTCTTTGCTTACCCTCGAGGTGAGAACTGACTCCCCGGATGAGTCTGGAATGCAAACCCGAGATCCCTGTCGCCCCTGGAGAGCAACGTTAGATCCTGGACACAAGCCTAGATTAGGTCTCTTTTGCCCTGCAGTGACTCTCGCGCAATCCCCATCTCCCCCTCGCAACCCGAATGGAAGATTGGATTTCAAGGCCAACGAAAGGAAGCCTAAATTCCCGGTCATAACTCGAGAATCCCGCCGCAACTCGAGCAAAACCACGTGGTTCTCCCGTCATCGCAAGATGAGGCCCTTGCCCGCTACAGCGTTTCAAAAGATGTCCCAGGTTCCGTCTTGAAATGCGAAACGGTACTTGGCACCCTTGATGCGACCCCAAAAGTCCCCCAACACGCCGGTCTCACTCAAGGGGAACACCGAGGTTCCCGGCACCACTTCATTTAAGACCCTTCTCCCCTCCTGATCGTTACCGGTGGGTCGATTCCCCTGCTTTGTCTGCAAGGGGGCCCGACCTTCCCTGCACAACTCAGGATGAGGCCGGTCTCATGGGGAAATTCGATACGTAGCTTTGTGGGTGGTGCCACTTGCTGAAAGACTCCAATTTCCCTGTCCGCTCTTGATAAGAATCCGATGCTCGGACACCTCTTGGAAGGCAGCCTTGAGTATGAAGGTACAACACGAAGGGGCACTAACACACCTGTGCATCATCCGGAAAAACGGGCAGGTTACATACACAGCTCGACAAGTGGCCTGTCACCTCGAGAACAACTCGAGAGGCAAGAGGAGTCCCATCCTCCAGAAAAGACGAGGCCTGACTCTCCTGTATCAACATGCAGGGACCTTGCGATCTGAGTCAGAAATGGAGAGGAACACTGAGGTTCCTGCTTCAACTCGAGATGAGTCCCTCTTACATTCCACCAAATGCAGAGGAGTCTCGAGAGGCCCCTCCAAACTGCACAGTATCCCTGACTTCTCAGAGACAATCTGAGAAGCTCCCTGAGGTCGCAGGCACAAGTCAAGGGAACCCTGGGTTTTATGCAGTGACCCGAGAAAGACCTCGAGAGTCCTTCTTCAACCCGTCTTGAGGCCCGATTACCCTACCATGACTCGAGAGCAATGACGAACTCCCCCTAGCCATCTCATGGGGACCTGACTTCCCTGGCGCCACACGAGAGGCTCCCTGAGCTCCCTCTCGTACCTCGTCAGAAACCCGGCACTAGCGCGGCAGTCTAGAAAACCCACAAGAGGCCGCCGTCATCGCGAGATGAGGGCCTTCTTTTCCTGCATGGCCTGGAGAGGAATCCCGAGTCCTCTATCCAAACAGCACAGGAGGCTTGACTCCCTTTAGGGCACACAGTGGGCTCCAAGAGATACCCATCGCAACTCAAAAGGACAGCGGAGTTCTTTGCTTCCCCTCGAGACGAGGCCTGATTCCCCGGGTGAGTCTGGTATGCAAGCCCGAGATCCCTGTCGCCCCTAGGGATGAACATTAAGTCCTGGACACAAGCCTAGATGAGGTCTATTTTGCCCTGCAGTGACTCGAGGGCAATCCCCAGCTCTCCCTTGAAACTCGAATGGAAGATAGGACTTCCCTGGGCCAACACATGAGGAAGACTGTATTCCCCGTCGAAACTCGAGAATCCCGCCACAACTCGAGAAACGCTACGTGGTTCCCCCGTCATCGCAAGATGAGGCCCTTGCCCCCTACAGCGTCTCAAGAGAAGTCCCACGTTCCGTCTTGAAGTGCGAAACTATATCGGCACCATTGATGCAACCTCAAAAGTTCGTCGACACACTGGTCTGACTCGAGGAGAACACCGAGGTTCCCGGCACCACTACATCTGGGCCCCTTCTCCCCTCCTGATCGCGACAGGAGGGTCGATTCCCCTGTTTTGTCTTGAAGGGGTTCCCGCCTTTCCCGGTGCATCTCAGGATGAGGCCGGTCTCACGAGGATATTTGAGACATAGCCTCGTGGATGGTGACACATGCCGAAAGACCCCGATTTCCCGGTTCGCTCTTGATAAGATCCCAATGCCCAGACACCTCTTTGAAGATAACCCTTTTGATGAAGGCACAACACGAAGGGGCACTGACACCCCCGGGTATCGTCCGGAGAAACCCGCAGGTACCACACACAGCTCGAGAAGTGACCTGTCACCCCGTGAACAACTGGAGAGGCAAGCAGAGTTCCATTCCTCCACACAAGACGAGGCCTGACTCTCCTGTTCGAACTCTGCAGCGAAACTGCGATCTAATCAGATCTGGCCCAGGGGAAGTCAGGAGAGGAAACATGAGTTTCCTGCCTCCACTCGAGATGAGGCCCTCTTCCATTGCACCGAACCCAGTGGAGTCCCGAGAGGCCCCTCCCAAATGCACAGTATCCCTGACTTCTCAGAGGCACCCTTAGACCTTCCTGAGATCACTGGCACAAGTCGAGGGAACCAAGGGTTTCCTGCCCCAACCCGTAAAAGACCTCGAGAGTCCTTCTTCAACGCGTCTTGAGGTGCGATTCCCCTACCATGACTCGAGAGCAATGACGCACTCCGCCTAGCCACGCGCATAGAAACCTGACTTCCCTGGCGCCACAGGAGAGGCTCCCTGAGCTCCCCATTATACCTCGTGAGCAACACCACACTGGAGACACAGCTCGAGAATACCCACGAGACGCCCCAGTCCTCACGAGATGAGGGCCTTCTTTTGCTGTATGGCCTGGAGAGCAATCCTGAGTCCTCTCTCCAAACTCCACAGGAGGCTTGCCTCATTTTAGGCCACACAGTGAGCTCCAAGATATACCCGTCGCGACTTGACAGGAGAGCGGTGTCCTTGGCTTCCCCTTGAGACGAGGCCTGATTCCCCGGGTGAGTCGAGAATGCAATGCCGAGATCGCTGTCGCCCCAGCAGAGGAACATTAAGTCCTGGACACAAGCCTAGATGAGGTCTATTTGGCCCTGCAGTGTCTCGAGAGCAATCCCCAGTTCTAACTCGCAATTCGAATGAAAACTGGACTTCCCTGGGCCAGTTGAACAGGAAGCCTGAATTCCCCGTCGTAACTCGAGAATCCCGCCGCAACTCAAGAAAAACCACGTGGTTCCCCCGTCATCGAAAGATGAGGCCCTTGCCCGCTACAGCGTCTCAAGAGAAGTCCCACGTTCCGTATTGAAGAGCGAAAAGTTACTTGGAACCCTTGATGCGACCCCAAAAGTTCCCCGACATACCAGTCTCACTTGAGGAGAACACCGAGGTTCCCGGCACCACTTCATCTGAGACTCTTCTCCCCTCTTGATCGCGACAGGAGGTTCGATTCCCCTGCTTTGTCTGGAAGGCATTCCCGACCTTCCTGGCGCACTTCAAGATGAGGCCAGTCTCACGAGGAAATTTGAGACATAGCCTCGTGGGTGGTGCGGCATGCCAAAAGACCCCAATTCCCTGGTCCGCTCTTGATAAGAACCCGATGGCAGAACCCAACTCGAAGGCAATCCTGTGGATCAAGGCACAACACGAAGGGGCAGTGACACCCCGGTGCATCGTCCAGAAAAACCCACAAGTTCCACATACAAATCGACAAGTGGCCTGTCACCCCATGAACAACGCGAGAGTCAAGCGGAGTTCCAGTCCTCCACACAAGACGAGGCCTGACTCTCCTGTCCCAACTCTGCAGGGACTCTGCGATCCGAGTCAGATCCGGCGCATTCGAAGCCAGGAGAGGAACCCTGAGGTTCCTGCCTCAACTTGTCATGAGGCCCTCTTCCATTGCACCAAACCCAGTGGAGTTCCGAGAGGCCCCTCCCAACTCCACAGTGACCCTGACTTCTCAGAGGCACGCTGAGAAGCTTCCTGAAGTCACTGGCACAAGTCGATGGAACCCAGGGTTTCCTGCTGCAACCCAGGAAAGACCTCGAGAGTCCTTCTTTAACACCTCTTCAGGCCCAATTCCCCTACCATGACTCGAGAACAATGACGGGCTCCCTCTCACCACATGCATAGAGACCTGACTGCCCTGGCACCACGTGAGAGGCTCACTGAGCTCCCAGTCTTACTTCGTGAGAAACCCCACACTAGCGCCACAGCTCGAGAAAACCTACGAGACGCCCCAGTCGTTGGGAGATGAGGGCCTTCATTTCATGCATTCCCTGGAGAGCAATCCCGTGTCCTCCCTCCAAACACAAAAGGAGGTTTGACTCCCTTTAAGCCACTCAGTGGGCTCCAAGACATACCCGTCCGACTCGAGAGGAGAGCAGAGTCCTTTGCTTCCCCTCGAGATGAGGGCTGACTCCAAGGTGAGTCTGGAATGCAACCCCGAGATTTCTGTCGAGCCTTGACATGAACATTAGGTCCTGCACACAAGCCTTGGTGGGGTCTCTTTTGCCTTCAGTGACTAGAGCGCACCTCCAGCTCTTCCTCGAATCTCGAATGGAAGATAAGACTTTTGTGGGCCAACACAAGAGGAAGCATGAATTCCCTGTGGTAACTCAAATATCCCACCGCAACTCGAGAAAAACCAAGTGTTTCCGCAGTCATTCCAAGATGAGGCCCATGCCCGCTGGAGCAACCCAAGAGAAGTCCAACGTTCCATTTTGAAGAGCGAAACAGTACTTGGAACGCTTTATGCGACCCCAAAAGTTACCCGACATACCTGTCTCACTTGAGGGAAACACCGAGGTTCCCAGCAGCACTTCATCTGAGCCACTTCTCCCCTCCTGATCGCCACAGGAGGGTCGATTCCTCTGCTTTGTCTGGAAGAGTTTCATGAACTTCGCGGCACATTTCAGGATGAGGCCGGTTTCATGAGGAAATTCGAGACTAGCCACGTGGGTGGTGCCAAATGCTGAACGACCCCGATATCCCGGTCCGCTCTTCATAAGAACCCGATGCCCGGATACCTCTTCGAAGGCAACCCTGTGGATGAAGACACAAAACGAAGGGTCACTGACACCCCCGTGCATCGTCTGGAAAAACCTGCAGATTCCACACACAGTTTGACAAGGGGCCTGAAACCCCATGAACAACTCGAGAGGCAAGCGGAGTTCCATTACTCAGAAAAGACGTAGCCTGTCTCTCCTGTCCCAACTCTGCAGGGACCCTGATGTCGGAGTCCGAAACAGAGAGGAAGTCTGAGGTTCCTGCCTCCCCTCGAGATGAGCCCCTCTTCCAATGTGACAAACCCAGCGGAGTCCCGAGAGGCACCGCCAACTCCACAGTATCCCTCAACTCTCAGAGACACCCTGGGAAGTTCCCTAAGGTCCCCGGCAGAAGTCGAGGGAAACGACTTTTTCCCGCCACAACCCGAGAAAGACCTCTAGAGTCCCTCTTCAACGCGTCTTGAGGCCCTAGTCCCCTCCCATTACTCGAGAGCCACAACGCGCTCCTCCTCGCTACGCGCAGGGAGACCTGACTTCCCTGGCGCCGCACGAGAGGCTCCCTGAGATCCTCGCTGTGCCTCGCGAGAAAACCCCCACGGGCGCCGCAGCTCGAGGAAACCCCTGAGACGCCCCCGTCCTCGCGATGTGAAGGGACTTCTTTTCCTGCATGGCCTGGAGAACAATCCCGAGCCCTCTCTCCAAAATGAAGAGGAGGCTTGACTCCACTGACGCCACTAGGGGGCTCCAAGATATCCGCGTCGCGACTCGGGAGGACAGCAGAGTCCTTTGCTTCCCCTCGAGACGAGGCCTGACACCCAGGGGGATCCTGGAATGCAACCCCGAGATCCCTGCCTTCCCTGGAGAAGAACATTAGGTGCTGGACACAAGCCTAGATGAGGTCTC
This sequence comes from Bubalus kerabau, assembly GCF_029407905.1. Taxonomy (NCBI): domain Eukaryota; kingdom Metazoa; phylum Chordata; class Mammalia; order Artiodactyla; family Bovidae; genus Bubalus; species Bubalus kerabau. The sequence continues at coordinate 5,335,739 of NW_026577881.1, read as the reverse complement.
TTTGGCCCTGCAGTGACTCGAGCGAAACCCCCAGCTTTCCCTCGCCAATCGAATGGAAGACTGGGCTTCCCAGGGCCAACAGAGGAGAAAGACTGTAATCCCCATCGTCACTCTAGAATCCCGGCGCAACTCGAGAAAAAACACGTGGTTCCAACGTCTTCGCAAGATGAGGCCCTTGCCCACTACAGCGTCTCAGGGGAAGTCCCATGTTCCGCCCTGAAGTGCGAAACAGTACCTGACACCATTCGTGCGACCACCAAAAGCTCCCCGACACGCCGGGTACTCTCGAGGGAACACCGAGGTCCCGGCACAGCTTCATCTGAGCCCGTTCTCCCCTCCTGATCACGACAGGAGAGTCGATTCCCCTGCGTGGTTCAGAAGGGGTTCCCGGCCTTCCCGGTGCACCTCAGGATGAGGCCGGTCTCACAGGAAAATTCGAGACGAGCCACGTGGGTGGGGCCACATGCCGAACGCCCCCGATTCCCCGGTCCGCTTTTGAGAAGGACCCGAGGCCCGGACCCCTCTTCGAAGGCAACCCTGTGGGTGAAGGCACAACACGAAGGGGCACTGACACCCCCGTGCATCGTCCGCAAAGACCCGCGGGTTCCACACACAGCTCGACCAGGGGCCTGAAAACCCCTGACAACTCGAGAGGCCAGCGGGGTTCCCTTCCTCAGACAAGACGAGGCATGACTCTCCTGTCCCAACTCTGCAGGGACCCTGTGGTCGGAGCCGAAATGGAGAGGAAGCCTGAGGTTCCTGCCTCCCATCGAGGTGAGGCCCTCTTCCGTTGCGCCAGACCCAGCGGAGTCCCGAGGGGCCCCGCCACCTCCACAGGATCCCTCGCCTCTCAGAGGCACCCTGGGAAGTTCCCTAAGATCCCTGGCAGAAGGCGAGGGAAACGAGGGTTTCCCGCCGCCCCCCGAGAAAGACCTCGAGAGTCCTTCTTCAATGCGTCTCGAGGCCCTAGTCCCCTCCCGTGACTCGAGAGCCATGACGCGCTCCCCCTCGCCACGCGCATGGAGATCTGACTTCCCTGGCGCCGCACGAGAGGCTCCCTGAGATCCTCGTCATGCCTCGGGAGAAAACCCCCACGGGCGCCGCAGCTCGAGGAAACCCCTGAGACGCCCCCGTCCTCGCGAGCTGAGGGCCTTCTATTCCTGCATGGCCTGGAGATCAATCCCGGGTCCTCTCTCCAAACTGAAGAGGAGGCTGGACTCCCTTGAGGCCACTCAGTGGGCTCCAAGAGATCCGCGTCGCCACTCGAGAGGAGAGCGGAGTCCTTTGCTTCCCCTCGAGACGAGGCCTGACTCCCCGAGGGAGCCTGAAATGCAACCCCGAGATTCCTGCCTTCCCTGGAGAGGAATATTAGTTCCAGGACACACGCCTTGATGAGGTCTCTTTGGCCCTGCAGTGACTCGAGCGCTACCCCCAGATTTCCCTCGCTACTTGAATGGGAGATGGGGCTTCCCAAGGCCAACCCAAGAGGAAGCCTGAAATCCTCGTCGAAACTCGAGAATCCTGCCGCAACTCGAGAAAAACCACGTGGTTTCAACGTCTTTGCAAGATGAGGCCCTTGCCCGGTACGGCGTCTCAAGGGAAGTCCCATGTTCCGTCGTGAAGTGAGACACGGTACCTGACACCCTTCATGCGACATCCAAAAGTTCCCCGACATGCCGGGTTCCCTTGAGGGGAACACCGAGAATCTCGGCACCACTTCCTCTGAGCTCCTACTCCTGTCCTGTTCACGACAGGAGAGTTGATTCCCCTGCGTGGTCTGGAAGGGGTTCCCGGCGCCCCTCAGGATGAGGCCAGCCTCGCGAGGAAATTCGAGACAAGCCCCGTGGCTGGTGCCCCATGTTGAACGACCCTGATTTCCCGGTCCGCAGTTGAGGAGAACCCGATGCCCGGACACCTCTTCGAAGGCCACCCTGTGAGTGAAGGAACAACACGAAGGGGCACTGACACTCCCGTGCATCGTCCGGAAACACCCGCGGTTTCCACACAGAGCTCCACGAGGGGACTGAGACTCCCTGAGCAACTCGAGAGGCAAGCGGAGTTCCCTTCCTCAGACAAGACGAGGCCTGACTCTCCTGCCCCAAAGCTGCAGGGACACTGCTGCCGGAGTACGAAACGGAGAGGAAGCCTGAGGTCCTGTCTCCCCTCGAGATGAGGCCCTCTTCGATTGCGCCAAACCCAGAGGAGTCCCGAGATGGCCCACCAACTCCACAGCATCCCTCACCTCTAAGAGGAACCATGGGAAGTTCCCTCAGGTCACCGGGAGAAGTCGAGGGAAACGATGGTTTCCCGCTGCAAGCCGAGAAAGACCTCGAGAGACCTTCTTCTACACGCCTTGATGCCCTAGTCCCCTCCCAGGACTCAAGAACAATGACGCGCTCCCCCTCGCCACGCTCATGGAGACCTGACTTCCCTGGCGCCGCACGAGAGGCTCCCTGAGAACCTCGTCGTGCCTCGTGAGAAAAGCCCCACGGACGCCGCAGCTCGAGGAAACCCCTGAGAAGCCCCCGTCCTCGCGAGGTGAGGGCCTTCTTTTCCTGCCTTTCCTGGAGAGCAATCCCGAGTCCTCTCTCCAAACTGAAGATTAGGCTTGACTCCCTTGAGGCCACTCAGAGGGCTCCAAGAGATCCGCGTCGTGGCTCAAGAGAAGAGCGGAGTCCTTTGCTTCCCCTCGAGGCCAGGCCTGACTCCACGGGGGACTCTGGAGTGCAACCCCGGGATCCCTGTCTTCCCTTGAGAGTACTACTAGGTCCTGGACACACGCCTAGATGAGGTCTCTTGGGCCCTGCAGTGACTCGAGCGCAACCCCCAGCTTTCCCTAGCAACTCGAATGGAAGATGGGGCTTCCCAGGGCCAACCCAAGAGGAAGCCTGAAATCCCCGTCGTAACTCCAGAATCCCGCCGCAACTCGAGAAAAACCACGTGGTCCCAACGTCTTCGCAAGATGGGGCCCTTGCCCGCTACGGCGTCTCAAGGGAAGTCTCACGTTCTGTCCTGAGTTGCGAAACGGTACCTGACACCCTTCATGCGACCTCCAAAATTTCCCAGACACGCCGGGTTCCCTCGAGGGGAACACCGAGGGTCCTGGCACCCCTTCATCTGAGCCCCTTCTCCCCTCCTCATCACGACAGGAGAGTCGATTCCCCTGCGTATTCTGGAAGGGGTTCCCGGCTTTCCCGGCACACCTCAGGATGAGGCCAGCCTCCCGAGGAAATTCGAGACGAGCCCCGTGGGTTGTGTCACATGCCGAACGACGCCAATTTCCCAGTCCGCTCTGGATAAGAACCCGATGCCCGGACACCTCTTCGAAGGCAACCCTGTGGGTGAAGTTACCATTCGAAGGGGCACTGACACCCCCGTGCGTCATCCGGAAAAACCCGCGGTTTCCACACACAGCTTGACGAGGTGCGTGAGACACCCTGAGCAATTCGAGAGGCAAGCGGAGTTCCCTTCCTCAGACAAGACGAGGCCTGACTCTCCTGTCCCAACTCTGCAGGGACCCTGTGGTTGGAGTCCGAAAAGGAGAGGAAGCCTAAGTTTCCTGTCTCCCCTCGAGATGAGGCCCTCTTCCATTGCGCCAAGCCCAGCGGAGTCCCGAGAGGCCCCGCCAACTCCACAGCATCCCTCACCTATCAGAGGCACCATGGGAAGTTCCCTCAGGTCCCCGGCAGAAGGCGAGGGAAACGAGGCTTTCCCGCCGCAACCACAGAAAGACCTCGAGTGTCCTTCTTCAACGCCTCTGGAGGCCCTAGTCCTCTCCCATGACTGGAGAGCCATGACGCGCTCCCCCTCGCCACGTGCACAGAGACCTGACTTCCCTGGCACCGCACGAGAGGCTCCCTGAGATCCTCGTCTTGCCTCGTGAGAAAACCCCCACGGGCGCCGCAGCTCGAGGAAACCCCTGAGAAGCCCCCATCCTCGCGAGGTGAGGGCCTTCTTTTCCTGCCTGACCCAGAGCACAATCCCGAGTCCTCTCTCCAAACTGAAGAGAAGGCCTGACTCCCTTGAGGCCACTCAGTGGGCTCCAAGAGATCTGCGTCGCGACTTGAGAGGAGAGCGGCATCCTTGGCTTGCCCTCGAGGCGAGGCCTGACTCCCCGGGGGAGTCTGGAACGCCACCCTGAGATCCCTGTCTTCCCTTGAGAGGAACGTTAAGTCCCGGACACAGGCCTAGATGAGGTCTCTTTGGCCCTGCAGTGACTCGAGTGCAACCCTCAGCTTTCCCTCGCAACTCGAATGGAAGATTAGGCTTCCCGGGGCCAACACAAGAGGAAGCCTGAAATCCACTTCGTAACTCTAGAATCCCGCCGCAACTCGAGAAAATCCACATGGTCCCAAAGTCTTCGCAAGATGAGGCCCTTGCCCGCTACGGCGTCTCAAGGGAAGTCCCAGGTTCTGTCCTGAAGTGCGAAACGGTACCTGACTCCTTTCATGCAACCCCCAAAAGTCCCCCACACGCCGGTTTCCCTTGAGGGTAACACCGAGGGTTCCATCCCCACTTCATCTGAGCCCCTTCTCCCCTCCTGATGGCGACAGGAGAGTCGATCCCCCTGCATTGTCTGGAAGTGTCCCCGGCCTTCCCAGCACAACTCAGGATGAAGCCGGCCTCACTAGGAAATTTGAGACTAGCCCCGTGGGTGGTCCCTCATGCCGAAAGACCCCGATTTCCCTGTCCGCTCTTGAAAAGAACCCGAGGCCCGGACACCTCTTCGAAGGCAACCCAGTGGGTGAAGGCACAACACGAAGGGGCACTGTCACCGTCGTGCATTTCCGGAAACACCCGCAGGTTCCACACACAGCTCAACAAGGGGCCTGAGACCCCCTGAGCACCTCGAGAGGCAAGCTGAGTTCCCTTCCTCAGACAAGACGATTCCTGACTCTCCTGTCCCAACTCTGCAGGGACCCTGCGGTCGGAGTCTGAAACGGAGAAGAAGCCTGAGGTTCCTGCCTTCCCTGGAGATGAGGCCCTCTTCCATTGCGCCAAACCCAGCGGAGTCCTGAGAGGCCCCGCCAACTCCACAGCATCCCTCATCTGTCAGAAGCACACTGGGAAGTTCCCTAAGGTCACCGGTAAACTTTTATTGCACAAGGTCCCCATGAAAAGGCCCACGCAGCAGGACAGCCACAGATTCTCTCTGCCATTAAAGGGCAGTAAGGTGCCCTCCCCCCTTCTTTGCTGCCTCGGCGGCCACCAGGGTGCAATTCGCGTACCCTTCCCTTTCCCATCCTAGCAGGTGCTCCAGGGCCCGCTGGCCTACAAAGTGCCAGAAGCAGGGCTGGGCCAGCCGGCCAGAATTCAGGGTTATGTCCCTTGGACTTCCAGCGGACACTAGGCTGCTTGGGAAATCCACGCAGACTCTGAGGTTTTTCAGCAGAGGGGTGGAGCGGTAAAGGCCTTGACCCCAAAGACGAGGCCTTTCTGCGACCGCCAGGTTGGGGAGCTCTGAGACTGTGCCAACACAGGGCGGAATAAATGGTTCCCTGCTCCACGCAGTCCCCGTTCACTTACCTGTGTTCCGCACCCCTCCGCTGTGGCCAATGGATGCCGATCCTTGGGGATCCAGGAGTTCACGAAATGGGCATTCCCAGCCGCAATGGCGACCCCCAACAGCACATCTGGAAAGCCCTCCCCCACCCCCGCCAGGAGCCGACCCCCACTGCGAACGGAACCCCACCCCGCCCCGCACCGCCAGGTTTCGCCCCGGCCCTGCCGGGCTCCCGGTGGGTTCCCAGCAATATTGGCGACCCCCGGGAGCACAACAGGGACCGACCCCCCACCCACAGTGAGCGGAATCTCGACCTGTGCAGCCCAGGTTTACCCCACCCTGGCTGCGCTCCCGGCGCGTTTCCAGCTGCAGTGGCCATCTCCGAGAGCACAACTGGGAAGCCCTCCCCTACCCCCGCCAGGAGCCGACACCCGCCCTGCGCCGCCCGGGTTCGCCCCGCCCCTGCCGCGCTCCAGGGGCGCTGCCCACCTTCACCAGTGGCTCTCGCTGAGCCCCGTCCCCACGCCCGGTTCCAGGAGAGGCTCTCGGACCTCGCTGCTGCCGCCAGGTCAAACATGAGGACAATACATACACCCCACAGAGACAATCCAAGCTGTCTATGATTTAGGGATAAAACGAGGACTACAGAAAGGCAAGATGACCTGACCTAGGAGGGCCATGATATTCTATAGAACCAGACAAAGTTGGTTACCAAGGAAACTTTTTTCCTTGGAACCCGGAAAGCTGGTTCTTTGCATATGCAATGACCAACAATTAGCTTGTTACCCAAGCCTGCCTTACTGCCACCCCCATCCCCCCACTCCCCAGAAGACTGGCTCAAAGAAATATTTTAAATCTCAGGCGGAAACCTGGAAGATGTCTTGTCTGTCTGTTTGGATTAAGGTATGTGTCAGTGTGAGCCCTGTGTTTTTTGATAATATTGTTCAAGTTCTGAGTTCTGATTTCAATGGTCTCAAGACAAGGCAGCCCTTCCAAATCAAACTGCTGGAAATACAAGAAAACATTGACCTAAATGAATGTCAGAGTCCCGTGAACTGGGAACTGGTCAATATTAAATATCTAGTATTTTTGGTTTTGCTCCTCCATTATAGACATGTCTAAGAGTCAACAACATTAAGCACAACATGTTCATAGTGCCTAGGTTTCTTTTGAGGTAAAAATTGCTCTATTGTTATATCTGTCACAAGCTTGTCAGCAAGAAACTACCTGGAAACGACAACAACAAAAGTAAAAAATGTAAATGTGATATGAGCTTTTAGACAAACTCTTTACAATAATTATACTCTATAATATCTGCCTCTCATAGTCTTGATTGAAGGCAGAGGAGAAGGGGATGACAGAGGATAAGATGGTTGGATGGCATCACTGACTCGATGGACATGAGTTTGAGCAAGCCCCTGGAGCTGGTGACGGACACGGAAGCCTGGCGTCCTTCAGGCCACGGGGTCCCAAAGAGTCAGACACGACTGAGCAACTGAACTGAACTGAACTAACAAACGTTTCTCCAGGTGTTTTGGTTCCCCGACTTTCTATCCTTGTGACGACAGTGTATTGAATAGCTAGGTCATTTCCAAATAAATGAAAGTTCTGAAACATTCACGACTTGAAAGGACCTCCCTTTTACACAGAAACAAAAGAGATTTTTGACTCTCCATGAATAGTGTCTGGCACCATCCTGACATGTTAAATGTAAGAAAGCAATTGTTTTGTTTTGTTTTGTTCTGTTCTTGGGGGTGGGGGGAGGGGGGCGGGCTATAGCGAATGCCAATATAAAAGTCAGTTCTTGGTTGCTGAAGGGAAATGTATGACTTGTTATTACAAGAAAGTATGTGGAATGCAATGGCACTTGAGGAAGGAAAACAAAGTAGTTCTGTCTTACAGGTGGCCGTTTCAGGATGGGAGAAGCAAAGGAATGGGTACAGAATGGGATAAGGAGGTTGTAGGGAAAGTGGACCCCCAGAAAAGAGTTCTGTGCCTAGCACAAGTTTTCTTGAGATGTCGAACTGCCTTTGCTAATGGAGTTTAAGTTTCTTTACCTCTTAAGTGATCTCTTCTAGGTTGACCTAGAACAGAAATCTTTTGTTAGCTTTGGCTAAGTGGAGAAGTAGTGTTTCACGGTGACATATGTGATCCTTCCTGACTGTTTGCAGCCCTTTTGATATCGATGCACTGCTTCTGCTGCTGCTGCCGCCGCTGCTGCTGCTGCTAAGTCGTTTCAGTCGTGTCCGACTCTGTGCGACCCCATAGACGGCAGCCCACCAGGCCCCGCAGTCCCTGGGGTTCTCTAGGCAAGAACACTGGAGTGGGTTGCCATTTCCTCCTCCCATGCATGAAAGTGAAAAGTGAACGTGAAGTCGCTCAGTGGTGTCCGACTCTTAGCGACCCCATGGACTGCAGCCTACCAGGCTCCTCCATCCATGGGATTTTCCACGCAAGAGTACTGGAGTGGGGTGCCATTGCCTTCTCCCATATCTATGCACAAGCCTGCCTAAATCATTGACTTCTAGCTAGCTTTGGGATGCCAATGACCATCCACCCTTACAAGGCAACAGAGAAGAGAAAAACACTTACCACAGGAGGTCCTGGTAAGGAACGAGGAACTAACAAGCTCCCGCCAACCAGGATTCTGCAGAGGTCAACAAGAGGTCAGTAAGAGATGGAAGACTGCAGTCCAGAGGTCCTAGCAACTTTCATCTTGCAGCAGACACCCAGAATAGTCAAAACGAATTCAATGTTGCAAAAAATAAGTAAACAAATAAAGGACAGAAGTTCTTTGAACACATGACTGAGATTAGGGGTGAGGCAGTACATGTACAGTGCCCGGAAAATCTTAAAGTATGAGAAAGGAAAGAAATTAAAGACAAGTATCAAGCTGTCCAAACTGATAAAAACGAAAGATTACACAGTTTTTTCTGTATATATTACCAGATAATAATCTGAAAAGGAATTTAAAAAAATTCCCTTTCAATAATGTCAACATGAATACAACACTTTGCCATGGATGTAACGAGGATGACAAGACTGGCACACTGGAACTTATACACCCTGGCTGAAAACTATCCTGAATACATGGACAGGTATTCCATAACAATGGAAAGACTTAAGATGGCAATACCATGGAATGCATCTTCAATCTGAAATGAAGATTTGATATGATTTGATCGCTCAGAGCTTTTGTGTCATCAATTGTTATTAAAGTATAAATGAGATAGAGAAAACTGCTGACTTAGATTTGAGGCGGGGTGTACGCCCTGCTGGTCTCTAGCCAGATATTCTACAGGCACTAGCAGTCAGCTAAGGAAAGAAAGGCACTGTCTCAGGGAATGGCACCAGGCCCCTCCCCCACGACATGCCTTGAGGTCACATTGGCAGCAGGTGAGTCATCCTGGGCCAAAAACTGATTGACATGAATCTTGAAGAAAGGCAGTATTCCAGGCAAATATATCATTTCCTTAACATAGATTAGGAGAACAAGGTACGAGGAAAACATACTGTTTTGTTCAAGTCGCTTCTGAGCCTATTGGGGGAACCGACCTGAAGCCAGAGTCCAGCAGATATACATAGGATATTTACATCGCTTAAGACAAACATTTCCTCAGGAACAAATGCATTGCTTAGCTCAAGGTTTGTCTGCGAAATTCTTACACATCAGGAGATGGCTCCGAGCTGGGTTTCTACACACAAGAACATGAATGCAAAGGACAAGCCTGCACAGCCCATCTGCCCCCCTCCCCCACAGCCAGCAGCATTTCCAAGTGACCTCCTAAGGCCTTCCCCAAAATACAGGGGCACCTCTGGGTTTCCTGTTTCCCTCACTTCGAACACTTTTCTTAAAAAAAAAAAAAAATCCTGCACACTTCTTGATAGAATGCCACAGTGCAAGGAAAACAGGCCTTCAATACTTAAACCTCCCTGTGCCAAACACTTGGGGCTTGGTTTTGTTTTGTTTTGTTTTTTAATTACACCACCACATAATTTAAACTTTTTACAATTTCTAATTATTCAGTACCAAAACACCAAACTTTTGTTGCACAAGGTCCCCATGAAAAGGCCCACGCATCAGGACAGCCACAGATTCTGCCATGAAAGGGCAGCAAGGTGCCCTCCCCCCTTCTTTGCTGCCTGGGCGGCCACCAGGGTTTGAAATCCATGCACCCTACTAAGTTTCTAGGGTGCAATCCGTGGACCCTTCCCTTTCCCATCCCAGCAGGTGCTCAAGGGCCCGCTGGCTTACAAAGTGCCAGAAGCAGGGCTGGGCCAGCCGGCCAGAGTTCAGTGTTCTGTCCCTTGGACTTCCAGGGGACACTAGGCTGCTTGGGAAAACCGTGCAGACTGAGATTTTTCAGCAAAGGGGTGGAGCGGTAAAGGCCTTGACACCAAGGGCGAGGCCTTTCTGCGACCGCCAGGTTGGGGAGCTCCGAGAATGTGCCAACAGAGGGCGGAATACTTGGTTCCCTGCTCCAAGCAGTCCCAGTTCCCTGACCTGTGGCCCACAGCCCTCCGCTGCACCCACTAGATGTGGATCCTTGGGGACACAGGAGCATAGGAAATGGGCGTTCCTAGCCGCAGTGGCGACCCCCGAGAGCACAACTGGGACCGAACCCCCACCCACAGCCATCTAAATCTCGACCCGCGCAGCCCAGGTTTACCCCGCCCCGTGTGCGCTCCCGGCGCGTTTCCAGCCGCAGTGGCCACCACCGAGAGCACAACTGGGAAGCCCTCCCCCACCCCCGCCAGGAGCCGAACCCCGCCCCGCGCCACCCGGGTTCACCCCGCCCCTGCCGCACTCCCAGCGCGTTTCCAGCTGCAGTGGGGACCCCCGAGAGCACAACTGTTACCGCCCCCCACCCCCTCCGGACCAGAACCCCGACCCGCGCCGCCCGGGATCGCCCCGCCCCTGGCGCGCTCCCGGGGCGTTGCCCACTTCCACCAGGGGCTCCTGGTGAGCCCCGTCCCCACGCCCGGTTCCAGGAGAGGATCTCGGACCTCGCTACTGCCGCCAGGTCAAACACGAGGACAATACATCCACCCCACAGAGACAATCCAAGCTGTCTATGATTTAGGGATAAAATGAGGACTACAGAAAGGAAAGATGTCCTGACCTAGGAGGGCCATGAGAGTCTATAGATCCAAACAAAATTGGGTACCAAGGAAACTTTTTTCCTTGGAACCTGGAAAGCTGGTTCTTTGCATATGCAATGACCAACAATTAGCTTGTTACCCAAGCCTGCCTCGCTGCCACCCCCACTCCCCCCCCCCCCACTCCCCAGGAAAATGGCTCAAAGAAATATTTTAAACCTCAGGCGGAAAACTGGAAGATGTCTTGTCTGTCTGTCTGGATTAAGGTATGTGTCAGTGTGAGCCCTGTGTTTTTTGATAATATTGCTCAAGTTCTGAGTTCTGATTTCAATGGTCTCAAGACAAGGCAGCCCTTCCAAATCAAACTGCTGGAAATACAAGAAAACATTGACCTAAATGAATGTCAGAGTCCCGTGAACTGGGAACTAGTCAATATTAAATATCTAGTATTTTTGGTTTTGCTCCTCCACTATAGACATGTCTAAGAGTCAACAACATTAAGCACAACATGTTCATAGTGCCTAGGTTTCTTTTGAGGTAAAAATTGCTCTATTGTTATATGTGTCACAAGCTTGTCAGCAAGAAAGTACCTGGAAACAGCAACAACCAATGTAAAAAATGTAAATGTGATATGAGCTTTTAGATAAACTCTTAACAATAATTATACTCTAAAATATCTGCCTCTCATAGTCTTGATTGAAGGCAGAGGAGAAGGGGATGACAGAGGATAAGATGGTTGGATGGCATCACTGACTCGATGGACATGAGTTTGAGCAAGCCCCTGGAGTTGGTGATGGACACGGAAGCCTGGCGTCCTGCAGGCCACGGGGTCACAAAGAGTCAGACTCGACTGAGCAACTGAACTGAACTGAACTTACCATCGTTCCTCCAGGTGTTTTGGTTACCTGAGTTTCTATCCTGGTGCTAAACTAAGTGACGACAGTGTATTGAATAGCTAGGTCACTTCCAAATAAATGAAACTTCTTAAACATTCACGACTTGAAAGGACCTCCCTTTTACACAGAAACAAAAGAGATTTTTGACTCTGCATGAAGAGTGACTTGCACCATCCGAACATATTAAATGTAAGAAAGCAAGTTTTTTGTTTTGTTTTGTTTTGTTCTGTTCTTGCAGGAAGCGGGGTGGGCGCTATTATCACTGATAGGTATGCTCACCAATCTATCAAATGCCAATATAAGAGTCAGTTCTTGGTTGCTGAAGGGAAATGTATGACTTGTTATTACAAGAATGTATGGAATGCAATCACACTTTAAGAAGGAAAACGAAGTAGTTCTGTCTTAGCGGTGGCATTTTCAGGACGGGAGAAGCAAAGGAATGGGTACAGAATGGGATAAGGAGGTTGTAGGGAAAGTAGGCCCCCAGAAAAGAGTTTTGTGCCTAGCACAAGTTTTCTTGAGATGTTGAACTGCCTTTGCTAATGGAGTTTAAGTTTCTTTACCTCTTAAGTGATCTCTTCTAGGTTGACCTAGAACAGAAATCTTTTGTTAGCTTTGGCTAAGAGGAGAAGTATTGTTTCACGGTGACATATGTGATCCTACCTGACTGTTCTCATCCCCTTTGATATCTATGCACTGCTGCTGCTGCTGCTGCAGCTGCTAAGTGGTTCAGTTGAGGCCGACCCTGTGCCACGCCATAGATGGCAGCCCACCAGGCCCCGCAGTCCCTGGGGTTCTCTAGGCAAGAACACTGGAGTGGGTTGCCATTTCCTCCTCCTATGCATGAAAGTGAAAAGTGAAAATGAAGTCGCTCAGTGGTGTCCGACTCTTAGCGACCCCATGGACTGCAGCCTACCAGGCTCCTCCGTCCTTGGGATTTTCCAGGAGTGGGGTGCCATTGCCTTCTCCCATATCTATGCACAAGCCTGCCTAAATAATTGACTTCTAGCCAACTTTGGGATGCCCATGACCACCCACCCTTACCAGGCAACAGAGAAGAGAAAAACACTTACCACAGGAGGTTCTGATAAGGAACAAGGAACTAACAAGCTCCCACCTACCAGGAATCTGCAGAGGTCAACAAGAGGTCAGCAAGAGATGAGAGACTGCAGTCCAGAGGTCCTAGCTACTTCCATTTAGCAACAAACACCCAGCATAGTCAAAACGATTTCAATGTTAAAGAATAAATAAATAAATAAATAAAAGGACAGAAGTTCTTTGAACACATGTCTGAATTTAGGGGTGAGGCATTACATATGTGTCCCAGGATAATCTTAAAGTGTCAGAAAGTAAAGAAATTAAAGACAACTATCAAGCTGTCCAAACTGATAAAAATGAATGATTACACAGTTTTATCTGTATACATTAGCAGATAATAATCTGAAAAGGAATTTTAAAAAATTCCCTTTCAATAATATCAACATGAATAAAACACTTTGCCATGGATGTAACGAGGATGACAAGACTGGCACACTGGAAATTACACACCCTGGCTGAAAACTATCCTGAATACATGGACAGATATTCCATAACGATGGAAAGACTTAAGATGGCAATACCGTGGAATGCATCTTCAATCTGAAATGAAGATTTGATATGATTTGATCGCTCAGAGCTTTTGTGTCATCAAGTGTTATTAAAGTATTAAAGAGATAGAGAAAGCTGCTGACTTAGACTTGAGGCGGGGTGGGGGGGGTAGTAAGAGTACCCCCTGCTGGTCTTTAGCCAGATATTCTACAGGCACTAGCAGTCAGCTAAGGAAAGAAAGGAACTGTTTCAGGGAATGGCACCAGGCCCTTCCCCCACGACATGCCTTGAGATAATATTGGCAGCAGGTGAGTCATCCCGGGCCAAAACTTGATTGACATGAATCTTGAAGAAAGGCAGTATTGCAGGCAAATATATCATTTCCTTAACATAGATAAGGAGAACAAGCTAGGAGGAAAACATGCTGTTTTGTTCAAATCGCTTCTGAGCCTTTTGGGGGAACCGACCTGAAGCCAGAGTCTAGCGGAAATACATAGGATATTTACATCGCTTAAGACAAACATTTTCTTAGGAAAAAATGCATTGCTTAGCTCAAGGTTTGTCTGCGAAATTCTTACACATCAGGAGATGGCTCCGAGCTGGGTTTCCACACACAGGAACATCCATGCAAAGGACAAGCCTGCACAGCCCATCTGCCGCCCTCCCGCACATCCAGCAGCATTTCCAAGTGACCTCCTAAGGCCTTCCCCAAAATACAGGGGCACCTCTGGGTTTCCTGTTTCCCTCACTTCGAACACTTTTCTTAAAAAAAAAAAAAATCCTGCACACTTCTTGATAGAATGCCACAGTGCAAGGAATACAGTCCTTCAATATTTAAACCTCCATTTGCAAAACACTTGGAGCTTGGTTTTGTTTTGTTTTGTTTTTTAATTACACCACCACATAATTAAAAGCTTTTACACGTTCTAATTATTCAGTTCCAAAACACCAAACTTTTATTGCACAGGGTCCTCATGAAAAGGCCCACGCAGCTGGACAACCACAGATTCTGCCATGAAAGGGCAGCAAGGTGCCCTCCCCCCTTCTTTGCTGCCTGGGCGGCCACCAGGGTTTGAAATCCATGCACCCTACTAAGTTTCTAGGGTGCAATCCGTGGACCCTTCCCTTTCCCATCCCAGCAGGTGCTCAAGGGCCCGCTGGCTTACAAAGTGCCAGAAGCAGGGCTGGGCCAGCCGCCCAGAGTTCAGTGTTCTGTCCCTTGGACTTCCAGCCGACACTAGGCTGCTTGGAAGAACCGCGCAGACTCGGAGATTTTTCAGCAGAGGGGTGGAGCGGTAAAGGCCTTGACCCCAAAGGCAAGGCCTTTCTGCGACCGCCAGGTTGGGGAGCTCCGAGAATGTGCCAACAGACGGTGGAATACTTGGTTCCCTGCTCCACGCAGTCCCAGTTCCCTTACCTGTGGTCCGCAGCCCTCCACTGCACCCACGGGATGGTGATCCTTGGGGACCCAGGAGCGGACGAAATGGGCGTTCCCAGCCGCAGTTGCAACCCCCGAGAGCGCAACTGGGAACCCCTCCCCATCCCCCCCATGAGCCGACCCCCGCCCCGCGCCCTCAGGGTTAGCCCCGCCCCTGCCGCGCTCCCGGCGCGTTCCCAGCCGCAGTGGCGACCCCCAGGAGCACAACTGGGACCGACCCCCACCCAAAGCCATCGGAATCTCGACCCGCGCAGCCCGGGTTTACCCAGTCCCGGGTGCACTCCCGGCGCGTTTGCAGCCTCAGTGTCCACCTCTGAGAGCACAACTGGGAAGCCCGCCCCCACCCCCGCCAGAAGCCGACCCCCGCCCCACGCCGCCCGCGTTCGCCCCGCCCCTGCATGGTCCAGGTACCTTCCCAGCTTCTAGCGTTCACGCCCGGGTAGGAGCAGGATGTAGGAGTACGGGAGATGTGTCTGGAGCCTGACAGCCTCAGCTCCGCTCTGGCCTGCCCTTTGGACCTAGGAGCCAGGCCAACTTGCAGAGGGCTTAGGGCCCCATTGTATGCAAACTACCAAGGCCTACCGCAAGGAGAGCTCTGTCCGAGGGAAGGGAAGCGCCCCAGGCTGCATTCCCAAGCTGTTGTTTAGCCGCCCAGACTCAGCGCTGCACAGGGGTAATCAGGCTCTCTGTGCCCGCAGCTTCACACACAGGTGTGTCTCCGTAGGAATCAAGAAAGATCCTGACAGAGTGAGGTTCATTAGAGCTATACTAAAGAGCAAAGGCTTGTCCATGTGGTCTTGCCTTCCCCTGTGCCTTTGGGTCTCCAGGCTCGGCCCCAGCTCCGTGGAAACAACCCCTGAGAAAATATCTTCAAGATCCACTTTTCCCAGTGTCTGGGAACCGGGGTTCGTAGGAGAAGAGAAAAGCACGCCTCCATAGGGAACGAAAAGGCAGCCCACCTGCCTGTGTTTTGAAGCCTCTATTTGGAAGGAATGGGTTAGCTTCTCCTAAAGGAGACCTCCAGATCTGCTCAGAAGTCGGTAATTCCAGAGGCAGGGTACTGGTTCCTGACTGCCCTTTGCTAGCCTTGCAAAGATATTCCTAGATTCTAGAGTTATTTTCCATGAAGGAGCAGGCTTCGGGAATGTGTCAGACGGGACTGGCTCCTTATTGACCTCAGCTCAGCTATTGCCTTTCCATTCAAACTAGGGCAAGGCCCTACTTTATGAAGGGTAAGGGTCTTCTTCTTTGCAAACTGCCAAGGGCTACAGCAATGAGACCTCTGTCAAGGTGAGGGAAGCCTAAGAGGATGGATTCTCAAGCAGGTGCTTTGCCACAAAGCATCAGCACCCCACGGAGAGAATCAAGCTCCCTGTGCACCAATGTTGGGAGTGTAGCTTCACACACAGAGTTGTCTCTATAGGAGCCAAGAATGTTCCTGAGAGATTAGGTTCACTAAACCTCTCCTACAGAGCATAGACCTGTCCATGTGGTTTTGCCTTCCCCTGTGACTTGGGTTCTCGAGGTCTGCCGCACCTCCGGGGAAACTGTCCCTGAGAAAAGATCTCCAGGAACCGCTTCGCCAAGGCTGGGAAATGCTGTTCACATGAAGTAAGGCAAGCGAATCTCCTGCATAGTAAAAGAGGCCTTACAGTCCCTGGAGGAGCAGGCTGCCAGAATGTGTGAAACCTGACTGTTGCCTTACTGGCCTCAGCTCCACCATTGCCTGTTCATCCGAGCTAGCACCCAGGCCTACTTGGAAAAGCGTTTGGGTGCAGATTTCTACAAAGTGCCAAGGGCTACAGCAGTGAGAATTCTCTCGGTGGTAAAGGAGAGCATTTTATGGATTCTCAAGCTGTTTTCTGAATGACAGCGTCAAAATGAACAGAGAGAATCAGGCTCTCTCTGCCCCTATGTTAGGTACGCAGCTTCACACACAGAGGTGTCTCTGTAGGAGCCAAGAATGCTCCTGAGAGATGAGGTTCACTAGAGGTCTGCTACAGAGCATAGACCTGTCCATGTGGTCTTGCCTTCCCCTGTGCCTTTGGGCCCCGGGCTCGGCCCCAGCTCCGTGGAAACAACCCCTGAGAAAATATCTTCAAGATACGCTTTTCCCAGAGGCTGGGAACTGGGGTTCATAGGAGGAGAGAAAAGCAAGCCTCCTTCGGGCACGAAAGGCAGCCAACCTGCCTGTGTTTTGAAGCCTCTATTTGGAAGGAATGGGTTAGCTTCTCCTAAAGGAGACCTCCAGATCTGCTCAGAAGTCGGTAATTCCAGAGGCAGGGTGCTGGTTCCTGACTGCCCTTTGCCAGCCTTGCAAAGACATTCCAACATTCTAGAGTTATATTCCATGAAGGAGCAGGCTTCGGGAATGTGTCAGAGGGGACTGGCTCCTTATTGGCCTCAGCTCAGCTATTGCCTTTCCATTCAAACTAGGACAAGGGCCTACTTTATGAAGGGTAAGGGTCTTCTTCTTTGAAACTGCCAAGGGCTACAGCAATGAGACCTCTGTCAAAGCGAGGGAAGCCTAAGAGGATGGATTCTCAAGCAGGTGCTTTACTACAAAGCATCAGCACCCCACGGAGAGAACCAAGATCCCTGTTCCCCAATGTTGGGAGTGTAGCTTCACACACAGAGTTGTCTCTATAGGAACCAAGAATGTTCCTGAGAGATTAGGTTCACTAAACCTCTCCTACAGAGCATAGACCTGTCCATGTGGTTTTTCCTTCCCCTGTGAGTTGGGTCCCCGAGGTCCGCCACACCTCCGGGGAAACTGTCCCTGAGAAAAGATCTCCAGGAACCGCTTCGCTGAGGCTGGGAAACGCTGTTCACAGGAAGTAAGGCAAGCGAATCTCCTGCAGAGAAAAAGAGGCCTTACTGTCCCTGGAGGAGCAGGCTGCCAGAGTGTGTGAAACCTGACTGTTGCCTTACTGGCCTCAGTTCCACCATTGCCTGTTCCTCCGAACTAGGACCCAGGCCTATTTGGAGAAGCGTTTGGGTGCGGATTTCTACAAAGTGCCAAGGGCTACAGCAGTGAGAATTCTCTCAGCGGTAAGGGAGAACATTTTATGGATTCTCAAGCTGTTTTCTGAACGACAGGGTCAAAATGAACTGAGAGAATCAGGCTCTCTGTGCCCCTATGTTAGGTACGCAGCTTCACACACAGAAGTGTCTCTATAGGAGCCAAGAATGTTCCTGAGAGATGAGGTTCACTAGAAGTCTGCTACAGAGCATAGACCTGTCCATATGGTTTTGCCTTGCCCTGTGAGTTGGGTCCCCGAGGTCCGCCCCAGCTCAGGGGAAGGAGCCCCTGAGAAAAGATCTCCAGGGACCGCTATTCCCCCAGGCTGGCAAACGCAGTTCACAGGAGGTAACACAAGCGAGCCTCCTGCAAGGCACAACAGGCCTTAGTCTCCCTGGACGATCAGGCTGCCAGAGTGTGTGAGACCTGACTGGTGCCTTACTGGCCTCAGCTCCGCCATTGCGTATTTCTCCGAACTAGGACCCAGGCCTACTAGGAGAAGGGTTTGGGTATGGATTTCTAAATACTGCCAAGGGGTATAGCAATGAGAACTGTGTCACGGGTAAGGAAGAGCATTGTATGGATTTTCAAGCTGTTGTTTGAACGACAGCTTCAAAACTGCACAGAGAGAATCAGACTCTGTGTCTCCATGTTCGGTACACAGCTTCACAGACAGGGGTGTCTCCATAGGAAACAAGAACGTTCCTGACAGAGTGAAGTTCACTAGAGCTCTCCTAGAGAGCAAAGATTTGTCCATGTGGTTTTTCTTCCCCTGTGCGTTTGGGGCTCCAGGCTCGGCCCCAGCTCCGTGGAAACAACCCCTGAGAAAAGATCTTCAAGATCCGCTTTTCCCAGAGGCTGGGATGTGGGGTTCATAGGAGGCGGGAAAAGCAGGCCTCCTTCAGAGAGCAAGAGGCAGCCAAGCGGCCTGCGTTTGGAAGCCTCTATTTGGAAGAATGGGTTAGCTTCCCCTAAGGGAGACCTCCAGATCTGTTCAGAAGTCGGTAATTCCAGAGGCAGGGTGCAGGCTCCTGAATGCCCTTTGCCAGCCTTGCAGAGACATTCCTAGATTACAGCGTTATTTTCCATGAAGGAGCAGGCTTCGTGAATATGTCAGACTTGACTGGCTCCTTATTGGCCTCAGCTCAGCTCTTGCCTTTCCTTTCAAACTAGGACAAGGGCCCACTTTATGAAAGGTAAGGGTCCTCTTCTTTCCAAACTGCCAAGGGCTACAGCAATGAGACCTCTGTCAAGGCGAGGGAAGCGTAAGCTGATGGATTCTCAAGCAGGTGCTTTGCCACAAAGCATCAGCACCCCACGGAAAGAATCTGGCTCCCTTTGCCCCTACGTTGCGTGTGTAGCTACACGCACAGAGGTGTCTCGATAGGAGCCAAGAATGTTCCTGAGAGAGGAGGTTCACTGTTGGGGGCCAGAGTGAGGCACTCCGCCCATGGCAAAGGTCATGAGGAAGGAGGCTCGACATACGCAAAGGCGGGATCGAGCCTCAGGAGTCCCCCTGGAAATCCTCGAGCATCTACCCCCATCACCAGAGCCTGCCTACCTTACTACTTTGTGCTCTCACCTACACCTCTGACTTTACGGGGGGCTGTCCCCCACCACCTCTTTCGGAGAAGGAGTTAACCTAGAGCTCCAGTTGATAAAAACCCCTGGGTGTGACAAGAGTGTTTTAACCTACAAACTCCTCTGAAGGTTCTCTAGCCTGCCTGACAGGCTTGTCCGGCCACATGTGATTGCTCACAGCCTCCCAACCATGAGAGGCACGAGATGCTTTAAACCTTCTAAAAACAGGTTCCTTAGAAAAGTTAGAAAATTATTAGTATAAGTATAATGGGCTGATTAGAAATCATATTGGTGAAGGGTTTTTCATTTGTTGAGCTGATGTTTACTGCTAAGTCTCCACATCCCCTGCCCTTATACACATTAATGAATATATAGAAGAAATAAGTATTAACCTTTGATATAAATCACGTTAGACCTTAGTCTAAGTAAATTCTTTCCTTAACTAAAACCTACTACACCCTCACCCTATAGGAATGTAACTTTATTTGGGTGGCGTCTGTTTTAAGAATAATCACCCCTGGAGAAATAAGTGTCCTGGTTGACTGACCGCTGTCACAAGGAGAGGGTCGTAAATTGTCAGCAGGCCCCCCGGCCAGAAGATGATGTAACACCCCTAAGACCTCTGTATACTTTTGTATGAAGCACCTGACTTTGATAAAAGTCAGGACTGCTGACCCCACGTGACTTTTGCATAACATCTCAGTGTATAAAAGTAGACCATGGAAAATAAAGAATTGGGATCAGTTTCTCGAAATACTGGTCTCCCCATGTCTCTCTCTCTCTCTCACTCTGGTTGAGTCTCCATCTGGAGCGCGGAACCCACCAAGCTTACTAATTTTGCCTGGGCTTCTAAGATCCGACCGGGGCGGCCTCAGTGTCTCCTCTCCTTCAGGAGAACGGAAGGACGCCTGCGGCCTACGTAAGTGGTGCAAGCTTCTTGTCTTGAAGTTTTATTGGTCCCCCGCGTAAACCAAGCTACTCAGCCTCTTTTCTCCACTGAATTTTCCTACTGAGCTATCCTCATTTTATTACTCTTTATATCCTTAATTAACGTTTAATTAAGCAGTTGTTCCCTGACCCTCGCCTACGCCGTCTCTGCTTCGAATACCCTGGATCAGCTGGGGCTGGACCCCGGCAGTTCACTAGAGATCTCCTACAGAGCATAGACCTGTCCATTTGGTTTTGCCTTCCCCTGTGAGTTGGGTCCCCGAGGTCCGCCCCAACTCCGGGGAAACAGCCCCTGAGAAAAGATCTCCAGGAACTGCTTTCCGCCCAGGCTGGGAAACGCTGTTCACAGGAAGTAAGGCAAGCGAGCCTCCTGAAGGGAAATAGAGGCCTTACTGTCCCTGGAGGAGCAGGCTGCCAGAGTGTGTGATACCTGACTGGTGCCTTACTGGCCTCAGCTCCGCTATTGCATGTTCATCTGAACTTGAACCCAGGCCTACTTGGAGAAGTGTTTGTGTGCCGATTTCCAGAAACTGCGAAGGGCTACAGCAATGATAACTCTCTCAGTGGTAAGGGAGAGCATTGTGTGGATTCTCAATTTGTTGTTTGAACGACAGCGTCAAAGCTGCACAGAGAGAATCAGGTCTCTGTGTCTCTATGTTGGCAATGCAGCTTCCCACACAGAGATGTCCCCGTTGGAGCCAAGAACATTCCCCACAGACTGAGGTTCACTAGAGCACACCTAGAGAGCAAAGACTTATCCATGCGGTTTTCCCTTCCCCTGTGCGTGTGGGTCTCTGGGATCAGCCCCTGCTCCTTGGAAACAGCCTCTGAGAAAAGATCTCCAAGAACCTCTTATCACCCAGGCTGGGAAGTGGAGTTCACAGGAGGTGGGATAAGCAAGCTTCCTTCGGCAAGAAGAGACAGCCAACCGGCCTGTGTTTGGAAGCCTATATTTGCAAGGAATGGGTTAGTTTCTCCTGACCGAGACCGCCAGATGTGCTGAGAAGATAGAAATTCCAGAGGCAGGGTCGAGGTTCCTGACTGCCCTTTGCCAGCCTTGCAAAGACATTCCCAGATTCTAACGTTATTTTCCATGAAGGAGCAGGCATCGGGAATATGTCAGACTTGACTGGCGCCTTACTGGCCTCAGCTCAGCTACTGCCTTTCCATTCAAACAAGGACAAGGGCCTACTTGGTGAAGGGTAAGGGTCAGCTTCTTTCCAAACTGCCAAGGACTACAGCAATGAGACCTCTGTCAAGGTGAGGGAAGCCTATGCGGATGGATTCTTAGCAGGTGCTTTGCCACAAAGCATCAGCACCCACGGAGAGAATCAGACTCCCTTTGCCACTATGTTGGGTGTGTAGCTTCATGCACAGAGGTGTCTCTGTAGAAGCCAAGAATGTTCCTGAGAGATGAGGTTCACTAGAGCTCTCCTACAGAGCATAGACCTGTCCATGTGGTTTTGTCTTCCCCTGTGAGTTGGGCCCCCGAGGTCCGACCCAGCTCCAGGGAAACAGCCCCTGAGAAAAAATCTCCAGGAACAGCTTTGCGCCCAGGCTGGGAAATGCAGTTCACAGGAGGCAAGGCAAGCGAGCCTCCTACAGGGAAAAAGAGGCCTTACTGCTCCTGGACGATCAGGCTGCAAGAGTGTGTGAGACCTCACTTGTGCCTTACTGGCCTCAGCTCCGCCGTTGCCTGTTGTTCCGAGCTAGGACCCAGGCCTACTTGGAGAAGGGTTAGGGTGCGGATTTCTACAAACTGTCAAGGACGACAGCAATGAGAATTCTCTTAGCAGTAAGGGAGAGCATTGTATGGATTCTCAAGCTGTTGTTTGAATGACAGCTTCAGAGCTACACAGAGAGAATCAGGCTCTCTGTTCCCCTATTTTGGCTGTGCAGCTTCACACACAGAATTTGACTCTGTTGGAGCCAGAAATATTCCTGAAAGACTTAGGCTCACCAAAGCTGTCCTCCAGAGCAAAGACATTGGATGTGGTTTTGCCTTCCCTTGTCAGTATGGGTCCCCTAGCTTGGCCCCAGCTCCGGGGATACAGCCTCTGAAAAAAATCTTCCAAGAAGCGATTTTCCTCCAGGCTGTTAAGCGGAATTCGCAGTTTGCAAGTTAAGGAAGCCTGCTTCGTGGAAGAGCAAGCAGCCAACTGGCCCTGTGTTAGGAAGCCTGTATTTGAAAGGAATGGGTTAGCTTCTACAGCGGGAGAACCTCAGATCTGCTCAGGGGACTGAAATACTAGAGTCAGGGTCGAGGTTCTCCCTTGTCCTTTGCGCACCTTGCAAAGACATTCCTAGCTTCTAGCGTTAGTGTCCCTGTAGTAGCAGGCTGCAGGAGCGTGTGATAAATGACTGCCGCGTTCCTGTCCTCAGCTCCGCTATTGACTTTCTATTCGAACTAGAACCCAGGCCTACTTTGAGAGGGGTTAGGGTCCAGTGTTTTCAAACTGCCAAGGGCTACGGCAATGCGAGCTCTGTCAGAGGTAAGAAAAGAGCAATTGGTTGGATTCTTCAGCTGCTGCGTGGCTGCACAGCTTCTGCGCCGCATGGAGAGCATGAGGCTCCTTGTGGCCCTATTTTGGGTATGCAGCAACATGCACACAGAATGTCTGTGTTCACTTATGTACAGGCTTATGAACACTAGAGCTCTCCTACAGAGCAAAGACCACTCAGTGGGCTCCAAGAGATACCTGTCGCGACTCGAGAAGAGAGTGGAGTCCTTTGCTTCCCCTCGAGATGAGGCCTGACTCCCCGGGTGAGTATGGAATGCAACCCCAAATCCCTGTCGCCTATGGAGAGGAACATTAAGTCCTGGATACAAGCCTAGATGAGGTCTAGTTTGCCCTTCAGTGCATGGAGCCCAATCCCCAGCTCTCCCTGGCAACTCGAATGGAAGATTAGACTTCCTGGGCCAACACAAGAGGAAGCCTGAATTCCCCGTCGTAACTCGAGAATCCCACCGCAACTCGAGAAAAACCACGTGCTTCCCTCGTCATCGCAAGATGAGGCCCTTTGTCCGCTACAGCATCTCAAGAGAAGTCCCACGTTCCATCCTGAAGTGCGAAACGGTACTTGGCACCCTTGATGGGACCCCAAAAGTTCCGCGACATACCAGACTCACTCAAGGGGAACACCGAGGTTCCCGGCACCACTTCATCTGAGCCCCTTCTCCTCTCCTGATTGCGACAGGAGGGTCGACTCCCCTTCTCTGTCTGCAAGGGGTTCCCGACCTTCCGGGCGCACCTCAGGATGAGGCCGGTCTCATGAGGAAGTTCGAGACATAGCCTCGTGGGTGGTGCCACATGTCGAAAGACCCCAATTTCACGGTCCACTCTTGAAAAGAACCCGATGCCAGCACACCTCTTTGAAGGAAAACCTGTGGATGAAGGCACAACACGAAGGGGCACTGACACCCGCGTGCATCGTCCAGAAAAACCCGCAGGTCCCACAGACATTTCGACAAGTGGCCTGTCACCCTGTAAACAACTCGAAAGGCAAACGAAGGCCCATTCCTCAACAGAAGACTAGGTGTGACTCTCTTGTCCCTACTCTGCAGGGACCATGGGATCCGAGTCAGAAACGGAGAGGAAGCCTGAGGTTCCTGCCTCCCCTCGAGGTGAGGCCCTCTTCCGTTGCGCCAGACCCAGCGAAGTCCCGAGGGGCCCGGCCCCCTCCACAGGATCCCTCGCCTCTCAGAGGCACCCTGGGAAGTTCCCTAAGGTCCCCGGCAGAAGGCGAGGGAAACGAGGGTTTCCCACTGCCCCCCGAGAAAGACCTCGAGAGTCCTTCTTCGACGCGTCTCGAGGCCCTAGTCCCCTCCCGTGACTCGAGAGCCAGGACGCGCTCCCCCTCGCCACGCGCATGGAGACCTGACTTCCCTGGCGCCGCACGAGAGGCTCCCTGAGATCCTCGTCGTGCCTCGGGAGAAAACCCCCACGGGCGCCGCAGCTCGAGGAAACCCATGAGACGCCCCCGTCCTCGCGAGCTGAGGGCCTTCTTTTCCTGCATGGCCTGGAGAGCAAACCCGGGTCCTCTCTCCAAAGGGAAGAGGAGGCTGGACTCCCTTGAGGCCGCTCAGGGGGCTCCAAGAGACCCGCGTCGCCACTCGAGAGGAGAGCGGAGTCCTTGGCTTCCCCTCGCGACGAGGCCTGCCTCCCCAGGGGAGCCTGGAATGCAACCCCGAGATCCCTGCCTTCCCTGGAGAGGAATATTAGGTCCCGGACACACGCCTAGGTGAGGTCTCTTCGGCCCTGCAGTGACTCGAGCGCAACCCCCAGCTTTCCCTCGCAACCCGAAGGGAAGATTGGGCTTCCCAGGGCCAACCCAAGGGGAAGGCTGAGATCCCCGTCGTAACTCGAGAATCCCGCCGCAACTCGAGAAAAGCCACGTGGTTCCCACCTCTTGGCAAGATGAGGCCCTTGCCCGCGACGGCGTCTCAAGGGAAGTCCCCTGTTCCGCCCTGAAGGTCGAAACGGTCCCTGACAGCCTTCCTGCGACCCCCAAAAGTCCCCCGACACGCCGGGTTCCCTCGAGGGGAACACCGAGCGTCCCGGCACCGCTTCCTCTGAGGCCCTTCTCCCCTCCTGATCGCGACAGGGGAGGCGATTCCCCTGCGTGGTCTGGAAGGGGTTCCCGGCCTTCCCGGCGCACCTCAGGATGAGGCCGGTCTCACGAGGAAATTCGAGACGAGCCACGTGGGTGGGGCCACATGCCGAACTCCCCCGATTCCCCGGTCCGCCCTTGAGAAGGACCCGAGGCCCGGACCCCTCTTCGAAGGCAACCCTGTGGGTGAAGGCAAAACACGAAGGGGCACTGCCACCCCCGTGCATCGTCCGCAAAGACCCGCGGGTTCCACACACAGCTCGACGAGGGGCCTGAGACCCCCTGAGCAACTCGAGAGGCCAGCGGGGTTCCCTTCCTCAGACAAGACGAGGCCTGACTCTCCTGTCCCAACTCTGCAGGGACCCTGCGGTCAGAGTCCGAAACGGAGAGGAAGTCTGAGGTTCCTGCCTCCCCTCGAGGTGAGGCCCTCTTCCATTGCGCCAGAACCAGCGGAGTCCCGAGGGGCCCCGCCACCTCCACAGGATCCCTCACCTCTCAGAGGCACCCTGGAAAGTTCCCTAAGGTCCCCGGCAGAAGGCGAGGGACACGAGGGTTTCCCGCCGCCCCCCGAGGAAGACCTCGAGAGTCCTTCTTCAATGCGTCTCGAGGCCCTAGTCCCCTCCCGTGACTCGAGAGCCAGGACGCGCTCCCCCTCGCCACGCGCATGGAGACCTGACTTCCCTGGCGCCGCACGAGAGGCTCCCTGAGGTCCTCGTCGTGCCTTGGGAGAAAACCCCCACGGGCGCCGCAGCTCGAAGAAACCCCTGAGACGCCCCCGTCCTCGCGAGCTGAAGGCCTTCTTTTCCTGCATGGCCTGGAGAGCAATCCCGGGTCCTCTCTCCAAACGGAAGAGGAGGCTGGACTCCCTTGGGGCCGCTCAGGGGGCTCCAAGAGCCCCGCGTCGCGACTCGAGAGGAGAGCGGAATCCTTGGCTTCCCCTCGAGACGAGGCCTGACTCCCTGGGGGCGCCTGGAATGCAACCCCGAGATCCCTGCCTTCCCTGAAGAGGAATATTAGGTCCCGGACACACGCCTAGGTGAGGTCTCTTCGGCCCTGCAGTGACTCGAGCGCAACCCCCAGCTTTCCCTCGAAACCCGAGGGGAAGATTGGGCTTCCCAGGGCCAACCCAAGGGGAAGGCTGAGATCCCCGCCGCAACTCGTGAAAAACCAGGTGGTTCCCACCTCTTGGCAAGATGAGGCCCTTGCCCGCCACGGCGTCTCAAGGGAAGTCCCCTGTTCCGCCCTGAAGGGCGAAACGGTCCCTGACAGCCTTCCTGCGACCCCCAAAAGTCCCCCGACACGCCGGGTTCCCTCGAGGGGAACACCGAGGGTCCCGGCACCGCTTCCTCTGAGCCCCTTCTCCCCTCCTGATCGCGACAGGAGAGGCGATTCCCCTGCGTGGTCTGGAAGGGGTTCCCGGCCTTCCCGGCGCACTTCCGGATGAGGCCGGTCTCACGAGGAAATTCGAGACGAGCCACGTGGGTGGGGCCACATGCCGAACGCCCCCGATTCCCCGGTCCGCCCTTGAGAAGGACCCGAGGCCCGGACCCCTCTTCCAAGGACACCCTGTGGGTGAAGGCACAACACGAAGGGGCACTGCCACCCCCGTGCATCGTCCGCAAAGACCCGCGGGTTCCACACAAAGCTCGACGAGGGGCCTGAGACCCCCTGAGCAACTCGAGAGGCCAGCGGGGTTCCCTTCCTCAGACAAGACGAGGCCTGACTCTCCTGTCCCAACTCTGCAGGGACCTTGCGGTCGGAGTCCGAAAGGGAGAGGAAGCCTGAGGTTCCTGCCTCCCCTCGAGGTGAGGCCCTCTTCCGTTGCGCCAGACCCAGCGGAGTCCCGAGGGGCCCCGCCACCTCCACAGGATCCCTCTCCTCTCAGAGGCACCCTGGGAAGTTCCCTAAGGTCCCCGGCAGAAGGCGAGGGACACGAGGGTTTCCCGCCGCCCCCCGAGAAAGACCTCGAGAGTCCTTCTTCAACGCGTCTCGAGGCCCTAGTCCCCTCCCGTGACTCGAGAGCCAGGACGCGCTCCCCCTCGCCACGCGCATGGAGACCTGACTTCCCTGGCGCCGCACGAGAGGCTCCCTGAGATCCTCGTCGTGCCTTGGGAGAAAACCCCCACGGGCGCCGCAGCTCGAGGAAACCCCTGAGACGCCCCCGTCCTCGCGAGCTGAGGGCCTTCTTTTCCTGCATGGCCAGGAGAGCAATCCCGGGTCCTCTCTCCAAACGGAAGAGGAGGCTGGACTCCCTTGAGGCCGCTCAGGGGGCTCCAAGAGCCCCGCGTCGCGACTCGAGAGGAGAGCGGACTCCTTGGCTTCCCCTCGAGACGAGGCCTGACTCCCCGGGGGAGCCTGGAATGCAACCCCGAGATCCCTGCCTTCCCTGGAGAGGAATATTAGGTCCCGGACACACGCCTAGGTGAGGTCTCTTCGGCCCTGCAGTGACTCGAGCGCAACCCCCAGCTTTCCCTCGCAACCCGAGGGGAAGATTGGGCTTCCCAGGGCCAACCCAAGGGGAAGGCTGAGATCCCCGTCGTAACTCGAGAATCCCGCCGCAACTCGAGAAAAACCACGTGGTTCCCACCTCTTGGCAAGATGAGGCCCTTGCCCGCCACGGCGTCTCAAGGGAAGTCCCCTGTTCCGCCCTGAAGGGCGAAACGGTCCCTGACAGCCTTCCTGCGACCCCCAAAAGTCCCCCGACACGCCGGGTTCCCTCGAGGGGAACACCGAGGGTCCCGGCACCGCTTCCTCTGAGCCCCTTCTCCCCTCCTGATCGCGACAGGAGAGGCGATTCCCCTGCGTGGTCTGGAAGGGGTTCCCGGCCTTCCCGGCGCACCTCAGGATGAGGCCGGTCTCACGAGGAAATTCGAGACGAGCCACGTGGGTGGGGCCACATGCCGAACGCCCCCGATTCCCCGGTCCGCCCTTGAGAAGGACCCGAGGCCCGGACCCCTCTTCCAAGGACACCCTGTGGGTGAAGGCACAACACGAAGGGGCACTGCCACCCCCGTGCATCGTCCGCAAAGACCCGCGGGTTCCACACAAAGCTCGACGAGGGGCCTGAGACCCCCTGAGCAACTCGAGAGGCCAGCGGGGTTCCCTTCCTCAGACAAGACGAGGCCTGACTCTCCTGTCCCAACTCTGCAGGGACCTTGCGGTCGGAGTCCGAAAGGGAGAGGAAGCCTGAGGTTCCTGCCTCCCCTCGAGGTGAGGCCCTCTTCCGTTGCGCCAGACCCAGCGGAGTCCCGAGGGGCCCCGCCACCTCCACAGGATCCCTCTCCTCTCAGAGGCACCCTGGGAAGTTCCCTAAGGTCCCCGGCAGAAGGCGAGGGACACGAGGGTTTCCCGCCGCCCCCCGAGAAAGACCTCGAGAGTCCTTCTTCAACGCGTCTCGAGGCCCTAGTCCCCTCCCGTGACTCGAGAGCCAGGACGCGCTCCCCCTCGCCACGCGCATGGAGACCTGACTTCCCTGGCGCCGCACGAGAGGCTCCCTGAGATCCTCGTCGTGCCTCGGGAGAAAACCCCCACGGGCGCCGCAGCTCGAGGAAACCCCTGAGACGCCCCCGTCCTCGCGAGCTGAGGGCCTTCTTTTCCTGCATGGCCAGGAGAGCAATCCCGGGTCCTCTCTCCAAACGGAAGAGGAGGCTGGACTCCCTTGAGGCCGCTCAGGGGGCTCCAAGAGCCCCGCGTCGCGACTCGAGAGGAGAGCGGACTCCTTGGCTTCCCCTCGAGACGAGGCCTGACTCCCCGGGGGAGCCTGGAATGCAACCCCGAGATCCCTGCCTTCCCTGGAGAGGAATATTAGGTCCCGGACACACGCCTAGGTGAGGTCTCTTCGGCCCTGCAGTGACTCGAGCGCAACCCCCAGCTTTCCCTCGCAACCCGAGGGGAAGATTGGGCTTCCCAGGGCCAACCCAAGGGGAAGGCTGAGATCCCCATCGTAACTCGAGAATCCCGCCGCAACTCGAGAAAAACCACGTGGTTCCCACCTCTTGGCAAGATGAGGCCCTTGCCCGCCACGGCGTCTCAAGGGAAGTCCCCTGTTCCGCCCTGAAGGGCGAAACGGTCCCTGACAGCCTTCCTGCGACCCCCAAAAGTCCCCCGACACGCCGGGTTCCCTCGAGGGGAACACCGAGGGTCCCGGCACCGCTTCCTCTGAGCCCCTTCTCCCCTCCTGATCGCGACAGGAGAGGCGATTCCCCTGCGTGGTCTGGAAGGGGTTCCCGGCCTTCCCGTCGCACCTCAGGATGAGGCCGGTCTCACGAGGAAATTCGAGACGAGCCACGTGGGTGGGGCCACATGCCGAACGCCCCCGATTCCCCGGTCCGCCCTTGAGAAGGACCCGAGGCCCGGACCCCTCTTCCAAGGACACCCTGTGGGTGAAGGCACAACACGAAGGGGCACTGCCACCCCCGTGCATCGTCCACAAAGACCCGCGGGTTCCACACAAAGCTCGACGAGGGGCCTGAGACCCCCTGAGCAACTCGAGAGGCCAGCGGGGTTCCCTTCCTCAGACAAGACGAGGCCTGACTCTCCTGTCCCAACTCTGCAGGGACCTTGCGGTCGGAGTCCGAAAGGGAGAGGAAGCCTGAGGTTCCTGCCTCCCCTCGAGGTGAGGCCCTCTTCCGTTGCGCCAGACCCAGCGGAGTCCCGAGGGGCCCCGCCACCTCCACAGGATCCCTCTCCTCTCAGAGGCACCCTGGGAAGTTCCCTAAGGTCCCCGGCAGAAGGCGAGGGACACGAGGGTTTCCCGCCGCCCCCCGAGAAAGACCTCGAGAGTCCTTCTTCAACGCGTCTCGAGGCCCTAGTCCCCTCCCGTGACTCGAGAGCCAGGACGCGCTCCCCCTCGCCACGCGCATGGAGACCTGACTTCCCTGGCGCCGCACGAGAGGCTCCCTGAGATCCTCGTCGTGCCTCGGGAGAAAACCCCCACGGGCGCCGCAGCTCGAGGAAACCCCTGAGACGCCCCCGTCCTCGCGAGCTGAGGGCCTTCTTTTCCTGCATGGCCAGGAGAGCAATCCCGGGTCCTCTCTCCAAACGGAAGAGGAGGCTGGACTCCCTTGAGGCCGCTCAGGGGGCTCCAAGAGCCCCGCGTCGCGACTCGAGAGGAGAGCGGAGTCCTTGGCTTCCCCTCGAGACGAGGCCTGACTCCCCGGGGGAGCCTGGAATGCAACCCCGAGATCCCTGCCTTCCCTGGAGAGGAATATTAGGTCCCGGACACACGCCTAGGTGAGGTCTCTTCGGCCCTGCAGTGACTCGAGCGCAACCCCCAGCTTTCCCTCGCAACCCGAGGGGAAGATTGGGCTTCCCAGGGCCAACCCAAGGGGAAGGCTGAGATCCCCGTCGTAACTCGAGAATCCCGCCGCAACTCGAGAAAAACCACGTGGTTCCCACCTCTTGGCAAGATGAGGCCCTTGCCCGCCACGGCGTCTCAAGGGAAGTCCCCTGTTCCGCCCTGAAGGGCGAAACGGTCCCTGACAGCCTTCCTGCGACCCCCAAAAGTCCCCCGACACGCCGGGTTCCCTCGAGGGGAACACCGAGGGTCCCGGCACCGCTTCCTCTGAGCCCCTTCTCCCCTCCTGATCGCGACAGGAGAGGCGATTCCCCTGCGTGGTCTGGAAGGGGTTCCCGGCCTTCCCGGCGCACCTCAGGATGAGGCCGGTCTCACGAGGAAATTCGAGACGAGCCACGTGGGTGGGGCCACATGCCGAACGCCCCCGATTCCCCGGTCCGCCCTTGAGAAGGACCCGAGGCCCGGACCCCTCTTCCAAGGACACCCTGTGGGTGAAGGCACAACACGAAGGGGCACTGCCACCCCCGTGCATCGTCCGCAAAGACCCGCGGGTTCCACACAAAGCTCGACGAGGGGCCTGAGACCCCCTGAGCAACTCGAGAGGCCAGCGGGGTTCCCTTCCTCAGACAAGACGAGGCCTGACTCTCCTGTCCCAACTCTGCAGGGACCTTGCGGTCGGAGTCCGAAAGGGAGAGGAAGCCTGAGGTTCCTGCCTCCCCTCGAGGTGAGGCCCTCTTCCGTTGCGCCAGACCCAGCGGAGTCCCGAGGGGCCCCGCCACCTCCACAGGATCCCTCTCCTCTCAGAGGCACCCTGGGAAGTTCCCTAAGGTCCCCGGCAGAAGGCGAGGGACACGAGGGTTTCCCGCCGCCCCCCGAGAAAGACCTCGAGAGTCCTTCTTCAACGCGTCTCGAGGCCCTAGTCCCCTCCCGTGACTCGAGAGCCAGGACGCGCTCCCCCTCGCCACGCGCATGGAGACCTGACTTCCCTGGCGCCGCACGAGAGGCTCCCTGAGATCCTCGTCGTGCCTCGGGAGAAAACCCCCACGGGCGCCGCAGCTCGAGGAAACCCCTGAGACGCCCCCGTCCTCGCGAGCTGAGGGCCTTCTTTTCCTGCATGGCCAGGAGAGCAATCCCGGGTCCTCTCTCCAAACGGAAGAGGAGGCTGGACTCCCTTGAGGCCGCTCAGGGGGCTCCAAGAGCCCCGCGTCGCGACTCGAGAGGAGAGCGGACTCCTTGGCTTCCCCTCGAGACGAGGCCTGACTCCCCGGGGGAGCCTGGAATGCAACCCCGAGATCCCTGCCTTCCCTGGAGAGGAATATTAGGTCCTGGACACACGCCTAGGTGAGGTCTCTTCGGCCCTGCAGTGACTCGAGCGCAACCCCCAGCTTTCCCTCGCAACCCGAGGGGAAGATTGGGCTTCCCAGGGCCAACCCAAGGGGAAGGCTGAGATCCCCGTCGTAACTCGAGAATCCCGCCGCAACTCGAGAAAAACCACGTGGTTCCCACCTCTTGGCAAGATGAGGCCCTTGCCCGCCAC
This sequence comes from Bubalus kerabau, assembly GCF_029407905.1. NCBI lineage: Eukaryota > Metazoa > Chordata > Mammalia > Artiodactyla > Bovidae > Bubalus > Bubalus kerabau. The sequence goes on along the minus strand of NW_026577881.1, from coordinate 5,304,220 downwards.
GGCGTCTCAAGGGAAGTCCCCTGTTCCGCCCTGAAGGGCGAAACGGTCCCTGACAGCCTTCCTGCGACCCCCAAAAGTCCCCCGACACGCCGGGTTCCCTCGAGGGGAACACCGAGGGTCCCGGCACCGCTTCCTCTGAGCCCCTTCTCCCCTCCTGATCGCGACAGGAGAGGCGATTCCCCTGCGTGGTCTGGAAGGGGTTCCCGGCCTTCCCGGCGCACCTCAGGATGAGGCCGGTCTCACGAGGAAATTCGAGACGAGCCACGTGGGTGGGGCCACATGCCGAACGCCCCCGATTCCCCGGTCCGCCCTTGAGAAGGACCCGAGGCCCGGACCCCTCTTCCAAGGACACCCTGTGGGTGAAGGCACAACACGAAGGGGCACTGCCACCCCCGTGCATCGTCCGCAAAGACCCGCGGGTTCCACACAAAGCTCGACGAGGGGCCTGAGACCCCCTGAGCAACTCGAGAGGCCAGCGGGGTTCCCTTCCTCAGACAAGACGAGGCCTGACTCTCCTGTCCCAACTCTGCAGGGACCTTGCGGTCGGAGTCCGAAAGGGAGAGGAAGCCTGAGGTTCCTGCCTCCCCTCGAGGTGAGGCCCTCTTCCGTTGCGCCAGACCCAGCGGAGTCCAGAGGGGCCCCGCCACCTCCACAGGATCCCTCTCCTCTCAGAGGCACCCTGGGAAGTTCCCTAAGGTCCCCGGCAGAAGGCGAGGGACACGAGGGTTTCCCGCCGCCCCCCGAGAAAGACCTCGAGAGTCCTTCTTCAACGCGTCTCGAGGCCCTAGTACCCTCCCGTGACTCGAGAGCCAGGACGCGCTCCCCCTCGCCACGCGCATGGAGACCTGACTTCCCTGGCGCCGCACGAGAGGCTCCCTGAGATCCTCGTCGTGCCTCGGGAGAAAACCCCCACGGGCGCCGCAGCTCGAGGAAACCCCTGAGACGCCCCCGTCCTCGCGAGCTGAGGGCCTTCTTTTCCTGCATGGCCAGGAGAGCAATCCCGGGTCCTCTCTCCAAACGGAAGAGGAGGCTGGACTCCCTTGAGGCCGCTCAGGGGGCTCCAAGAGCCCCGCGTCGCGACTCGAGAGGAGAGCGGACTCCTTGGCTTCCCCTCGAGACGAGGCCTGACTCCCCGGGGGAGCCTGGAATGCAACCCCGAGATCCCTGCCTTCCCTGGAGAGGAATATTAGGTCCCGGACACACGCCTAGGTGAGGTCTCTTCGGCCCTGCAGTGACTCGAGCGCAACCCCCAGCTTTCCCTCGCAACCCGAGGGGAAGATTGGGCTTCCCAGGGCCAACCCAAGGGGAAGGCTGAGATCCCCGTCGTAACTCGAGAATCCCGCCGCAACTCGAGGAAAACCACGTGGTTCCCACCTCTTGGCAAGATGAGGCCCTTGCCCGCCACGGCGTCTCAAGGGAAATCCCCTGTTCCGCCCTGAAGGGCGAAACGGTCCCTGACAGCCTTCCTGCGACCCCCAAAAGTCCCCCGACACGCCGGGTTCCCTCGAGGGGAACACCGAGGGTCCCGGCACCGCTTCCTCTGAGCCCCTTCTCCCCTCCTGATCGCGACAGGAGAGGCGATTCCCCTGCGTGGTCTGGAAGGGGTTCCCGGCCTTCCCGGCGCACCTCAGGATGAGGCCGGTCTCACGAGGAAATTCGAGACGAGCCACGTGGGTGGGGCCACAGGCCGAACGCCCCCGATTCCCCGGTCCGCCCTTGAGAAGGACCCAAGGCCCGGACCCCTCTTCGAAGGCAACCCTGTGGGTGAAGGCACAACTCGAAGGGGCACTGCCACCCCCGTGCATCGTCCGCAAAGACCCGCGGGTTCCACACACAGCTCGACGGGGGGCCTGAGACCCCCTGAGCAACTCGAGAGGCCAGCGGGGTTCCCTTCCTCAGACAAGACGAGGCCTGACTCTCCTGTCCCAACTCTGCAGGGACCCTGCGGTCGGAGTCCGAAACGGAGAGGAAGCCTGAGGTTCCTGCCTCCCCTCGAGGTGAGGCCCTCTTCCGTTGCGCCAGACCCAGCGGAGTCCCGAGGGGCCCCGCCACCTCCACAGGATCCCTCGCCTCTCAGAGGCACCCTGGGAAGTTCCCTAAGGTCCCCGGCAGAAGGCGAGGGACACGAGGGTTTCCCGCCGCCCCCCGAGAAAGACCTCGAGAGTCCTTCTTCAACGCGTCTCGAGGCCCTAGTCCCCTCCCGTGACTCGAGAGCCAGGACGCGCTCCCCCTCGCCACGCGCATGGAGACCTGACTTCCCTGGCGCCGCACAAGAGGCTCCCTGAGATCCTCGTCGTGCCTCGGGAGAAAAACCCCACGGGCGCCGCAGCTCGAGGAAAGCCCTGAGACGCCCCCGTCCTCGCGAGCTGAGGGCCTTCTTTTCCTGCATGGCCTGGAGAGCAATCCCGGGTCCTCTCTCCAAACGGAAGAGGTGGCTGGACTCCCTTGATGCCGCTCAGGGGGCTCTAAGAGACCCGCGTCGCGACTCGAGAGGAGAGCGGAGTCCTTGGCTTCCCCTCGAGACGAGGCCTGACTCCCCGGGGGAGCCTGGAATGCAACCCCGAGATCCCTGCCTTCCCTGGAGAGGAATATTAGGTCCCGGACACACGCCTAGCTGAGGTCTCTTCGGCCCTGCAGTGACTCGAGCGCAACCCCCAGCTTTCCCTCGCAACCCGAGGGGAAGATTGGGCTTCCCAGGGCCAAGCCAAGGGGAAGGCTGAGATCCTCGTCGTAACTCGAGAATCCCGCCGCAACTCGAGAAAAACCACGTGGTTCCCACCTCTTGGCAAGATGAGGCCCTTGCCCGCCACGGCGTCTCAAGGGAAGTCGCCTGTTCCGCCCTGAAGGGCGAAACGGTCCCTAACAGCCTTCCTGCGACCTCCAAAAGTCCCCCGACACGCCGGGTTCCCTCGAGGGGAACACTGAGAGTCCCGGCACCGCTTCCTCTGAGCCCCTTCTCCCCTCCTGATCGCGACAGGAGAGGCGATTCCACTGCGTGGTCTGGAAGGGGTTCCCGGCCTTCCCGGCGCACCTCAGGATGAGGCCGGTCTCACGAGGAAATTCGAGACGAGCCACGTGGGTGGGGCCACATGCCGAACGCCCCCGATTCCCCGGTCCGCCCTTGAGAAGGACCCGAGGCCCGGACCCCTCTTCGAAGGCAACCCTGTGGATGAAGGCACAACACGAAGGGGCACTGCCACCCCCGTGCATCGTCCGCAAAGACCCGCGGGTTCCACACAAAGCTCGACGAGGGGCCTGAGACCCCCTGAGCAACTCGAGAGGCCAGCGGGGTTCCCTTCCTCAGACAAGACGAGGCCTGACTCTCCTGTCCCAACTCTGCAGGGACCCTGCGGTCGGAGTCGGAAACGGAGAGGAAGCCTGAGGTTCCTGCCTCCCCTCGAGGTGAGGCCCTCTTCCGTTGCGCCAGACCCAGCGGAGTCCCGAGGGGCCCCGCCACCTCCACAGGATCCCTCGCCTCTCAGAGGCACCCTGGGAAGTTCCCTAAAGTCCCCGGCAGAAGGCGAGGGACACGAGGGTTTCCCGCCGCACCCCGAGAGTCCTTCTTCAACGCGTCTCGAGGCCCTAGTCCCCTCCCGTGACTCGAGAGCCAGGACGCGCTCCCCCTCGCCACGCGCATGGAGACCTGACTTCCCTGGCGCCGCACGAGGGGCTCCCTGAGATCCCCGTCGTGCCTCGGGAGAAAACCCCCACGGGCGCCGCAGCTCGAGGAAAGCTCTGAGACGCCCCCGTCCTCGCGAGCTGAGGGCCTTCTTTTCCTGCATGGCCTGGAGAGCAATCCCGGGTCCTCTCTCCAAACGGAAGAGGAGGCTGGACTCCCTTGAGGCCGCTCAGGGGGCTCCAAGAGACCCGCGTCGCGACTCGAGAGGAGAGCGGAGTCCTTGGCTTCCCCTCGAGACGAGGCCTGACTCCCCGGGGGAGCCTGGAATGCAACCCCGAGATCCCTGCCTTCCCTGGAGAGGAATATTAGGTCCCGGACACACGCCTAGGTGAGGTCTCTTCGGCCCTGCAGTGACTCGAGCGCAACCCCCAGCTTTCCCTCGCAACCCGAGGGGAAGATTGGGCTTCCCAGGGCCAACCCAAGGGGAAGGCTGAGATCCCCGTCGTAACTCGAGAATCCCGCCGCAACTCGAGGAAAACCACGTGGTTCCCACCTCTTGGCAAGATGAGGCCCTTGCCCGCCACGGCGTCTCAAGGGAAATCCCCTGTTCCGCCCTGAAGGGCGAAACGGTCCCTGACAGCCTTCCTGCGACCCCCAAAAGTCCCCCGACACGCCGGGTTCCCTCGAGGGGAACACCGAGGGTCCCGGCACCGCTTCCTCTGAGCCCCTTCTCCCCTCCTGATCGCGACAGGAGAGGCGATTCCCCTGCGTGGTCTGGAAGGGGTTCCCGGCCTTCCCGGCGCACCTCAGGATGAGGCCGGTCTCACGAGGAAATTCGAGACGAGCCACGTGGGTGGGGCCACAGGCCGAACGCCCCCGATTCCCCGGTCCGCCCTTGAGAAGGACCCAAGGCCCGGACCCCTCTTCGAAGGCAACCCTGTGGGTGAAGGCACAACTCGAAGGGGCACTGCCACCCCCGTGCATCGTCCGCAAAGACCCGCGGGTTCCACACACAGCTCGACGGGGGGCCTGAGACCCCCTGAGCAACTCGAGAGGCCAGCGGGGTTCCCTTCCTCAGACAAGACGAGGCCTGACTCTCCTGTCCCAACTCTGCAGGGACCCTGCGGTCGGAGTCCGAAACGGAGAGGAAGCCTGAGGTTCCTGCCTCCCCTCGAGGTGAGGCCCTCTTCCGTTGCGCCAGACCCAGCGGAGTCCCGAGGGGCCCCGCCACCTCCACAGGATCCCTCGCCTCTCAGAGGCACCCTGGGAAGTTCCCTAAGGTCCCCGGCAGAAGGCGAGGGACACGAGGGTTTCCCGCCGCCCCCCGAGAAAGACCTCGAGAGTCCTTCTTCAACGGGTCTCGAGGCCCTAGTCCCCTCCCGTGACTCGAGAGCCAGGACGCGCTCCCCCTCGCCACGCGCATGGAGACCTGACTTCCCTGGCGCCGCACAAGAGGCTCCCTGAGATCCTCGTCGTGCCTCGGGAGAAAAACCCCACGGGCGCCGCAGCTCGAGGAAAGCCCTGAGACGCCCCCGTCCTCGCGAGCTGAGGGCCTTCTTTTCCTGCATGGCCTGGAGAGCAATCCCGGGTCCTCTCTCCAAACGGAAGAGGTGGCTGGACTCCCTTGATGCCGCTCAGGGGGCTCTAAGAGACCCGCGTCGCGACTCGAGAGGAGAGCGGAGTCCTTGGCTTCCCCTCGAGACGAGGCCTGACTCCCCGGGGGAGCCTGGAATGCAACCCCGAGATCCCTGCCTTCCCTGGAGAGGAATATTAGGTCCCGGACACACGCCTAGCTGAGGTCTCTTCGGCCCTGCAGTGACTCGAGCGCAACCCCCAGCTTTCCCTCGCAACCCGAGGGGAAGATTGGGCTTCCCAGGGCCAAGCCAAGGGGAAGGCTGAGATCCTCGTCGTAACTCGAGAATCCCGCCGCAACTCGAGAAAAACCACGTGGTTCCCACCTCTTGGCAAGATGAGGCCCTTGCCCGCCACGGCGTCTCAAGGGAAGTCGCCTGTTCCGCCCTGAAGGGCGAAACGGTCCCTAACAGCCTTCCTGCGACCTCCAAAAGTCCCCCGACACGCCGGGTTCCCTCGAGGGGAACACTGAGAGTCCCGGCACCGCTTCCTCTGAGCCCCTTCTCCCCTCCTGATCGCGACAGGAGAGGCGATTCCACTGCGTGGTCTGGAAGGGGTTCCCGGCCTTCCCGGCGCACCTCAGGATGAGGCCGGTCTCACGAGGAAATTCGAGACGAGCCACGTGGGTGGGGCCACATGCCGAACGCCCCCGATTCCCCGGTCCGCCCTTGAGAAGGACCCGAGGCCCGGACCCCTCTTCGAAGGCAACCCTGTGGATGAAGGCACAACACGAAGGGGCACTGCCACCCCCGTGCATCGTCCGCAAAGACCCGCGGGTTCCACACACAGCTCGACAAGGGGCCTGAGACCCCCTGAGCAACTCGAGAGGCCAGCGGGGTTCCCTTCCTCAGACAAGACGAGGCCTGACTCTCCTGTCCCAACTCTGCAGGGACCTTGCGGTCGGAGTCCGAAAGGGAGAGGAAGCCTGAGGTTCCTGCCTCCCCTCGAGGTGAGGCCCTCTTCCGTTGCGCCAGACCCAGCGGAGTCCCGAGGGGCCCCGCCACCTCCACAGGATCCCTCTCCTCTCAGAGGCACCCTGGGAAGTTCCCTAAGGTCCCCGGCAGAAGGCGAGGGACACGAGGGTTTCCCGCCGCCCCCCGAGAAAGACCTCGAGAGTCCTTCTTCAACGCGTCTCGAGGCCCTAGTCCCCTCCCGTGACTCGAGAGCCAGGACGCGCTCCCCCTCGCCACGCGCATGGAGACCTGACTTCCCTGGCGCCGCACGAGAGGCTCCCTGAGATCCTCGTCGTGCCTCGGGAGAAAACCCCCACGGGCGCCGCAGCTCGAGGAAACCCCTGAGACGCCCCCGTCCTCGCGAGCTGAGGGCCTTCTTTTCCTGCATGGCCAGGAGAGCAATCCCGGGTCCTCTCTCCAAACGGAAGAGGAGGCTGGACTCCCTTGAGGCCGCTCAGGGGGCTCCAAGAGACCCGCGTCGCGACTCGAGAGGAGAGCGGAGTCCTTGGCTTCCCCTCGAGACGAGGCCTGACTCCCCGGGGGAGCCTGGAATGCAACCCCGAGATCCCTGCCTTCCCTGGAGAGGAATATTAGGTCCCGGACACACGCCTAGGTGAGGTCTCTTCGGCCCTGCAGTGACTCGAGCGCAACCCCCAGCTTTCCCTCGCAACCCGAGGGGAAGATTGGGCTTCCCAGGGCCAACCCAAGGGGAAGGCTGAGATCCCCGTCGTAACTCGAGAATCCCGCCGCAACTCGAGAAAAACCACGTGGTTCCCACCTCTTGGCAAGATGAGGCCCTTGCCCGCCACGGCGTCTCAAGGGAAGTCCCCTGTTCCGCCCTGAAGGGCGAAACGGTCCCTGACAGCCTTCCTGCGACCCCCAAAAGTCCCCCGACACGCCGGGTTCCCTCGAGGGGAACACCGAGGGTCCCGGCACCGCTTCCTCTGAGCCCCTTCTCCCCTCCTGATCGCGACAGGAGAGGCGATTCCCCTGCGTGGTCTGGAAGGGGTTCCCGGCCTTCCCGGCGCACCTCAGGATGAGGCCGGTCTCACGAGGAAATTCGAGACGAGCCACGTGGGTGGGGCCACATGCCGAACGCCCCCGATTCCCCGGTCCGCCCTTGAGAAGGACCCGAGGCCCGGACCCCTCTTCCAAGGACACCCTGTGGGTGAAGGCACAACACGAAGGGGCACTGCCACCCCCGTGCATCGTCCGCAAAGACCCGCGGGTTCCACACAAAGCTCGACGAGGGGCCTGAGACCCCCTGAGCAACTCGAGAGGCCAGCGGGGTTCCCTTCCTCAGACAAGACGAGGCCTGACTCTCCTGTCCCAACTCTGCAGGGACCTTGCGGTCGGAGTCCGAAAGGGAGAGGAAGCCTGAGGTTCCTGCCTCCCCTCGAGGTGAGGCCCTCTTCCGTTGCGCCAGACCCAGCGGAGTCCCGAGGGGCCCCGCCACCTCCACAGGATCCCTCTCCTCTCAGAGGCACCCTGGGAAGTTCCCTAAGGTCCCCGGCAGAAGGCGAGGGACACGAGGGTTTCCCGCCGCCCCCCGAGAAAGACCTCGAGAGTCCTTCTTCAACGCGTCTCGAGGCCCTAGTCCCCTCCCGTGACTCGAGAGCCAGGACGCGCTCCCCCTCGCCACGCGCATGGAGACCTGACTTCCCTGGCGCCGCACGAGAGGCTCCCTGAGATCCTCGTCGTGCCTCGGGAGAAAACCCCCACGGGCGCCGCAGCTCGAGGAAACCCCTGAGACGCCCCCGTCCTCGCGAGCTGAGGGCCTTCTTTTCCTGCATGGCCAGGAGAGCAATCCCGGGTCCTCTCTCCAAACGGAAGAGGAGGCTGGACTCCCTTGAGGCCGCTCAGGGGGCTCCAAGAGCCCCGCGTCGCGACTCGAGAGGAGAGCGGACTCCTTGGCTTCCCCTCGAGACGAGGCCTGACTCCCCGGGGGAGCCTGGAATGCAACCCCGAGATCCCTGCCTTCCCTGGAGAGGAATATTAGGTCCTGGACACACGCCTAGGTGAGGTCTCTTCGGCCCTGCAGTGACTCGAGCGCAACCCCCAGCTTTCCCTCGCAACCCGAGGGGAAGATTGGGCTTCCCAGGGCCAACCCAAGGGGAAGGCTGAGATCCCCGTCGTAACTCGAGAATCCCGCCGCAACTCGAGAAAAACCACGTGGTTCCCACCTCTTGGCAAGATGAGGCCCTTGCCCGCCACGGCGTCTCAAGGGAAGTCCCCTGTTCCGCCCTGAAGGGCGAAACGGTCCCTGACAGCCTTCCTGCGACCCCCAAAAGTCCCCCGACACGCCGGGTTCCCTCGAGGGGAACACCGAGGGTCCCGGCACCGCTTCCTCTGAGCCCCTTCTCCCCTCCTGATCGCGACAGGAGAGGCGATTCCCCTGCGTGGTCTGGAAGGGGTTCCCGGCCTTCCCGGCGCACCTCAGGATGAGGCCGGTCTCACGAGGAAATTCGAGACGAGCCACGTGGGTGGGGCCACATGCCGAACGCCCCCGATTCCCCGGTCCGCCCTTGAGAAGGACCCGAGGCCCGGACCCCTCTTCCAAGGACACCCTGTGGGTGAAGGCACAACACGAAGGGGCACTGCCACCCCCGTGCATCGTCCGCAAAGACCCGCGGGTTCCACACAAAGCTCGACGAGGGGCCTGAGACCCCCTGAGCAACTCGAGAGGCCAGCGGGGTTCCCTTCCTCAGACAAGACGAGGCCTGACTCTCCTGTCCCAACTCTGCAGGGACCTTGCGGTCGGAGTCCGAAAGGGAGAGGAAGCCTGAGGTTCCTGCCTCCCCTCGAGGTGAGGCCCTCTTCCGTTGCGCCAGACCCAGCGGAGTCCAGAGGGGCCCCGCCACCTCCACAGGATCCCTCTCCTCTCAGAGGCACCCTGGGAAGTTCCCTAAGGTCCCCGGCAGAAGGCGAGGGACACGAGGGTTTCCCGCCGCCCCCCGAGAAAGACCTCGAGAGTCCTTCTTCAACGCGTCTCGAGGCCCTAGTACCCTCCCGTGACTCGAGAGCCAGGACGCGCTCCCCCTCGCCACGCGCATGGAGACCTGACTTCCCTGGCGCCGCACGAGAGGCTCCCTGAGATCCTCGTCGTGCCTCGGGAGAAAACCCCCACGGGCGCCGCAGCTCGAGGAAACCCCTGAGACGCCCCCGTCCTCGCGAGCTGAGGGCCTTCTTTTCCTGCATGGCCAGGAGAGCAATCCCGGGTCCTCTCTCCAAACGGAAGAGGAGGCTGGACTCCCTTGAGGCCGCTCAGGGGGCTCCAAGAGCCCCGCGTCGCGACTCGAGAGGAGAGCGGACTCCTTGGCTTCCCCTCGAGACGAGGCCTGACTCCCCGGGGGAGCCTGGAATGCAACCCCGAGATCCCTGCCTTCCCTGGAGAGGAATATTAGGTCCCGGACACACGCCTAGGTGAGGTCTCTTCGGCCCTGCAGTGACTCGAGCGCAACCCCCAGCTTTCCCTCGCAACCCGAGGGGAAGATTGGGCTTCCCAGGGCCAACCCAAGGGGAAGGCTGAGATCCCCGTCGTAACTCGAGAATCCCGCCGCAACTCGAGAAAAACCACGTGGTTCCCACCTCTTGGCAAGATGAGGCCCTTGCCCGCCACGGCGTCTCAAGAGAAGTCCCCTGTTCCGCCCTGAAGGGCGAAACGGTCCCTGACAGCCTTCCTGCGACCCCCAAAAGTCCCCCGACACGCCGGGTTCCCTCGAGGGGAACACCGAGGGTCCCGGCACCGCTTCCTCTGAGCCCCTTCTCCCCTCCTGATCGCGACAGGAGAGGCGATTCCCCTGCGTGGTCTGGAAGGGGTTCCCGGCCTTCCCGGCGCACCTCAGGATGAGGCCGGTCTCACGAGGAAATTCGAGACGAGCCACGTGGGTGGGGCCACATGCCGAACGCCCCCGATTCCCCGGTCCGCCCTTGAGAAGGACCCGAGGCCCGGACCCCTCTTCCAAGGACACCCTGTGGGTGAAGGCACAACACGAAGGGGCACTGCCACCCCCGTGCATCGTCCGCAAAGACCCGCGGGTTCCACACAAAGCTCGACAAGGGGCCTGAGACCCCCTGAGCAACTCGAGAGGCCAGCGGAGTTCCCTTCCTCAGACAAGACGAGGCCTGACTCTCCTGTCCCAACTCTGCAGGGACCCTGCGGTCGGAGTCGGAAACGGAGAGGAAGCCTGAGGTTCCTGCCTCCCCTCGAGGTGAGGCCCTCTTCCGTTGCGCCAGACCCAGCGGAGTCCCGAGGGGCCCCGCCACCTCCACAGGATCCCTCGCCTCTCAGAGGCACCCTGGGAAGTTCCCTAAGGTCCCCGGCAGAAGGCGAGGGACACGAGGGTTTCCCGCCGCACCCCGAGAGTCCTTCTTCAACGCGTCTCGAGGCCCTAGTCCCCTCCCGTGACTCGAGAGCCAGGACGCGCTCCCCCTCGCCACGCGCATGGAGACCTGACTTCCCTGGCGCCGCACGAGGGGCTCCCTGAGATCCCCGTCGTGCCTCGGGAGAAAACCCCCACGGGCGCCGCAGCTCGAGGAAAGCTCTGAGACGCCCCCGTCCTCGCGAGCTGAGGGCCTTCTTTTCCTGCATGGCCTGGAGAGCAATCCCGGGTCCTCTCTCCAAACGGAAGAGGAGGCTGGACTCCCTTGAGGCCGCTCAGGGGGCTCCAAGAGACCCGCGTCGCGACTCGAGAGGAGAGCGGAGTCCTTGGCTTCCCCTCGAGACGAGGCCTGACTCCCCGGGGGAGCCTGGAATGCAACCCCGAGATCCCTGCCTTCCCTGGAGAGGAATATTAGGTCCCGGACACACGCCTAGGTGAGGTCTCTTCGGCCCTGCAGTGACTCGAGCGCAACCCCCAGCTTTCCCTCGCAACCCGAGGGGAAGATTGGGCTTCCCAGGGCCAACCCAAGGGGAAGGCTGAGATCCCCGTCGTAACTCGAGAATCCCGCCGCAACTCGAGGAAAACCACGTGGTTCCCACCTCTTGGCAAGATGAGGCCCTTGCCCGCCACGGCGTCTCAAGGGAAATCCCCTGTTCCGCCCTGAAGGGCGAAACGGTCCCTGACAGCCTTCCTGCGACCCCCAAAAGTCCCCCGACACGCCGGGTTCCCTCGAGGGGAACACCGAGGGTCCCGGCACCGCTTCCTCTGAGCCCCTTCTCCCCTCCTGATCGCGACAGGAGAGGCGATTCCCCTGCGTGGTCTGGAAGGGGTTCCCGGCCTTCCCGGCGCACCTCAGGATGAGGCCGGTCTCACGAGGAAATTCGAGACGAGCCACGTGGGTGGGGCCACATGCCGAACGCCCCCGATTCCCCGGTCAGCCCTTGAGAAGGACCCAAGGCCCGGACCCCTCTTCGAAGGCAACCCTGTGGGTGAAGGCACAACTCGAAGGGGCACTGCCACCCCCGTGCATCGTCCGCAAAGACCCGCGGGTTCCACACACAGCTCGACGGGGGGCCTGAGACCCCCTGAGCAACTCGAGAGGCCAGCGGGGTTCCCTTCCTCAGACAAGACGAGGCCTGACTCTCCTGTCCCAACTCTGCAGGGACCCTGCGGTCGGAGTCCGAAACGGAGAGGAAGCCTGAGGTTCCTGCCTCCCCTCGAGGTGAGGCCCTCTTCCGTTGCGCCAGACCCAGCGGAGTCCCGAGGGGCCCCGCCACCTCCACAGGATCCCTCGCCTCTCAGAGGCACCCTGGGAAGTTCCCTAAGGTCCCCGGCAGAAGGCGAGGGACACGAGGGTTTCCCGCCGCCCCCCGACAAAGACCTCGAGAGTCCTTCTTCAACGCGTCTCGAGGCCCTAGTCCCCTCCCGTGACTCGAGAGCCAGGACGCGCTCCCCCTCGCCACGCGCATGGAGACCTGACTTCCCTGGCGCCGCACAAGAGGCTCCCTGAGATCCTCGTCGTGCCTCGGGAGAAAAACCCCACGGGCGCCGCAGCTCGAGGAAAGCCCTGAGACGCCCCCGTCCTCGCGAGCTGAGGGCCTTCTTTTCCTGCATGGCCTGGAGAGCAATCCCGGGTCCTCTCTCCAAACGGAAGAGGTGGCTGGACTCCCTTGATGCCGCTCAGGGGGCTCTAAGAGACCCGCGTCGCGACTCGAGAGGAGAGCGGAGTCCTTGGCTTCCCCTCGAGACGAGGCCTGACTCCCCGGGGGAGCCTGGAATGCAACCCCGAGATCCCTGCCTTCCCTGGAGAGGAATATTAGGTCCCGGACACACGCCTAGCTGAGGTCTCTTCGGCCCTGCAGTGACTCGAGCGCAACCCCCAGCTTTCCCTCGCAACCCGAGGGGAAGATTGGGCTTCCCAGGGCCAAGCCAAGGGGAAGGCTGAGATCCTCGTCGTAACTCGAGAATCCCGCCGCAACTCGAGAAAAACCACGTGGTTCCCACCTCTTGGCAAGATGAGGCCCTTGCCCGCCACGGCGTCTCAAGGGAAGTCGCCTGTTCCGCCCTGAAGGGCGAAACGGTCCCTAACAGCCTTCCTGCGACCTCCAAAAGTCCCCCGACACGCCGGGTTCCCTCGAGGGGAACACTGAGAGTCCCGGCACCGCTTCCTCTGAGCCCCTTCTCCCCTCCTGATCGCGACAGGAGAGGCGATTCCACTGCGTGGTCTGGAAGGGGTTCCCGGCCTTCCCGGCGCACCTCAGGATGAGGCCGGTCTCACGAGGAAATTCGAGACGAGCCACGTGGGTGGGGCCACAGGCCGAACGCCCCCGATTCCCCGGTCCGCCCTTGAGAAGGACCCGAGGCCCGGACCCCTCTTCGAAGGCAACCCTGTGGATGAAGGCACAACACGAAGGGGCACTGCCACCCCCGTGCATCGTCCGCAAAGACCCGCGGGTTCCACACACAGCTCGACAAGGGGCCTGAGACCCCCTGAGCAACTCGAGAGGCCAGCGGGGTTCCTTCCTCAGACAAGACGAGGCCTGACTCTCCTGTCCCAACTCTGCAGGGACCCTGCGGTCGGAGTCGGAAACGGAGAGGAAGCCTGAGGTTCCTGCCTCCCCTCGAGGTGAGGCCCTCTTCCGTTGCGCCAGACCCAGCGGAGTCCCGAGGGGCCCCGCCACCTCCACAGGATCCCTCGCCTCTCAGAGGCACCCTGGGAAGTTCCCTAAGGTCCCCGGCAGAAGGCGAGGGACACGAGGGTTTCCCGCCGCCCCCCGACAAAGACCTCGAGAGTCCTTCTTCAACGCGTCTCGAGGCCCTAGTCCCCTCCCGTGACTCGAGAGCCAGGACGCGCTCCCCCTCGCCACGCGCATGGAGACCTGACTTCCCTGGCGCCGCACGAGAGGCTCCCTGAGATCCTCGTCGTGCCTCGGGAGAAAACCCCCACGGGCGCCGCAGCTCGAGGAAACCCATGAGACGCCCCCGTGCTCGCGAGCTGAGGGCCTTCTTTTCCTGCATGGCCTGGAGAGCAATCCCGGGTCCTCTCTCCAAACGGAAGAGGAGGCTGGACTCCCTTGAGGCCGCTCAGGGGGCTCCAAGAGCCCCGCGTCGCGACTCGAGAGGAGAGCGGAGTCCTTGGCTTCCCCTCGAGACGAGGCCTGACTCCCCGGGGGAGCCTGGAATGCAACCCCGAGATCCCTGCCTTCCCTGGAGAGGAATATTTGGTCCCGGACACACGCCTAGCTGAGGTCTCTTCGGCCCTGCAGTGACTCGAGCGCAACCCCCAGCTTTCCCTCGCAACCCGAGGGGAAGATTGGGCTTCCCAGGGCCAACCCAAGGGGAAGGCTGAGATCCTCGTCGTAACTCGAGAATCCCGCCGCAACTCGAGAAAAACCACGTGGTTCCCACCTCTTGGCAAGATGAGGCCCTTGCCCGCCACGGCGTCTCAAGGGAAGTCGCCTGTTCCGCCCTGAAGGGCGAAACGGTCCCTGACAGCCTTCCTGCGACCCCCAAAAGTCCCCCGACACGCCGGGTTCCCTCGAGGGGAACACCGAGAGTCCCGGCACCGCTTCCTCTGAGCCCCTTCTCCCCTCCTGATCGCGACAGGAGAGGCGATTCCCCTGCGTGGTCTGGAAGGGGTTCCCGGCCTTCCCGGCGCACCTCAGGATGAGGCCGGTCTCACGAGGAAATTCGAGACGAGCCACGTGGGTGGGGCCACATGCCGAACGCCCCCGATTCCCCGGTCCGCCCTTGAGAAGGACCCGAGGCCCGGACCCCTCTTCGAAGGCAACCCTTTGGGTGAAGGCACAACACGAAGGGGCACTGCCACCCCCGTGCATCGTCCGCAAAGACCCGCGGGTTCCACACACAGCTCGACGAGGGGCTTGAGACCCCCTGAGCAACTCGAGAGGCCAGCGGGGTTCCCTTCCTCAGACAAGACGAGGCCTGACTCTCCTGTCCGAACTCTGCAGGGACCCTGCGGTCGGAGTCCGAAACGGAGAGGAAGCCTGAGGTTCCTGCCTCCCCTCGAGGTGAGGCCCTCTTCCGTTGCGCCAGACCCAGCGGAGTCCCGAGGGGCCCCGCCACCTCCACAGGATCCCTCGCCTCTCAGAGGCACCCTGGGAAGTTCCCTAAGGTCCCCGGCAGAAGGCGAGGGACACGAGGGTTTCCCGCCGCCCCCCGAGAAAGACCTCGAGAGTCCTTCTTCAACGCGTCTCGAGGCCCTAGTCCCCTCCCGTGACTCGAGAGCCAGGACGCGCTCCCCCTCGCCACGCGCATGGAGACCTGACTTCCCTGGCGCCGCACGAGAGGCTCCCTGAGATCCTCGTCGTGCCTCGGGAGAAAACCCCCACGGGCACCGCAGCTCGAGGAAACCCATGAGACGCCCCCGTCCTCGCGAGCTGAGGGCCTTCTTTTCCTGCATGGCCTGGAGAGCAATCCCGGGTCCTCTCTCCAAACGGAAGAGGAGGCTGGACTCCCTTGAGGCCGCTCAGGGGGCTCCAAGAGACCCGCGTCGCGACTCGAGAGGAGAGCGGAGTCCTTGGCTTCCCCTCGAGACGAGGCCTGACTCCCCGGGGGAGCCTGGAATGCAACCCCGAGATCCCTGCCTTCCCTGGAGAGGAATATTAGGTCACGGACACACGCCTAGCTGAGGTCTCTTCGGCCCTGCAGTGACTCGAGCGCAACCCCCAGCTTTCCCTCGCAACCCGAGGGGAAGATTGGGCTTCCCAGGGCCAACCCAAGGGGAAGGCTGAGATCCTCGTCGTAACTCGAGAATCCCGCCGCAACTCGAGAAAAACCACGTGGTTCCCACCTCTTGGCAAGATGAGGCCCTTGCCCGCCACGGCGTCTCAAGGGAAGTCCCCTGTTCCGCCCTGAAGGGCGAAACGGTCCCTGACAGCCTTCCTGCGACCCCCAAAAGTCCCCCGACACGCCGGGTTCCCTCGAGGGGAACACCGAGGGTCCCGGCACCGCTTCCTCTGAGCCCCTTCTCCCCTCCTGATCGCGACAGGAGAGGCGATTCCCCTGCGTGGTCTGGAAGGGGTTCCCGGCCTTCCCGGCGCACCTCAGGAGGAGGCCGGTCTCACGAGGAAATTCGAGACGAGCCACGTGGGTGGGGCCACATGCCGAACGCCCCCGATTCCCCGGTCCGCCCTTGAGAAGGACCCGAGGCCCGGACCCCTCTTCGAAGGCAACCCTGTGGGTGAAGGCACAACACGAAGGGGCACTGCCACCCCCGTGCATCGTCCGCAAAGACCCGCGGGTTCCACACACAGCTCGACGAGGGGCCTGAGACCCCCTGAGCAACTCGAGAGGCCAGCGGGGTTCCCTTCCTCAGACAAGACGAGGCCTGACTCTCCTGTCCCAACTCTGCAGGGACCCTGCGGTCGGAGTCGGAAACGGAGAGGAAGCCTGAGGTTCCTGCCTCCCCTCGAGGTGAGGCCCTCTTCCGTTGCGCCAGACCCAGCGGAGTCCCGAGGGGACCCGCCACCTCCACAGGATCCCTCGCCTCTCAGAGGCACCCTGGGAAGTTCCCTAAGGTCCCCGGCAGAAGGCGAGGGACACGAGGGTTTCCCGCCGCACCCCGAGAGTCCTTCTTCAACGCGTCTCGAGGCCCTAGTCCCCTCCCGTGACTCGAGAGCCAGGACGCGCTCCCCCTCACCACGCGCATGGAGACCTAACTTCCCTGGCGCCGCACGAGAGGCTCCCTGAGATCCTCGTCGTGCCTCGGGAGAAAACCCCCACGGGCGCCGCAGCTCGAGGAAAGCCCTGAGACGCCCCCGTCCTCGCGAGCTGAGGGACTTCTTTTCCTGCATGGCCTGGAGAGCAATCCCGGGTCCTCTCTCCAAACGGAAGAGGTGGCTGGACTCCCTTGAGGCCGCTCAGGGGGCTCCAAGAGACCCGCGTCGCGACTCGAGAGGAGAGCGGAGTCCTTGGCTTCCCCTCGAGACGAGGCCTGACTCCCCGGGGGAGCCTGGAATGCAACCCCGAGATCCCTGCCTTCCCTGGAGAGGAATATTAGGTCCCGGACACACGCCTAGCTGAGGTCTCTTCGGCCCTGCAGTGACTCGAGCGCAACCCCCAGCTTTCCCTCGCAACCCGAGGGGAAGATTGGGCTTCCCAAGGCCAACCCAAGGGGAAGGCTGAGATCCTCGTCGTAACTCGAGAATCCCGCCGCAACTCGAGAAAAACCACGTGGTTCCCACCTCTTGGCAAGATGAGGCCCTTGCCCGCCACGGCGTCTCAAGGGAAGTCGCCTGTTCCGCCCTGAAGGGCGAAACGGTCCCTGACAGCCTTCCTGCGACCCCCAAAAGTCCCCCGACACGCCGGGTTCCCTCGAGGGGAACACTGAGAGTCCCGGCACCGCTTCCTCTGAGCCCCTTCTCCCCTCCTGATCGCGACAGGAGAGGCGATTCCCCTGCGTGGTCTGGAAGGGGTTCCCGGCCTTCCCGGCGCACCTCAGGATGAGGCCGGTCTCACGAGGAAATTCGAGACGAGCCACGTGGGTGGGGCCACATGCCGAACGCCCCCGATTCCCCGGTCCGCCCTTGAGAAGGACCCGAGGCCCGGACCCCTCTTCGAAGGCAACCCTGTGGGTGAAGGCACAACACGAAGGGGCACTGCCACCCCCGTGCATCGTCCGCAAAGACCCGCGGGTTCCACACACAGCTCGTCGAGGGGCCTGAGACCCCCTGAGCAACTCGAGAGGCCAGCGGGGTTCCCTTCCTCAGACAAGACGAGGCCTGACTCTCCTGTCCCAACTCTGCAGGGACCCTGCGGTCGGAGTCCGAAACGGAGAGGAAGCCTGAGGTTCCTGCCTCCCCTCGAGGTGAGGCCCTCTTCCGTTGCGCCAGACCCAGCGGAGTCCCGAGGGGCCCCGCCACCTCCACAGGATCCCTCGCCTCTCAGAGGCACCCTGGAAAGTTCCCTAAGGTTCCGGCAGAAGGCTAGGGACACGAGGGTTTCCCGCCGCCCCTCGAGGAAGACCTCGAGAGTCCTTCTTCAACGCGTCTCGAGGCCCTAGTCCCCTCCCGTGACTCGAGAGCCAGAACGCGCTCCCCCTCGCCACGCGCATGGAGACCTGACTTCCCTGGCGCCGCACGAGAGGCTCCCTGAGATCCTCGTCGTGCCTCGGGAGAAAACCCCCACGGGCGCCGCAGCTCGAGGAAACCCCTGAGACGCCCCCGTCCTCGCGAGCTGCGGGCCTTCTTTTCCTGCATGGCCTGGAGAGCAATCCCGGGTCCTCTCTCCAAACGGAAGAGCAGCCTGGACTCCTTTGAGTCCGCTCAGGGGGCTCCAAGAGACCCGCGTCGCGACTCGAGAGGAGAGCGGAGTCCTTGGCTTCCCCTCTAGACGAGGCCTGACTCCCCGGGGGAGCCTGGAATGCAACCCCGAGATCCCTGCCTTCCCTGGAGAGGAATATTAGGTCCCGGACACACGCCTAGCTGAGGTCTCTTCGGCCCTGCAGTGACTCGAGCGCAACCCCCAGCTTTCCCTCGCAACCCGAGGGGAAGATTGGGCTTCCCAGGGCCAACCCAAGGGGAAGGCTGAGATCCTCGTCGTAACTCGAGAATCCCGCCGCAACTCGAGAAAAACCACGTGGTTCCCACCTATTGGCAAGATGAGGCCCTTGCCCGCCACGGCGTCTCAAGGGAAGTCCCCTGTTCCGCCCTGAAGGGCGAAACGGTCCCTGACAGCCTTCCTGCGACCCCCAAAAGTCCCCCGACACGCCGGGTTCCCTCGAGGGGAACACCGAGAGTCCCGGCACCGCTTCCTCTGAGCCCCTTCTCCCCTCCTGATCGCGACAGGAGAGGCGATTCCCCTGCGTGGTCTGGAAGGGGTTCCCGGCCTTCCCGGCGCACCTCAGGAGGAGGCCGGTCTCACGAGGAAATTCGAGACGAGCCACGTGGGTGGGGCCACATGCCGAACGCCCCCGATTCCCCGGTCCGCCCTTGAGAAGGACCCGAGGCCCGGACCCCTCTTCCAAGGACACCCTGTGGGTGAAGGCACAACACGAAGGGGCACTGCCACCCCCGTGCATCGTCCGCAAAGACCCGCGGGTTCCACACAAAGCTCGACGAGGGGCCTGAGACCCCCTGAGCAACTCGAGAGGCCAGCGGGGTTCCCTTCCTCAGACAAGACGAGGCCTGACTCTCCTGTCCCAACTCTGCAGGGACCCTGCGGTCGGAGTCGGAAACGGAGAGGAAGCCTGAGGTTCCTGCCTCCCCTCGAGGTGAGGCCCTCTTCCGTTGCGCCAGACCCAGCGGAGTCCCGAGGGGCCCCGCCACCTCCACAGGATCCCTCGCCTCTCAGAGGCACCCTGGGAAGTTCCCTAAGGTCCCCGGCAGAAGGCGAGGGACACGAGGGTTTCCCGCCGCACCCCGAGAGTCCTTCTTCAACGCGTCTCGAGGCCCTAGTCCCCTCCCGTGACTCGAGAGCCAGGACGCGCTCCCCCTCGCCACGCGCATGGAGACCTGACTTCCCTGGCGCCGCACGAGAGGCTCCCTGAGATCCCCGTCGTGCCTCGGGAGAAAACCCCCACGGGCGCCGCAGCTCGAGGAAAGCTCTGAGACGCCCCCGTCCTCGCGAGCTGAGGGCCTTCTTTTCCTGCATGGCCTGGAGAGCAATCCCGGGTCCTCTCTCCAAACGGAAGAGGAGGCTGGACTCCCTTGAGGCCGCTCAGGGGGCTCCAAGAGACCCGCGTCGCGACTCGAGAGGAGAGCGGAGTCCTTGGCTTCCCCTCGAGACGAGGCCTGACTCCCCGGGGGAGCCTGGAATGCAACCCCGAGATCCCTGCCTTCCCTGGAGAGGAATATTAGGTCCCGGACACACGCCTAGGTGAGGTCTCTTCGGCCCTGCAGTGACTCGAGCGCAACCCCCAGCTTTCCCTCGCAACCCGAGGGGAAGATTGGGCTTCCCAGGGCCAACCCAAGGGGAAGGCTGAGATCCCCGTCGTAACTCGAGAATCCCGCCGCAACTCGAGGAAAACCACGTGGTTCACACCTCTTGGCAAGATGAGGCCCTTGCCCGCCACGGCGTCTCAAGGGAAATCCCCTGTTCCGCCCTGAAGGGCGAAACGGTCCCTGACAGCCTTCCTGCGACCCCCAAAAGTCCCCCGACACGCCGGGTTCCCTCGAGGGGAACACCGAGGGTCCTGGCACCGCTTCCTCTGAGCCCCTTCTCCCCTCCTGATCGCGACAGGAGAGGCGATTCCCCTGCGTGGTCTGGAAGGGGTTCCCGGCCTTCCCGGCGCACCTCAGGATGAGGCCGGTCTCACGAGGAAATTCGAGACGAGCCACGTGGGTGGGGCCACAGGCCGAACGCCCCCGATTCCCCGGTCCGCCCTTGAGAAGGACCCAAGGCCCGGACCCCTCTTCGAAGGCAACCCTGTGGGTGAAGGCACAACTCGAAGGGGCACTGCCACCCCCGTGCATCGTCCGCAAAGACCCGCGGGTTCCACACACAGCTCGACGGGGGGCCTGAGACCCCCTGAGCAACTCGAGAGGCCAGCGGGGTTCCCTTCCTCAGACAAGACGAGGCCTGACTCTCCTGTCCCAACTCTGCAGGGACCCTGCGGTCGGAGTCCGAAACGGAGAGGAAGCCTGAGGTTCCTGCCTCCCCTCGAGGTGAGGCCCTCTTCCTTTGCGCCAGACCCAGCGGAGTCCCGAGGGGCCCCGCCACCTCCACAGGATCCCTGGCCTCTCAGAGGCACCCTGGGAAGTTCCCTAAGGTCCCCGGCAGAAGGCGAGGGACACGAGGGTTTCCCGCCGCCCCCCGACAAAGACCTCGAGAGTCCTTCTTCAACGCGTCTCGAGGCCCTAGTCCCCTCCCGTGACTCGAGAGCCAGGACGCGCTCCCCCTCGCCACGCGCATGGAGACCTGACTTCCCTGGCGCCGCACAAGAGGCTCCCTGAGATCCTCGTCGTGCCTCGGGAGAAAAACCCCACGGGCGCCGCAGCTCGAGGAAAGCCCTGAGACGCCCCCGTCCTCGCGAGCTGAGGGCCTTCTTTTCCTGCATGGCCTGGAGAGCAATCCCGGGTCCTCTCTCCAAACGGAAGAGGTGGCTGGACTCCCTTGAGGCCGCTCAGGGGGCTCTAAGAGACCCGCGTCGCGACTCGAGAGGAGAGCGGAGTCCTTGGCTTCCCCTCGAGACGAGGCCTGACTCCCCGGGGGAGCCTGGAATGCAACCCCGAGATCCCTGCCTTCCCTGGAGAGGAATATTAGGTCACGGACACACGCCTAGCTGAGGTCTCTTCGGCCCTGCAGTGACTCGAGCGCAACCCCCAGCTTTCCCTCGCAACCCGAGGGGAAGATTGGGCTTCCCAGGGCCAAGCCAAGGGGAAGGCTGAGATCCTCGTCGTAACTCGAGAATCCCGCCGCAACTCGAGAAAAACCACGTGGTTCCCACCTCTTGGCAAGATGAGGCCCTTGCCCGCCACGGCGTCTCAAGGGAAGTCGCCTGTTCCGCCCTGAAGGGCGAAACGGTCCCTAACAGCCTTCCTGCGACCTCCAAAAGTCCCCCGACACGCCGGGTTCCCTCGAGGGGAACACTGAGAGTCCCGGCACCGCTTCCTCTGAGCCCCTTCTCCCCTCCTGATCGCGACAGGAGAGGCGATTCCACTGCGTGGTCTGGAAGGGGTTCCCGGCCTTCCCGGCGCACCTCAGGATGAGGCCGGTCTCACGAGGAAATTCGAGACGAGCCACGTGGGTGGGGCCACATGCCGAACGCCCCCGATTCCCCGGTCCGCCCTTGAGAAGGACCCGAGGCCCGGACCCCTCTTCGAAGGCAACCCTGTGGATGAAGGCACAACACGAAGGGGCACTGCCACCCCCGTGCATCGTCCGCAAAGACCCGCGGGTTCCACACACAGCTCGACAAGGGGCCTGAGACCCCCTGAGCAACTCGAGAGGCCAGCGGGGTTCCTTCCTCAGACAAGACGAGGCCTGACTCTCCTGTCCCAACTCTGCAGGGACCCTGCGGTCGGAGTCGGAAACGGAGAGGAAGCCTGAGGTTCCTGCCTCCCCTCGAGGTGAGGCCCTCTTCCGTTGCGCCAGACCCAGCGGAGTCCCGAGGGGCCCCGCCACCTCCACAGGATCCCTCGCCTCTCAGAGGCACCCTGGGAAGTTCCCTAAGGTCCCCGGCAGAAGGCGAGGGACACGAGGGTTTCCCGCCGCCCCCCGAGAAAGACCTCGAGAGTCCTTCTTCAACGCGTCTCGAGGCCCTAGTCCCCTCCCGTGACTCGAGAGCCAGGACGCGCTCCCCCTCCCCACGCGCATGGAGACCTGACTTCCCTGGCGCCGCACGAGAGGCTCCCTGAGATCCTCGTCGTGCCTCGGGAGAAAACCCCCACGGGCGCCGCAGCTCGAGGAAACCCATGAGACGCCCCCGTGCTCGCGAGCTGAGGGCCTTCTTTTCCTGCATGGCCTGGAGAGCAATCCCGGGTCCTCTCTCCAAACGGAAGAGGAGGCTGGACTCCCTTGAGGCCGCTCAGGGGGCTCCAAGAGACCCGCGTCGCGACTCGAGAGGAGAGCGGAGTCCTTGGCTTCCCCTCGAGACGAGGCCTGACTCCCCGGGGGAGCCTGGAATGCAACCCCGAGATCCCTGCCTTCCCTGGAGAGGAATATTTGGTCCCGGACACACGCCTAGCTGAGGTCTCTTCGGCCCTGCAGTGACTCGAGCGCAACCCCCAGCTTTCCCTCGCAACCCGAGGGGAAGATTGGGCTTCCCAGGGCCAACCCAAGGGGAAGGCTGAGATCCTCGTCGTAACTCGAGAATCCCGCCGCAACTCGAGAAAAACCACGTGGTTCCCACCTCTTGGCAAGATGAGGCCCTTGCCCGCCACGGCGTCTCAAGGGAAGTCGCCTGTTCCGCCCTGAAGGGCGAAACGGTCCCTGACAGCCTTCCTGCGACCCCCAAAAGTCCCCCGACACGCCGGGTTCCCTCGAGGGGAACACCGAGAGTCCCGGCACCGCTTCCTCTGAGCCCCTTCTCCCCTCCTGATCGCGACAGGAGAGGCGATTCCCCTGCGTGGTCTGGAAGGGGTTCCCGGCCTTCCCGGCGCACCTCAGGATGAGGCCGGTCTCACGAGGAAATTCGAGACGAGCCACGTGGGTGGGGCCACATGCCGAACGCCCCCGATTCCCCGGTCCGCCCTTGAGAAGGACCCGAGGCCCGGACCCCTCTTCGAAGGCAACCCTTTGGGTGAAGGCACAACACGAAGGGGCACTGCCACCCCCGTGCATCGTCCGCAAAGACCCGCGGGTTCCACACACAGCTCGACGAGGGGCTTGAGACCCCCTGAGCAACTCGAGAGGCCAGCGGGGTTCCCTTCCTCAGACAAGACGAGGCCTGACTCTCCTGTCCCAACTCTGCAGGGACCCTGCGGTCGGAGTCGGAAACGGAGAGGAAGCCTGAGGTTCCTGCCTCCCCTCGAGGTGAGGCCCTCTTCCGTTGCGCCAGACCCAGCGGAGTCCCGAGGGGCCCCGCCACCTCCACAGGATCCCTCGCCTCTCAGAGGCACCCTGGGAAGTTCCCTAAGGTCCCCGGCAGAAGGCGAGGGACACGAGGGTTTCCCGCCGCCCCCCGAGAAAGACCTCGAGAGTCCTTCTTCAACGCGTCTCGAGGCCCTAGTCCCCTCCCGTGACTCGAGAGCCAGGACGCGCTCCCCCTCGCCACGCGCATGGAGACCTGACTTCCCTGGCGCCGCACGAGAGGCTCCCTGAGATCCTCGTCGTGCCTCGGGAGAAAACCCCCACGGGCGCCGCAGCTCGAGGAAACCCATGAGACGCCCCCGTGCTCGCGAGCTGAGGGCCTTCTTTTCCTGCATGGCCTGGAGAGCAATCCCGGGTCCTCTCTCCAAACGGAAGAGGAGGCTGGACTCCCTTGAGGCCGCTCAGGGGGCTCCAAGAGCCCCGCGTCGCGACTCGAGAGGAGAGCGGAGTCCTTGGCTTCCCCTCGAGACGAGGCCTGACTCCCCGGGGGAGCCTGGAATGCAACCCCGAGATCCCTGCCTTCCCTGGAGAGGAATATTTGGTCCCGGACACACGCCTAGCTGAGGTCTCTTCGGCCCTGCAGTGACTCGAGCGCAACCCCCAGCTTTCCCTCGCAACCCGAGGGGAAGATTGGGCTTCCCAGGGCCAACCCAAGGGGAAGGCTGAGATCCTCGTCGTAACTCGAGAATCCCGCCGCAACTCGAGAAAAACCACGTGGTTCCCACCTCTTGGCAAGATGAGGCCCTTGCCCGCCACGGCGTCTCAAGGGAAGTCGCCTGTTCCGCCCTGAAGGGCGAAACGGTCCCTGACAGCCTTCCTGCGACCCCCAAAAGTCCCCCGACACGCCGGGTTCCCTCGAGGGGAACACCGAGAGTCCCGGCACCGCTTCCTCTGAGCCCCTTCTCCCCTCCTGATCGCGACAGGAGAGGCGATTCCCCTGCGTGGTCTGGAAGGGGTTCCCGGCCTTCCCGGCGCACCTCAGGATGAGGCCGGTCTCACGAGGAAATTCGAGACGAGCCACGTGGGTGGGGCCACATGCCGAACGCCCCCGATTCCCCGGTCCGCCCTTGAGAAGGACCCGAGGCCCGGACCCCTCTTCGAAGGCAACCCTTTGGGTGAAGGCACAACACGAAGGGGCACTGCCACCCCCGTGCATCGTCCGCAAAGACCCGCGGGTTCCACACACAGCTCGACGAGGGGCTTGAGACCCCCTGAGCAACTCGAGAGGCCAGCGGGGTTCCCTTCCTCAGACAAGACGAGGCCTGACTCTCCTGTCCCAACTCTGCAGGGACCCTGCGGTCGGAGTCGGAAACGGAGAGGAAGCCTGAGGTTCCTGCCTCCCCTCGAGGTGAGGCCCTCTTCCGTTGCGCCAGACCCAGCGGAGTCCCGAGGGGCCCCGCCACCTCCACAGGATCCCTCGCCTCTCAGAGGCACCCTGGGAAGTTCCCTAAGGTCCCCGGCAGAAGGCGAGGGACACGAGGGTTTCCCGCCGCCCCCCGAGAAAGACCTCGAGAGTCCTTCTTCAACGCGTCTCGAGGCCCTAGTCCCCTCCCGTGACTCGAGAGCCAGGACGCGCTCCCCCTCGCCACGCGCATGGAGACCTGACTTCCCTGGCGCCGCACGAGAGGCTCCCTGAGATCCTCGTCGTGCCTCGGGAGAAAACCCCCACGGGCGCCGCAGCTCGAGGAAACCCATGAGACGCCCCCGTGCTCGCGAGCTGAGGGCCTTCTTTTCCTGCATGGCCTGGAGAGCAATCCCGGGTCCTCTCTCCAAACGGAAGAGGAGGCTGGACTCCCTTGAGGCCGCTCAGGGGGCTCCAAGAGCCCCGCGTCGCGACTCGAGAGGAGAGCGGAGTCCTTGGCTTCCCCTCGAGACGAGGCCTGACTCCCCGGGGGAGCCTGGAATGCAACCCCGAGATCCCTGCCTTCCCTGGAGAGGAATATTTGGTCCCGGACACACGCCTAGCTGAGGTCTCTTCGGCCCTGCAGTGACTCGAGCGCAACCCCCAGCTTTCCCTCGCAACCCGAGGGGAAGATTGGGCTTCCCAGGGCCAACCCAAGGGGAAGGCTGAGATCCTCGTCGTAACTCGAGAATCCCGCCGCAACTCGAGAAAAACCACGTGGTTCCCACCTCTTGGCAAGATGAGGCCCTTGCCCGCCACGGCGTCTCAAGGGAAGTCGCCTGTTCCGCCCTGAAGGGCGAAACGGTCCCTGACAGCCTTCCTGCGACCCCCAAAAGTCCCCCGACACGCCGGGTTCCCTCGAGGGGAACACCGAGAGTCCCGGCACCGCTTCCTCTGAGCCCCTTCTCCCCTCCTGATCGCGACAGGAGAGGCGATTCCCCTGCGTGGTCTGGAAGGGGTTCCCGGCCTTCCCGGCGCACCTCAGGATGAGGCCGGTCTCACGAGGAAATTCGAGACGAGCCACGTGGGTGGGGCCACATGCCGAACGCCCCCGATTCCCCGGTCCGCCCTTGAGAAGGACCCGAGGCCCGGACCCCTCTTCGAAGGCAACCCTTTGGGTGAAGGCACAACACGAAGGGGCACTGCCACCCCCGTGCATCGTCCGCAAAGACCCGCGGGTTCCACACACAGCTCGACGAGGGGCTTGAGACCCCCTGAGCAACTCGAGAGGCCAGCGGGGTTCCCTTCCTCAGACAAGACGAGGCCTGACTCTCCTGTCCCAACTCTGCAGGGACCCTGCGGTCGGAGTCCGAAACGGAGAGGAAGCCTGAGGTTCCTGCCTCCCCTCGAGGTGAGGCCCTCTTCCGTTGCGCCAGACCCAGCGGAGTCCCGAGGGGCCCCGCCACCTCCACAGGATCCCTCGCCTCTCAGAGGCACCCTGGGAAGTTCCCTAAGGTCCCCGGCAGAAGGCGAGGGACACGAGGGTTTCCCGCCGCCCCCCGAGAAAGACCTCGAGAGTCCTTCTTCAACGCGTCTCGAGGCCCTAGTCCCCTCCCGTGACTCGAGAGCCAGGACGCGCTCCCCCTCGCCACGCGCATGGAGACCTGACTTCCCTGGCGCCGCACGAGAGGCTCCCTGAGATCCTCGTCGTGCCTCGGGAGAAAACCCCCACGGGCACCGCAGCTCGAGGAAACCCATGAGACGCCCCCGTCCTCGCGAGCTGAGGGCCTTCTTTTCCTGCATGGCCTGGAGAGCAATCCCGGGTCCTCTCTCCAAACGGAAGAGGAGGCTGGACTCCCTTGAGGCCGCTCAGGGGGCTCCAAGAGACCCGCGTCGCGACTCGAGAGGAGAGCGGAGTCCTTGGCTTCCCCTCGAGACGAGGCCTGACTCCCCGGGGGAGCCTGGAATGCAACCCCGAGATCCCTGCCTTCCCTGGAGAGGAATATTAGGTCCCGGACACACGCCTAGCTGAGGTCTCTTCGGCCCTGCAGTGACTCGAGCGCAACCCCCAGCTTTCCCTCGCAACCCGAGGGGAAGATTGGGCTTCCCAGGGCCAACCCAAGGGGAAGGCTGAGATCCTCGTCGTAACTCGAGAATCCCGCCGCAACTCGAGAAAAACCACGTGGTTCCCACCTCTTGGCAAGATGAGGCCCTTGCCCGCCACGGCGTCTCAAGGGAAGTCCCCTGTTCCGCCCTGAAGGGCGAAACGGTCCCTGACAGCCTTCCTGCGACCCCCAAAAGTCCCCCGACACGCCGGGTTCCCTCGAGGGGAACACCGAGGGTCCCGGCACCGCTTCCTCTGAGCCCCTTCTCCCCTCCTGATCGCGACAGGAGAGGCGATTCCCCTGCGTGGTCTGGAAGGGGTTCCCGGCCTTCCCGGCGCACCTCAGGAGGAGGCCGGTCTCACGAGGAAATTCGAGACGAGCCACGTGGGTGGGGCCACATGCCGAACGCCCCCGATTCCCCGGTCCGCCCTTGAGAAGGACCCGAGGCCCGGACCCCTCTTCGAAGGCAACCCTGTGGGTGAAGGCACAACACGAAGGGGCACTGCCACCCCCGTGCATCGTCCGCAAAGACCCGCGGGTTCCACACACAGCTCGACGAGGGGCCTGAGACCCCCTGAGCAACTCGAGAGGCCAGCGGGGTTCCCTTCCTCAGACAAGACGAGGCCTGACTCTCCTGTCCCAACTCTGCAGGGACCCTGCGGTCGGAGTCCGAAACGGAGAGGAAGCCTGAGGTTCCTGCCTCCCCTCGAGGTGAGGCCCTCTTCCGTTGCGCCAGACCCAGCGGAGTCCCGAGGGGCCCCGCCACCTCCACAGGATCCCTCGCCTCTCAGAGGCACCCTGGGAAGTTCCCTAAGGTTCCGGCAGAAGGCTAGGGACACGAGGGTTTCCCGCCGCCCGTCGAGGAAGACCTCGAGAGTCCTTCTTCAACGCGTCTCGAGGCCCTAGTCCCCTCCCGTGACTCGAGAGCCAGAACGCGCTCCCCCTCGCCACGCGCATGGAGACCTGACTTCCCTGGCGCCGCACGAGAGGCTCCCTGAGATCCTCGTCGTGCCTCGGGAGAAAACCCCCACGGGCGCCGCAGCTCGAGGAAACCCCTGAGACGCCCCCGTCCTCGCGAGCTGCGGGCCTTCTTTTCCTGCATGGCCTGGAGAGCAATCCCGGGTCCTCTCTCCAAACGGAAGAGCAGCCTGGACTCCTTTGAGTCCGCTCAGGGGGCTCCAAGAGACCCGCGTCGCGACTCGAGAGGAGAGCGGAGTCCTTGGCTTCCCCTCGAGACGAGGCCTGACTCCCCGGGGGAGCCTGGAATGCAACCCCGAGATCCCTGCCTTCCCTGGAGAGGAATATTAGGTCCCGGACACACGCCTAGCTGAGGTCTCTTCGGCCCTGCAGTGACTCGAGCGCAACCCCCAGCTTTCCCTCGCAACCCGAGGGGAAGATTGGGCTTCCCAGGGCCAACCCAAGGGGAAGGCTGAGATCCTCGTCGTAACTCGAGAATCCCGCCGCAACTCGAGAAAAACCACGTGGTTCCCACCTATTGGCAAGATGAGGCCCTTGCCCGCCACGGCGTCTCAAGGGAAGTCCCCTGTTCCGCCCTGAAGGGCGAAACGGTCCCTGACAGCCTTCCTGCGACCCTCAAAAGTCCCCCGACACGCCGGGTTCCCTCGAGGGGAACACCGAGAGTCCCGGCACCGCTTCCTCTGAGCCCCTTCTCCCCTCCTGATCGCGACAGGAGAGGCGATTCCCCTGCGTGGTCTGGAAGGGGTTCCCGGCCTTCCCGGCGCACCTCAGGAGGAGGCCGGTCTCACGAGGAAATTCGAGACGAGCCACGTGGGTGGGGCCACATGCCGAACGCCCCCGATTCCCCGGTCCGCCCTTGAGAAGGACCCGAGGCCCGGACCCCTCTTCGAAGGCAACCCTGTGGGTGAAGGCACAACACGAAGGGGCACTGCCACCCCCGTGCATCGTCCGCAAAGACCCGCGGGTTCCACACACAGCTCGACGAGGGGCCTGAGACCCCCTGAGCAACTCGAGAGGCCAGCGGGGTTCCCTTCCTCAGACAAGACGAGGCCTGACTCTCCTGTCCCAACTCTGCAGGGACCCTGCGGTTGGAGTCCGAAACGGAGAGGAAGCCTGAGGTTCCTGCCTCCCCTCGAGGTGAGGCCCTCTTCCGTTGCGCCAGACCCAGCGGAGTCCCGAGGGGCCCCGCCACCTCCACAGGATCCCTCGCCTCTCAGAGGCACCCTGGGAAGTTCCCTAAGGTCCCCGGCAGAAGGCGAGGGACACGAGGGTTTCCCGCCGCCCCCCGAGGAAGACCTCGAGAGTCCTTCTTCAACGCGTCTCGAGGCCCTAGTCCCCTCCCGTGACTCGAGAGCCAGAACGCGCTCCCCCTCGCCACGCGCATGGAGACCTGACTTCCCTGGCGCCGCACGAGAGGCTCCCTGAGATCCTCGTCGTGCCTCGGGAGAAAACCCCCACAGGCGCCGCAGCTCGAGGAAACCCCTGAGACGCCCCCGTCCTCGCGAGCTGCGGGCCTTCTTTTCCTGCATGGCCTGGAGAGCAATCCCGGGTCCTCTCTCCAAACGGAAGAGTAGCCTGGACTCCCTTGAGGCCGCTCAGGGGGCTCCAAGAGACCCGCGTCGCGACTCGAGAGGAGAGCGGAGTCCTTGACTTCCCCTCGAGACGAGGCCTGACTCCCCGGGGGAGCCTGGAATGCAACCCCGAGATCCCTGCCTTCCTGGAGAGGAATATTAGGTCCCGGACACACGCCTAGCTGAGGTCTCTTCGGCCCTGCAGTGACTCGAGCGCAACCCCCAGCTTTCCCTCGCAACCCGAGGGGAAGATTGGGCTTCCCAGGGCCAACCCAAGGGGAAGGCTGAGATCCTCGTCGTAACTCGAGAATCCCGCCGCAACTCGAGAAAAACCACGTGGTTCCCACCTCTTGGCAAGATGAGGCCCTTTCCCGCCACGGCGTCTCAAGGGAAGTCGCCTGTTCCGCCCTGAAGGGCGAAACGGTCCCTGACAGCCTTCCTGCGACCCCCAAAAGTCCCCCGACACGCCGGGTTCCCTCGAGGGGAACACCGAGGGTCCCGGCACCGCTTCCTCTGAGCCCCTTCTCCCCTCCTGATCGCGACAGGAGAGGCGATTCCCCTGCGTGGTCTGGAAGGGGTTCCCGGCCTTCCCGGCGCACCTCAGGATGAGGCCGGTGTCACGAGGAAATTCGAGACGAGCCACGTGGGTGGGGCCACATGCCGAACGCCCCCGATTCCCCGGTCCGCCCTTGAGAAGGACCCGAGGCCCGGACCCCTCTTCGAAGGCAACCCTGTGGGTGAAGGCACAACACGAAGGGGCACTGCCACCCCCATGCATCGTCCGCAAAGACCCGCGGGTTCCACACACAGCTCGACGAGGGGCCTGAGACCCCCTGAGCAACTCGAGAGGCCAGCGGGGTTCCCTTCCTCAGACAAGACGAGGCCTGACTCTCCTGTCCCAACTCTGCAGGGACCCTGCGGTCGGAGTCGGAAACGGAGAGGAAGCCTGAGGTTCCTGCCTCCCCTCGAGGTGTGGCCCTCTTCCGTTGCGCCAGACCCAGCGGAGTCCCGAGGGGCCCCGCCACCTCCACAGGATCCCTCGCCTCTCAGAGGCACCCTGGGAAGTTCCCTAAGGTCCCCGGCAGAAGGCGAGGGACACGAGGGTTTCCCGCCGCCCCCCGAGAAAGACCTCGAGAGTCCTTCTTCAACGCGTCTCGAGGCCCTAGTCCCCTCCCGTGACTCGAGAGCCAGGACGCGCTCCCCCTCGCCACGCGCATGGAGACCTGACTTCCCTGGCGCCGCCCGAGAGGCTCCCTGAGATCCTCGTCGTGCCTCGGGAGAAAACCCCCACGGGCGCCGCAGCTCGAGGAAACCCATGAGACGCCCCCGTCCTCGCGAGCTGAGGGCCTTCTTTTCCTGCATGGCCTGGAGAGCAATCCCGGGTCCTCTCTCCAAACGGAAGAGGAGGCTGGACTCCCTTGAGGCCGCTCAGGGGGCTCCAAGAGACCCGCGTCGCGACTCGAGAGGAGAGCGGAGTCCTTGGCTTCCCCTCGAGACGAGGCCTGACTCCCCGGGGGAGCCTGGAATGCAACCCCGAGATCCCTGCCTTCCCTGGAGAGGAATATTAGGTCCCGGACACACGCCTAGGTGTGGTCTCTTCGGCCCTGCAGTGACTCGAGCGCAACCCCCAGCTTTCCCTCGCAACCGAGGGGAAGATTGGGCTTCCCAGGGCCAACCCAAGGGGAAGGCTGAGATCCTCGTCGTAACTCGAGAATCCCGCCGCAACTCGAGAAAAACCACGTGGTTCCCACCTCTTGGCAAGATGAGCCCCTTGCCCGCCACGGCGTCTCAAGGGAAGTCGCCTGTTCCGCCCTGAAGGGCGAAACGGTCCCTGACAGCCTTCCTGCGACCCCCAAAAGTCCCCCGACACGCCGGGTTCCCTCGAGGGGAACACCGAGGGTCCCGGCACCGCTTCCTCTGAGCCCCTTCTCCCCTCCTGATCGCGACAGGAGAGGCGATTCCCCTGCGTGGTCTGGAAGGGGTTCCCGGCCTTCCCGGCGCACCTCAGGATGAGGCCGGTCTCACGAGGAAATTCGAGACGAGCCACGTGGCTGGGGCCACATGCCGAACGCCCCCAATTCCCCGGTCCGCCCTTGAGAAGGACACGAGGCCCGGACCCCTCTTCGAAGGCAACCCTGTGGGGGAAGGCACAACACGAAGGGGCACTGCCACCCCCGTGCATCGTCCGCAAAGACCCGCGGGTTCCACACACAGCTCGACGAGGGGCCTGAGACCCCCTGAGCAACTCGAGAGGCCAGCGGGGTTCCCTTCCTCAGACAAGACGAGGCCTGACTCTCGTGTCCCAAATCTGCAGGGACCCTGCGGTCGGAGTCCGAAACGGAGAGGAAGCCTGAGGTTCCTGCCTCCCCTCGAGGTGAGGCCCTCTTCCGTTGCGCCAGACCCAGCGGAGTCCCGAGGGGCCCCGCCACCTCCACAGGATCCCTCGCCTCTCAGAGGCACCCTGGGAAGTTCCCTAAGGTCCCCGGCAGAAGGCGAGGGACACGAGGGTTTCCCGCCGCCCCCCGAGAGTCCTTCTTCAACGCATCTCGAGGCCCTAGTCCCCTCCCGTGACTCGAGAGCCAGGACGCGCTCCCCCTCGCCACGCGCATGGAGACCTGACTTCCCTGGCGCCGCACGAGGGGCTCCCTGAGATCCTCGTCGTGCCTCGGGGAGAAAACCCCCACGGGCGCCGCAGCTCGAGGAAACCCCTGAGACGCCCCCGTCCTCGCGAGCTGAGGGCCTTCTTTTCCTGCATGGCCTGGAGAGCAATCCCGGATCCTCTCTCCAAACGGAAGAGGAGGCTGGACTCCCTTGAGGCCGCTCAGGGGGCTCCAAGAGACCCGCGTCGCGACTCGAGAGGAGAGCGGAGTCCATGGCTTCCCCTCGAGACGAGGCCTGACTCCCCGGGGGAGCCTGGAATGCAACTCCGAGATCCCTGCCTTCCCTGTAGAGGAATATTAGGTCCCGGACACACGCCTAGGTGAGGTCTCTTCGGCACTGCAGTGACTCGAGCGCAACCCCCAGCTTTCCCTCGCAACCCGAGGGGAAGATTGGGTTTCCCAGGGCCAACCCAAGGGGAAGGCTGAGATCCCCGTCGTAACTCGAGAATCCCGCCGCAACTCGAGAAAAACCACGTGGTTCCCACCTCTTGGCAAGATGAGGCCCTTGCCCGCCACGGCGTCTCAAGGGAAGTCCCCTGTTCCGCCCTGAAGGGCGAAACGGTCCCTGACAGCCTTCCTGCGACCCCCAAAAGTCCCCCGACACGCCGGGTTCCCTCGAAGGGAACACCGAGGGTCCCGGCACCGCTTCCTCTGAGCCCCTTCTGCCCTCCTGATCGCGACAGGAGAGGCGATTCCCCTGCGTGGTCTGGAAGGGGTTCCCGGCCTTCCCGGCGCACCTCAGGAGGAGGCCGGTCTCACGAGGAAATTCGAGACGAGCCACGTGGGTGGGGCCACATGCCGAACGCCCCCGATTCCCCGGTCCGCCCTTGAGAAGGACCCGAGGCCCGGACCCCTCTTCGAAGGAAACCCTGTGGGGGAAGGCACAACACGAAGGGGCACTGCCACCCCCGTGCATCGTCCGCAAAGACCCGCGGGTTCCACACACAGCTCGACGAGGGGCCTGAGACCCCCTGAGCAACTCGAGAGGCCAGCGGGGTTCCCTTCCTCAGACAAGACGAGGCCTGACTCTCCTGTCCCAACTCTGCAGGGACCCTGCGGTCGCAGTCCGAAACGGAGAGGAAGCCTGAGGTTCCTGCCTCCCCTCGAGGTGAGGCCCTCTTCCGTTGCGCCAGACCCAGCGGAGTCCCGAGGGGCCCCGCCACCTCCACAGGATCCCTCGCCTCTCAGAGGCACCCTGGGAAGTTCCCTAAGGTCCCCGGCAGAAGGCGAGGGACACGAGGGTTTCCCGCCGCCCCCCGAAGAAGACCTCGAGAGTCCTTCTTCAACGCGTCTCGAGGCCCTAGTCCCCTCCCGTGACTCGAGAGCCAGGACGCGCTCGCCCTCGCCACGCGCATGGAGACCTGACTTCCCTGGCGCCGCACGAGAAGCTCCCTGAGATCCTCGTCGTGCCTCGGGAGAAAACCCCCACGGGCACCGCAGCTCGAGGAAACCCCTGAGAGGCCACCGTCCTCGCGAGCTGAGGGCCTTCTTTTCCTGCATGGCCTGGAGAGCAATCCCGGGTCCTCTCTCCAAACGGAAGAGGAGGCTGGACTCCCTTGAGGCCGCTCAGGGGGCTCCAAGAGCCACGCGTCGCGACCCGAGAGGAGAGCGGAGTCCTTGGCTTCCCCTCGAGACGAGGCCTGACTCCCCGGGGGAGCCTGGAATGCAACCCCGAGATCCCTGCCTTCCCTGGAGAGGAATATTAGGTCCCGGACACACGCCTAGGTGAGATCTCTTCGGCCCTGCAGTGACTCGAGCTCAACCCCCAGCTTTCCCTCGCAACCCGAGGGGAAGATTGGGCTTCCCAGGGCCAACCCAAGGGGAAGGCTGAGATCCCCGTCGTAACTCGAGAATCCCGCCGCAACTCGAGGAAAACCACGTGGTTCCCACCTCTTGGCAAGATGAGGCCCTTGCCCGCCACGGCGTCTCAAGGGAAGTACCCTGTTCCGCCCTGAAGGGCGAAACGGTCCCTGACAGCCTTCCTGCGACCCCCAAAAGTCCCCCGACACGCCGGGTTCCCTCGAGGGGAACACCGAGGGTCCCGGCACCGCTTCCTCTGAGCCCCTTCTCCCCTCCTGATCGCGACAGGAGAGGCGATTCCCCTGCGTGGTCTGGAAGGGGTTCCCGGCCTTCCCGGCGCACCTCAGGAGGAGGCCGGTCTCACGAGGAAATTCGAGACGAGCCATGTGGGTGGGGCCACA